>NC_065592.1:79235000-79860000 GCF_024542745.1 Macaca thibetana thibetana | reverse complement strand
TTAAATTCTGAAAGAGAAGTTAGAGGTCACTGAGCTCAACCCCTTCACTTTATTTCTATTTTATTTTTTTGAGACAGAGTCTGACGGTGTTGCCCGGGCCGGAACGCAGTGGCCTGATCTCGGCTCACTGCAACCTCCGCCTCCCTACCAACCCCTTCACTTTAGATGTGGAAACTGAGGCCCCAGAGATGACTTGCCCAAGGGGACGGTATAGCCCTTCAAGACAAATACTGTCTGAAGTCAAGTTTTATTATTGTACTACTAACCATTTCCTGTCGCTGGAGTCATAGATCTGAGCTGGAGCTGGACTGTGTGTTAGCTTCTTTGATGAATGGATTTCTCCCAGCAGTGGGCCTGGGGTCAGCCATGCGACGTTTCTGTTAGATGTTCCAGGAGCCCTTGCTGCTGCTGACTGGGAGGCGCTGGAGCTCACTGGGGTGAATCAGTTCATTTTTCATTTTCTCCACCCTCACTTCACGGAAGGTCACATGAGGTGGAATTGGGTAATTACTTATCTACTCTGAAAACACACCTGTATGGATTTGCAGGGAATGTGGGCCTCCTGTGCTGCTGCTTTGTGCTTCGGGAGCACAATGGGGAGCTTGAGGCCTTTGGGTGGAGCCTGCCTTGCTTGCAACCCACCCCCTGCTTGCTCAGGCCCGCCCTTCCTCCCCTCTGTTGAAAGTGTGCTTTAATGAACAGTTTTTCTCATCATTATCTTAAATCGGATGAAGGGAAAAGCAAAGCTTTTATATTAGGAAGATTATTTGGCCCGTTTTTTCTCCTCTCCTCTCCACAGGGACATGAAACTACTGGGAAAAACAAGACTTCTTGAAAACTCTTTGATATCTGGGTGTCTGGTAGCTCTCAAATTCCCAGACCCTACGGTTCCATTTCAGACTCTACCATTAGATGCCCTAGAGTCTGTGGAAGTCAGCATCCTCTCCACGGCCTGTTGGAAGCCACTCTGCTGGCCTGGGACAGACCATCCTTCCTCTGTGCTCTGCTGTGTTGGGGTGCAGAAGGCTGTGCAACAAGTAGTTGATTTAAAAGAAAACCTGGAATTTTACCAAGCAGCTTACACTGTGTTTACTGAAACACTCACAATTTGCCAGGCAGCAAACAGATGAGTGGCCACCCAACAATTTACTCCACCGAATCACACAATGAGTCCTTAAAGTCTCTCCCTTTAAAAACAAAACAGGCCGGTGCGGTGGCTTATGCCTGTAATCCTAGCACTTTGGGAGGCCAAAGTGGATGGATCACTTGAGGTCAGGAGTTTGAAACCAGCCTGGCCAACCTGGTGAAACTCTGACTCTACTAAAAATGCACACACACAAAAAAGTAGCCGGGCGTGGTGGTGGGTGCCTGTACTTCCAGCTACTTGGGAGGCTGAGGCAGGAGAATCGCTTGAATCTGGGAGGCAGAGGTTACGGTGAGCCGAGATCATGCCACTGTACTCCAGCCTGAGCAACACAGCAAGACTCCATCTCAAAAAACAAACACACACTTGCCAGGGGCAGTGACTCATACCTGTAATCCCTTGAGGCCAGTCGTTTAAGACCAGGCTGGGCAACAAAGCGGTTCTCTACAAAAAAGAAAACAATTAACCGGCATGGTGACGTATACCTGTAGGTAGTCCTAGCTACTTGGGACTCTGAGGCAGGAGGATCTCGCTTGAGCCCAGGAGTTCGAGACTGCAAGCGAACTATGATAGCCCCATTGCACTGAAACCTGGGACAGCAAGACTCTCTCTTGGGGGGAAATAAAAAAAAAACAAAACACAAAAAAAACTTTTCTGAAGTATGATCGACAATACCAAAAGCTGTTCTTATTGAGTGTATACAACTCGGTGAGTTTGCAGGTAAGCATACACCCGCGAAACCATCACCACAGTCTGTGCCATGAACCTAACCATCACCTGCCAAAGTTTCTTACTGTCTGCTTTATTATTTTGTTTATTCATGATAAGAACACTTGACATAAGACCTACCCTCTTAGCAAGTTTTTAAGCATAAAATACAATATTGTCAACTGTAGGCACCAAGCTGTAGAAATTTCTAGGACTTATCTTGTGTAACTGAAACTTTGTACCTTTTAAGCACCTCCCTGTTTTCCCTTTCTCTCAGCCCCTGTAGCCACCATTCTACTCTGCTTCTGTGAGTTTGGCTATTTTAGATTTCTCATGTAAGTGGAAATCATGGAGTACTTGTCCTTCAGTGTCTGGCTTATTTCACTTAGCACAGTGTCCTCCAGGTTCATTCAGTTGCAAATAGTAAGATTTCCTTCTTTTTAAGGCTGAATAATATTCCATTGTATGCATATAGCACGTTGTCCTTATTCATCTGTCTGTCAGTGGACATGTAGGTTGCTTCCATGCATTCCTTGGATACTGAGACTAGTGCTTCAGTAAGTATGGGTGTGCAGATACCTTTTCAAGATCCCGATTTCAGTTTTTTGAATATACACTCAGAAGAAGCATTCTTGGATCATATAGTAGTTTTATTGCTGAAGTCTCTTCTGCTTGGAAAGTGGATTGAAAGATGTGGGAATTGGGGTCTCTTGGATATCTCCTCGCTCAGCTCATTTTTAGAAGGCAAACCTGCAACTCAGTTGATGCCTTAGACTTGAGAGCTGTCTTTTTCCAACAAAATCATGACTATACTAGAGAGGTACTTGGGCAACAGATTTGTGGATGTGAAGGAGGAAAGCTTACTGCAGAGGGCTCTCTGGGTCAGCAGGAGGCAGCGTGAGGAATACAACCAGCAAGCTTGTTGTGATGCACGGTGGTCTCTTGTGGGCAGTCCCAGATTCAGGTCCTGAGTACAAATTCTGGCTCTGAGACTCAGCAGTTGTGTGAGCTTGGGCATGTTAATCTGAGTCTGCTTTTGAAATCTGTCAAGTAAGGATGTTAATATCCACCTCCCCAAAGGGTTTTTGTGAAGATGGTAAAATACAATGCCTGGAACATGATAGGGGCTCAATGAATGACAGTAATTATTATTAATAATTATGCTAATAAGTAATGTGGGCTGAACTTCATTTCACAAGCCTGCTTCCCCAAGTCAGCATTTACCAGCTCCTGCCTTAGGCTGGTAGATGAGACTTCCTAAGAATTCCTGTTTTATTTCCCCAGCATCTCCGAGCCCCGACTCGTTAAAGAACGCATCGCACTCCTACAGTTCAAGTGACAAACAGTGTTTCCAGAAATGACTGTTTTCTTGGATTTCCTTTTATCCTTGCTTTCTTTTTCTGTCACTTTTTGTTACTACTAAAATGTTTCATCCTTTATTGTTTCATAGTTGTTTTCATATAGAAAGTTGTAAGTGCTTTTTACATAAATGGATGACCTTGGTTTAGGATTATAAAAAGTATATCCCCCTTACTACCAGGCATATTAGTTAGCTAATGCTAATATTTGTGTCTTTTGCCTTTTCTCTCAATTTTATCTGATTCAGTATTACAACTAGTAATATTTGCTAATGGAAATAATTAAAAGTTGATTTTATTAAAATTTCTGACAAATAATTAAATTCTAGAGCCTCACTGAAGCACTAGACAACATGAGAGTTAACTGCTAGCAGAAAAATAAATGTATTTTAATATGTATTTTTCTTTAAATACCAGTCATTTCTGTTTGGCTGTAAGGACTCCATTCCAGTTAAGCTCCTGGAAGGCAGAGTTAAAGAGAAACTGATGATGATTTTGAGATTAGTTCACTGGTAAATCACTTTGAAAGGCTGAGCCTCTGGTAAGCTGGAAACACAGACCAGACCTAGACAGTAACCTTGATCAGCAAGAATGCGTCTTTTCTGTAAATTATGAAAATTTGATGTAGTAAAAATAAAACTTGATTTATCCACTTACCTAGCAGTGTATTCTGTATACTGAATGGTATAGATGACACTTTAGCAATTTGCCCTGCCCCCAAAGATGACATCTCTGCAATGTCTAGAAGCTTCCTCTTTAAAATGAAAATATCAACAAGAGGGTTGGCAGCATGGAGCTTGCATGTACCTCTTGAGTGAATTAGTTTAATTGAATGCTTTTCTTTGAGGAGCTCCAAGCAATATACTCAAAGAATAGAACTGTTCTGGAGCAGATTGAGGGAGGATATAAGTTGTAATTTGACAGAAACAAGATCCTGGGAGTGGACCAAGGGGCACGGGGTACCTAAGAACAGAAAAGAAGCACAGATGTGAGGAAGATGCAGAGGACCAGGCAAACACATAATAGAAAAAAAAATAGTACCTTCTTCTGATTCTGTTTCAGGTAGTCCCTGGTGCCAGTTTGAAGCACTTGCTGATTACCTGCTCTCTTATTACGGGAAGGGAGGGGGCCAGTGTCCATTCAATGCCTGTTTTGAGCTAAGGAGCTTGCTATGCTATATATATTTTTTAAAATCACCACAGCCTTTAACATTGTTGTTTTCCTTTAATAGATGAGGAATTGAGGCTCAGAGCTGTTAAATGATTGCCCAGGGTCTCATAACTAGTAAGTGACCCAGCCAGAATGTAATCCCAGGTGTGTCTGATTACAGGTGTTTTTCTTCTGAGAACAGAGCCTTGTTTTATTCACAGCCATATCTCCTGTATCTAGAACAGTGCTGGGCACAGAACAGATGCTCAGTAAATATTCTGTGAATTAAGTAACCAAATTAGCACTACACTGCCTTCTTTTATGCTTGAGTTTTAGCTAGTTGTGGAGGTAGATTAAGAAAGGGACTAACAGTAGTTGTTTTCCTTGGAGTACTCGGCTCCCAAAGAGGCCTCTTCCAACATCTTGGACATGAAACAAAACATGTTCTAAAATTTATACTTTTTAAATTATGGTGTAATCAAAAGGCCAGGCAGCCCATAAACCTGAGAGTTTGTGCAATTGAAGTAACATTTCTGATTCCCAGGAAGCTTGCACCTAACAGCGGAAAGCATTTTTACGTGTAAATTGGTCACTTTTGAGATGAGCTGGTAATTTCTGAAATTAGCAGATTACTTATGCTTGAAAGACCTGAGGTCGCCATTTGTTATTTGACTGCTCTCTGCCCTGAGCTTCGAAGCCAGCCAATAATGCAGTGAGTGCTGGACTTTCACTCTTTTTTTCAAATTAAAGATTTAATTACAGTCTTCACTGAAGATGAACCAAGTGTGAAAATACCTGATCTACTCGGAATGTGGGATGAGGGAGGAGTGTGTGGGTTGGAGTCAGTGCCTGGGCATTTAAATACTTTCAATAGTAACATTAAGGGTGAAATTAATTATATTGTGACCAAATGTTGGCGTGTTGGTTAGCCAGAGTCAGTGAAATTTATATTCTTTTTTTTGTTGATCATTTTTTAAAGCTGAAAGGGTTTTTTTCCTTAGGAAATATTGTCATAGCCTATAGACTTAAATCTCTAAGACTTCAAAGGGTTTGAAAGATACACATCTTTGAAATTTGTAGAGACTTTCTTTGTGGACTGGTACATGGTTATTTTGCATAAATGCTTTGTGTGTGCCTGTGAAGAATGCGGATTTGTTCATTATTGGATGAAGAATTTTATATATGTGGAGTCAAGCTGTCTTATCATATTTACATTTTTGGTCAATTAATAATGAAAATGATCCATCTAAAATGTATCTGATGGCCACCCCTTATCTATTTCTTTAAGATAGTAGCTTTAATAAGCCTCCTTTATTATGGAGAAAAAAAAAGTCTGTGTATCTTTTTGGTCTTCTAGCTTTAGTCATTCTGATATTTCTGTTAGTGTCTGGAGTTTAGTTATACCCATCCAAGGACTGAGTTTAAGGGTAGATTTGGGATGCCTCATTAACTCGCCATCATTGAGAAATGATCTGTTTCACATACACGAATTTTCTAAATGATGAAAATCTTTTCTTGAAGTTGTCAGAGGCCCCTGACCCCCAACCTTTCTTGACAGGAAGGTTTATCAAGTGGATTCTTCTCTCTCCTGCAGGAAGCTGACCCATTCTTGAGGTTTTGGGTTTGTTGCCGCTTCTGTTGTACTCCCTCTCCACTGCTGTCGCAGCTGCTGCTTAGTTTTCCTCGTCCCTTCCTTGATGTGGGGCCAGCAATCATCTCTTCTCTCTTGCCAGAGCTGCCTCTCCACCATTCTTTCCGTGCATACTTACCTAGTGTGCTGGTCACGATTGGTCTAGGAAACAGATTGGCTGGCCTTGTCTCGGGAGAGCGATCTTTCATTTATTCATCAACTACTATGTGTTGAGTGCTGGCCACATGTAAGTCTTTTTGCTAGTGGCCACCAAAGGGCTTTAAAGATAGAACCATAACATGGTCCTTCCTCTGGTCTGTAGGGGAGTCATTAGTTCCATAATGAGAGTGAAAGTGATAGTGGCACAAGAAAGGTACAGCACCGTGGGCATTAGAGAAGTGGGGGTTGTTTCTGTTTAGAGGGATTAGAGGAGGTTGGCATTTGAGTTGAGTGTTAAGCTGTGGAGATTGGGGAGAGTCTGGGACTGGCATGAACTCAGTGTCAAAGGCAGGGGACCTTAGAGGTCTGCGCAGGCATCTGGAGCAGGGGAGAGGCTAGGATGTGGCTTAAGCACAAGGGAGAAGTGGAGAATCAGGTTGCTCTTCAAATGCCAGGCCAGGGAGCTTGGACCTTTGCAGAAACCACCAAAGGTGTTTATTTAGGAAAGATGTCAGAGACATACTTTTGGAAGCATAATGGCCACCAGGGTAAAGTGAAGCAGAGAGAGAAGGGACTGGATAGGGCACTAGATGCTAGCAGAGAAGGTGCAAGGGGATGAGGGCCAGAATTCAGATGAGGGTGTGGTGGGATAGGGTCATTGGAAAGGAGGGATATGGCAAGTTCAAGAGAGCAGGATGTAGCAGCTGCTTAGATGCGGGAAGCAGGTGGGGTAGTCTAAGCTTCGAGTCTGAGCTGGCTAGAGAAGAGGGTGAGCTCAAGACCCAAGAGATGAGGGAGGATCAGGTTTGTTGTTGGAGGAGGAGAAGTTGGTAGGTTCAGGTTTTTTTTGTTTCGTTTTTTTGTTGTTGTTTGGGCTTTTTTTTTTTTTTGAGTCTCACTCTGTCGCCAGACTGGAATGCAATAGTAGTACAATCTCGGCTCACTGTGACCTCTGCCTCCCAGTTTCAAGCGATTCTCCTGCCTCAGCCTCCTGAGTAGCTGGGATTACAGGCACGCGCCACCATGCCCAGATAATTTTTATATTTTTAGTAGAGACGGGGTTTCACCATGTTGGCCAGGCTGGTCTCGAACTCCTGACCTCATGATCTGGCTGCCTCGGCCTCCCAAAGTGCTGGGATTACAGGCACGAGCCACTGCGCCCGACTGTTCGTTAGCTATTTCAAATACAGACATAGTGCTCAGTGAGAAGTCAGGGAAAGAGGTATACATTGTGAAGTCATTTGCAAGGACGTGATATTTAAAGCCCTCCGTGACAAAAGAGAACCCAGTTCAGCAGTTGGAGAATGTCAGTGCTCAGGGTTGGATTAGAGAAGAGGTGGTCAGTGGAGTGGGGAGGGCCTGGAGAAAGGAGAGTAGAGTGTGGCCTGAGGACTGGGGAGGAGGGAGAGGGTAGGGCATGGGCACCTGTCCAGTGCTCCTGAGAGAGGGCAGGAAAGAGCAGGGCAGACCACTGGCATTGGTGACCAGCAGGTTACACGTGAGCATGGGGAAAGTTTTCTGGGAGTTTGACCGTAGCCAGTTTGCCAGCATTACTGTGTAATAAAATAGAGACAGGACAGTAGGTCATGGCTAAGGGAGAGCAGGAAGAAGGAAAGGAAGGAAAAGATTATTATGAAAGAGGCAAAAAACTTGGCTGGTATGGTGGCTCACGCCTGTAATCCCAGCACTTTGGGAGGCCGAGGCAGGTGGGTGACTTGAGTTCAAGACCAGCCTGGGCAACATGGCAAAACCCTGCCTCTACTAAAACTGCAAAAACTTAGCTAGGCATGATAGTGCATGCCTGTATTCTCAGCTACTGGGGAGGCTGAGGTGGGAGGATCACCTGAGCCTGTGAAGTTGAGGCTGCAGTGAGCCGTGATAGTGCCACTGCACTCCAGCTGGGCTACGGGTATGAAACCCTGTTTCAAAAAAAACAGAGCAGCAAAAAACTAAATCCTGCATTTCACACCCATTATGATGGCTGTCATTAAAAAAAAAAAAAAAATCAGTGAACAGAAAATAAGTGTTGCTGAGATGTGGGGAAGTTGGAACCCTTGTGCATTACCAGTGAGGATGTGAAATAATACAGCTGTTGTGGAGACCCACATGGCAGTTCTCAAAAAAATTAAACATGGAATTACCATGTGGTCCAGCAGTTCTGATCTGGGTAAATACCCCAAAGAATTGAAAGCAGGGTCTCAAAGAGATATTTATACACCCATGTTCATATCAGCATTATTCAAAGGTGGATGCAACCTAAATGACCATTAGTACATGCATGGATAAACAAAATGGTGTATACTCATACAATGGAATGTTATTTAGTCTTTAAAAGGAAGGAAATTCTGATGTATTCTACAACATGGATGAAACTTGAGAAGGTTATGCTAAGTAAAATAAGCCAGACACAAAAGGACAAATACTGTATGAGTCCATTTATATGAGGTACCTACAGTAGTCAAAATCATGGAGCCAGAAAGTAGAATGGTGGTTGCCAGGAGTTGAGGGGAGAAGAGGATGGACAGTTACTGTTTAATGGATACAGAATTTCAGTTTGAGAAGATGAAGAAGTTCTGGAGATGGATGATGGCAATGGTTGTGAATGTACTTCAAATGCATATACTTCACTGAACACTACACTTAAAAATGGTTAAGGGCCAGTTGTGGTGGCTCATGCCAGTAATCCCAGCACTTTGGGGAGCTGAGGCAGGAGGATCACTTGAGCCCAGAAGTTTGAGGCTGCAGTGAGTTATGACTGAGCCATTGCACTCCAGCCTGGGAGACAGAGCAAGACCCTGTCTCAAGAAAACAAAACAAAACAAAACAAAAACCACAACAACAACAAAAAACACCCAAAATTTAAAAGGCCATACAGACAATTTTTAAATGGTGAAATGATGAATTTTGTGCTATGTGTATTTTATTACAACAAATTTAAAAGTTAAAAAACCCAGACGCAGGAAGAAACCAATTCATTGACCAGGGGAAGAAAGAATTAAATAAAAATTTGTCTCATGCTTTGGTAAATAACTGCCAGCCTTTCTTAAGTTCAGAGCCTTGCTCTGTTGACCCAGTACCAATAGACCCTTTCTGGGATCGTCTACCCAGAGACCATAGGTGGTTGTTCTGAGAAGCCCCTTAAGAAAGGCTGCAATTAAGTTTGGCTTCAGGTGGGCTGCAACTAGGGAGAAAAAGGAAAACCTATTTTGTTTTCCCTTTAATTTTTATTTTAGATTCAGGGGGTTCATGTGCAGGTTGTTACCTCAGCATATTGCATGAAGCTGAGGCTTGGGGTATGAGTGATCCTGTCACCTAGGTACTGAGCATAGCACCCAACAGTTAATTTTTCAACCCTTGCCTCCCGCCAGTAGTCCCCAGTGTTGATCGTTGCCATCTTTATGTCCATATCCAATGGAACATCTTTTCTTGAAGGCAGACTAAAATATCTGTGGAAACATGAACATGAGCTCACCTGTCCTGAGACAATTAAAAATATCATAAACACCTGGAGAGAAGGCGGCACAGTAACAGTAACACTTCCTGAATGCCTCATGTTGCCTAGAGACTAAACCTCTTTAGGGTTAAAGTCCTTTCTTGGGGCTAATTGGACAGAAGGTATTTAAACCACAAAAATGTTTTAAGAAATACATATATTAAAGAATTTTAGCAATTGGAGTCTTATGCAGTGTATAGAAATATTCTTTCAGAAAAGCATACACAGTCTGTGCTGTTACTTTCTTATTTCTCTTCACCCTTAATGTGAGCCATTCCTAAACAGTGTGCACTTGCTTCTGTAATCTGAACTTACCTTATCATCCATGATGGCCGTGTTGTATTTAGGCGGTAAAATAACATGTGCAACTTTGAGTAGGCATGTATTCTTCTGTCTGGAAATGCCTAAAATGTTCAACCTTGATTGTTTTTCAATTGACATATGTTCTATTTAGATGTGTGTCCTGGTATTTGCTTCCTTCTTCTATTATATAAGAAAATATTGGGCTGGGGGCAGTGGCTCATGCCTGTAATCCCGCCATTTGGGGAGGCCGAAGCTGGTGGATCACCTGAGGTCAGGAGTTCGAGACCAGCCTGACCAACATGACGAAACCCTGGCTCTAGTAAAAACACAAAAATTAGCCAGACGTGGTGGCGGGCGCCTGTAATCCTAGCTACTTGGGAGGCTGAGGCATGAGAATCGCTTGAACCTGGCAGGCGGAGGTTGCAGTGATCAGAGATCATGCCACTGCATTCCAGTTTGGGGGACAGAGCAAGACTCTGTCTTTAAAAAAAGAAAAAAAAAAGACGAAAATATTAATAATATACTAATCTTAAATTTTCATTAGTGCTGGTTGTAGTTAGAAACAGAAGGAAATAGTTGGCATAGTGTGATAAACCAACTTTGAAGTTTTGTGTCTTACATGTAACATTCACCATAAATAGTATTAATATTTGCTTTTTGAAGAATATGAGTCTCCTAGTAGTAAAGAGAAAATAATTTGCTGTATGCAATCCTCTATCTACCGTGCTACTAGCGTATCATTTGGGCCACAATATTTATTTTCAAATTATAAGCTACAAAGTCTATACAAATTCTACTTGAGAAATGGCTTTAGGAACTTTCATATCCACTTAATTGCAAAGTGTCAGAATATTTTTATTTTTATTTTTGGAGATGGAGTCTTGCTCTGTTGCCCAGGCTGGAGTGCAATGGCATGATCTCAGCTCACTGCAACCTCCACCTCCCGGGTTCAAGTGATTCTCCTGCCTCAGCCTCCCAAGTAGCTGGGATTACAGGCACACACCACCACACCCAGCTGATTGTTGTGTTTTTAGAAGAGATGGGGTTTCACCATGTTGGCCAGGCTGGTCTCAAACTCCTGACCTCAGGTGATCCACCCGCCTGGACCTCCTAAAGTGCTGAGATTACAGGCGTGAGCCACCACGCCTGGCCCAGAATATTTTTAAATGAAAGACTTTCTAAACACCATATAGCTAAAGATGCACATCCTAAGTATAAATATTTTGTTAAACATTGTGTTTTATCAGAGATTATATAAATCTAAAATGAAAGGCTAACTGCAGTTTATGGATTAGATAGGAAATAAGCTCATTGGAGTGCTAGATGAGAAGGCAGTGTTGACATTTGTGACCAGCTCCCCTGGCAGTGGTGTTGACTCCAAAACTGTAATCCTTTTTCTTAGCTTTGACGAGATGCCCATCAAGGTTGGGATTTCCATCACATCTTACCATTTCAGGCTGGAGCATCTGTGATTCTTCTGCAAGGCTGCTTTAAAAATTTCTCACACTGCGCCGGGCGCGGTGGCTCACATCTGTAATCCCAGCACTTTGGGAGGCCGAGGCAGGCGGATCACCTGAGGTCAGGAGTTTGATACCAGCCCGACCAACATGGAGAAACCCCGTCTCTACTAAAAATACAAAAAAATTAGCCGGGCATGGAAGTGCATGCCTGTAATATCAGCTACTCGGGAGGCTGAGGCAGAAGAATCGCCTGAACCCAGGAGGCGGAGGTTGCGGTGAGCCAAGATTGCGCCATTGCCCTCCAGCCTGGGCAACAAGAGCCAAACTCAGTCTCAAAAAAAAAAAAATGCTCATACTGCAAAATATCTGGACAGCCAACCTAGTCTGTAGAGTGGCAAATGTCACAGCCCACTGTATGGGTTTGGTTCCTTTTGTATCTGAGAAAACAGCTTTCCCAGAATCAAATGCCAAGTCTATTTCAGAGTCGACTCATAGAGCATTTTCTTTGCCTAGGCTGCCTTCATTACTGAGATGATCACGTATATATTTAACTCTGCTTTCAAATGCAGTTGTGATGTGTGTGGCCAGCCCAGTCATGGCACCTATATGTGGATCTGAGCACTCATTTGCATTGCACAGAGTCCCTGAGGAGCACACTAAAAGCGGGGGTCTTTGGCCTTTGGCTTGGGCTGACAGGGTCCTGGTGCCACCACTTGTCAGAGGGTGTGTTTGATGCTGCTTTTCCCTTTGCCTCTGTGTCCAGGCTTTGCATAGAGTCACTATGTAGTAACTACAGGCAGAATTGAGTCAAACACTTGTACTTTAAACTCTTTAAACTGGTTTTATTGTTGTTGTAGTTTTGTTTTTTGAGATGGAGTCTTGCTCTGCTGCCCAGGCTGGAGTGCAGTGACATGATCTTGGCTCACGGGTTCAAGCGATTGTTCTGCCTCAGCTTCCCGAATAGCTGGGATTACATGCATGTGCTACCATGCCTGGTTTTTTTTTTTTTTGAGACAGTCTGGCTCTGTCTCCCAGGCTGGAGTGCAGTGGTGTGATCTTGGCTCACTGCAAGCTCCGCCTCCCAGGTTCATGCCATTCTCCTGCCTCAGGCTCCTGAGTAGCTGGGACTACAGGCGCCTGCCACCATGCCGGGCTAATTTTTTTTGTATTTTTAGTAGAGATGGGGTTTCACCGTGTTAGTCAGGATGGTCTCCATCTCCTGACCTCGTGATCTGCCCGCCTTGGCCTCCCAAAGTGCTGGGATTACAGATGTGAGCCACCGCGCCTGGCCAGCCTGGCTAATTTTTGTATTTCTAGTAGAGATGGGATCTTGCCATGTTGGCCAGGCTGGTCTTGAACTCCTGACTTCGGGTGATCCGCCTGCCTTGGCCTCCCAAAGTGCTACGATTACAGGTGTGACCTACCACACCTGGCCACCTTAAACTGGTTTTAGATTTGAGACTGTCTTTGCCAGTGCGTGCATGGGTTAGTCCTGTTTCGTGGTTTAGTGTGTCTTGTGAAGGCTAAATTCCATTGTTTTTCTCACTCGTGTATCCATTATTAAACACCCACTATGTGCTCTGCACTGTGCTGGACAATAGATGGTAGACAGTCTCAGCTCACTTTCCATTTTCCCAAGGTTTGTCTTTTACCTTGTGGACTTTGTGTCTCTGCCTCCAGGTGGTTCTCCTGGCTCTCTGCCCTAGCCGGATTCAGTGGAGTCGGCTTGCCTGTTGGCCCAGCCTCAGGAATGGTTAAGTGTCACTGAAGGCCTATACGTGATGCCATGAAAAGCACAAACAATAGGCTCAGGTTTTAGTTTGGAATTCATCTTAACTTTCAGTCTTTTGGTGTGTAAAGAGGGATGAAGAAAGCAATCATTGACTCTCCCTCATGTCAGAATTGAAACTTGTCCAAGAACATTCAGAGGTGTTTGGGTGTGTTGTCACTTTTTTTCCTTTCTCAACCAATGTTTAATAAAAATCCTGTTAATTTACAATGGAGTACAGACACTCACAGTTCTTTCCTAGAGAAGAGTAAAGGCTTCTGCCAGAGGAGAGGGGACAGAGAAAATGAGTAACAAGTTTTAGACCCTTAGGGTTTACCAACTGTTTTGTCTCCCTGATCCTCAAAGCCACTTTGTGAGATATTTATTACCTTCTTTTACAGTTGAGGAAACTGAGGCACAGGGTGTTTATTGAGGTGCCAGTGTCGATGGCAGAGCTCCTGGTCTTTCTGGACAGTTCTCAGACGGTGGCTGCTCCTGGCTTCGCCCAGCCTGACAGGTCCTCCTAAGTGAGAGGAGCCAGCCAGACGCAGGCCTCCCTCAGCCCTGCTGCCGAGAGTGCAGAGGGTGGTGGGAAAACGGTCTCCCAGAAGGGAGCCTGCATTTCTGACTGCTGCCTCTTCAAGCTCAAGAAAGATGAAGTAGGGTGGGGTGAGGCAGGTGTAGACAAGGGAGGCGGATTGGGGGAGCAGTGCTGAGAAGCGACGCTAGGTACAGGGCTCAGGTTCAGAGAGCATCAGGTGCTGAGATGTGGTTGTCACCGCGCCACACGTGTGGGTGACCACAGGAGGGAACGTAGTACTTAATAGGGCCCCACGCCTTGTGCAGAACCCTCCTAAGTGCTCTACTCTATCCCCATGTTACACATGAGGAAGCAGAGACATGGAGACGTCAAGGGACCTGTCCAGGGTCTTCAGGTAGTAAGACAGCCCGCCTCCGGAGCCCACACACCTGACCCCTCTGCTCTGTTGCATTCTGACCTAGGGACAGTTTCTGGGATGCCCCGTTTCAATTCCCTTTAGTAACAACATCCTGCAGTAAACCCACACACCGGGTAACTCTTTGCTCTCCTCGCCTCAGAACGCAAGCCTCGTTCTGACAGGGCTTCAGGAACCCAGTAATTGTAGATTAGGAACAGATGAGACCTGTACTTCTTTGGAAACATTGACACTTGGGCCTTGTACTTCCCAGAGTTCCCAACTTTTATGACAAACTTAGGCTCAAAAACCACAGATTCGGCCGGGCGCGGTGGCTCAAGCCTGTAATCCCAGCACTTTGGGAGGCCGAGACGGGCGGATCACGAGGTCAGGAGATCGAGACCATCCTGGCGAACACGGTGAAACCCCGTCTCTACTAAAAAAATACAAAAAAACTAGCCGGGCGAGGCGGGGGGCGCCTGTAGTCCCAGCTACTCGGGAGGCTGAGGCAGGAGAATGGCGTGAACCCGGGGGGCGGAGCTTGCAGTGAGCTGAGATCCGGCCACTGCACTCCAGCCCGGGCGACAGAGCCAGACTCCGTCTCAAAAAAAAAAAAACAAAAAAAAACAAAAAAAAACAAACCACAGATTCTTCCTTCCTCCAAATGCTAGTCTGAAGGGATGGTTTGCTTGATCATGGGATAATAACGCTATTTTCTCTTTGGTTTATAAAGCATGTTCACAGACACTCTGGTGTTTGATTTGATGCCAGCCATCTTCTCACCTCCCTCCTCAAAAAGATTGAAAAAGGCAGAGCTGATGTTAACGAAGGACCCGTTCAAGTGAGGAATAGGTTGTTTTGCCTCTTGGAATGTGATGCTCCGGCTGTTACATAGTAAACATGTATTCCTGGTTCTCTCAAAAAGGCAACATGCATGTGTGACCTGGAGTAAACAGACCTTGCGCTAAATCCTGATAGGATTCTGGTGCATCCAAAAGCAAGAATCTTCTCACATTAAGACATGGAGATTTAGATAGCTGACAGAGGAATTAAGGAAACTAATATTTATTGAGTAAACATTACTCCAGTAATCTTCACAACTATCTGTTACTACCCCGTTTTCACAGATGGGGAAACTAGGGCACAGGCTGCTTAAACAATTTCGCGGGTACAAGAGTTTTCTTAAAAGTCTAGGTCGTGTTCATTTTACTGGAGAAGAGAGGAGAGCGAAGAGTCCGACAGTCTGTGGGTTTACTGCAGGATCTTGTTACTAAAGGGAATTAAAAGCCACCCAATGATTAGGTGTTAAGACTTAATATATTTTGGTTAAAATATGGTTTTAGAGTGACTGGCTGTTTAGATTGCGTATATCACCAAATGTGGCACCCCTGGATGGGAGTAGGCAACCGAGTCAGTAAAAGTGAGTCAGCCCCTCTTGTGCACGCTTGCTCACCTCTGAGGGGGTTTAGGAAGAGATGTCAGTGGAAGGAAAGTTGCCACAACTGACTGAGTTTGGGGGCAAGGGAGCAGTCTGGAGCATCACCATTGCTGACACGCAAGAAGGGTTTTTTGGAAGGCGAGGAGTGAGGGGAGAGGAGGAGGTACTTCAAAGGGTGCTGGGCCCCTATCAGGGTAGGGCTGCTGCCATGGACATGTTGATTATTCATGGCTTTGAGACGCGAGTTGCTTGTGGTGACCTCTATGAAACAAGCAGGGGATGTGGGGACCCATCTATCAGCTGCCATGCTGTGGTCCAGGGGTGGGCTGGGGTGGGGTGGAGGTGGCACTGGGGACCCACCGGCTGCCATGCTCTGGTCCAGGAGGGCCTGGGTGGGGTGGAGGTGGCATTGGAGAAGGAACGCCTGGCCCTGAGCTGATTTTGCTTGAATCCCTGGTGGGGTATAAGGCTGAATGCGCCCCTTCTTTCTCTTCTCTTTTTGTATACCATGTTAATATAAACAAAAAAGGCTTCTTCCCTTTGCTTATCAGTTGAACTCTGTAAGTGGGGAAGGGAGTAAGTTTGATGGGTGCATTATCACTTAGTTTCACAAGCAGCAGGGAAACTAATCTGCAGCTACAGTAGGACCAGACTGTGAGCCCAGGTTCTCAGACTCCCAGGCCAGTGCTCCCCCAACCTCTGACGTGCTGCAGAAGGATGCTTGCTTGGCTTCTGTTCCTTTTGAGAGTTAAAAAATTGTTCTATTATTATTTTGTGAATTGTGTGTACCTTATGTTTTACATGAAATTTAGAGGGAAAGAGGTAATGTTGCATAAATATGTACTTTCTATTAAGTTCACCTAGTTTTTAAAGTATGCTATTTCCCAGTGCTTGCAAAGGTTGTGATAGTTGTATCAAAGAGGAAGCACTGATAATTTACCTGATTCCATCTATAGGATCTTTCATTCACAGTGATTGGCCAGTTCTCTCTACAGTATGCAAAGTGCAGTGCTAGCCCCCTTCAAAACTGATATTCGATTTTAAAGCTGATAACTAAGATACGGTGTTACGGAAAACACAATCCTATACTCCACTCTCTCATCACTACTCTTTAATTGCACTTGGGGGAAAAACACATTTGTTTCAAAGATCATTACTTTTTTTAAGTAAATTTATGGTAAATGGAGGAGATTACCAAAGGGCTATTTTTTTCTCAGCTTGTGGTTTCTAATTACATCAGTTACAGCTCAGCCTTCTTAACTAGAGTGCAGGCATGAACTGGAAAAGAATGAGCTAATCCATGATAGATCAGGTGGAATAAAGATCTCCATTCATATCTTTACCTTTTATCCCTTGTTCTGAGTGCCAAGAATTAATGCTATTTGAAAGTACAAACTGAACCTGCCAAGCTTCGGACAGCTAAGATAATCCTAATTATTTTAAATGTTAGTGAGAAGGGCAGCAGTTCCACTCTGGAAAAGAGTTCTATTGTGAAACATTAAATATATGCAAAGTGGTATTGATTGCACATGATTTTATTTCCAAACACTATGATTGTCATGAAGTGGAAGAATTTGTTGTTTAAGAAATTTTCATCAGCTTTTCATCAGATTCTTTCTTATGCCTACAAACTCTAGGAAACTGAAGAGGCCAGCAATTTTGTCTGCCTTGGCAGTCAGCATCTAGATGAAGAGTTGCTAACAACTGAAAAATGCCACTTGTATTTTATTTTAAAATGGTTTCTTAGGAGTTTAATAGTATTTAACATATAGAGGAAGGAAAAATGTTTTTAAAGCATGAATATCCTGTTTTCTCACATCACTGGAAGAGAATTACTCGTTCCAGTCCATTGACTTCCAACAGATCATTCAAGTTAAAAGTCAGGGGTCTTTGCAATGTCAAAAGATTTAGCGCTCAGTGTTTTTTTTTTTTTTTTTTAAAGAAGGTTTTCTTTTTTGACAGTATAAATATTTTTCAAAGAGAATACTCGTGGTTAGATGGCATCAAAATCATCTTGAAGTGTTTTTTCCCCTCATTGGTAAGAATGATCCTGTGTAAGGTTTTCTGTTTATTTTTAAATCATAATAAAAGAACATCCCAGTAGCTTCTGTAGACAAATAGGCTTCTTGAGAGAAAACAGATACTAGATTTGCTGGTTCAGACAAGGGTCAGCCTTGGAGGTTTACCCACCTTTCATTACACGACAAAATATCAGATTGGCAAGTTTTCCTTTTTTTCTTTTCCTTCCTTTTCAGTCTCTGCTGTGGTGTGCAGAAGTAATTTCTTCCATTTCTGTAAATGCTGGGAGGCTATCAATGATTATAGGGTAGTATAATCCTTAATTGTTTATTGCCTGTGAATGCTTCCTGCCCCCAACCCCAGTGCAGCTGGCCCCACCTCCCTTCCCCAAGCACAAGAGCTTTGCTAGTCACTAACATCTTCACTGATGGTGTGTTGAGCATCTCAGGGTCAATTATTCTTTCTTTCTTTGGGGTTATTCCCCAGAGTGGAATTACCAGGTCAGAGGGGCTGAACAGCTTTATGGTTCTTATTACATGTCACTAGATTGCTGTCCAGAAAGATTGAACCAATTTCTAGTGCTAGCAATACTATCTGTTCCCCCACAGTGCCACTGTGACGCTAGGAGTTAGCATTTTTACAAAATGACCTAAGACAAGACTTTTGAGTTGAAATTAGCCTTGTGTAGGGCTCCTTAGAATCAAAGAGCGAAAAGCATCATTTTGATTTTTGAATTTTTAATTGGTATAAAATAATTTACAATAGTCAACTATTATCCTTCTCCTTCCAAAGGTTTAAGGAAACTGCATTAAAATGGAGAAGGTACCTTTGAGGGACGATCTTTAAGGATGGTAGTAAAAGTGATTTTGGACATTAGTCACTAAGGAAAAACACACTAAATCTTTTCGTATACTTAGAACTCTATGAGGTGCTCTACAAAAATGAGGTAAACAGATACTGTCTCTAACTTCAACAGCCTATTTTTTCAAAACAATGCTAAGCCTTGAACAAACATAAAAATAACATGGGTTTAAATTTTGAGTGGAGAAACACTGTAAAAATACAGCTGTTTTTCAAAACAGGGTGAGTTTTACATGTTCTCTAGAGTGCAGTCATGCTTTAAAAGTATGCTTGGAGCCCCCCTAGTCCATGCAGGGAACATTCTGCATGCTTTGTGGCCCCACTCGCAAGAATATTTTCTAAGAAAATATTCATAAGGTAGGTTAGAGCAAAAGGGGGATATTGTCAAATTCCTTTCTTTTGCAAAATTTTCACTCCTCCCCTTTTTAGTCCCAAGTTGGCTAAATGAGGAGAGAGCATCTCCCAGTCAGCTGCTAACTGGAAACAGGCCCAGGGCTCTGAACATGTTGGGAGAACACATACCTATTCCTTTACAGCCTGTGCATCAGCTTGGCAAAGGTCCGTTGCTTTGCCTCCTTAAACTCACACAGGGATTGGGAAGGTTCAGCGGCCAGTTCCGAAATGTGTGCCCAGGAGAAGGTTGGTGCAGGGGCCAGAGCATGCCAGAGTCAGACTAACCAGTACAGCGCTGCCCTTGACAGCTTGCACAGGATCCCTATGTTAAACAGAGTAATTCTCTCAGTGAATGGTTTGAGGGTGAAATACCTCACTGAAGTATGTGTGTGGCATACAGGTAGTAGTCAGCAATGTTTACTGTTATTCCCCATAGCTTCTATACAGAGAAACTTCTGTCACTGGTTGGGGGTGGGGATGGGGACATGGACTCTCCAGGAAGCTCTTAGTCGGCTCTCCAGATCTGTATAGTAACAAGATCTCAAAGCAGTCTACTGCCTTTGGAAAACATTTCTCTGTATATATATGTATGACAGCCAGGTGCATGTATACAATTAATAAATCACCTTGGATTTGCAGGGAATTTAAATGCATATAACAATACAAATTTAGTAGGATACTTTTATGAACTTTAATAAGATGAAGGCTTCAGATTTCCTAGGTTCCTAGTTTTGGTTGCTATAATATATTTATATATGCATATGCATATGCATGCTTTTTTGTTCTAAAAATACTACTTAATGACTCCCTTTAAATTAAAAAAAATTATTTTCCTATCTTTTAAAGCTTAGAAACTCACCCTTTGCTTTTTATTTAAATTATTAAAGACTAAACAAATCTATCAATATAAAAAGTAACTGCTTGTCAGGAAAATTGCCTAAATTGTTTTTCAAATTTATTCACTTACTGAATTTTCAGATCATCTCTTTCCTTATTGGATATTGAGGTACAAAACTATCCATTTGTCTGTCTACCCATATGTCACACTGGAAGAAGGAGGCTTTCTGAAATAATTTGGTCCAGTGGAGTGGTTAAGGGTCTGCTTCTTAAATCCCAGCTCTGTTCTTTTATTTCTGTGTGGTTCCACTAGCTGCAGCAAACCTTTTCCAAACCCATAACAAGCGTAAATAGTGTTCAGTTGTAAAAAGGTCTCTTTTCAGCATGATAATATACCTTATTAAATTCCAAACATAATAAGTATTGATGGCAAACACATCAGGACCCAGTGCAGCTTCTACTATGATTTAGTTCTCTACAAATGACTTCAGCACTCAGCTCCCAATGCATTTTGCTAATTACATCATAGATTTCCCTATTGATGAACACAAGCTGAATTAACACAGGAGCACTAATGTACCCTTTCACCATTATTGTTGTACAAGAAGCCGTGGCAGATGCTGGCAGTTAGTTACACAAACATTAGTATTAACGATTGGCCATTTGGAATTGGTGACAAACTACTGCCCGGCAGAATCCTGAGGCTGAAACCAATCAGGAAGTTAATGAGGAGAGAAATTACCACTGCAGCTTCCCCTTAATTACATTCACACTAGGCAGGAAGGGAGTTCTGGGGGTGGATCTAAACTCAGCTAAGGTTAAGAAGGTCAGAGACCCGTTTGCTTAAGTTTTTTATCTACTGTGGCTGCTAAGGTTGCAAAAGTTGCTTAACACATTATTACTTTGGCATCCTTCATATTTAATGTGGGTTTTCCAGTAGAGTTTTATGTTCATAGATTTGCTTTCACAATTTGTATCTGACTTCTATTTTAGTGTGATGTAATTTATTTACTTTTTTGTGTTTCTAAAAACTTTCTCTCCCATTTACTGCTTTTACTTTTTTTTTTTTTTTTTTTTTTTTTTGGAGACGGAGTCTCTGTCGCCGCCCAGGCTGGAATGCAGTGGCCGGATCTCAGCTCACTGCAAGCTCCGCCTCCCGGGTTTATGCCATTCTCCTGCCTCAGCCTCCCGAGTAGCTGGGACTACAGGCGCCCGCCACCTCGCCCGGCTAGTTTTTTTTGTATTTTTTAGTAGAGACGGGGTTTCACCGTGTTAGCCAGGATGGTCTCGATCTCCTGACCTCGTGATCCGCCCGTCTCGGCCTCCCAAAGTGCTGGGATTACAGGCTTGAGCCACCGCGCCCGGCCTTACTTTTTAAAAGTTATGTATGCTGACATCCCCTTCCCCCCGTCTTTGTCCTGTTATGCCATGAGAAATAATAGGAAAGTTAATAGCCTATCAACTTCACGTGCTGTATCTTGGAAAAGTAGGGTGGGTTACCTGTTGTGGTGGAAATGCATGGGTGGAGTCTTGCTTGGGGTAATTTGTCAGATGGATCATTTGACAAGTTTCAGTAGCATCCTTTGCATAAAGGGGAGGAGTCCGGTGAAAGGTGGAAATAGTTTCCCAAAGAGGATGCAGCCGGCTTGTTTTGTTTTTTAATGAACGTTAAACTGGAACTCTGCTCTCTAGCTTACTCCTTTCGTTAAATAGGTATACCGTGTAGAATACTATTTTTTTATTTTAAAGAAATGCTAGGGGTTTTAATGAGTGTCTATAAAAACACTTTCAACTCAGAATAGAAATGGAGAGCGCCACTTTCTTTGTTGTAACCTAATTGAATACTGAATGTATAAAGACCAGCCACCTTTAACGTACTCTTCTCCCTTTCTCTCTCCCCTCACTTCCCAGTATTCTCGCCGCCCAGCAGTCAAGATTCTGGCTTGGTTTCCCTCTCGAGCAGCTCTCCTATTAGTAACGAGAGCACAAAGGCAGTGCTCGAATGTGAGCCTGCGTCGGAGCCCAGCAGCTTCACAGTCACTCCCGTCATCGAGGAGGACGAGTGAGCAGTGCCTGCTGCCGATGGCGGTTCACTTGGAGTAACAGGCTTATTCCACTTTCCATGGGGTTTGTTAATATTTTGCATTGACTCATACTATCTTAACTGTTGAGCACGTGTTTGGTTTGTATTCCTTAAGAGTTTAGTCCAGAGGCTGTAACACATTTGTAATACTTTAGGGTCTGTGACTACCATCTGCACGATTTCAGTGTTTTGCTCACGGAGTTTAAATAATAGTGTTCATTTTTTAAATGACACTGGTTTCATGTAGTTTTCAAGAAATAAGATAATTCATTCAAGTGAAGCCATTTGTGTGCCTCTAAATGAGTCATAATTAGATGTTACTTTTGGTTTTAAAATGAAATCTTAGGTGCCTTAGGGGTTTTTTTTAAGTATTTTTTTAAAACTTGCCAAGATATAAATTTAGCCAAGTTACCTGATGGGTGAGAAAAAAAGAGCAGGCAAATTAGTGATTTTTTAGAAGTCTGCTAAATGGATATATTGTGTGTGTTGCTGTTGGAAATAGCCCCACCCCATCCTCCCAATCCAAAACCTAACTGAAATATAATCAGAAACATTAAAGCCTGTAAAAAAAAAAAATTGCTGCGTTTTTGGTAAAGGGTGTAATTTGAAAACAGTGCAATTTAAAGTGACCTTAGTGATGCAGAATTCCTGAGTGGTGGTGTAGAATTAGTTCATCATACATTCTTTCCACTACTGGAAAAAAATGGATGCAATTTAGACTGTTGTAACCTTAGGTTGTAATCTGATTTGGAAATAAGTACATCTTTAAAAGTTACTACAGATTTGAGTTCATTATTTTGTTAAAAATTGCTATGCAGTACTTTGTTATGTAACAGAAGCCATCCTGAAATGAAAGTAGTCTAAAAAAAATTCATTGTTCTGCTTAGTTGCAGCTGTACCTGAAATAAAAATGTTATTGATGACTGAATTTTCTTGTGTGTATATTTGGTGAGCGGTATTAAACAGGAAAAAAGAAATTACTTGTATTTTCTTCGCTCTGTGCTTTGAAAACATCTATTTGATTTCACCCCCATCTGTTGTAATCAATAACCTGACCATCTTGTTTTTTATTAAATGCACTTACTCTTAATTTCATCCACCAGTGGTTTTAGAGAGAATAATGTGGAGTTACCTATATAGGTTTGACATTATAAATCACTTCTTGGGGCTGAATCGTATAGCGGTATCGATTGATCCTGATATATCACAGAAATTTACTGTCACTTCTGTTTTCAATTAAAGATACAATCAGTCAGATAATGACTTAATTGGATTTTACAGAAGATTGAGTTTTATTGCCCAGTGCTTTACGAGTTTAGTTAAGGAAGATCATTTTATCACACTTGTCAGGCTGCTGCTACTGCAGCCGTGTGCCCTTCGGCGGGCGGCTGTAGCTGTAGCTATTGTGACGGCTACGGCGGAGGCTGCGGGCGGGCGGGGAAAGGAACCGGGCCGCGGAGTCGTCACCTCCAAGGTGTTTTTAGTGGCCTCCTGGCAGATGAGGATCCCGCGCTCAGCTCGCCCGAGTCTTCGCGGGCCCGTGCCCACTGCCCCCCTGCCCACTGCCCCCTCTATTTCTTTAGGTCTGGCTTTTGAGGATCCCCGGAGTCTTGCAGCTCCCGCCATTCCGCAGATAACCCAACACACTAATCGTGACCCGCGGGGTGGTTGGAGAAGCTCCGCCCGCCTCCTCAGTGGGAAAGTGCCCCTCTCAGCACTGCCCCCTTCAGTGCCCCTGCATTTCTGGAAAGTTAGGCAAGGCCCAGGTGGGCTGCCAGCGCGCGCTCAGCCTTGACTGAGCACCTTTTGGGCCTCTGGTGAGCCCCGAGAGCCAGGTTTGGCTCGGCGGAGCTGGCGTGGGCTGCGCAGGCAATGCGCATCCTGGCCGCCTGCACCCTGGGAACTAGGCCTGTCCAATGGGCAGCCATCCCCCTTTTTGAAAAGCCCCTTCTAAGCCCACCTGCCTCACCTAACGCCGAGTTTGGTACTGCATCCGAGCGGCCTCACGGGGTCGCCTGGAAGGGCCACTCCCAGCGGGAGGGGTGGGCCCTGGACCTCCGCTGGCCACGCAGGGTCTCAAGCTGACCAGAAGACCCGGCTTCTGGCCTCTGTCCAATAGCCCCAGAAAAGCGGGGTCTGGAGCCTTCCTCCCACGCGTAGTGGGTTGGAGGGACGCTCAGGTTTCCTCGGGTGGTTAGTCTTGACCCAGGAGAGTGCAAGACAGGCCCAAGGTCTGGCCTAGGGGGACTGCGTTATGCATGTCCAATTCTAAACACAAGGTAGAGCACAGACAGTGCATCTTGACGGCTGGATTTTAACCGTATTTTAATAAACACATTCGAGGGGGTGTCAATTTCCAAAGCTCTGACCCCTTCCGCGGGCGGCATCCATGGTGTGTGCAGTGTTAAGAGTGCACAGAACGCGCGTGTACAAGTGTGGGCGTGGCAAGCGTCGTGTGCTCGTCCGGCGCACTGTGCGGATTGCCCAGACAGCCTTGACAAGTTTTGCAGATGTTTGGCTGCTACGGTGTGGGTAAACCGAGGCAGGAGCGCCAGGCCTAATTCTCCTGAACTCTTGGTGAGCGGCCGCTACTCCACGAGGGGCTAGAAGCAAAGGGAGCGCGCGCTTTCCCTCAGGCCGCTTCCAACTGCTGCAATGGCTGAGGGCGCCGGTGACCCCTCCCCGCTTCCAGCGGACTTGACCCTCGGACTGACAACCCACCTTAACAAGCAGGCCTGCCGGGTTCGCGCCGCCGCACCGGGGCCCTTGGCTCATAGTCCACCTCGTGTCTTGCAGACCCTGCGCCACTGAGTTGGGGCCCAGGACGCCCTAGGTGACACTCATCTTCTTGCTGCCACAACCACCGTCATACCCACAGCTGGGGCTCCCTCCGTTAACCACCCTCTGAGACCGCAATCGGGGACAGGGGTGGGAGTCAGACCCACCTGGCCTGCACTGCGGTTTCCCTCGATTCTCGCGAAAACAAGACTCCTGCCCACACATAAAAATGCAGCCCCCAGCCGGTCGCCAGTGGCTCACGCTTGTAATCCCAACACCTTGGGAGGCTGAGGGCGGCGGATCACTTTGAAGTCAGGAGTTCGAGACCAGCCTGGTCAAAATGGTGAAACCGCGCCTACTAAAAATACAAAAATTAGCCAGGCGTAGTGGTGCACGCCTGTAATCCCAGCTACTCGGGAGGCTGAGGCACAAGAATCATCTGAACCCGGGAGGCGGAGGTTGCAGTGAGTCGACATCGTGCCACTGCACTCAAGCCTGGGCGACAAAGCGAGACTCCGTCTCAAAAAATAAATAAAAATTTAAAAATGCAGCCTCCTCCGCTCCACTTGAACTTTAATGCTGAACCGGTTTCCCACGTATACGTGTATCGCACCGCATTTTGACGCTTTGCACCGAGTCGCATTAATGGCGCTTTTGAGAACGCTTTGTCGCGCTTTACAGAGAAACTGTAAGGGCAGCCTGTGGAGGAGTAGATGATATTCCTTGGCTTCCCCCGCTAGGCCCTGTCCGCCGGGCGGGTTAGGGTCGTGGCTGCCTGCCCGCGCGCCGCTGCCCCTCTGGGAATTTTGTCCGGGAAACTGGCATGGGGCCCTGGCTCTCCCTTCGCCCTCTGCGCACACGCGGACGAGGCCTTAAATCCGCAGCCTTAGAGGCCCTGCGACTCTGAAGCCGGGCACCGCCAACAGCTTGCGATTCTCACCTTTAAAAGTCGCCCCCTTGCCCCTCCGCCTGCCCTCGGAAGCGCGAACCCGCCTCTACTCCACCACCTGTTTTAAGTTCCTCCCCCTCGCCGCTCCCCCAGGCCTCCGCCCCGGTGCAAATAACCAGCAAACTAACTTTTCCACAGTTGAAAGCCGCGGCCCGCGAGGCCGGGGTGGGAGGGGAAAGCGGGGCGTGTCTGGGGGGCGGGGCCCCGAGCACTCCGGAAGTTGCCCCGCCCTTGAGGCTCCTGGGCCAGGAAAGTGAGGAGAGGGTCCGGGCCTACTTTCGGCCGGGTGGGGCACTTCCCTACTCTTAGTTCCCGCGTCTCCGCAGGGCGCCTCGGCCTGGCCTCTAGGCTAAGTTCGAGCCCACTGTTCCTGGCGTTTCCCTTCATTACTCCCGGGCCCCTGAAGCCGAACGCTTTCCCAGAAGCGCGCACATCCGCTTGCTTTCCCTGCGGCTGGGCTTTGTTCGGGGACGGCAAGGGAGGAGGCGGGAGGCTGGTGAGGTTTTCTGGAAAAGGGGCTTGTCCCGAGGAAGAAGTGCCCCAGAGCCCTGAGAGCAAACGCTCTGGGGAAAAGAAACTTTCCTTGTCCCTTGAATGTTGCTCAAATTACCTAAAATTATTTTTTCAGCGCTTGTGTTTTAAAGTCGCAGGGTAACGATTATCTTAAGACTTAACATCAGCGCTGCTCATTTTACGTTGGTGGAGACGTGTTTTTTTCCTTTGCATTTAGGGTGGACCGGGTCTGCGACCCGTCTCCCTCCCTTCCAAGATGGTGTGGGGAAGTGGCCGACGCCCCCCGCCGGACTCACGCCCTTCTACTCCTCCGCGTCGGGTCCGTTGCGGGAGCTACCGACAGGGGAGCGAGGCTGGAGCTGGACGAGGGCTGCGCCCAAGGCCTCCAAAAACCGCGGCCCAGCGGGGAGGGCCCCAGGCGCGCGCTTTTCCAGTTCCTTCGAAAGCGCGGGGCTGAGGTCGCGGCTGTGGACCCTCAGATGAAGCCGTGCTGTAGCGACACCTCAACCCCACAAAAGGCTGGCGCTGTCTTGTATCCAGGTTGGGTCTGAGGAATCCGCAAGGGGGAGAGCGCTGGCTCCTAGACGTGAGCCGCTGCTGGCTTCGAGAGTTCGAGAACATGAAGGACCTGGTTGCTCTTGCCCGGTCGGCTTAGGGCCAGTGAGGTCACAGGCCGTCTGCTCTCCCTGTTTGTCCCCAAAGGCCTCGGCACCTGGGGATCAGGAGCAGGCCTCAGACTGCGACCCGTCTCTTCCCCTACCAAAATTATGTGGGGACAACAGTCCAGGACCATCCCCCGTGTTCAGTGGTGTCCTGGGCCGCTCGATGCGGATTCAGTCGTCTTCCCGACCCCCAGTGGCCTCTGCTCTCCACCCCTCCGGAGGGCGGCTTCGGGGATCTCATGGGGGGTTTGCGTGAGTCTGTCCCCAGCCAACTGAGGGAGAACCAGGACACTATTGCCATCTAAAGAAATTGATTGCTGGATGCCCCACCCCCTGGCTAGACATTCCCCCAAGTCCTTTCAATTTGAAGCTGGCCGAAGAGCGAGGTCGAGAAGCCGACCGGGTGAGAGCTGAGTAGTTAAGTTCACGCACAGGGAGAGGGGGCAAGTTTTCCTGCTTTCACAGTGGTTCCTCATGCTCAGGCTTCCAGTGTCTGCCTGCACTGACATCACCGTGATCGTGATGAAAACAGTAAAATAGGAACCCTGACCTCCCCTTCCATGAGAATCCAGCAGAGAATTTCCTGAAGCGTTATACATCCGGGACAATCGGAAACTGTCGTTTTGATTAAGTATTAGTTGGGATGAGGAGCACCGACCAGGACTCCCAGATCTGGAGTATCACTTTCTCAGCAAGGGCGCCTTCATCCTGACCTTTTACATATACACACACCCAGCGATTGTGTGTGCCGAGAAAGACCCACAAACGCACATTATTTTTCCCTCTTCCACGATTATCTGCCACAATTCTACTCAGTTAATTGCGGTTTGAGAACACACCATCCAGAGGAGAGCACCAATGGATCTAGTCTAGTGAGGTTACATTTACTTGTAATCCTCCCCCTTCCCTTTCCAATTTCTTTGATGATTTTTCCCATAAGTGTGTAAGCTACTGGGACTTAGTAGAAGCAGGCCGCTCCTCCTAAATGTGATTTGGACCATATGCTTTCTACATTCATTCCCGCTTCGGCTTTTCTTCTCTGCACTAACTGCTAACACGTTATAGTCACCTTGAAATTTCCTCTGCTATTTTCCAATTAAAAGCTTAATAGCCCTGGAAACGGAGTTCATGTGGTGAAGTTTACCATAGCCCCTTGTTCTGAAAGGCTTTCTGCTGGGATCCCATTATGTGCTTGAATAAACCCTTTCTGCAAACAGAAATGGGACTCGGGGTTGTCAGGTGTTGGGTTACAATAGACTTTGAGGCAGGGGACATTTTACCAACATAAATACAAACCTGTCCCTATAGGGAGATGTTGTCAAATACTGGGATATGGAAAACATTCCCATCAAATATGAGAAAAGGATTACTGCACTATATCAAATGAGTATTTAGATCTCAGCCCCCGATGTGCACCAGAGTGAAACGGGCCCCCGGGACCAAATAATGCCAGACTGTTTGAGTGGCAACGAGATAGGGTGGCTAGGTGACCGACGGGGGAAAAGGGGTCGCCTTGGTAGTGAGAATGCCCCCACAAACCTGGTGCAGAGCTCTTCTGCTTTCCTTTTAAAAATTTACTCATGCTCAAGTTCTTTATACTTACTCGTTTCACTGACTATTTGAAGAAAATCGGAAGAAATTTGGTTTTGAAAAAAGTCGTTGGTCCCCACATTTCCAAGAGATCCGGAGGTTTCAGCGCAATAGTTTTCAGATAAGGTGTCATTTGAGGCCCTCTATATCTCAGCACGTTAAATGACTTGTGTCCAGCTCTCCACTTCCTAGCCTCCGGCCTATACAGGGCTGGGGGCGACCTCTGCCTCCTGTCCCCAAAGCTGACGAAATTCTTTCCATTTATGTTTTAGGGCTTGTTTTCCTAGAGAAGGTTGAGACTAGAGGAAGGATTAAAGTGGTGGCGGAAGGGGCAAGACCGAGGGGTCCCTACCCCACGCGGCTTTGGAGGATGGCCTCCCAAGGTTAGCATTCGAATGCTAGAGCTACTTGTCCACACTCCACCAGGTCAGTCTTCCGCGATCCCCACCTCCCGGACGCGTATGAAACGGGGACAGCTAAGGGCTTCAAGGGAAACACACAACTGGGTTCGGTTTTCCACCCTCCTCTCCTCCGCGAATCAGCCTTCTAGGCAGAGGGTTGGCTGCTAGAATGCCTGGTGGTGCTTCCCTTGAATTAACAGCAAACACCAGAGGAACATTTGCGGGTTGCTTGCTTACTTCCAGGGCAGTACAGAGAAAAGCGGCCTCCCCGAGGGGACAAGGGCCTCTGTGCCCACGAGGGGTCGGGCATTGCAGCGGACTTGCCTGCTCTCATCTAGACTTCGATTCCCCACCAGGAGATGAGCTTGGTGCACACTCTCAGAAGCGTATCCAACGAAGGCTCTGGAACTGCCCCGCTTCGCATAGAGCTATTGTGCTGCCCTGCAGTGTATCCACCTGTTTTTTTTTTTGGTTTTTGTTTGTTTGCCGATGGGCAGGGGGGAGGTGCGAGCGGGGAGGGCCTTCCTCGTGCATATATAGCGATAGCCTGCACTAGGCCAAACCCACCACTCCTGGGGGAATGGTAACACGCAAATAATCTAAACAAAGTTTTCTGCTGTCATCTTGTGCAAGGACCCTCTCCCTCAAGACATCTATGACTCGGGTCTATGGGTTAAGAAGGTGAAAAAGTGGCCCCATCCCATATCCATAACTAAATCATAGAATCCGTGGGGATTTGAATTGAGTGGCTGGCGCAAGACCTCCGTTTGCTTTCAGTGGCTGCCGGGAGGCAGGAAAGGATATCGGTAACTTTGGGGGCGCTAATGTGGCTTCTGCGTCTGCCTCTTCAAAGTTTATACCCGGCGCTTAACAAATCCTTTACGGGAACACGTACGTCCCTGACCTTTCAGGATACTGTTTTATATTAAAACATAGGAGGGTAGAAAAGGAAAATTCGCCTGCAAAATGGGTTGTCATCCTTGGGCCTGCAGATCTCCAAAACCATTTTCTTCTAAAGCAACAAAAGAGAAAAAAAATACGTTCTAAAAGGAAATTACGAAAAGAACCTAACTTTGCTAAACCAACAGGACTCCACTCCCCTATCCTAAACTCCACCCAGGTCCGGGGTGCACCCGCAACCCTCCAGTAGGTTCGAGTTCTCCCGGAGCTGAGCTTCTGCGGCCAAATGTCGGGATAAAAGCGGCCTTGGACTCGGAAAAACGCGGCCAGATCTGGACTGGAGGGAGGAGAAGAGAGAGAACGGGAGCGGCCACCTCACTCGCTTACAGGCACCCCCGCCCTCACTCCCGCAGGTCCTCCCCTTCTCCGCCCCGCTAGCACCGCCGCGTTCTGGAGCGCCGCAGTCTCCCGCTGCGGGCTCGGGTAGCCGAGAGGGCTTGGAGGAGGGGGCCGTGAGCGCCCCCGCGAGAGTGGCCTGGCTGCAGGTGGCAAGGAAGGTGAAGTGCAGGCACCCGAGGGGCGCAAAGAAGGAGAAAGGCGTGGGGCGGGGAGTGCAAGGAGACAGGGACCCCAGGGGTGGGGGTGGCGGTAGGAAGGAGGAGGGGTTGGGGGAGGGCGGCGGAGGAGGTGTTGGGTCCCGCCAGCGCGCGAGAAAGCTGCAGAAGAGCTGGCTCAGACCTTAATCAGAGCTCTCGCCGGCTCTTTGCAGCCGCCGCAGCGCTTCCGCTAAGAAGGACGTGCCGACCCGGCTGCGCGCCCAAGGCAGCGGCCCGCGTCGGGGTTGGCTGGGCGTGAGCTGGGAGACCGAGCTGTGAGCGCGAAGGGAGCTGGAGAGACGGCTGCTGCACCTCCAGTCGCCCCGGAGCACATACGACCACCGGGGCAGCGGGATCAAGGGCCGCGCCTCCCGGAGGCCGCCCCTAAGCGGGCCTCGCAGCCCCGCCGTCCAGCGGTCCCTGGCCCGCTCCCGCCGCCAGCCCGCCAACTCATCCGGGAGCCCGGGGCATGAACGGCTACGGCTCCCCCTACCTGTACATGGGCGGCCCGGTGTCGCAGCCGCCGCGGGCGCCCCTGCAGCGCACGCCCAAGTGCGCGCGCTGCCGCAACCACGGCGTACTGTCCTGGCTCAAGGGCCACAAGCGTTACTGCCGCTTCAAGGACTGCACCTGCGAGAAGTGCATCCTCATCATCGAGCGGCAGCGGGTCATGGCTGCGCAGGTGGCGCTGCGCCGGCAGCAGGCCAACGAGAGCCTGGAGAGCCTCATCCCAGACTCGCTGCGCGCTCTCCCAGGGCCCCCGCCCCCTGGGGACGCCGCCGCCGCCCCGCAGCCGCCGCCGGCCTCTCAGCCGTCTCAGCCGCAGCCGCCGCGCCCTGCTGCCGAGTTGGCCGCGGCCGCCACGCTGCGCTGGACCTCCGAGCCGCAACCCGGGGCTCTGCAGGCGCAGCTCGCCAAGCCAGGTAAGAGTGTGTGAGGTGCGGGAGTTTGGCGGGGCGCGTGGGCGAACTTCGAAGTGTGTGCTGCAGCTCCACTTGGAGGCCTGGAGGCAAAGTTTTGGGAAGTGGGCCTCTCGGGGCTTTCCTTCCCACTCTCCGCCAGGCCGGGGCTTCCTCTCCCGGGAGAAGCCGGCTGAGTCTGGACCCAGAGCGAGTAGCACTCGCGCCCGCAGGGAAGGCGCCTCCGGGGAGCCAAACGACGGGACTGTGCGTCAGGATCGCCAGGTGCCTTCCCAGATTAAAGGGCTCGGAACGTGTCAGATTGAGCAGGGAGACAACGGAGTTGAGACAGGACCAAATTAAAACCCAGGCGCTCACACTTACCACGGGGGGGGGGGAGTAAGGTTTTCCTGGCTGCAGGCTTTAGAGGTCCTCGCCATTCGGGAGTTGGAATGGGTAGGTAGGTGTAGGGAAGGCGCCAAAGCCCAACACTCCTAGCTGGTTGTGCTTTTCCGCCTGCCTGGCCCGGCCCAGGGCCCAGGAAAATTTGAGTGAGGACAAGTATCCAGCTCTCAGAACCCTGGCCTTTCTAGCTTTGCTCCGTGGCCTTCAGACTCTTGTAACTGGTGAAATAAGTTCCATTTAGCAATGATAGTAAAAAGGTCCGGAAAGGCTCCTGAGCTGATAATGGGACCAAGAATCTGGTGCGCCCAGAATTCACTCCTTTGCAGAACCTCCTAGATCCTTTAACACTGTTCCCCAGGCCGCCCTCAGCTCTCTTCATGGTTTAAAGAAATTAAAAAAAAACAAAATCTGTTTCCATCCAGGCCTCCTGAGCTTGGCAGGCCTGAGTTGAGTCTCTCAGTCTCTCTCTTCCTGGGGAATTTCTGGCTTGCGGTTCTGCCCAGCGCAAGAGCTCTTTTGATGGCTCTTGGAATAAAGTAGACATGTGTTTGGTGTTTCTCCTTAACTGGGGCAAGTGTACAAAGGAACACAGCCCACCTTCTCCCGGAAGGGGAAGGGGGCATGCTGGAATTAGGAGTGGGAAGGTCCAGAGCCCTCCTGCAGGTAGTACCGTGGCAAAACTGGTACCTACACTGACCTGCCAACTCCCTAAAGACGGTACCCCTAGCTTCTGGAGAAAGGCTTTCAGGAGCCCAGGAGTGCTTTGTCTGGATCCTGTGGAGCTGAGGAAGTGAGGTGGGACTCACCTGTTTCGTAGTGAGTCGACGGCTGACTGGCAGGTGGAGTTCTGCTGCCCTTTCAGCAACGCTTTCCAGGCCTGAAGCTCTGAGAACAGCCTGTGTGAGAGTAGAGCTGGGAATTTTAAAGCCTGAAGAGAGTTTGCTGAACTTGGATTTTGTGGATATTTAATCCAAGTTAGCATATAAACATTTCTCAGGAATGCTCGCCAGTTGTCTCTCTTTTGTCTCTCATCTTTTTTATATTTATGGAGTTGCCACAGACGAAGGGGAGGGAGGAGAAAAAGGTTTGTTTTTTTTTTTTTTTTTTTCTCCCATTGGTTTGAATAAATAACTAGGAAGAGTTTGGTCTCAGCTCTAGAAGTGGATTTGTACCAATATATTTTCTTAATTTTTTCCGTTTCCAGCTTTTCTGGTTCCGTTTTCCCCAGGACTAGGGCAGAGGCCGGAGTTAATATCAGAGGTAGCATTTTGCAGTGGCCACCTGCCCAGCAGCATTCCTGTGATAGGGCATTGGGTTCTGTGGTCTTTGTCCACGGAGATTCCTTTCACATCCTGTGTTCTTCAGTGTTCTTTGGGATAGCTAAAGTTCATGATTTCTAAAGAGTCACGAAACTGAAAACACAACCCCAGGAGGAGGAGGAGGAGGAGTGAGGGCAGGCAGGAAGGCGGAGTAGGCAGCGGCAGCAGGATACATGCTTTGGGAGAAGAGAAAAAGGAAACGGATTTCAACTGGACAAACCAGAGCTGTGCTCTCTGTTTTACTCCTACTTAGTACTCAGGGATAGCCTGAGCCTTCCAAATTGAAAACAAGTAATTGCAAAGGAGAATAGGATTTATCACAAGGAGAGGTCAAAGTGACGACTTTGGGGGACTGAGGCATCAGGGACCAAGGGCTCAGTTTCTAGCTGGTCACCCCCCATACCCTGTACATTGACGTACACAACTTTTGTTTTCTTCTTTCAATTGCTTTGACCCCATCATTCCATTTTTTTAGAAAAAGTCAATCACCACTCTGATGGGGAGTGGGGAGAAAGGTAGGATAATAATAGATAATTGTTTAGGAAGACAAACATACAAGTGGATCCATTCTACACAGCGCTTGTAGAAATAAAGTCCATTTGGGGTTTAAGTTGAAGAAAACTGCTCACGGAGACTGCCTGCTGCTATAGGTATTATACCCTTTTTGCAGTTGTTCTGATAATGTATTTGTGTACAGCATTCCATATTTATTTAGAAGCATATCAGAACTACTCCTGGATAAGTAGTTCAGTAAAGTGCAGAGAGTAAGCAAAGCTCTGTTGGGATGGTAGGTCCACATGTGCATTAAGTATACAGACCATCAGAAATCTTTAGATATCTGCTGGCAGTGTAGATCTATTACTTTGTGAACTTTGATTTTAAAATGTGGTTTGTCTTTTTGCAGGACAAAGGGCCTCTTTAGTACATAGCTGTGGAGAGAGATTTTTTTTCTTGTATATAAAAGCACATGGAGTCTTTCCTCTCCAGAAATCTTTGAGAAAAGCACATGCCTTAAGGAAGAGGATGTTTGCTGTGAATCACTGGAGGAAAACCACCCAGTTTAGGGAGTGACGTGTTCACATCAAAACTCAGTTTTGTAACTGGAAGAAATTTTTCTCAAATTCTGCTTTAGATTCTTTAAAGAAATTGGGATATTTTATCTAATGGTGTAGTATGTTGAATATCCCTTTCAATGTGTGGTGTTTTTAAGGAGAATTTTCATATTCTAGTGGTTTTTACTTCTAGTTATGAAGTATTCTTTTTTCTTTTTGAATGTGGATTTCTCCTGCTCTTTGATTACCATCATGTTGGACCTGGAATTAATCATTAGATTTTGATTGAGCCCAACATTTTGATTTAAGCTATATATAGATATATTAAGCTATCTATATTTATATATAGATATATTAAGCTATCTATATATAGATATATTAAGCTATATATATCTATAGACATATTAAGCTATCTATATATAGATATACCAAGCTGTATATATCTATTAAAAGCTATATATATAGTTTAAATTTAAATTGTAATTTAAGCTATATATATAGTTTAAATTTAAATTGTAATTTAAGCTATATATGTGTGTATATATGTACATATACATACACTATTTAATTCATTTATTCTTCTCCTAAATTCCCTCTACGTTCTTCTCACACTCCTTCTCCCCATGAAAATATAGGAGGCATGAAGATCTTCCAACTGTTAGTGTATCTGAATCAGCAGTTTCAACCAGCCTAGCCAGTCTTTCAGGACGTGGGCTCAAGAGCTGAGGGAAGGGTCACTGCCAAGGTGAAAAGCTAAAGTTACATTCTTTTGTTGTGGCTCCCTTCCCCACCCCCAACTTTTCCTCCAGGGGAGTGTCCTGGGTCACCTTAGACTGTGGTGCGATGAGAAGAAAGATCTGTGGTTGTAGACTCTTCCTAGGTCTCCATCTGCCATCAAAATGAATATGTACACGCATTCTTTTAAATGCTCTTAAAAGGAAAAAGAAATTAAAAACATAGTTGGTTAGGAATAAGAGAGCAGGATCAAATGGGAAAGTAGGATCTTCTTTCCTGATTATTTCTTGGGGGATGGGGGTGGAACAAACAAGATAACTATAGGGGGAGAAGTAAGGAGATTTTGGAAAACTGCCTTTATTTTATTTTTCCTCTTGCCCTGCCCCTCCTAGCATCTTTATGCTTGCCTCTGAGCTTTTCTGCTCCAGCTTGACTGGGTCCTGCCAGGTGCACTTCCTTTTTTTAAATTTTTTTTTTCCCCAAAGAGAAGCACCTGCAAGTGTAATGGTTGTTACGGAACACTCGTCCAGGCCAGGATGAGAAGCCCTCTGACTGTTGGCTAGGAGGAAATGAAAAGCAGGAAATACTTGAAAACCATTTATGAAGTGTACCTGTGAATTGAAAAACAGGGTCTCATTTTAAGATGGCTTGATTTGAGGGTGAGGGTCTTGACTCAGTTGCATTTTAAAAAACAAAACCCATCCGAATAAAAAGGAATACGCATACAGGCACTAAGGTCTCTTCCAAACCCCACCCCAGGGCTGGCTCTTGGAGCTGGGATGCTGCCGGGGATGGGTCTTCCCAGCTCTTGGCCTGGCTGGTTTGCACGCAGTGCAGATGGTGTGTATGTGTTGTGGAGGATTGCGGCAGCTGGCTCAGGACTGGGACCCTGGCCACAGTGGGCTCAAAGTAGGGGCAAAGATAGGGGGCAGCGCCTCCCTGGGGCTGCACTGGACTGCCGTCCCCTTGCACCAGGGGGTGGGAGCTGCAGTTGAGCCCAGCTCTTTGCCGGCTCTTTCCTTGGTCACTGTCAGGAAGCAGCTCACTAGGCAGCTCAGGAACCGCCCAGAGACAGGCACAACCCTTGCCTCTCCCTCGTCCAGCTCTTGGGCCTCCGCTCCTCTCTGCTCTTCCTGAGCTTCACTACCCTGTCCTTCCCAAGGCAGGAGTCCCAAGGTGAGTTGCCAGCTTTTGCAAAAATCATGCAAACAAAAAAATAGGATGCCAGTATTGCATGGGACATACTTTTACTAGAAAGCCTTCATTGTTTATTTGATGTTCCCACTTAACTGGACATGCTGTTATTTTATCTGGCAACCATAGGCCTAGGCCTTCCTCACCCAGCCCTGGTAACCACACAGGGCGCCCCTTGGCGGTGGGGTCGCCTGTGCTCATCTCCTAGTTCTTTCTCTGCAGAGCCCGAGCTGCCTGGGACTGGCGTCAGGGAGGTGCTGGGGTCCATCCTGTGGATCTGGAACCGTTTGGGAGGAAAAACGAGAGTGTGTTCCACGTCTAGGGACCAGAGTTCTACTACCATCTGGGAAAGAACCTCTCCCCACCTCCAAATCACTCCTTGGTGTTATAAATCTGGAGGATAGCCGTGCTCTCGACTTACACAACCAACTTTTCTTTTTCTCTGATGGATGAACTCCCGGGTTTAAAAGATTACAGTAATCACAGGAGGACAGTGTAAATCGAATCTGATAGCAATAACTTTCGGAGAAGGTCAGGCTCAAGTGAAATGTTACCAAGCAACAGGCATTTTGTTTGCAAAATACAATCAAAGAGCATTGATGAGAAATTCTTTGCTGCAGCCAGTCAGCACTTTCTGCTAACAGCTTTACAGAGAGAAAAGGAATAAATCTTCATAAATCAAAGGCCCTGGAGGACTCGGAGCCCCTTTCTGGAAATGTTGCACTTCTTCCTGACAGGAAGGAGGACTAGGCCCAGTAAAAAGCCATTTGCCTGCCTGCCTTCCTCCTCTTTCTTTCTCTTCCTTTCTTCCTCGCCTCTTGCTTTTTTCCTTTCTTCCCCCTTTAAACCTGTTGCAGCCCCTTAGCCATTAGCTGCTTAGGTCCTTGGACCCCCTTGTCTAGTCCTGTGTGGCTCTGATGGCTTGTGCATGGGTGCTCATGGCAGAGGTGGAGGATGCAGTGGTAGGACAGCTGGTCCTCACAGGTCCACCGCCTTGTGATTGTGTCAGTTACGTCCCACATCACCTTAGTGAGTAATCCCCTTGGCCGAGCAATGCATACTACTGTTCTCAGAAGGGAAAGTAAAATAACTAGGTATGGTTTTTTTTTTTTTTTTTTTTTTTTGCATTTTATTGTATAAACAGCTATAAAAGGTACAATCAAGTACCAAATAATAATAATAATTATGAAAAACTTAAGACTCAGCACATCATTTCTTTATAAAATCTCCAATCTCTTGATTACAACTAGACAGACATAAATTTTACAGAGCTGGAATTAGTGTTCCACGTTTTTCCCACTGATTATTACTTTGTTTAGTATATATCTCTAGCACCCATAATCTTTATATGTAAGCATTTAAAACAATATTTCCTCCTGTGAAGACACTGTGGTCTGCCCAGCTGCTGTCCTTGGAGTTATTTGCTGTATTTCACTGTAAAATATAACCAACTGCAGCTTACTTGGAATTTTGCAAAAGATTAGTCAGTAAATGTAAGCTTCTATGTGGTCAAGAGGCAGTGCTTTGATCACCTCTGTATAATCTTACCCAAGACAGTACATGAGAGCATAGGAAGGCATTTAGGGGCATTTGTTAAATAGATGGATGAGTAGACAGGTGCATTTTGGAAGGTACCAAATAAACATGTAGATTTGTAGGTAATTTCCCCTCTGCTTCTTGGAAGATATTCCCTTCTGAGTCAAGAAAGAGATCAAAACTAAATTTTTACAAAATATATGAGGTCCACAGTTGCAAACCATACTTCCTTCAGCCCAGTCCTGTCTATAGCAATATTCCCCCAAAATATAGTGTCAAAGAACCACTCTGATTCCTTCATACATTATTAATTCAGTGTTGTTGATGATTTTTTTTAAAAAGCAAAGCATGGCTCTTTTTTTAAACTTTTCACAACCCTCCCCAACCCGGCAACCCACCTGAGGAAGAAAAGGAAAGTTTTTAGACCGAGATCATTCCCTGGTGTTCTTTAGATTTTCAACTATTCAGTTTTTTGTTTTTTGTTTTTTTTATTCATCACTTCTAGTGTGAGATAAAGGTAACAGAAAATGTGAAACGTTTGTCTATGGTTAGAATTCTGACTAGGCAGTGGTCTCCTGTAAAAGTCCCATCCTACCTGGGCTCCCTCCCTTGCCACTGCTGTAAGATTTGTGTGCTTTGAAAACTACCCATCAAGGACCTGTTATTTAGAGGTGTGTTCCTCACAGCTCAAGTGAACAGATGAGGATATGACAATCTATGTTTCAAAATGCATGACATGATTTCAAAAGGATGGGGGAGTAAAGTGACTTTTGAGCTAGGAAATATTCCTCTCTGCCAATTTTTCTGTGTTTTCATTCTGTATGTAAGAACTATTTTGTTTTTGTAGATATAATTGGATAGAATGGATACAACCTATGACATCTTCACTTTTTTTTTTTTTTTTTTTTTTAATAAGACGGAGTCTCATTCTGTCACCCAGGCTGGAGTGCAGTGGCGTGATCTCGGCTCACTGCAAGCTCTGCCTCCCGGGTTCACACCATTCTCCTGCCTCAGCCTCCCAAGTAGCTGGAACTACAGACACGTGCCACCATGCTCGGCTAATTTTTTTGTATTTTTAGTAGAGACAGGGTTTCACCGTGTTAGGCAGGATGGTCTCGATCTCCTGACCTCGAGATCCGCCCGCCTCGGCCTCCAAAAGTACTGGGATTACAGGCATGAGCTCCCATGCCTGGCCAGATTTTTCACTTTTATGCATCTTGAGCAGAATATTTGTTTCTCATATGTGATAGACTTCCTCAAAGTATTTGAAATGATACATTTTTTTTTTACTAAATTGCATTTTCATATGAAAAACTCCCCTAAAGAAAGTTACATTTTCAAACTGTAATTTTAGATTGAAAGCACTTTTATAAGTGTTTGTTTTCTCTCCTTAGTTAAAAGTCTTGTAGCAAAAAAAAAAAAGTATTGTAGTCATCTTATGGCATATATATTTTGAAGTTGGTAGCATTGTTATCTATAGAAAAACTTTTCTTTTTAATTGAATATCTACTTCTTTTAAAAACCTCTTCACCCTAGTGTAGAGTTTATTTCAGGGATAGCTATAAGTGTTTCTACCCCATGAAATGTGAAATGGGAGAGTGAATATTTGGTGAGATTTAAAAAATATCTACATGTTTAGCAATAGAAGCAGCATATTGTATCACTTTCGGTAATATTTGTAATATTCGATAAAATTGATTTCTTCTTTGTTTAATAGTTTTGACTTTCTATACCTATCTACTAGGGGTAAAAATATTATCAGTTGAAATACACTCTTAATGTTCTAGGAATTAGGGTTTCAGTTTCAAGAAGAAAGAAGGTAAAGTGTTTCAGGAGTATTTCCTATTTTATTTTGTTAGTTGGCAGTTTCACAGTTCTATGTCTAAAAAGGCCTTTATGTTTTAAACCAACTAGAATGATTTGTAAAGTTTATTTAGGAAAAAATCTGGAGATGTAAAGAAGTACCTGTTATCAAATTACGCTTTATCACTGGGCTCAGAACTCACCCTCTATAATTACCTGTGAAAGTCTGTATTTATAATAGAATAATTTACAATACATTTAGTTTAGGTGCAATAATACAACCAGTACTAGAGACCACAGTGCCACAAAATTGCAGGGACTGTATATTCTGCCCTTCAGAAATTATTGTTTGGTGAGGAGCTATTCTTGATGCAAAGTTAGAGGCTAGTCTTCCTTTGCCTAGTTTTGAAACTCCAGCAGCCTTAGATGTTGATGGGGATTCGGCTCGCCCAGCACTCCTTAGCAGGACTTTGTGTGTGGCTCAGGTGCATAAGCCTCACAGGTGTGCTCTGCTTGCTCTTTCATCATCTTTGTCTTTCCTTTGAACACAGTATAAACAGTGCTGAGTTCAGGTGGTTGGTTGGTTTACGCTGAATTTGTAGATTTGATTCCTGTGACATCCTGTTAGCTTTTCTCATATTTTGGCCATAGCCAGACAGCACAGAAACCTGCGGAGAAAGTGTGGAGACTTCAGTGTAATCTGTCACCACTCCTTGACAAGTAACCAGAAGTGCATGATGCACTAGCATGTCCCAGTAGCAGGGGCAAAGGGTTACACAACAAAATGAGAAAGTGACTTTCACAGTCTGAGAGTTCACAGTTGCTGAACAAGCTGGCACTGACATAAGATTCCACTACCGTCTGTTCCACAGAACTTAGGAAAATAGGTACACGAGTGGAATTTTGTATTGTCAGACTTGTAATCCTGGTATCAAGTATTCAGTTGATTGGGACAGTATATCTGTTGCTACGTTGAAAATAAAAAGACTCCATTTTTGTAATGGTAGAGTCATTAGGTTAGTGAGAACCTCATTCCCTAATTCCCCTTTCAGTTAGCCTTCTGCTGTTTGATCCACTTTTTTTCTGAAGCCTGAAGTGTACTGTGGAAGAGTCATTTTGGTTGACAGACCTGAGAAAAAACTTCCTAATATGTTTTCAGTGTTTGAAACTTATCCAGAGTGGGGTGGGGGGAGGGGAGGGGGATGTACCTTTTAAAACACAGAGCTATTTGGTTCACATGTTTCTTTTAAAAATAGTTGAGCTGGCCGGGCATGGTGGCTCACTCCTGTAATCCCAGCACTTTGGGAGGCTGAAGTGAGTGGATCACGAGGTCAGGAGTTCGAGACCAGCCTGGTCAACATAGTGAAACCCTGTCTGTACTAAAAATGGAAAAGTTAGCCAGGTATGGTGGCACACACCTGTAGTCCCAGGTACTCAGAAGGCTGAGGCAGGAGAATCACTTGAACCCAGGAGGCAGAGGTTGTAGTGAGCCGAGACCACTATTGCACTCCAGCCTGGGTGACAGAGTGAGACTCTGTCTCAGAAAAAGTTGAGCTTTGAGCTTTCCATTTGTGCCTATGTACCCTTTATTCCCAGGAAGGACTAATTGTTTTTCTTGCTTAAAGAAATCTCGTCATTCTCTATATTACTATGACACTGTGTGGCATATTTTTTTTCTTTTTTCTAATTGTGGTATACATAACAAAATTTACAATTTTAACCATTTTTAGGGGTACAATTCAGTGGCATTAAGTTTATTCAAAATGTGCAACCATCACCATCATCCATCTTCAGAACCTTTTCATCATTACAGATGGAAACTCCATACCCATGAAACAATAACTCCCCATTCCCTTTTCCTCCCAGCCCCTGGTGACCACCATACTACTTTCTCTCTGAATTTCCCTATTCTTGGGATCGAATATAAGTAGAGTCATACAGTATTTGTCCTTTTGTGTCTGACTTATTTCACTTAGCCTCATGTTCTCAAGGTTCATCCATGTTATAACATGTTTCAGAATTCCATTCCTGAGGCTGAATAATATCCCACTGTGTGTGTGTGTGTGTGTGTGTACACCACGTTTTATACATTCATGCATTGATGCACATTTGGGTTGCTTTCACCTTTCGGCTATTGTGAATGTTACTGCTGTGAACATTGGTATACGATGTGTGTCATATTTGAGGCTTAGCAAATGCTGCCAGGCCCTGTTTGCTTTTTCTCCCGCATGTGTGTCTTACTTCCCCAGCTGGAAGATAAGGTCCATAAGTTGGGCGTGGGTCTTACACTTCTTGGTGTTTTTCATCCTTTATTCTGTTTCTCCCAGTATCTTGCAGAAATATAAATACTTGGTGCTGATAATAATAATTAGGCTAAAGTTAAAAAAATAAGGAAACTGTTTAGAAGTACATAGTATTTTAAAGAAGTACTTTATGTCCATATTTACATGGGGAGAGTATTTCACTTGTTTTTCCAATTTCTAAAAGTGATAGTATATTAATATACATCACTTTTCAAGTGTTTAATAATTTTCAAATGTTTAGTAATAGAGTAATAGCCAAGAAGTATGTATGGGTCATGAGTCAGGAAAGTTTAAATAGATCTAGCTGATTATAAAGTAAATCTATAGAAGCCTTTTTGTTGCTGTTTTTCTCTTTTGGATCAAGGACATGAGTTCAAATACCACATTAACTCAAGAGGTAAAAGCTGTGTCCCCCATCCTAAGAAGCTGTAGGAGAGAAGATGGCTTCATATGTATGTGACACAAATGAACCTCTCATTGGAAACCTTATATTTTGTGTTAAAAAAAGAAGCAGTTTAATTAAAATGCAAATTTGGGATAAGTATGAATTCCTATCAGATTGATGTTGATACTTGCACTGAGGTAATTTAAGAGTGTTTTAAAATGTATTTACTTATGTTTGCCACATATTTATTGCTTTGTTAAAGGGCAAAGTTTTGGTTTTTGGTTACACCTGAGATACATCCTGTATTAGAAGAATGTTTTTTTTTTGTTTGGTTTTGTTTTTTTTGTTTGTTTGTTTTTTTTTTTTTTTTTTTTGAGACGGAGTCTGGCTCTGTCGCCCAGGCTGGAGTGCAGTGGCGCAATCTCGGCTCACTGCAAGCTCCGCCTCCCGGGTTCACGCCATTCTCCTGCCTCAGCCTCCCGAGTAGCTGGGACTACAGGCGCCCGCCCCTGCACCCGGCTAATTTTTTCTATTTTTAGTAGAGACGGGGTTTCACCATGGTCTCGATCTCCTGACCTTGTGATCCGCCCACCTCTGCCTCCCAAAGTGCTGGGATTACAGGCGTGAGCCACCACACCCGGCTAGAAGAATGTTAATAAGTAGGCCTTTAAGGCTTTCAAAATAAACAACAAGTGTAGGACAAGATGGTTTCTAGAAGGTGCTTTGATGAAATTTCACCAGCTGGCTATCTGTACATAATCAGGTGTACCCACAGAGAAGGCAACAATGAGGCCATTCAGGCAGGGCAGCAGAAAACACAGGCAAAGCAATTGTTTACAACTCAACAACCGGCTCCTTAGGAATTTTCATCTTTCGATCAGTTACCCTGGCTTTGAGTAGCCACAGCCAGTGCGTGTTTCAAAAAAGGATAAAACTCTATTTGCAAATAGCTTGCCACTAAAAAATATGTTTCTTTATTATAACGGCCTGTTAGAATTTGCTACTGCAAAGCAAACCACTCTGACTCATTCTTTTCTGTGTGCTTAGCCCGGCAATATCACCAGCCGTTAAGTAAAAATATCCTTAGGTCAACATGGTAAATTTGCTACTGGTTTACTTTATAGCAAGTCTCTGCTTTATTTGGGAAGCTTTTTTTCCCCCTCCTTCTTTTCATATGATACAAAAAGGTATCTTCAAATTTCACTGGTTTAAAAAGTATCGGCCGGGCGCGGTGGCTCAAGCCTGTAATCCCAGCACTTTGGGAGGCCGAGACGGGCGGATCACGAGGTCAGGAGATCGAGATCATCCTGACTAACACGGTGAAACCCCGTCTCTACTAAAAATAACAAAAAATTAGCCGGGCGAGGTGGCGGGCGCCTGTAGTCCCAGCTACTTGGGAGGCTGAGACAGGAGAATGGCGTAAACCCGGGAGGCGGAGCTTGCTGTGAGCTGAGATCCGGCCACTGCACTCCAGCCTGGGCGGCAGAGCGAGACTCCGTCTCAAAAAAAAAAAAAAAAAAAAAAAAAAAAAAGTATCTTCAAGTCCTTTCCATGAACGTTACCAGCAAAACAGTTCACGCACAGGTATCTGCCTGGCGTCCCCCGTGGCGGTGCAGTGTGAGGCGTTGTTTCATTGATGGATAATGCTCCCGTGCAGTTTCACAAACCCTTTCTAGCCACTTCCTTTTTTCCTCTCCAGCAACTTATCCTGCCACCCAGAAGTCATAGCTGGTTTCATTTGCTTTCTAGTCCAAGTTATTGGCAACCAAGTTTGCCAATCCCTCAAGTGGCTTCTTATGAAAGATTTCAATGGATAGAGGTATCTTTCACTTCAGCAGTTGAATTAGCTAGCAATTGTACGTGGTAACCTGATGAAACATACTGATTGGTTCATAAGACATATTTAACACAAAATCAACCTATGGGAAAATAGATTTAAGATATTAAAATTCCCTGTGGGTATCTGGATGGTGCTGTCCCTAGATTACAGCTGGGGACCTTATTTGCAGAAGAGGAGCTGGAAGACAAGCTGAGCTCATTTTCCTGTTTCTCCCTGAGCTTTGCTCTTCTAGGAGTCCCCCCGTCTCCCCGCAAAGAGGCTCTCTATTGAGATTGTTACTGCTATGAAAGCCACATCTTCGATGGTTATAGGTTCGTGTAGCCATTCTATGTTGAAGGCAAACTTCCTTGCACAAAGCATTCTAGGAAGCCACTCTGATTTCTAGATCTTTATTTACAGGGTTTTGGTTTCATTTGCCAGTGATACAGTCTGAATTAAAAAGGCTTGTAGTATATTATGACCCACTGAGATGCATTTGCTCTTCCAAAAAGCACGTGTACAGGTCTCTTCTGAGCACATCTGTTCCTCTTTATGCACACCAGGAAAAGATTAACGCAGCTGTTCTGTTTTTCAGATTTGACTGAAGAACGGCTTGGAGACGGCAACCCGGCAGACAATACAGAGGTCTTTAGTGACAAAGACACTGACCAGAGGAGTTCCCCAGATGTGGCTAAGAGTAAGGGCTGCTTCACCCCTGAGAGCCCTGAGATAGTGTCCGTGGATGAAGGGGGGTACGCTGTCCAGAAAAACGGAGGCAACCCTGAGAGCCGCCCAGACAGCCCCAAGTATCACGCAGAGCAGAATCACCTCCTGATTGAGGGCCCCTCCGGGACTGTTTCTCTGCCCTTCAGCTTGAAAGCCAACAGACCGCCGCTTGAAGTGTTAAAAAAGATATTCCCCAACCAGAAGCCAACGGTGCTTGAGCTCATCCTCAAGGGCTGTGGCGGGGACCTGGTGAGCGCCGTGGAAGTCCTTCTGTCCAGCCGATCCTCAGTCACGGGAGCAGAGCGAACTTCCGCAGAACCCGAGAGTCTAGTGTTGCCCTCCAACGGGCACATCTTTGAACATACCTTGAGCTCCTACCCCATCTCGTCTTCCAAATGGTCTGTGGGATCAGCCTTTCGAGTCCCAGACACCTTGAGGTTTTCTGCCGACTCTAGTAATGTTGTCCCCAATCCCTTGGCTGTGCCTCTGCAGCACCCTTTCCCCCAGCCACCCCGGTACCCGCTGATGCTGAGGAATACTTTGGCGAGAAACCAGTCGAGCCCCTTTTTGCCCAATGATGTCACCCTGTGGAACACCATGACGCTGCAGCAGCAGTATCAGCTGAGGTCCCAGTACGTCAGTCCTTTCCCCAGTAACTCTACCAGCGTCTTCAGAAGCTCGCCCGTCCTTCCTGCCCGCGCCACGGAAGACCCTCGGATTTCCATCCCTGATGATGGGTGTCCAATTGTGTCAAAGCAGTCCATTTACACCGAGGACGACTATGATGAGAGGTCTGACTCCTCAGACTCTAGAATACTCAATACATCATCTTAAAGTGGTGCTGGATGGGTGGCGGTCAGGGGACATTTTCTGTGCGTTTTGTCCCTGAGGCATCTGAGGAGAGGCCACATCTTGTGTATGCCCTTTCCTTCTGTTTGACAAAGTGACTGTGCTTGATTCTATATATTAGCAATAAAAACATAACTTATTTAACTTCTTGCACTTCACTGGAAAATGCCAAATAGCTCTGCTCGGTGGCTTTAGTGCTGAATGTTTATTGTAAAAGAGAGTCTAATGTTAAGAATAGTCTTGGGAAGGCTGGGTCCATGGAAGATTTATTTGGGGATGTAAAGCTGAAGGTCAGCCTTGCACCTAAACCCAACCTGGAATGTTAAATGAAATAATATACTTGAATGCAATTTTGTAAAAGTGGATTCCTCAGGATATGTGAAACCTAAAGGAAGTGGTTCTGTTGCAAATGGACTATAAACAGGGACATTATATTCTTATGCTAAAAATCCTTGCATTTTAAAGAGAGATGCACTTAAGAATAGAGTGAACTGCTCATGTGCTTATTTAAGCTTGGACAGTTTTCAGAGACAAACCCCATTAAGAATTACTCTTTTCACATGGCTGAATCGAAACATGTGTAATGTCAATGTAAAACCAATCACAGCTGTGAACTGCATGAAATGTATTGTGAAACGAACACAAGATTAAGCTTTGTCAGGTTAATGTAGCATGCTAAGGACTCTAGAAAAAAAATAAACTAAGAAGACGAACTTGGTTTATGTCATTTCTACTTGTGGAAAGAGGATCTCTAAAAATAGAAACTTGATGTAAAAATGACTTACTAATGCATGGGTTAGGAATCAAATTATCAATTAAATGAGACATTTGTGAGAAATATGAATGACAAAGTTTTAGGGCTACATTCAGAAAGACAGATAATTTGTTCAAGAATGGAGTTAATTAATTCTCTCCATCCATTCATTTATCCAACAGATACTTATTGAGTGCCTACTATGTGTAAGAGAATGTGCTTTCCATGTATTGTCCAAGTTACCTACCAATGAGTCCAAGATAAGCAGGTATTTTTGTGGAGAATCCCACTGAAAACAAAGTAAAAATGGAAAACTCCCAACAACGTACAGTTGAGTGTGGGAAGCAAGGAAAGTGCTTAGCCCAATACCTGCCATAGGAAGTACACAGTCCATGAAAACTATTGCTTCTATTCATTAAATTGAGTAGCGTTGCATTCAGAATATAGACATGCATTCCTTCATTCTTACTTGGAGAACATGGCATTCTGGTTTGAGGCAAACATTGAAAACCAGGGCTTTTTTCTTTCATTTTAAAAACATTCTTGAAGTGCTGTGTATGACAAACTTCTTGCTCAGATTTTTTTTAGAATTTTCAAACAGTAATATTCAGTGGTGCTCACACCAACCGCTTCTCTGACTTACTGTTTCCATTTTTCAAAGTGCTTGAAAGGTAAGATGACTGCTTAGGTCAGACAATAAACTTATGAATGTGGAAGGGAAAGTAAATAAGCAAATAAATAAAAGCCTCTACATGACAAGGATGCAGAGAGAGCTCCCAGTGCAGGAATAAGTCTTAAAAGGTTCTTTGGTCCTGGGAGGGAGAAGGGCAAGTTCTCAGCCTGAGATGCTCCCCACCCTTGAGTGGGAAGGGAAATATTTAAAACAAAAGAGCCTTCTCATTTTTATTTCCATTGGGCACTTTTGACATGAAAAACCTTTGAGGGGAAAAAATTCCCTGTCCTAGTTGGACTAGTATGTATTTAATTGACATAGTTACATACTAGAGTGTTTAAAAGTAAATACGGGCCAGGCATGGTTGCTCATGCCTATAATCCCAGCACTTTGGGAGGCCGAGGCAGGTAGATCGCTTGAGCTCACAAGTTTGAGACCAGCCTGGGCAACATGGCAAAACCCTGTCTCTACAAAAAATACAAAGATTAGCCAGGTGTGGTGGCATGTACCTGTAGTCCCAGCGACTTGGGAGGCTGAGGTGAGAGGATGGCTTGAGCTAGGGAGGCAGAAGTTGCAGTGAGCAGAGGTTGTACCACTGTACTCTAGCCTGGGCCACAGAACCAGACCTTGTCTCAAAAAAAAAAAAGTAAATATGGTTTCTTGTTAAGGTTATATTTAAACATTAATGTTTATATAAGGAAGAAAGGGCATGCAGGAGAAAGTGGTTTGCCCCCTGATTCTAAAGACATGTCCAGGACATTTTATGTAGCAATGAAGTGCTGATGTCTGGACCTATCTAGGACAAATGTATTTTAAAGGCGTCTTCATTGCAAAGGTTTACCCACATTTAACAAGCAATAATGATAATGTACCACAGCACCTAAGCCAAGATGCTACAAAGCCTGTCCTCAGATATTACTTCAGGTTGAACCACCCAAACTGAACAAAACCTCACTGATATGGCATCCTTACAGCTTGATTTTGCCTATAAATCATTATTATTGACCTCTTTATGATGGCCAGCAAAATGGAATTATCTGTAAAGCAATTTATTTGTGGGCTAGTGCAGGTATTTTTGGTCCTTAGTATAATCCGAAAAAAGAGGCTTGGCATGGTGGCTCATGCCTGTAATCCCAGCACTTTGGGAGGCCGAGGTAGGTGGATCACCTGAGATCAGGAGTTTGAGACCAGCCTGGCCAAAATGGTGAAACCCGTCTCTACTAAAAATACAAAAATTAGCCAGGCGTGGTGGAGGGTGCCTGTAGTCCCAACTACTCAGGAGGCTGAGGCAGAGAATCGCTTGAATCCGGGAGGTGGAGGTTGCAGTGAGCCGAGGTCATGCCACTGCACTCCAGCCTGAGTGCCAGAGTGAGATTTCGTCTCAAAAAAAAAAAAAAAATCTAAAGAAAGAAATGTTTGCTTCAGTGGGGTAAGTGTGGTCAGGGGTCAGAAATGAGAAATTGGGTGTTAAGATCCTATGTCCTCCCAGCATTCAGTTTTACTCCCTCTGAGTCCCGATTTCTGAGCCCCCTCTGGTTAAAGAGGCACACCTCTTGGATTCTAACTCAGCTCTCAGAGACCATCCTGCCGCAGCATGTAGAATTCAAGGGAAATGAATACTTATCTGCCCACAGGTTCTCAGTTATTCTTTCACATGAAACTGAACATCTGGATGAAGAGAAAAAAAAAACAACCAACTTCTGTTGTAATTCCCTCTGTCACACAGGCAACACATGTGGGGGCCGGGCTAGGCTGTACACTTTTTTTCATAACTGATGTCTGACTTGTGTGTCAACCCAGTCTTAGACAAAGTTAATCTACATTAAACCACAATGCCTCTCCTCCCTTCTGGTGGATCTGCCCACTCCTAGTGTTGGTGTAAATGCTTTGTCTATCTAAGATGCTGTGAGTGTGGGTGGGTTAGTTATGTTCTAGAGCATTCATGTCAAAGTGTGGTCCATGTACCCAGGTGCTTAATTTCTAGTGTGGATTCCTGGGCCTGACTTGTTGAGTCAGAATCCCTGGTAGCCTAAGCAGTAGATTTTTATCATCCTCTCCAGGTAATTTGTACACTCACTAAGATGTGAGAATGACCTCCCTCTTCATCACATCCTTGGGTTTTCTTTTTAGATCTATGCCATGTAAAAGGGCTGAAGGCTATAAACTTTTATGCTGAGATGTTAAGCCTTTTCTCCCCCATTCCCACCTACTTTTCTAGGGCAAGGGTAAACATCAACATGTAAACAGTCTTAGAACATACCCTGGATCTAGTTCAAACAATGTTGGCATCAATGTCAATTATTAGGTTGAGTATACATTTGGGATCAGACTTGCTTGTTTCTGGAAATTTGGTTGGTGAAGGACCTGATAAGAGCTTAAATGTGCTATTCTTTCCCCCAAGGGGAGGGCCAGAATTTTTGGCACTGCTGATCCTTCTGGCTGTCCCACAATTTCCAGTTTACTAGTGACATCTGGGAATAGGTTTTGCCCTCGAGATTTGAGCTTTAAGAAATAGCAACATTCTTGTTGATGGGGGGTGGAAGGAAGTAGTTTTATAGATGAATTGAGAAGCTAGACATTTGTTAGGTACATGGATATGGTTGAAATTAACAGTAGGGCAAAGTTGAGAGGCACAGGTACCACAGAGAAGGGGCAGTGATTCTGGACCACTGGTCCAGGCTGTTAAGTTCGTCAACAGGCTCATAAGAGCCTAAGAACATTTCAAATGTATAAAAAGAAACAGGACTAGAGAAGGAGGTAAGAGGTGTAACAGTCCTGTATTACCAGACTTGCTCTTTAGGGACTCAAATCCCAAGGTCCCTAGCTTGCCCTAAGGATAGAGGGGGTGGGAGCGCTGGGAGAAGGAGCATCTTGGGAACATTTGTTGGGTGCCCAGAAAACAGGCTTTGACTGCATTTGAACTGACATATTTGAAAAATGAACTTTATTTCACTGCATACTGTTTCAGTGATTCATTTTTTATATGTGCATTTACTCAGCAGAAGTGAGTCGAAAGTAAGATGGATGCTAAATTTATATGTTAATTTTAATATTGAAGCTATCTTATATTTGAAGAATAAGATCAATGCTTCAATTTCATTTCTTATGTGGTACTGAACGTTGTCATTACTGGAAAAAAAAATCATTTCTGAATGCATCCTCCCCAAATTCTAATCTCAGAGGGCAGAGGAGGCTCAGGAGAGGCAATCTTGCCTTTTGTTGATGGTCTATTCTGGATATGCTTCAATGTTCCCACAGTATCATTTACTATTTCAGTGTGAAGGGTAAATAGGAAAGGTAGTGGTTTTCCCTTAAATTACAATGGAGTTTATTTACTAATTGGATTCTGAGAGTTTGCTGAGACTGTTAGGCTATGTCAAGAGTTTCATAAATCCCATGGGCAAAGCCACTGGACTTAACCAAAAGTAAACTAAGCAGTTATTGAGAAAAATTATCACTTCAGAAGACTTGAGTCACTGCTTGTTGGTTTTAGACCATGACCTCATCCTGCCACTGTGATTAAAAGGAAAGATTCCTAAGATCTGTGAAAGTATCCCTGTCTCCTAGCCAAATATGGCAGAACCAGATGTGTGATGGTTGCTATAGAGGGAGGGTGGGTGAGTTAAACGTGGGACTTTTCTCAGCCCCAGGGGCTGCTATGGCAATACCAGTGGGCTCTGTCCTCACTAGCAGACTGCTGGCTGTCCATGCAGCCCCTGGCTTTCCTTGTTGCTTCTGCCTTCAGGGATCACTGGGTGAAATAGGCTGCTGTGGTGGCTGTCCATTTTGTGTATTGCACCATGGGTCCAGCCAAGGGGCAAGTGGGGCCTCAGATCCAGAGTGGGTACCCTTTTAAAATTTGTCAGACCAGAAAATGTGCTGTTTTAGAAGCCTTTTTCTACTTTGCTCAAACGTATACCAACATCTAGCAGAGACTCTAGAGAAAGAGAGAGAAAGAAAAATGAATGAGTTGCTAGAGAACAGCTTGAGCATTGAAAGGAATAGCTGTGAAAGCCATGGATAAATAAATCTTTGTCAACCTATCTCCTTTGGCCTGTCCCCCTTGAGAAAATAGGAAGTAGTCTCAATTAGAGTTTCAAAAAAATCTCACTCAATGGATTTGAGATTAAAAATGAAGGGAGATGTTGGAAAGGAAGCTGGGAGAACTAGCCTTTATTGAGCATCTACTACCTGCATCTGTTAGGTCAGCCCACCATTCTGACCTCAGTATATCTCTATGGATTGTCCCTGATCTAAAACCAGCTCAGGCCACCAGCAACCAGGTGGGCATACATCATTTGGGGCTGCCTGAGTAGACAACAGCAGATGTAAAACAACACGAATGAATTAATATGCCCACAGCAAACACTGATTTATGCAGTTTTCTTTTCTTTTTCTTTTTTTTTGAGATGGAGTCTCACTTTGTCACCAAGCTGGAGTGCAGTAGCATGATCTCGGTTCACTGCAGCCTCCGCCTCCCGGGTTCAAACAATTCTCCTGCCTCAGCCTCCGGAGTAGCTGGGACTGCAGGTGTGCACCATCACAGCTGGTTGATTTTTGTATTTTTAGTAGAGACGGGGTTTCACCATATTGGCCAGGATGGTCTTGATCTCCTGACTTCGTGATCCACCCGCCTTGGCCTCCCAAAGTGCTGGGATTACAGGTGTGAGCCACTGCGCCCAGCTGATTTATTTATTCAGTTTTCTATCTTCAAGACAGCCCTGTGAACCAGCATGTCTGCATATCTCTAATACAGTAATATTTGAGATTCACTGCAGATCCTGAATCTTCAAGAAATATTATGTCTAATGCAGCTTAGTATTAAAGATATCTTATTGTATCCAGAGTTTTGAGAATTGGAATAATGCTTTGTATACCACTGTTTATACCCTTAGAGAGAAAATCTTACTAATCCAACACTGATTTAGTCAAATTAGCAATTCAAAGCACCTGCTAGGTATTATTTTGAAACATCTAAATCCAACCCAAATGCAAATTAATTTATTAAAAAACAATTCTAGCCAGGCACGGTGGCTCACGCCTGTAATCCCAGCATTTTGGGAGGCCGAGGCAGGTGGATCACAAGGTCAGGAGTTTGAGACCAGCCTGACCAACATGGTGAAACCCCGTCTCTACTAAAAATACAAAAATTAGCCAGGCGTGGTGGCGTGCACCTGTAATCCTGGCCACTCGGAAGGTTGAGGCACGAGAATAGCTTGAACCCGGGAGATGGAGGTTGTGGTGAGCCGAGATCATGCCATTGCACTCCAGCCTGGGCAACAAGAGCGAAACTCAATCTCAAAAAAACCAAAAAACAGAAGACAAAACAAAACAAAAAAACCCCGATTCTACCCAGAATCCCACATTTTCCAAAACTGGTTTGGAGTTAAGTGAACACAGGAGCGAGCATTTAAAAAGCACTTATTCTGGCTGGGTGTGGTGGCTCATAGCTGTAATTTCAGCACTTTGGGAGGCCAAGGTGGGAGGATCACTTGAGCCCAGGAGTTTGGGACCAGCCTAGGCAACATAGTGAGACCTCATCTCTACAAAAAATTTTAAAAAGCTGTGGTGGTACACACCTGTAGCCCTAGCTACTCGGGAAGCTGAGACAGGAGGATCTGTTGAGCCCAGGAGTTCGAGGTTGCAGTAAGCTATGCTTGTGCCATTGCACTCTAGCCCAGGCGGCAGAGCAAGACCCTGTCTCTTAATAATAAATTTAAAAAGCACTTACTCTGTGCTAGCCGTTGTTAACATCTATTAACTCATTTAATCCTCTCAACAACCACATGAGGTCAGTAGATCACCATTCCTGTTTCGCAGATGAGGAAGCAAAGAAGTAACTTTCTCAGGGTCAATTATCTGGAAGGGGTGGATGTGGGCTTTGGTCTCAGGACTTTGGATCCAGTTTATGGGCTCGGGAGTTCACAGGGCTTTTTGGGGCTCCTGGACCTTTGCCCAGCTACTTGGCTTTCTCCTGGGCCCGAAGCCGCCTCCATCAGAGGTGGGAGTTGCGGCCGTGGCTGTCGAGGGCAACCCCCGGGAGCCTGAGAGGACATGGCGTGAAACCCTGCAGGTGAGAGCGACCAGGACCTTCCCTTTCCTTGAGCCGCCTGCCTGAATGGTCTTCCTGGCTCTGCTGCCCCCTGGAGGCCAGTGGAGGTAAATGCGTGAAGTCAGCATTTTCCCTCCGCTTGTTAGTCCTCCCAGTTCATCTCTTGGCCAAACCAGAAAAAGATGTGAGGGTATTTCAAAGACATCTTTACTATATTTCATTTAACTCAAATTCAAGGATCCCTCTCCTAGGACAGCTGTGACTACAGACCATGGAATTCATATTTCCCCACCCCACGGCGCAGGACCGGTAGGGGATTTCCAAGAAGCCCCTAGCCCATGGGGCCCTGAAGACCCTCCTAGAAGTTTCAGCCTGGCTGATGACATGCATGCGTGTTGACTATGGCTTGCGGCTTAAACTCAAATGTGAATTATCTCATGCCACCATGGAGGAAATGTAATTTTAAGACACAAGTTTATTAAAACTGCTAGGCAAGTAATAGCCAGGAAAACCATTTCATTCATATTTTCTCCAAGTGGCGTCTATGACTCACTGGATCTGGAATCCCCTAAAGTGTCTGTTCAAACAATTTAGATTCTGAATCCATCTTTAAATCTTCTCAACCAGAACTTCTGGGAAGGGATATCTCCCTCCCTCCCAGGAATCCACAATTGCAGTGAGAACCTTGAAGTCCACTCCTGTCCAGGGAGCAGCCCTAGAGAACTCAGTCAGGCCCTCCAGTGAAGGAGGAAAAGGCAAATCTAGTCGTAATACTTGAAGTATATTGCTCGTCTTTAAATTACCCACCCAGGTGACTAAAACACTCTCTCAGGGTAAAAGCACATGTGAATTTGTCCAAATCATTGTAATAAGGCTCCCGGGGCGGGGCCGGGGGCGGGGGGTGGTTAGCACCAGTAATCAGCAGCCACGAATACTACTAACTACATCATCCCCACAGGGCTTGGGGGGCAAGGACAATTATTTGCCCTTCACAGTTATGGATTGGTTTGACCAATTAAAAGAAAAATTACCCAAAGAGAATTTTTCTTTTTTTAAAGTCAGAGTGAGACCCAGTGAGAAAGCATTTTGAAATGTGGGTGGAGGACCCAGTTGCCTTACGAGCGTGCCTTTGAAGGAGGAGGAGGAGGAAGAGGGCAAGGAAGGAGCAGTGAAGATGAAGACTCTTTGGACAAAGAGGGGCTTCCGGCATGTTCGGTGGTACAGTTCTGACCCTGCCCAATCATGGGACTGACCTGTGCCACCATATGGGGGTGGTTCGAGGCGGATGGTAGCATCTGGGATCTCTGTTTGGCTTCCCGGCTGACAGGAATATCCTCTGCAGCTCCACCAGGGAGCAGGGTGGACAAGGTGAGATAGTTAAGTCTACAGGAAGGAGGGAGGATTGTGGTTTCTGAGCAGGCCTCCCTCTCCCAAGGGGTGGGAGGGAGGCCTCGAGCAACCTCAGCTGAGCTCCATAGCTCCGGCCCCCACCAGCAGTAAGGGCACGATGAGTGTTCGGAGGACAAGTGAAGTGAGCCCACCTGTGCTCTGGGAGCCCCAGCATCTGCTGCAGCCATCATGGCAGGGAGAGGAAAGGGCACGGCCGAAGCCAGCGCGGCCTGCAGAGGATCCACCCATGGGGAGTGGGCGTGACCCTCAGGGAGCGGAAGGGACAGAGAGAATAAAATGCATTGCTGTTGTGGCCTAAAGGCCTCCCACCTGGAAGGAAGCCAGGGGAGCCTGATCAGACAGCCGGTTCCAGTGGTCATTTGCCCAGGAGAGTAGCCACTCTGTGGGTGGGATCAAGTCCTTCCTACATCATCCCAGACAGTTATTCACACACCAGAGCTTTGGTGACTTGCTCTGAGCCTAGCTGGACCCAGATACCTTGGTTTTCCAGATTTCCTGATAAATTAGCACCAAAGAATAAAGAGCTCATTAACTGTCTTGGTCCATATATAACACACCAGTTAAACTTGAATTTCAGATAACCAGTGAATAATATTTTAGCATAAGCATGTCCCAGGCTGAATTTGTATAGGTATATATTTTTATGTGTATGTGTGTGTATATCTATATATATATTTGTAGAATATAACTATGTCCAGGGAATATTACATAAGTATAATATATAATATAATACTGATACATATAACGTGATATAATATATAATACATAATATTCCCTGGACATAATTATACTCTATAATAAATGTATTGCCTATACATACTTATACTAAAAAATTATCCATTGTTTATCAAAAGTTGAATTCAACTGGGCATCCTATGGTTTTGTTAGCTAAATCTTATAATGCTACCGGAAGCGATGTGTCTGTGGTATGACTGTAGCTGTCGCCACGGTCATGTCCCTGCAGTTAAGAAAACAGGAAAGGTGAAGTGGTAACAAAATGGGCTGAAGGCCTAATGCAGTCCTCAGGTGTATTTTGTTTGATTAGTACAGAGTTTTTGTTTTCATTTTCAAATGATTGCCAACATTGAAAAATCCAGAGATCTCACATATGCACCAAGTGTTTAGGCGTTTCTGGAAAAGGTGGAAGATCTGTCAATATCGTACGGAAACAAATTAGATGTTCCCTGCCTTGGTCTCACTCATTTGTGCTTCTTTCCTGTCGCTGAATTTGGGACAGATCCATGTAGGGTATTCGATTCCCTAAAATTTTCCCTAGAACAGGCAGGAACTTTTTTGGGGGTGCTGAAATCCCTGAGTGCCTGTTGAGCCTGACCAGGCTGATCTAAAGCAGGAGGGCTCTTTACCTCTCCCCCTTGACATTTGACCTGGAGACTTGCTCCTTATAAGGCTTAGATGTGACCTGGGACAGGTCCCTAGCTTCTCCCAGGGTCTCTGTTTTCATCCCTAAAACGAGCAGACAACTGTCCATGTTTCCCAACTTTTTTGTACCAAAAGTTCTGTTTTGTCAACCTTATGCCACTGTGGTTCCAGTTTTTGCTTGTTTGTTTGTTTTATAGAACGGTTCACCAATGTGTGAGTCATCCTTGCTAATCTTCTCTGTGGCATTCTGATTTTGGTATGTGTGCTGCTGAAGCGAGCGCATGGACCTGATGCTTTCAAAGATCTGTCTACCCAAGCGAATGGCGTATATTACAAACAGCCTGTAAATTCTGACCAGCCTGAAAGCTAACTGGTTTCATCACACCACATGGGTCAAATTCCCTCTAAAAGCAAAAACATTTTGTAAGCTCCTGTAACCTTACTGAAAACAGGGATACCTTTAAAGCCAGTAAGGGCTGGGTGCGGCTAGCCTAGGCTACACTTCAGTAACACACTCCAAAATTTCAGTGGTTTAACACATGAAAGTTTATTTTAAAACTTTAACCCATGCAGAATCTGCCATGGGTTTGGCAGCTCTCTAGGCAGTGACACAAGAATTGTTTCCTTTTTTTTTTTTTTTTTTGGAGACAGAATCTTACTCTGTCTCCTACGCTGGAGTGCTGTGCATGATTTTGGCTCATTGCAACCTCCACTTCCCAGGTTCAAATGATTCTCCTGCCTCAGCCTCCCGAGTAGCTGGGATTACAGGTGCACACCACCACGCCTGGCTACTTTTCTGTATTTTTAGTAGAGGAGGGTTTCACCATGTTGGATAGGCTGGTCTTGAACTCCTGACCTTGGGCAATCTGCCCTCCCAAAGTGCTGGGATTACAGCCACTCTGGCTTTAGTTTCCTTCTTTACTGTGGCTTGACCATTTCCACACGTGGTTTGCTGGCAGGCTTTCCAGGTCCTCGCCTCTGCTCACATTTCATTGGCTGGATCCAGTTTGGTGGCTTCACTTAGAGGAAGGGACCAGGAGGTAGAGTTTTTTGCATGCCTGGGAAGCTGTGGAGAAAAGCACACAGTGAACACTAAGAGGCGACACCACAGGGACATGAGCCCTTTCAGCTCCAAAATCCTACCTTCTGTCATTCTTCAGAGTGGTCACATCGTGTGGTCTGTAGATATGCTGGCGTGACCTTTAAGATGACTGACTGCTGTCAAGCAGAACAGACGCTATAGATATGTTGAGCTTTAAGTATTTCCAAATCCCATGTTCCCTTCCTGATGATAATAGCTGCATCTTTCTTTCCTTCCTTCCTCCCTCCCTCCCTCCCTCCCTCCCTCCCTCCCTCCCTCCCTCCCTTCCTTCCTTCCTTCCTTCCTTCCTTCCTTCCTTCCTTCCTTCCTTCCTTCCTTCCTTCCTCTCTCTTTTCTCTTTCTTCTTTCTTTCTTTTTCTTTCTTTCTCTCTCTCTCTCTCTCTCTCTCTCTCTCTCTCTCTCTCAGAGTTTCACTTTTGTCACCCAGGCTGGAGTGCAATGGCTCGATCTCTCCTCACTGTAACATCTGCCTTCCGGGTTCAAGCAGCTCTCCTGCCTCAGCCTCCCAAGTAGCTGGGATTACGGGCACCCACCACCACACCCGGCTAATTTTTGTACTTTTAGTAGAGATGGGGTTTCACCATGTTGGCCAGGCTGGTCTCGAACTCCTGACCTCAGGTGATCTGCCCACCTCGGCCTCCCAAAGTGCTGGGATTACAGGCATGAGCCACTGCACTGGCCATAGCTGACTTTTATTTTGTGTGCGTGTATCAACTCACTTATCTTCACAATAGCCCTAAAAGGCAGGTACATTTTTTGTTGTTCCTGTACTATTTTTTTTTTAACAGGAATTGTTTCATAGATTTTAAAAACAGGCTCTGTCCTCACGTGAATGGACATGTTTGAATAACCAACTTGAGTCCACTGTGCTCTGTTTCAGTGATGCATTCTTGATATGTGCATTTGCCAGCGGAAGGCCCAGAATCGCTAAGCTACTGCTTCAGGGTTATGCAGACGCTGGTGCCGAGCTGGATTTTCCTCTCAGAGTCACATCCCAGAGCCCGTCATGGGCTGAAACGCAGGGGCTCTGACATGCCCATCCTCCAGAGTCTGCTCCTCAGGATTTCAGAGACCAGCTCATCAGGAGAGTGAAGCCTGAGTGTAAGATGAAACTGGCATTAAGTTGACCAGCTACTGTAAGTTGGCTTTAACTGGCTGTGAAATATTTTGCCCCTACAGGTAGCTTTAACTGTGTTTTGTTCTTTTTGCCGTTTAGTGGCCCACGTTCCAGTGGGTACAATTTCCAGCTCCCAGTCCCAGACTAGCACCTAATTAAAATACGATGTTTTCCCTTCAAGCTTGGTTTGAAAGTCAACTGACAATTTTTTTTGTTTTCTGTGTTAGGAAATTGTTTTTATTTTTTGAAAAGGTCAGGGATTTAAGAGCTCTAAAGTAAAAAGACATAAAAAGATTTACAGTGAAAATTCTCCCTCCTCCCAGCTACCTGAGTGCAACCAATGTTATTAGTGTCTTGGGCATCCTTCCAAAAATATTTTATTTTTAATTTTCTTTTTAGAAACAGGGCATTGCTCTATCACCCGGGCCAGAGTGCAGTGGTATGATCACAGCTCACTGCAGCCTCGACCTCCCCAGGCTCAAGTGATCCTCCTAATCTCAGCATCATGAGTTGCTGGGACTGTAGCCACACACCGCCATGCCCAGCTAATTTTTGTTATATATTTTATTTTATTTTTTTGTAGAGACAGCATCCTACCATGTTGTCCAGGCTGGTCTTAAACTCCTGGACTTAAGTGATCCTCCTGCTTCAACCTCCCAAAGTGTTGGGATTACAGGCATAAGCCACTGTGCCCAGCCCTTCCAGAAATGTTTTCTGCACATGCAAGCATAAGTATTCTTTTTTCATTTTCTTTAAAAATTAACTATATACACAGTTGTTTTACCTTGCCTTTTTTTTCTGTCCACTTACTGTGTTTTGGAGATAGTTACATATAATAATTATTATTATTATTATTATTTTTTTTTTGAGACGGAGTCTTGCTCTGTCGCCCAGGCTGGAGTGCACTGGCCGGATCTCAGCTCACTGCAAGCTCCGCCGCCCGGGTTTACGCCATTCTCCTGCCTCAGCCTCCCGAGTAGCTGGGACTACAGGCGCCCGCCACCTCGCCCGGCTAAGTTTTTGTATTTTTTTTTAGTAGAGACGGGGTTTCACCGTGTCAGCCAGGATGGTCTCGATCTCCTGACCTCGTGATCCGCCTGTCTCGGCCTCCCAAAGTGCTGGGATTACAGGCTTGAGCCACCGCGCCCGGCCTTAGTTACATATAATTATAAAGATAGTTTCTTCATTTAAAAAATTACGTAGTATTTGGCTGTTCCATAGTTTATTTAGCAGTCCCCTTCTGATAAATATGTTAAGTTTTCAAGTCATGTACTATTAAACGATTTAGTAATAAATAACTTTAGACAAATGTGATTTGAAGTGGGAGCAAGTGTAAGATGCATAAATTCGTGGAAGAGGAGTTTCTGTAGCAAAGTGTACATGCGCCGGTGATTTTACTAGACATTGCCGATTTGTCCCCTCATAGGCACTGCTCCAGTTTATACTCCCGCCAGTAAAGTACGAGAATGTCAGTTTTCCCACATCCCCAGTGAGTGTGTTTTCAATTGTAATTTCCCACAACTTGAAAATCTCAGTATGCTTTCATTTGCATTCTCTTCTTATGAATGGAGGTGAGCTTCTTTTCATATGTTTCAGAGCCATCTGCATCAACGAGCATCTCTTTCTTGGAGTGTTGGAAGAACACTTGCCCTCGAACAGGTCTGTGACCCAAGCTCAAAGCTGGCAGAACCCATCGCAGGTTAACCACCAGGGTTTGTAGCTAAATGCCTCACACGAGGCAGTGGTTGGTTTCTGCAGTGTGTTCTCATTAGAAATGCTTGGTCGCTGAAACCAATCCTAACCAGGCTGATGGCGCCATCTATCTTTCTGAGATGGGTAAATGGAATGCAATGCAGTTTGACAAGGGGGACATTTGGGACCTGACACGGATGATTTCAGGGACCTGACGCTGATGATGAACTCTGCCAGGGGCTGTGGATGTGTTCCATCAAAGCTGAAAATATCATCAACTTACTGAATTGTCTTTCATCCTACCTGATGTCACTGAAGTGAGCATATCTTTTTGATTTTTAAAAAATGTTTGGCCAGGTGCAGTGGCTCATGCCTGTAATCCTAGCACTTAGGAAGGTTGAGGCAGATGGATCGCTTGCGCCCAGGAGTTCAAGACTAGTCTGGGCAACATGGAGAAAGCCTGCCTCTGCTAAACAGTAGACACAAAAAATTCGCCGGGTGTGGTGGTGAGCACCTGTAGTCTCAGCTACTTGGGAGTCTGAGGTGGGAGGATCACCTGAGCCCAGGGAGGTTGAGACTGCAGTGAGCCGTGACTACACCACTGCACTCTGGCCTGGGTGACACAGTGAGACCCTGATTCAAAAAACAAACAAAACAAAATTTTATTTTTAAAAAATAAAAGGCCCACATATATAGAGAATAGTGAAATGAACCCTAATCTACACATCACCAACATTAAGCAGTTATAAAGACTACACAACACATGATCCGTCCATCCCATTTCCTGTTTCTTCCTTTTGGTTGAGGTAGGTAGTCTTTAAAGCAAATAATGTCATTTCACCCTTATGTACTTCAGTAAACATCTCTAAAAATGGACATATTCATATATAATTACAATGCCATGATCAGATCTGACAAAATTAAAAGTAATTCATTGGTATCATAAGACCGAGTTCATAAAAATCTCCGAGTTGTCTCCAGCCTCGCTCCCCCTTTACTGTGGGTTTGTCTGATGGGGGTCCACATGCTGTATTTGGTTCTATGTTTCTTACGTCTCTTCATTTGCACAGTGGACTCCTGCTTTGTGAGGAAACGGAGTCCATTGCTCAGCAGAATGCTCTCCATTCTGAAACTGTGTGTTCGCTTCCTCGTGGAGTCACTTAATTTCTTCCCGTATCCCCCATGCTTCCTGTAGAGTGGAAGCAGATCTAGAGGCTTCTTTGATATGGGTGCAAATGTTTGAGGGAGGTGCACTTCCCAGGAGATGCTGGTCCACTGCCTACTGCGTCACTTCCGAAGGGACACAGAGGGTCTTTAGTCCAGCAGGCAAGATCAGTGGGGGTCAGTAATGTCAGCCAGACCCCTCCATTTCAAACTCCACCTTCCATCTTTTCTCTGCAACTTTTCATTTGCTCACTATGTTGCTGGAAGCAGTTATTTCAATTAGGGATTGAAAGATGGGGATTTTCCTTTTTTTAAAAAACATTTTTTTTGAGAGGAAGTCTCCCTCTGTCACCCAGGCTGGAGTGCAGTGGCATGATCTTGGCTCACTGCAACCTCCCCTCTCCTGGTTCAAGTGATTCTCCTGCCTCAGCCTCCCGAGCGGGATTATAGATGTGCGTCACCACGCCCAGCTCATTTGTGTATTTTTAGTAGAGACGGAGTTTTGCCATGTTGACCAGGCTGGTCTCGAACTCCTGACCTCAGGTGATCCGCCCACCTTGGCCTCCCAAAGTGCTGGGATTACAGGCGTGAGCCCCTGCACCCGGCGGGAATTTTCTAATTCTACCATTCCTTCCACATTTATTAGCTGGAGTTTTTTCTTTATATAAAGAAAACTAGAGTTATTTTGTCACCTTGGAATAGTTTATCTCATTGTTAAAGTGGCCAGTGACTTCCTCAGCTTTCTTGTTTTTGTAAGTAGTCTATCCTTCTCCAGTTGAGGAAAAAAAAAGAGCGTATTATGTTCAGACCATGGAATTAGCCTAGGAAAGAAATAGCCTTCTTTTTGGCTTTACTTATTATCATAGAATGTTTAGCACCAGATGTGTGTGAAATTTCATGATTACTAATGGATCCTTTTTAGTTGCAGGCCTTACCCTTTCTCCCTGACTGTAGTCTTTTCCTCAGGGTCTGTCTCCCCGAATCAGCAAAAGCATTGAGCTATAAAAAATATATAGGCTGAAGTATCATCACTGAAATCACATTCCTTTTGCTCCAAAGCCAAACACCGCTTATTTGGATGATATTTGGATAATATGTTGCAATGACTCTCAGTTGTGTACACTTTGCTAAGAATTAATGCAACTGGCTTGCTTTCCATTTCACAGATTAATTTACTGAGGAAAAACAAATGTGTTTGCGAGGTGATGCGGGAGAGACAGGCCTGGAAAGGAAGTTGCAAAAGGAGGGAGTTGAATCACCAGGTGCAGGGCCCTTCCTAGATGGTTGTGGAGGCAGCTGTTGTTTTTTCAGCTAGTAGAAGCAGCTGATAGCATTTCATGCTAAGAAGAGATACTAGGAAGAAGGAAGAAGAGAAATAAAGATGTCCTGGGAACTTTTAACTGCTAAGGAATGGGTTAGGTCCCCGCTTATGGGCACCTGAAATACCCATTCTTCCCCTGCCACACTGTGTCTCTGTAAGATGTTTTTGCTGCAAGTCACAGAAGACTGGACTGAGAAAGGCCGCCGTGTAGACATGCGCATTTCTGAATAAATACCGACTGGGTGGTGGTATAGCACAGTGGTTCCGTTCACAGGCTTTGGAGACACATCTAACTGGGTTCAAGTCCTGGTTTCATCTTCTGGGTAAGTGGCTTTAATCTCTTCAGCCCTCAGTTCCCCCACCTGTAAAATGAGGTAATAACAAGGCCACAGGGCTACTGTGAAGATTAAGTGGACTTGAGGCCTTTAACACATTTCCTTTCATATAAGCCTTCAATATATAATAACTTTGAAAAGGTGAAAATAAAAAATGGAAAAGATTTTTTACTTCAAAAGAGGATTCTACCAGTTGGTAGAAAAAGATTTTATTTTCACTAATCCAGTGGGTAGAAAGACTCCTCCAGGTATCCTTCTGTCATGCAAACAAGAGTGACCTGGTCAGCCACCAACAGCTGGATGCCCCTTAGACATTGCTAGGTTGTTCTGAATGTCAAAGCTTTCTGGCTTGATGCGGAGGAAAGGGAACTCTTACATACTTTGGTGGGAATGTAAATTATTAGTGCAGCCATTATGTAAAACAGTATGGAGATTTCTCAAGAAACTAAAAATAGAACTAACATATGATTCACCAATTCCACTACTGGGTATTCATCCAAAGCTTAGGAAATCAGTGCATTAAAGGGATATGTATACCCTCTTGTTTATTGCAGCATTGTTCATAATAGCAAACATGGACTCAACCTAAATACCCATCAATGGATGAATACATAAGGAAAATATGGTACATATACACAATGTAATACTATCTGGCCATAAAAAAAAAAGAGTGAAATCATGTTATTGGCAGCAACATGGGTGGAACCGAAGGTCATCATGTTAAGTGAAATAAACCAAGCACAGAAAGACAAATGTCAAATGTTCCCACTCATATGTGGGAGCTAGAAACACTGATCTCATGGAGATAGAGAGTAGAATGACAGACACTAGAAGCTGGGAAGGGTGTGTAGTGGGAGATGGGGGTAAAGAGGCTTGGTTAATGGATACAAACACACAATTAGAAGAAATAAGTTCTAATGTTTGACAGCAGAGTAGGATAACCAGAGTTGACAACAAGGTATTGTATATTTCAAAAAAGCTAGAAGAGAGGGCTTGAAGTGTTTGAAATACATATAAATGATACTTGCGGTGACAGATATGATAAAAAACCCGACTTGATCATTACGCAGTCTATGCATGTAACAAAAGATACACGTACCTCATAAATATGTACAAATATTTGTGTATCAGTAAAAAATAAATGTTTTAAAATGGTAAAAAAGAAAGGCTTCTGACCTGATGAAAAGCAGCTTCTAGCAGCCCTGATTTTTCACTTCCATCATTTTCATTCTACAGATCTAAGCCTTGTTCCCTAAAGCAGGGCTGAAACAAAATCCTCACCAGCACTGGGCCGACACTCTGTGTTCCTCGAGCCAATGGCGCCATCTTGTGGTGCTATTGCACTAACACAGGCTGGCCCTGGGCCCAGGTTTTGTGGCCACTCTCAGAGTTACCCTGAGTGTTCCCAAGAATAAGTTTCAGTGACATGTTCTTGTTTTTCACACTTACTAAAGTGCAGTCAGCTGCCTGGCCTCCCATCAGCTCCTCAGAAGATGGGAACATTGCTCACTGTTCCTTTCTTTCTGGCTGTGCCTCACTCCTGTGCCTCTCACTGTGGCATGCCGGTGACATGCTGGTGATGGCATTTCTCTGTGTGGCCCCATTTATCCTTGGGAGAACTGATGACAAATGATAGGTACCTATGCAAAAATCATATGTCTGTTCTGAAGTAGGATTTAAGGGGATGTTTCTATCTTTTCTATGGCCTTCCTGGAACCCTAAGAATTTGTGAATGTCCAGTTGCTATAATTACAAGTGGCTAACTTCAGGGTCCAATGTGTGATTGGTTCTTACTCTGTGATGATCTGACCTCACTCCACACAAATGCCAAGCAATTTCCAAAAAGCGTAGTCTCTGTACATCACCTTCCATGCTTTAGACAGGACATCTGCCACGCTGAGTCTGAGGACACGGGGCACTAAGCGTACCCGAGGCCAAAGCATTAGCTGAGTTAGCTCTAAAAGTTCACTACCAAGTGTGGTCTAAGGAGTAGCAGCAGTACCATCACTGGGAGCTGGATAGAAGGCAGACTCTGGAGCCACGCCCTAGACCTACTGATTCAGAATCTAGACCCTAGAGATTCAGAATCTAGACCCTAGAGATTCAGAAGCTAGACCCTAGAGATTGGCACACTCACTAACATTTGAAAAGCACTGAACTGGGGCAGTGACTCTCAACTTTGGCGTAACAGTAGAATGACCCAGAGGGCTTCTAAAGATCCTGATACCTGGCCCTCGCCCCAGACTGATTCTAGTCTCTGGGGGTGGGAAGTGGTGTGGGGGTAGGACAAACATTGAGAAAGAGGTTGATCATTTAGAACAGGGTCATTCAGTTACCCAGAGTTGGATTTTATCACAATGAGGGTACAGGAAGTTGGCCTATAGCTCCTTCCTGAAGATCTCACGAAAGGAACAAAAAGTGCCAAAACACAGCAAAAACTCTCCAGTAGTAAACAAATTAAGTTAAGGGGCACAAATTCCTGTTAGAAACTTTAAACCATGGCGGTCAAGAAAATAAACGAAGCTTCTTGTGTAGACCACACAGGTATCTACCAATCCCACCCTGCCTGCCTGGAGTGTTTCAAGAAAAGGAGGCTGGTGATGAAATTCTGAGAATTCTTACTAATATCCACCAACGTAAAGAAAAGAAAACCTGTGGAGTAAATAGGCAGCCTGTGGGAAAGGTTAAGAGTATTGTGATTTTTTTTTTTCCGAGGCAGAGGTCTCACTCTGTCTCCCAGTCTGGAGTGCAGTGGCGTGATCATAGTTCACTGCAGCCCTGAACTCCTGGGCTCAAGTGATCCTCCCATCTCAGCTGCCCAAGTAGCTGGGACTACAGGGCAGGCTACCACACCTGGCTAATTTTTAAAACAATTTATCGTAGAGATGGGATGTTGCTATGTTGCCCAGGCTGGTTTCAAGCTCCTGGCCTCAAGTGATGCTTCTGCTTCAGTGCCCCCAAAGTGTTGCGGTCACAGGCTTGAGTCACCACACCCAACCTGAAAATGTGTGTTCTAACAAGCCCTCCTGGTAGTCCTGATGCTCACTAACGTTTGAAAACTGCCGACGTTAAACAGTCTCCAAATTGTGTTCATAGCCACTTCCGTGCTGCCACCTCTAGCTTGCTGAGCTCCAGCTGAGGAAGGTGGGTAGGGAAGGAAGTTTCTATACTGTGGCTCCTACCACGCTGACTGCCCACAAATCAACTGGGGGTAAAGCACCCAGGAAGGAGCTGGTTACAAATGCTGCTCACAAGAGTGGGCCCCATGTTGGAGGGCTAAAGAAACCTCATCGTTACAGGCCTAGCACTGTGCCACTCTATGAAATTAGATGGTGTCCGAAGTCCACTGAACTTACAGCTCAAAACTTCTTTTGCAGCGCCTGGTGAGAGAAATTGCACAGGACATCAAAACAGATCTGTGCTTCTAGAGTACAACTATTGGTGTTTTGCAGGAGGCAAGGAGGCCTACCTGGTTGGCCTTTTTTTGTTTTTTTGAGATAGAGTCTCACTTTGTTGCCCAGGCTGGAGTGCAATGGCCTTATCTCAGCTCCTTGCAACCTCTGCCCCAACTTCCCCCGGGTTCCAGCGATTCTCCCACCTCAGTCTCCTGAGTAGCTGGGATTATAGGCGTGCACCATCACACCAGGCTAATTTTTTTTTTTTTGTATTTTTAGTAGAGACGGGGTTTCACCATATTGGCCAGGCTAGTCTTAAACTCCTGACTTCAAGTAATCTGCTCGCCTTGGCCTCCCAAAGTACTGGGATTACAGGTGTGAGCCACCACAGCTGGCCTGGTTGACCTTTTTGAAGATATCAACCTGTGTGCCATCCATGCCGGACATGTAACAGTTATGCCAAAAGGCATCCAGCTAGCACGTGGAGAACGGCTTAATAATCTACCATGATGAGAAACACGTTTCATTCTCAAGAAAATAAAAACCCTCTTCTTCCTGTTATTGGTAGTTGTGAACATTAGACATTTTTTTTTTTTCCCATGGGGCCAAAGGGTACCTAAGTATATGATTGTGAGTGGAAAAATAGGAGACAGAAATCAGGTATGGGCAGTATTTCCATTTTCATCTGTGTGTGAATTGTTAATATAAATGAGATGTAAAGCATTCATGCAAGTCAAAAGTTTTGTCGAACAAGTTTCAGCAGTTCAACTTTATAGCAATTACAGATACACCTATTAAATGTTTCTGAATGATGCCAGCATTTGAATTTTTTAAAACAAGCAAATTTCTTATTGACCACAACTAACGGGTGTTTGTAGCACTTTTATCACACAGCAGATTCCATCTGCAGACTTTTCTGAGTTGTCCTACATGCAAGTACATGTTTTTAATGTTGGCTGTCTTCTGTGCCGTTCCTGTATCAAAATACATGAAGCTATAAAAATTAAGACTCCAGGTGATTGTTGCTCTCTGAGAATGTAAATCCAGTATTGTCATGTCTTTTGATTTTGTTTTCCAAAGAGAAGCTAAAATTCTGAAATTTTATGTCTCACCTCCCAGCTTTTAAATGTTGGCAACAAATTTGCCTTTTTGAAAAAAAAAAAAAAGAAAAAAGAAAAAAGAAAAAAAATCAGACAGACCAAAGAAAATAAAAGTTTGTTTCATGGGGTGCTAATTTTGTGCCACTGATTGTAGAGCATCTGGATGGTATTGCCCACATTAAGCATGAAAAAGATGAAAAAAAAAATGACATTGGTGGGCATGGTGGCTCAAGTCTGTAATCCCAGCACTTTGGGAGGATGAGGCGGATCACCTGAGGTCAGGAGTTCGAGACCAGCGTGGCCAACATGGTGAAACCCCGTCTCTACTAAAAATACAAAAATTAGCCGGGCATGGTGGCAGGTGCCTGTAATCCCAGCTATTCAGGAGGCTGAGGCAGGAGAATCACTTGAACCTGGGAGGTGGCAGTTACAGTGAGTCGAGATCATGCCACTGCACTCCAGCCTGGGCGACGGAGCAAGATTCCGTCTCAAAAAAGAAAGACATGAAAATGTATAGAATATTAGAGAAGAAAAGATACCAGAGGGACAGAACACACAAAGATAGATGAACAAGCTAGTGTAGAAGAGAAAAACACCCACAGGAAAAGAGAGCTAAAAAACTGAGATGATACAACGGCAAGAAAATGGAACTATTGTACATTAGGAGATTTTGGACATATCCCTGTTTTTCACCTGCCAATAGATCAACAACGCGGCAACTAGTGAACACGCTTTTCAAAGCCAACCAATCGGTGTCAGGTCTCCCTTCTGAAAGTCAGCCAGTCAGGGAGGGACTCACTTCAATTAAACAGGCCTCCAAGTGCCAACCAATCAACAATAGTGTCATCAATGACGTTTGCCCACCTACACCCCTGGAAATCCTGTCTCTAACTTCTACCTCCCCCTAAACCCTGTATGAGATTCATAGTCAGTTCTGCTGACCAGCACAGTTCTCTCTTATAAAGCAGTAACTTCAGTTTTGTCTTTTTATCTTATATGTTGAATAGTGGTCTCATCTGACAAATTCAGGAATGAAAACGTTGAAGTAAAAGAAAGAGGTGGGTGGTGAGAAGTGAATAATGTAAATTAGAATTAAGAATAAATGACCACGAGGTTTGTGATCACTGAATAGGACATAAATATGTTATAAAAGACAAGATAACAAAACTAACAGCGACAAAACAGAAGTTTGGGAGAGGGAAGTGGGAAGAAGTTTAAAAAGTTTAATTTTCTGATTTTTATATCTGGCATCATTCATCAATATCTAAAATTCAGACAAGGAGTTTAAAAATGATTCTGACATCTTAATGTCTTTTTTTTTTTTTTTTTTTTTTTTGAGACGGAGTCTTGCTGTGCCCCAGGCTGGAGTGCAGTGGTGCAATCTCGGCTCACTGCAAGCTCCGCCCTGCCGGTTTCACGCCATTCTCCTGCCTCAGCCTCCCAAGTAGCTGGGACTACAGGCGCCCGCCACCTCACCCGGCTAATTTTCTTGTATTTTTAGTAGAGACGGGGTTTCACCGGGTTAGCCAGGATGGTCTCGATCTCCTGACCTCGTGATCCGCCCATCTCGGCCTCCCAAAGTGCTGGGATTACAGGCTTGAGCCACCGCGCCCGGCCCTTAATGTCTTCTTATTTTTGTTACAATAAAATGTAAATGTGCATGAACATAACTAGTTATAATCTTGATAGCCTCATAGTTCTTATACAAAGTAAATACAAACAAAGCCAATAAAATTCAGATGATCAATTATTTAAAAATAGATTTTGAGTACAGCATTTATACAGAAAAGAGCGCAAGTCACTGGCTAGTCAAATGTATTTTCACAAGGTGAACACAGCCATGCAATCAGCACCTGGGCCAAAGCCTCCTCTCTTTCCTACTGCCAGCTCCTCCAGCAGAGGCAACTCTCAAGGTGGTTTCTGACACCATAGATTCATTTTGCCTTTTTTGAACTTTATAACAGTGGAATCATAAGGTTTGTCCTCTTTCGTGACTGTCTGCTTTCATTCAGCATTATGTCTGCGGCCCATTCATCTGTATTGTTGTGTGCAGTTGCTTATTTTCATTTTTGTACAGTATTCTATTATGTGACTATACCACATTGTATCCATTCTACTGATAGTGGGCATTTGAACTATTTCTGGGTCTGGTTACTACAAAGAATGCTTCTGTGAACATTCTTACACATGTCTTTTGGTGAACATATGTACATATATCTGTTATGTATATTCGTAGAAATAGAATTGCTCAGGCAGAGTATACATATGTTCAGTTTAACTACATGCTGCCAAACAGTTATCCAAAAGTTTGTAGCAATTTATACTTCCACCAGCAGTGCATGAAAGTGTCAGATGTTCTACATCCTTGCCAACAGTTGGTACTGTCAGTCTTTTACGTTTTAGCCATTTTGGTGGGTGTTTCGTGATTATCTCAGTGTAATTTTATGTGCATTTCCCTGAAAACTAGTGATGTTGAGCACTTTTTCATATGCTTATTAACCATTCGGATATTCTCTTTTATGTAGTGTAGATTCACATTTTCCCATTAAAATTGGTTTATCTGTCTTTTTCTTATTGATTTGTAGAAGTTTTTAAATATTGTGAATTCAAGTCTATTGTTGGATGTCTTAATAACAGAAATTCTTAATTTTAATCAAGTCCAAGTTTATGAAGGTATTACATGTTTCCATCTAGAACTTTACTGTTTTACATTTCATATTTAGATTTGCAATCCATCTGGAAAGGATTTTTGTGTGTCGGGTGAGGTAGGGGTCAAGATTCATTTTTCTCTATATAGATTTCCAATTGGCCCAGCACCACTTATTGTGAAAACTCTTTTTCCTCCACTGCATTGCATTTCTGCCATAAATTAAGTGACTATAGGAAGGTTTGTTTTTGGACTATTTCCTTTGGTTAATTTGTCTGTCCCTCTGCCAATATCGCATTGTCTTATTGTAACTTCATAATCAGTTTTGGTATCTTGCCATATAAGCTGTTCAATTTTGTTCTTAAAGATTTTATGGACTTTTCATGGTGATTTGCATTTCCACATATATCTTCGATTTGGACAGAAAGACCTGCTAGGGTTTTGATAGGGACTAAATCAGATCTATAGATCAATCTGGGAGGAACTGATACCTTTACACTATTGAGTCTTTTGACTCAGACTGTATCTCTCCATTTATTTAAGTCCTCCCCAATTATGGTCAATAATATTGTGTAGTTTTATGTAGCGAGATCTCACATATATTTGTTAGATTTATTCCTAGATATTTGATTTTTGATGCTATTATAAATAGTACAGGTTTTAAAGTTTCATCTTAAAATATTTTCTGGGACTGGGCATGGTGGCTCATGCCTGTAATCCCAACATTTTGAGAGGCTGAGGCAGGAGGATCACTTGAGACCAGGAGTTTGAGACCAGCCTGGGCAATGTAGTGAGACCCTGTCTCTACAAAAAATACAAAAATTAGCAGGGCATGGTGGCGCATGCCTGTAGTCCCGGCTACTCAGGAGGCTGAGGTGGGAGGGTTGCTTGAGTCCTGGAGGTCGAGACTGCAGTGAGCCGTGACTGTACCACTGCACTCCAGCCTGGGAGACAGAGTGAGCCACTGTCTCTCAAAAAAAAAAAAAAAAAAAATCCTTACTGATATATAGAAATGAAATGGACTTTTTAACCTTGCCCTTGTATCTAGTGACTTTGCTAAATTCGCTGATTAATTCTAATAGTTTATCTGTTGTTGTTTTCTGAGTTTTTAACTTCCATAATCATATAATCTGATTCTTCCAGGCAGTTGAGCTGAGGGTGAATTACTTTATCCAATCTTGGATTGAGCTGGATTTCTGTATTTGTGAATGCTATTCATTATCTTTAATCCCAGAGTAGAGGCTTTCAGGGGTCTTAACAGAAAACCTGAGGTGTTTCACAGGACCTTTCCTCCAAAACCCCAATTTTGTCTCCCCAGCTCCAAAAGCTCTGCTTAGTTTCTCTGCCTCTTTGTCACCAACTATATAGTGGAAAAAGCTTGAAGGGAAAAGGAGCCAAATGTCAGGTCACCTCTCTGTGCCTCTTTTCTTTCTGGGATCTTGACTGCAGATATCTCTGCTTCCTTTCATTTTTTAAAAATTTATTTTTATTTTTTATTAAATTATTATTTTTGTTTTTTGAGACGGAGTCTCGCTCTGTCGCCCAGGCTGGAGTGCAGTGGCGTGATCTCAGCTCACTGCAACCTCCATCTCCTGGGTTGGAGTGATTCTTCTGCCTCAGCCTCCTGAGTAGCTGGGATTACAGGTGTGCACCACCACACCTGGCAAATTTTTGTATTTTTCGTAGAGATGGGGTTTCACCATGTTGGCCAGGCTGGTCTCGAAATCCTGACCTCAGGTGATCCTTCCACCCAAAGTGCTGGGATTACAGGTTTGAGCCACTGCGCCAGACCAATAAATTATTTTCGAGACAGAGTCTTGCTCTGTCACCCAGGCTGGAGTGCAGTGGTGCGATCTTGGCTCACTATGACCTCTGCCTCCCTGATTTAAGCAATTCTCTTGCCTCAGACTCCCAAGTAGCTGGGACTACAGGTGTGTGCCACCACGCCTGGCTAATTTTTGTATTTTTAGTAGAGACGGGGTTTCACCATAGTGGCCAGGCTGGTCTCAAACTCCTGACCTCAAGTGATCTGCCTGCCTCGGCCTCCCAAAGTGCTGGGATTATAGGCATGAGCCACTGGGCCTGGCCTATTTTTTATTTATTTAATAATTATCTTAGTGGGTATGAAGTGGCATCTCATTGTGACTGATTTTCATTTATTTAATGGTTAATGATGTTGAGCATATTTTCGTGTGTTTATTGGCCATTTGTATATATTCTCTGGAGAAATGTCTATTCAGATCCTTTGTCTATTTTTAAATTGTGTTATTGTCTTTTTATTATTGAGTTGTAAGAGTTCTTTATATAGTGTTCTATCTAGACTGGATTTTGTTACAACTCAATAATAAAATATTTTTGACCATTCTGTGGGTTGTCTTTTCGTTTTCTTAATAGTGTCGTTTGTAACCCAAGTTTTTAATTTTAATGAATTCCAATTTATTTTTCTTTTTATTGTTTGTTTCTTTGATGTTGCATCTAAGAAGACTTTGCCTAACCCAAGGTCACAAAGGTTTGCTCTTATGTTTTCTCCTAAGAATTTTATAATTCTAGCTCTTACACCTAGGTCTCTGATCCTTTGGAGTGAATTTTTACTTATGGTAGAAGGAAGGGATCCAACTTCATTCATTTGCACAAAGATATGCAGTTGTCTTGGTACTATGGTCCCACATCCTTTAACTAGTCCATCACGTTCTCCTCCATGACCCCAGGACCCCTCATCATGCATGACCTCGTGCTCGCCCCTGGACTGCTGATCCCTGGGACATCACCCTCATGGTGCAAGTGGTTCTTGTCCAGTCTTCTCCAGGACTTGCAGTAGATTAGAAATTACTTCACTCAAGAACTTGGTCAGGGTATGCATTGCTGTCTTCACTACTTACTGCAAAGTAAGGAGTGTAAGAGTCTAATGTGGAATATATACAATTTTGTGGAAAACTGGGGGGTATGTAGTGGTCAGGCTACTATAGTACAAAGGAGACCCACCCCACAGGCCCCTGATTTTCTGTGGCAGAAGGGAATGCACGGTCTGGCAGCCAGCAGCCGGCTCCACTCCAATGCTTGCTGTTTCTATGGAAGCCCTGGCATTCATGTCTGTTCCCCCACTGGGGGTTCTGATGGGTGCTCACTCTTGCCACTATCGTCATGAAAGCAAAGTGACTTGTTTTTCCCCAAAGGGAACATTATGAATGCAACCAAATGCCTGAAGATTTCCTGCGTGTCCAATGCCCATCCACCAGGAGGCCTGGTTTTAAATATTCTTTAGAACTTTCCTTGTCACTCAGAGTGTGTCACTTCTACTTCTGTTTCTGTAAAGTGGGGAATTGTGGTCTCTATCTTTAAGCATTAAGACAAAAATACTCCTACCCTGATGAATATGGAGAGCTGTGTTCCCACAAGTGTCTTTCTTGGGCCTGTGTTTCAGCAACAATGGCTTTTCCTCTGGAAGATTCGTGAAAACTTCTGCTGATTAGGAAAGACCTCATCCACTCCCACTCCACCCTCCCCGTGTTACCAAGCAGACGGCAGAACCGGCGCTAGGAGGGAATGTTTAGCCACCAGAGGGAAGACTTTCTGGGGAAAAGTCTGATAACCAGACTCTGATGCCCGGAGCCGCACTGGGCATGTGACCCCAGCGGTGGGGCGTCTGTCTTACATTGTCAAGTGGTGGAAGATCGCAAAAGGAAACATAGCAAGAAATTTAGGTAGAGCATGTGTAACAAGTTGAGAAAACGTGACTGGACTGTACCCTTCAGTGAATTTGTCTTGAATGGCTGGTGAACCTCCACATTTATTGAGTTATTAATTCAATCAACCAATATTATTGTGCACCTACTATGTGACAGGCATGGTGCTAGTGACTTGAGATAGCAAGGAACAAAAAAGTGCAGGGATCTTGGAGCTTATAGTTCAGTGGGGGAAATTTGGAAATAAATATAAATAAAGATAAAGATAAACTACAGGGCTGGGAGCAGTGACGCAGGCCTGTAATCCCAGTACTTTGGGAGGCCGAGATGGGTGGATCACGAGATCAGGAGTTCGAGACCAACCTGGCCAACATGGTGAAACCCCGTCTGTACTAAAAATACAAAAAATTAGCCGGGCATGGTGGCAAGTGTCTGTAATCCCAGGTACTCGGGAGGCTGAGGCAGGAGAATCACTTGAAGTCAGGAGGCGGGGGTTGCAGTGAGCGGAGACCGTGTCATTGCACTCCAGCAAGGTAACAATAGCCCAACTTATTGGAGGAAGACTTTCCTGAGTCTGTAACATTTAAGCACAGGCTTGAAGCGGGGAGGAGAAGGCTCTCAGAAGAGAAAACAGCAGGTGCTAAGGGCTTGGGGTCTGAAAGAGCTTGGTGTATTTGAGGAGCTGAAAAGGCCACCATGCTTAGCTGCATATGCAGAGAACAATGCATGGAGAGTAAAAGACTTACTGAGGCTGAGCTTAATGTTCTAACTTTCTATCCTAAGTGCAGTGGAAAACCATTCTAGGGTTTTCTGTTGGGGAATGATATGATCAGATTTTATATGCATGTCTTGAGTGTCTCCACGAAGACAATAAACTCTTTAAAGCAGGGCCAGGGACTTACATTTCTTTCTATGCTTCAAAGAGCTAGTATTGTGCTGTGAGTATCATAGGGGCCTGGCAGGTGTGTTCTGATGGCAATTCATGCTGGAATTCATTTTAGGCAAAGGTTTGTTTGGTTGCACAAGATAAAAGTAGCCTATCTGTATTCCCTGTAACACAATGTAGGAAAAGTAGGATTATTTTGATGTACTAAAATAATAAATGCCATTCTCTTCATACATACACATGCATACACCCACATACATATGGATGTACACACACTTGTGTGTGTGTGCGTGTGTGTGTATTTTTTCAAGTGAGACCATTTGTTACTACTGGAAATTCACAAATAATTATTTTCCTTTTCCTAACTCCTCTCTATTTAACTTTTACTTTTAGACTATGTCTTTTTTCAATTTGCCTAAAAAAATTGTTCAGCTAATAAATATTTTCAAGGCAGACAAAAGGAGCTTCCACAGGTTATGAGAAAAATACTAGGCTCTGGGAAGACCTCCATGGATACAAAAACATAAATCATAGAGGGCCCTTTTGAAATGTCATTCACCTTCCTTTCTCGTAGGAAATCAGGGTCCAGAGAGAAATTAACTAACGTTACAGTTCATCTGGATCTTGTTACTCAAACCAGGGTAAGAATGGTAGAGGAGGATGCACCCAGTAGAAGCCAATCCATTTGGAGTTTTATAGTTTCCCATTAAAAAAAACTACTGAGCTTCCTAGGAAGACAGATGTACTTATCCAAAACTTGGCACCTGGAAAATATTACTCACTGATGACAATCCAAAGAGTTATTTATCAGCCGGGGTTGGGATGGCAGACTAACAACGAAGAACAGAAATCACCATTTGGTTCTGAAGCAATGGAGCCCCTAGAAGACATCAGCTATCGGGGATGTTTTAACATCATGAAGCATGAGGCCTTGGCAGGTTGGGGAAGTTTGCTTTTTTTAGACAGGGTCTTGTCTGTCACCCTGGAATGCAGAGGTGTGATCTTGGCTCACTGCAGCCTCAACCTCCCAGGTTCAAGCAATCCTCCTGTCTCAGCCTCCTGAGTAGCTGGGTCCACAGGCACGCACCACCACGCCGGGCTACTTTTTGTATTTTTAGCAGAAATGGGGTTTTGCCATGTTGCCCATGTTGGTTTCGAACTCCTGGACTCAAGTGATCCACTCGACTTAGCCTCCCAGAGTGCCAGGATGACAGGCATGAGCCACCGTGCTTGGCCAAGTTTGCTTTTTTTTTTTTTTTTTTTTTTTTTGAGACGGAGTCTCGCTCTGTCGCCGGGGCTGGAGCGCAGTGGCCGGATCTCAGCTCACTGCAAGCTCCGCCTCCCGGGTTTACGCCATTCTCCTGCCTCAGCCTCCTGTGTAGCTGGGACTACAGGCGCCCGCCACCTCGCCCGGCTAGTTTTTTGTATTTTTTTAGTAGAGACGGGGTTTCACCGTGTTCGCCAGGATGGTCTCGATCTCCTGACCTCGTGATCCGCCCGTCTCGGCCTCCCAAAGTGCTGGGATTACAGGCTTGAGCCACCGCGCCCGGCCCAAGTTTGCTTCTTAATATTACTGGTTACCATCATTAGTATTTTAAGAAAATTTGGATGCATGTATTTGTTCACTCGTTTCCTTCCTCTCTCCTGTCTTGTTTTGTCAAATATATACCGGTAGCTAATGCATGGGAGATGGTGAGGTGGATACACAGACGTTTAAGCAGAGTCGTCCTTGCCTTTATGGAGTTTACATTCTAGTAGGAAATAAAAACATATATAAAACGTATGCAAGATAGAATCTGAAAAGCATCCTAAGATTGTAAAAAAGGAGTTTAGAACAGAGGACACCATCTCAGGTTGGTGTGAAGGAGGCTAAGTGCAATTAGGTAGTTGCGACTCAAGACTTTTGGGAAACTGGGACTCCCAGGAGGATCTCCTTATTTGCTTGCATTGGGAAGGTGCTGATTCTTCTTCATGAATGGCTTGTTTATGAAGATTTCTGGGGTCAGGTGATTTTGTTGGATGTCGGTAGTGATGCCTGGCACCAAAATGAACCTCCCTTGATTGCTGCCCTTAGGAATTGCCAAAGAGAAGATTTGTATGTTTGTGCAAGGGTGGGCATTGAGATTTTATTGTCTCACCTTCCCACTTAATCTCCGCACAGGAAGGAGTCTCTGGTGTCATCTCTGTCCTATGGGCTCTTTTCTTTATCCTGGGGTACTTGGTAGACTCTTCCTTTCTCACTTTTTTCCCTCAAGTTTTTTTTTTCATGCCCCTTCTCGGATTAACTAGCTTGAGATCCATATGTTGGCTCAGATGTGTGTTTCCTTTACCCAGCATGCAAACTAACCTTCTTACAAACTCCAGCGCAGGCAAGGGATGGGAGGGGATTTTCAGATATTGATTCAATTCATTCTCCTGCCTCCAGAAGAATAATGACCTGTGTAAAGAGTTGCCCATTTCCTTTCAAAGATCTTCTCAGCAAGAAGAAACTCGACTTATGCTGATTGGGAAGTACCCCCTTCTGCCATTTAGAGCTATTCTGTTTTGCTTCCATTTCTAGGAGATGTTTTTAATACTAGGAAATTAAAGTCTCTGGCACCAAAATATTATCCACTCCAAGAGAGGCACCATAGCAAAGCGGTTAAGAAGGCAGATTCCTGGAGCCATACCACTTGGGTCCAGATCCTAATTCTTTCACTTTTCAGCTGAGGCACTTACTATCTGAGCATCCTCTCTGCACCTCAGTTTCCTCAACTATGAGGATAATAACAGTATGGATCTCATAGGCTCCTGAGAGGACTGAATGCCTGAAGTGTCTAAAATGGGTCCTGGCACATAATAAATATTATATAAGTTTTCTCTATTGTTATTTCACTTTGGTTAATAGGGAAAATCTATTTATAGACTACATTCTCATTAGTAACTTTTTTATCTTTGTAACTTTGTAGGAAGTGTTTTGAAAAGGAATATCTATACATATATTCTAAGCAAAAGAAATATGTGTACTGAGAATCACCAACTTTCTTATGCTCCTTCCTATTCAATCTCCCGCCACCCCAGTCCTATGCAACCCCTGTCACTGTACATTAGAGTAGTCTTTCTAGAGTATCATATACATAGAAGAACACAGTATGTAGTCTTTTGTGTCTCATTTATTTTACTCAGCATAATTTTTTTTTTCAGATGGAGTCTTTCTCTGTTGCCCAGGCTGGCATGCAGTGGCATGATCTCAGCTCACTGCAGCCTCTGCCTCCTGGGTTCAAGCAATTCTCCTGCCTCAGCCTCTGGAGTAGCTGGGATTGCAGGCACCTGCCACCACGCCTGGCTAATTTTTGTATTTTTAGTAGAGGTGGGGTTTCATCATGTTGGCCAGGCTAGTCTCGAACTCCTGACCTCAAGTGATCCACTTGCCTCAGCCTCTCAAAGTACTGGGATTACAGGTGAGCCACTATGCCTGGCCAGCATAATGTTTTTAAGATTCAACTATGTTATTGTATATATTAGTTCATTCATTTTTTTTTTTTGCTGAGTAGTATTCCATAGCAGGGGCATAGCCATATCACAATTTGTTTATCCATTCACCCGTTGATGGACATTTGTTTTATTTCCAGTTTGGGACTATTTTGAATAAAGTTGCTATGAGCATTCACGTAGAAGTCCTTATGTAGACATATTTTATTTCTCTTGAGTAAGTACCCATGAGTGGGATTGCTAGGTTATCAGATCAGTGTATGTCTTACATTATAGGCAACTTCCAAAATGTTTTCCAAAGTAGTGGTGCCGTTTTCCATTCTCACCAACAATGTATGAGAGTTCCAGTTGTTCCACATCATCACCAACACTTGATATTGTCAATTTAAAAAAAATCAGCCATTTGAATAAATGTATAGTATTATCTCATTATTGTTTTAATTTGCATTTCACACATCTTTTTAGGAACTTATTAGCAATTTGTATATCTTCTTTGACAAAATGTCTATTAAAATATTTTCTCCATTTTTCTTTAAATTGAGTTGCTTCACTCTTTATTACTGAATTACAAAAGTTCTTTGTATAATCTGATTAAAAGTCCTTTCCCAGATATGAGTATTTTGATTATTTCCTTCCAGGCTGACTAGTCTGGTTTTAGAACTTCGCTCCTTCCAAACTATATGGGGGTGTTGATCAAGAGTTAATTTACCATCAAGTGGTCCCAAACTGGGGGATCCTTTAAGGAAACACCATGTAATTGCTTGCTCCTGCAATCTAGTATTTCTTCCATTCTTGGCACTAAATATTTACATTTGGAGTTGAAAAGATACCCTGTGTGAGCATAGACACAGCATTCCATCTAATGCTGTCAGAAAAAAACAGCTCCAGACCCAGCATTACCAAATCTGCAAGATGGAACAAACAGATGGCTTGTCCATCACAGGATGGGGCCCATCCCATTTCTGAAACGTTTCTTCCTTTTGCAGCACCTTGGCTTTTATTAACCAGCTGTTTGCCCAGACGGACCCTCCCTGGCCTTCCAATTCTCTTTCAGGAGAGTAAAGTTATCTAATAACCACAAGGTGGGGCTTGCCTGTTACTATAGGCTTAGAGAATGGACTGAATTCTGGAGGTTACTCTGGCTTCGCAGGAGTCGAAACCCAGAGACATTTATCAGACAGGGAAAATAAACCTCAAAACCAAAAGCAGCTGAAGAAGAAAGTGATGCTTTAGGCATCCAGGAAATTTCTGATTTCCTTCATTCTCTAACAGGTAGTAAAATCATAAAAATGCTATTTAATGTTAATTGAGCACTTACTAGTTCATACACATCTTTTTATTGAAACCTCATAACTCAGTGAGGAAGATACTTTATTATTTTTCATATTCAGATAAAGAAATGAAGGCTAGGGAAATACTAAAACCAATAATGGCAGAGCTGGACATTAAGCCACGTCTGTCATCAAAGCTGTGCTTTGAGACACTACAGACACCTTTCCCCCATAGACAAACACGTCCTTGTATCTTTCCTTGAATTGAGGAGTCAGTCATTGTTGTTAACTTACATTTTCTTTTCTCTTTCTGACTGTGTTTCTTGGCTGATACCACAAGTTCCCAGAGGAAGGGATGAAGCCCATTGCTTGTCTAACTCCTTTGCTTAGGACAGAAATCCTGATTTGGGGGATTCCTGATTTGGAGACCCTATGTCATCTAAATCCTGACCTACTGACTGATCCATGCAGGTTGTACTGTCAACACAGCTCACAGAACCAAGTACTTTATCCCCACCCACACTTAAGGATACAATTCCTGGTGTCTTTATGACAGTGAAAGAGAAAAGGGCTGACTCATGGCATTATGGATATATATTCCAAGACCTTCACGAGAGCCTCAGATGCCTAAATGACTCTCCCTTCTTTTGGTAAATGTATTCTATGTTTCCAGTAGAGAGCCCCAATGCTGGGCTGAGATGCACATGCTAGGTGCTCAACTAGGTTTGCTCACTCTAATTAAGGGACTCATTTGCATGCCAGCCACGCGGTGAGTCTGATTCAAGTTTGTGTCCCAGAAAATCGCCAATGTCCACTTGTCCTGGATCTTCAAGGTCACACAGGGAAGCTGGAATCGTGAATGTTGAAACTGGGAACGCCAAGAGTCCACAACTACCTGATCCATGATAGCCCTTGATTTCTTGGCCAAATCTCTTTTTCACATCCTGGGATATTAAATTAAAGAGGGAGTTAAGAAAGTCCTTTTCAGGCTGGGCATGGTGGCTCATGCCTGTAATCCCAGCACTTTGGGAAGCCAAGGTAGGCAGATCACCTGAAATCAGGAGTTCGAGACCAGCCTGGCCAACATTGTGAAACCCTGTTTCTAATAAAAATATAAAAATTAGCCAGGCATGGTGGTGTGCACCTGTAATCCCAGCTACTCAGGAGGCTTAGGCAGGAGAATCGCTTGAACCCAGGAGGTGGAGGTTGCAGTAAGCTGAGATTATGCCACTGTAATCTAGCCTGGGTGATGGAGTTAAGACTCTGTCTCAAAAAAAAAAAAAAAAAAAAAAAAAAAAAAGGCCTTTTCAAAAGTAACATTGGTAATTCTCAATCCATATGGGAGCAGGGGCTCAGGAAGGCCTCACCTGTGTCCGTAGACACCTTCCAGCAGAACCTCAGAGGAAGGAGTGCTTCTCAGCAGTGAGCATTGTGGAGGAGGCAGCAGGGAAACAGACTGGAGAGGAGGGTATGTGTGTGCGTGCAGGCAAGCTCATGCACGAGTGTGTCTGTTGGGTGGGAGGTGGAATGTGCTTGTGCCTGTCCATGCGTGAGGTGCATGGGAGGTGGTGTGAGTGGGGCAGCTGCAGATGGCAAGCCAGTCCTAGCTGTGCTCTGTTCCCTAGCCCGGCCCCTGGAATGACTGACAATGCTAACTTGAGAAAATCCTCTTTAGGGGCACTGCTCCATAGCCTGGAAGCATGGGAATCTGCTAAGCCCCTGGGTAGCCCAGCTTGAGGCTTTTGATCGAAGCCCACAGCAAAACTGTTAACGTGTTTCTTGACCACAACGAAACAGTGGGTAGAAGTTTTGGTTTGGTTTAGATTAGCTAGTGGTTCTATGGCTTTTGGGGAGAATAAAAGCCCAATTACTTCCTTAAAAAATAAGTGAGTAACTAGATTATTACCTCTTATTTCTGATTGTGAAGAAGAGGAGGTAGGTGTAAGACGTTTGTGTCTGGGAAAGACTGGGGTATCCAGACCTCATAGAGGCAAAACCATGAGTTCATCAAAATGTGTTGCCTGGGCCCTAACTCTAACCGCCACCTCCATGTCCCCCATCTTTCAGGCATTAGTGTCTCCCCTCTCCCAAAACTATTCACAGAAGTAGTTGGCACAGAAGAGTTGGTTCTGTATATCAACCATTTACCCATAATGTAAATTATAGTAAAATGTATCTCCTCTCCTCTCCTCTCCTTTTCCCCTCTCTGTCTTTCTCTCTGTCTCTCTCTTTGAGACAGAGTCTTTCTCTGTCACCCAGACTGGAGTGCAGTGGCATGAACATGGCTCACTACAGCCTCAACCTCCCAGGCTCAACTGATCCTCCCACCTCAGCCTCCCAAGTAGCTGGGACTACAGGTGTGTCACCATGCCCAGCTAAATAGATTTTTTTTTCCATAGAGTTGGGGGTCTCACTGTGTTGCCCAGGCTGGTTTCAAGCTCCTAAGCTCAAGCAATCCTCCTACCTCAGCCTCCCAAAGTGCTGGGACTACGACATGAGCCACCATGCCTGGCTAGTTACTCTCTTCCTAAAGAGGTAAGCCTGAGTACAAATCCCATACAAAAGAATGTACTTACTTAGCTATTTTTTACTTATTGTTCTTTATAGGTTGCTTCCAACTTTCTCCTATGTTAAATAATGTCACCACAAATATACTTGTATATGTATATTTTCACTCTTTTTGGTTAATTTATTCCCAGAAGTGAGATTACTGGGTCAAAAGGTCCTTCTGCTAGTGTGTAACCCGGGCCGGCTGCTCAATACCTCTATGCTTCAGTTTCTCATGTATAAAATGGGAATTATAATAATAGTACTTTATTCATAGGTTTGTTGTGAGAATTAAATGAATTGCTGTATGTAATGCACTTAGAATAATACCTGCACAAAGCTAGTACTATGCTTAATATTTAACATGTTATATTTGTTATTTTTATATCACCATGGGAGGTTGATTTGGAGACATTTCTAATTATGAAATAAAGAGTTATTTCCGATTGAAAAAAGTCTTTGGAAAAGCAGAAAAGTGGCTCCTTTAGAGGGCGGCATCTTAGCCAATATCCTGATTTGCAGCCTGGAGGCAGGTGTCCATGCCTAACGTCAGTGCCCGGGGCAGCCTACTCTTCCTGCAAGATAGATGCTGCTCTCAGAGGCAGGTGGTGCGGCCCCAAGGGCTCCCTTTGGCAAGGCACACCCAAGCAGCTGATGGTCCTAAGAGGCCATTTTCCTTGACTGTGCGCTGGCTGCCCCTCCTCCCATGCCCAGTGCTCCCTGACTCTGCTCCTGGACAGTCAGTGGGGCCTCCTGAGAGTCAGAGGTACAGTGCTGAGCACACAGGAAGGCTCAGGGAACATGTTTTGAGGAGTGGAGCCACGTTGGGGAGCAAAGCTCTGTTCCGTCACCTGCTTCTGCCTATCACCTCCACTCCCTCCAGAAATCAGGCATCAAGTACATATTGACAGGGCTCTTTAAAGGCAACTAGTTGCTCAGCCTCAGGGGATCCAATACTTTTTTTTTTTCTTGAGACGGAGTCTCACTCTATTGCCCCAGCTGGAGTGCAGTGGTGCCATCCTGGCTCTCTGCAACCTAGGTTCAAGCGATTCTCCTGCCTCAACCTCCTGAGCAGCTAGGATTACAGGCACCTGTCACCATGCCCAGCTAATTTTTTTGTATTTTTAGTAGAGATAGGGTTTTACCATGTTGGCCAGGCTGGTCTCAAACTCCTGGGCTCAAGTGATCCGCCGACCTTAACCTCCCAAAGTGCTGGGATTACAGGCATGAGCCACTACACTCGGCCCCAATACATTTAATTTCAAGTGTCTTAAAGTAGTGGGCTGTGAATTCAGGGCTACTTGGAGCCCTTAGCATAGCCATCTGCCACGATTTTCCCAACGCTTTTGTCCAGAGCCCTTAAATAGTTAAGTAGGACTCAAGGCCAATTGCCATCAATTTCCTTAATATTTACATTGGGTGTTTTATTCTCTGATGCCTTGGGAGTGATACATATGCCAGTGTCCCACTGAAGGCTGACACTTCTTCATTTAAAGGGAAAATCTGTAAATGTGTACTGTCTTACCTGCCTGCTACTACTGATTACCTTTAGGAGGAGTGACTGGCGCATGGAGGGTGATGGTTAAATGTTGAATAAATGAAGGCATGAATGTACAACAGTTTTTTTTTAGCTGTTCCCTATTGTGGAGCTTTTATGTTGCTTCAGTTTTTAAAAAATTATAAATGTTACCTTCAACATATTTGTGTGTATAGCTTCCTTCTTTTGGGTTATTTCCTTTTCCAGAAGTAGAATTTCTGTGTCAAAGGGTAGAAATGATTTATGGCATTTGATTTGTATTTTTAAACTGCTTTGCCCAAGTATTATACCAAGTTTTACTGCTCCCAGCAGTGTTTGAGTGCCAGTTTTACAGTAAGCTTTCTGGCTTTGGCTGTGAACAGAAAATTCTTTTTTGCTACTTTATTAGGTTAACACTGATATCTGAATAACTTAATTTTTCATTTTTTTTTGATTTCTAGTGAGGCTATCTTTCTGTGTTTGATTACTACTTATATTTATTATTTTGTGAATTTTCTTCAGTGCTGTTTTCTATTATCAACTGAACAATACTTACCTAATTAAGGTATTCACCTGCAAGTGTTGCTAGTCTGTTATTTTTCTTTTCCTTTTTCTTTTCCTTCCCTCTCTCTTTCCTTTCCTTCCCCCTTCACTTCCTTCCTTCCCTTTTCCTTCTATTGTTTTAATGTTCATATTGTCACCTCTGTTAATATTTTCCTCTGACTTTGATTTACAAGCCACAAGAATGTGACTACCGTAACAGAGGGAAAGATGGACGCTTAAAACACAAGGGAAAATTTCTCTTGTTTTAGTTTGCTGGCTAGTTTCCGCCTCACTCTGTATTGACTTTAGGAATTTTCTAGTAGTATGATATGTTCATTGTGTGAAGGGTATGATAGAGCGCCAACATTTTTGGCATGGTGTCTTTGTTCTGTGGGATTCGTGAACAAACAGGCCGAAGGCTAACTTTTCCTCTGCCTCCCCACTTACTTGTAACCCTTGTGGAAACTTTGAAGATGGCAGGAAAGGTGAAAGGCAGCTGGCTTGAGTGTTGCAGGAAGGAAGAGGATTATCATCTTGAAATGTTTTTGGAGGAACCAGCTACCTTCTAAATGAAAAATATGGAAAGGGGGAAGGATGGAGCAGTATATCTTGGCTGTGGTACAGCTGGTCTAACAGGGTTGAGTTGGGGGGGTCTGTGTACAAGGGAAATGTTTGTGCTGGCACCAGCATGGAACTGTATTGCAGGAAAGGGAAGAAATTTAGCCATTAAAGTGAGATGGAAACGTTAGGCCAGTCCTTTTCTGGGTATATCTGAAAATCAGAATAGTGAGCCTTTCAAGGGCTAAGGTCCATGGAGGGTCTGAAGGGCCTCCCCAGGGATTCCCATCTGGGTTTTCAATACTCTACTGTGTCTCCTGTAGTTTCCTGTGGTTGCCGTGTGCAGGGAAGCGATGGTGTTCATTGTTTCACGATCAAGCAGAGCATGGGTCCCAACTCCCCAGCTGCCGGGAACCACTGTCTAGGCGGTTCTCGTGGGAATGAGTGGGGCATAAAAATTCTGTTTCTCAGTTGGTGAGCCCTGCTTTCCCTTGTGTTATTTTAAGCTGCCATTACCATATGGCCTGATCCCAGGGTGTGGCTTCTGTGACTTATTTTAGCAAAAAATAATTACTAGTAGCATTGTTGACCTAAAAAGCCATTAAGATTTAACCATTCCTACCTTCCCTCTTGGTTTTGCAGCAAATGCAGTAGGCTTGGGGGCAATTAGTAATTGTAATGAAAAGCGAATATATGAAGTTACACACTTTTGAGTTATTGACATGTGGTGTGAAACACAAAATGAGGGGTATGGAAAGGATATGTGATGCCGAATATAAATTAATCCATGTGCTTCTCTCAAGATTGAGTCATATCTGAGGCTTAGAGTAGACCCTATCACCTCCTGCTGTCACCAGTAAGTGTCTGTGCTGCCCAGGCATACATATGATCAACTGCTGAAAACAAACAGCCAAGCAGACTTGAATGCCTGATGTGAGAGCAGGTGCCCTTAGGGAATCTCTCCTTTGGGCTAGTGTCCTCTGAACTCAGCCCTTTTCGATCTGTCTCTTTAAGGTGTGTGCCTTTTAACCCTACCTGATCTTTACCTTTTGTAGAGTTGGCACACATGGTGGACACTCAGTTGGCGTTGAATTGTTGACTGACCAATGGAGAGAACAGCAAGGAAAGAGTGGCAGCTCTCTCTGCTATTCCTTGTTTGACGGCAGTGGAAGTTTTCACAGATCCAGAGGAGCCTTCTGGGACAGGACCTTCACTTAGGGAAGGCCTGGAGTCTTTGTGGCATGGTCTTTATTTAGAGGCAACGGCTCTGACATCTTGGAATTGATGATCATAAAACCAAGACTTAATAAATTCTAGGCACCCTACGGAACCCTTTAGGTTAATAGTTCTCCAAGTGTGAGCTCTGGACAGCCATGTCATTTCCTGGGAACGTGTTAGAAATGCATTGTCTCAGGCCCCAACCCAGACCTGCTGAATCAGAAACTCTGGGGTGAGGCTCAGCAAGCTGTGCTTTGGCAAGCAGACCAGGTGATCTCGATGTACACTGAAGTTTGAGTATCACTGTTTTATGGTATGTTAAGTAAGTAATCTGTTCAACACCCGTATAGTCAAATCTATTTAAAAATTTTCAGCTTTATTTAGGTTATAATTGACAAATACAATTATATATATTTAAAGTACACAATCTGATAATTTGATATGTGTAGACATTGTGAAATGATTATCACAATTGAGTTAATTGACACACTTGTCACCTCACATAGTCACCTTTTGTGGGTGAGAGAATGCCCAGGATCTACTCTCCAAAAAAATTCCAGGTATGTAATGCAATACTGTTAACTATAGACACCAGGCTGTACATTAGATTCCCAGAGCTTCTTCATCTTAGAATTCAGAGTTTGTACCCTTTGGTCAACATCTCCCCATTCTCTTGCTCCCTCTGCCCCTTAACCCCTGATAACTATTCCTCTACTCTCTGTAAAAACAGCCTATCGTTAAAAGTATCAAATTTTGTTGGTGAGGAAAGAGACAAGGGGATACACCCAAGGCTTCACACCAGTAGAACTGGGATTTGAACCCAGATATACTGATTTAGGGCCTGAGATTAGAAGGGAGAGAAGGAAGGGCCAGGTACAGTGGCTCACACCTGTAATCTCAGCACTTTGGGAGGCCAAGGTGGGCAGATCATATGAGGTCAGGAGTTCAACACCAGCCTGGCCAACATGGTAAAACCCCGTCTCTACCAAAAATACAAAAATTAGCCAGGCGTGGTAGTGCACTCCTGTAATTCCAGCTACTCACGGGGCGCTGAGGCAGGAGAATCGCTCGACCCCAGGAGGAGGAGGTTGCAGTGAGCCGAGATTGAGCCACGGCGCTCTAGCCACCTTGTCTCAAAAAAGAAAAAAAAAAAAAAAAAAAAAAAAGAAAAAGAAAAAAAAGAAGAAGAAGGGAAAGAAGGAAGACAGACTTTGCAGGTAACAGGACAACAATTCACAGGGATAATTTTCAATCCCAATTTATTTATTGAATTTGTAGTGGTGTGCTGGACTTGCTCCTACCAGCTTGCAAGGGCTAATGGTAAACATCTCTTCTCAACTTTGTGTTCAGTGATGTCAGCTTGAAATTGGCCCTGTGGCGGGGATGGTCATTTATACCTCAGAAACTCCATCACTGCCTAAATGAATGCACCATATAAAGCTGGACATCGTGTGTTCTTGATAGACATTGCATACATGTTAGCCTAGAGAATATAAAGCAAGCACCATTCATGGATCCATAAATGTTTTAGCTGCACCTGTATTTTCTCATGTCTTCAGAATTGCCCCTTTTGACGACATTAAAACTCTAGAACCTTAGGGTCAGAAGGGAGCAGCGAGCTTATCTTCTCTAAAGCCCTCTGAATGAACACAAAATTAAATCGTTTTAATTATTTCTAATTTTTAATTAAAAATAGATCAGTAATAATCGCCTGCCTCTGTGGAGTTCCGGGATTTCAGACATCCCTTCATGGGCCCTCTCGGTACCCTTTGTGATGCGGTGGGGGTAGATACGGCTGGTCCAGGACTGAGAGGCAGCAGCTGCTGGAAAATTTGGTGAGAAGGATGGCAGAGTAGGAATTCCCTTCTCTGTGGCCTGGCACGGGTGTGGGAGAGGGTTCCTTGCTTCTGGAACGGGGTAATGAATTGAAATGTCAACACAGAGCCTTCTCTGAACTTCTGTCTCAGAGGGATTCATATAGGAACAACTGAGGATTTGAGATTTCAGGGTTCTCAGGCTGGAGGCCTGGGTTTTCTGTAGTTTCCCGCCAGCTTCTAATTCCATCTCCGTCTTGGATCACGGGTTACACTACCCACTGGTGGAGGGGTGTCCCTCTCCCCAGACGGTATCAGGAATGAATTAGCATGTTTCCCTCCTGTAAGTGATCCTCTTTTTGGGTAAACATCCCCTGGGTTTCTGTGATGTGTAACTAATGGAGTGCTAAACTCTCAGGGCTGGTTTAAGACTCAGAGCGCACACGTGTTGCCAATCCATCATGCTCCTAATACTAATTAACATAGCAGGGACACAATAAAGCCACAGATCCTACACACATTACCTGGCTCGGGTTTCGCTCTCATAACAATCTCACTATTGACCTGAGGAGAGCACACGTTGGGAAAGGGAGCTCCAGCCCCTTCTCCCTGGCTCGACCTGCCCCACCAAATAAAAAATGCCACTGAGCATCAGGATATCGGCGGCGTCCACTGTCCACTTGTTGTTTCTGCTTTGGGACAGTGCCCGAGTTCACAGAACAGTGGTGTGGGGTGGGGTGGCCTGAAAGCGAGGCTCCCCAGCATCCTGAGTGGCAGTTGGGGCATTTCTGTCACACCCTGGGCTACTGTTACCGTCGGGATTTCAGGCCCTGCCTGGTTCACAGCTCTTAAGTGAACCTCTCAGGAAGACTTGCTGTTCAAATGAGAACTGGCTTACCTACCTGCACCCTGCAAAAAGCATTTATCCCTCATCCCAAAGTCGGCCAAGCAGAAGTATATGCATCTAGATCTTGACTGGGTTGTTGGTTATGGGGGATAAAATGCATTTATAAAAAATTACTGAATTGTGGTCAGCCATGGTGGCTCATGTATGTAATCTCAGTCCTTTGGGGAGCTGAGGCAGGAAGATTGTTTGAGCCCAAGAGTGTGAGACTAGCCTAGGCAACATGGTGAGACCCTGTGTCCACAAAAACAAAAATAAAATTATCCAGGTATGGTGGCTCACACCCGTGAGCTACTCAGGAGGCCGAGGTGGAAGGATCGCTTGAGTTGGGGAGGTTGAGGCTGCAGTGAGCCGTGATTCACGTCACTGCACTCCAGTTTGGGAGACACAGATTCTGTCTGTAAAAAAAAAAAAAAAAAGAAAGAAAAAAAATTATTGAATTGCACACTTAATATCTGTGTTTCCACAGTCTATAAATTTTTCCTCAATAAAATAGTTTGAAAAGTTACCTTTTGCAGCAACCAGTAGTTTTTGGATGTCTTATAATCAAAACAAGATATAGAAATGGTGCTGGGGCTACTACGACACCCATAACCCTGCATGCCAAATCGTATGGTCTTTATTCTCTAATGACATTATTCTTATTGATGTAAATGGCTACGGATATAAACTTATAATACAGGTTATCTTTTAAAAAAGGAAGTGCGTGTTCAAAGCCCATTCACAGAGGGGCCATCTGAGGGAAACATGATCAAACGCTCCTGGTCTGGTGTCGAAATGCTCAGCAAAACATTATGCAGGATTCAGATCCTGTGTAAGACAGCATCCAACTAAGCTTCATTTCCCTAAATCAGCTCCATGATTTAGGGACCACTGCCCTGGGCTGGCCTGGGGGAAGCAGAGAAGTGGAGCAGCTCAGAGTCGCTCCTCCTGTTTCAATCAGGGTGGCTCAGAATTTACCTGTTTCACATGGGGGCCTTCTGTGATGCTTTCCTTTGTGGAAAAGGTTCTTGAGCTAAGATACGTTTGAAAATCCCTTGAGCGAATGATCTCTAATGGGAGTCCCTCCCAGCTGTCGATTGTACACATCTATTATTTTGTAACATCACTAGGAGATGTTTGCATGAGTATACATTATCATGTGAGATGTTCGTTATCTTTCCAGAGTCACCTATCTTTTTATGTTGAAGTGTGCCTAATGTGTAATGTAGAAAAAAATCATAGTTATGTATAAAATGATATTCCAATATTTTAAAAAAGTATGCTAAAAATTACATGAAATAAGAAATAATAACCATTCATAATCTAGGATATTACAATATTTAAAAAATTATTTGTGACAAATAGTTCCATAAACATCGGAGAAAAAAATAAAAATAGATTCAAGAGTTGTATTGCGAGGCAAGAGAAGGATGACCTAAAATTGTTTGTGTCCTCCTCTGCCTAAATATTTTTAAAGATCAGGAGGATAGATGATAATGGTTTGCTTTTCACATATTCTCAGCCTAAGAGTTTGTTTATTTAGCTGTCTCACAAGTAGGCACATCAAAAGAATATTAAAACAAACCAACAACAAGCTTTGGGAACAAAGACAAAAAAAAAAACCCCACAAACAATATCACACTGCCAGGCTCAAAAAAACATCAGAGGAAGAAGCTAAAAGCCCATAATAGGGTAGCCAGAAGTTAAACAAACAACCCGTTAGATACAAAATAACAGTGTCAGCACATGGACAATTTGATGATTAGCTAAGTGTTGTTGGCCTTGATCCAGCTGCTTCAGGATTACCCTAAAACATAGTTTCATTCACCACAATACGCTTGATAAACCATAGGATAATTAAATTTACCCTTCCTCTTCAATATTAGCATTATTAAGTAAGTTAACAAGTAATATTGTAAAGACTGGGCTTTCTATTGAAATCTCAATCTGCTCCTAATGGTTGAATAGATAATAGACGGATTTTCACCTACTAAGTATAAATTTTGTCTTGCAATTTAATTTCTTTTTCCTTTTTTTTTTTTTTTTTTTTGAGACAGCGTCTTTCTCTGTCACCCAGGCTGGAGTGCAGTGGCATGGTCACTGCTCACTGCAGCCTCAACTTCCCCAGGCTCAAGTGATCTTCCTACCTCAGCCTCCTGAGTAGCTGGGACTACAGGTGTGTGCCACCACTCCTGCATAATTTTTGCATTCTTTATAGAGACAGGATTTCACTATGCTGCCCAGGCTGGTCTGAACTCCTGCGCTCAAGCAATCTGCCTGCCTTGGCCGCCCAGAGTGCTGAGATTACAGGCGTGGGCCACTGCGCCAGGCCTAATTTCTTTTTTCAATAAGGTAGGATGCCTTTCTCTAACGTGACGTTTTCCCACTTAATGCTCATGTAAAGTGTGTTTCATTTGCACATCCATGGCAGACACTGCTAATCAATCACTCTGTCTTTCCTGCCCAGCCTCAGAATCCTTTTCAAGGCACAGTGCCGGCACCCACAAACTGTCAAGCTAAGTTGGGACTGGAACTGAAGCCATTTGCCATCCTGCCTGTGGCCATCACTGCTTCCTGATTCAATGGTCCAGTTGACCAGGGGGTCCCTGTCTTTGCAAAGACAATACTTCCTGCCTTTTTGCTTATGAGAGTACCTATCAATGTCTCTCCTTTTTTAATATATCTAGACTCAAATACTGAGTTTAGATGCTTACCCAATTGATGCAATGTTTTATGATTCTAAAAAGAAAAAAGAAAAAAGAATTTGTTGGATATATATTTACCTAGTGAGCCTTTCAGTTATGTCAGAGCTTGACAAATCCCCTGGATAGAATGGCACTAACAGACTTGACCCACTAGGTCCATGATTTTTAAAGTTTGATGGGCATCAAAGTGCTTGGTTCCCACTTCAGATCTGCTGATTCAAGTCTGCACGACAGCGAGACCCTGTCTCAAATAAACAAAAAACAAACCCCAGACCTGCTGATTTAGCACCTGTATGGGTGCTAGGCTAGGCACATGTTTTGCAGGGGCATAGGGGACCAAAATTTCATATATGGCTTCCATGTTTTCCAGAAGTTGAGAAACTCTGTCCTGGAGGGATAGGTGCAGTACTTGATCCTTTGGATATTGAGTTTTTTTTTAGTTTGTTGTTGTTGTTGTTGTTGTTGCTTGTTTGTTTTTTGATAGAGTCTCACTCTGTCATCCACGCTGGAGTGGAGTGGCATGATCACAACTTACTGAGGCCTCGATCTCCCCCAGCTCAGGTGATCCTCCCACCTCAGCCTCCTGAGTTGCTGGGACTACAGATGCGAGCCACCATACCTGGCTAGTTTTTGTATTTTTTGTAAAGATGGGGTTTCACCATGTTGCCCAGACTGGTTTCAAACTCCTGACCTCAAGCCATCTGGCCTCCCAAAGTGCTGGGATTACAGGAGTGAGCCACCACACTCAACCCTTGGGTGCTGTTGAGGCTAATGGAGAGGCTGTAGTAACAAGACGCTGTATCTTGGATGCTCAGAGGTTGTATACTCTCAGGCCTCCATACAATGTAGTTGTATTGAACTAGAGTATTGCTAGAAATAAGTTAATGGCAGCTAACTTACCACTTATCTATGTAGTGCCACTTGCCAACAATCTATACCTAGATTTTCAAATGTTAGCAATATTAAAGGGTGCAGTTATACAGATGATATTGACTGTTTCATATACAAATCATCTGTATGCAATTGTATATATTCAAATATAATGTATGTTGGAGATTTCTGCCATTTCCATGAACAGTGATTAAGAGAATGGGCTCTGGAGTTAGATCTACTTGGTTTTTGGGTTCTAGGCCCACCACTAAATGATCAGCTGGGTGACCTTTGGTGCGTTTCTTTACCTCTGTAAGTCTATTCATTCAACTACAAAAGAGACAAGATGCTTGACTGAGAGCATGGTTTTGAGGAATGAATTAGATAATTTACTCATGCATCTGGCTTAGGTGAGTGTTCTATAAATATAGTAGTGTTTTTACACTCGATCTTAGCCAAAAGGCCGAGAAGCGATAGTAGTGTTTTTATTTTACACAAATAGCTTGAGTGCTGGTTGGAGCTTAGACACTGACTGATATGAATGATACAAACTGCTTTAATGCTTTACACTTTGGTTTACTTATTCGTATGTCACCTCCTCTAATCCCCTAAAGGGTCCCCATTTCCCTGAGAGTGTCTGCCCAAGTCCTCTAGGCTCTATACGATTTTTCCCTGTCCACCCCAAGCACCCACGGATCAGCACTGCCTCCCTTGTACACTCTGACCCAGCTGCACTTGCCCCTTCTCGTTCCTTAAACACACCAGGCACATTCCTACCTCAGGGCCACTGCATTTGCTGTTTTCTCTGGCTGGAATATTCTTACATCAGATATCAACATCTCCTTTAGGTCTCTTATCAGTGAGGCCACACCCTCCTTTTAAAATGGGCTTGCACAGGGTGAAGAGTTGGGTCCAGAGCTTTTATAAACATTAAAAAAATTATAGATATTAACTTTCATATTGTATAAAATTATATTTTATATCTGTGCAAGATATAAAATGTATATCTGTGCAGTAAATTGCTTTGGCTATCTTACTGCGGTGCTCATAGTATGTTTTGCTTAGAAATTGCTCCACTGGCAAGGCATAACAATGAAGTTAAACAAATGTTTTGCTGGTCTCTGAGGCCCAGTCAGGTCAATGGACTACTGCTTATGTTTGTAAGAATTTTCTCTTCATGTCTATTTGGAGACATGGCCTGCTGCCCAGTTCCCCAAGCCCAAGTGATAAAGCAGTTTGAGTCTTTGAATTACTTAGCTTATTGCCTCAGTTGCCTTCTGGGTGTTCTTCTGGTAACAGCCTATATTTGATGGGTGTGAATTTAATTTCTCAAACACATTAGAATGATTTAGTTATGACTTGGAATATTGGAATGCCATCAAATATGGCCTTTAAAAATTTAAGTAATTTAGTCCACAGTTGAATTAGAAAAAAAAGAAAAACTCACCTCATTTCATACAAAGAAAAAAAGCTCCTTCAATATTTTTCACTATTAAGTAGATTGAGGTGATAAGAACACAAAAGTGAAAACAAATGCATTCATAGAAATACCTCTGAAAGCGCCTTAGGATCTGTTTTCAGAGAGAAAATGAATGGTAGAGTATTATGTGTAGCTTTCCCCTCCATTCTGGTTTTTCTGTAAGCAGCTGCCCAAAATTTCAACATGACTACTGAGACTTAGTAGGCCTGAGTTGAATCGAGATTAATTACTTCTTGGTTGGATGAGATGCCCAATAAAGGTGGGACTGGGATCAGGGTCTGTGAGAATGAATATTAAATAACACAGTAGCATAAAGCAAGCAGCATCACGTGGAATAGCCCTTGCTTGTTACTCCTGAATAATCCAGTGCATGTGATAAATTACACTCTCGAAATCCTTTGTTAGGATGTTATAATTACTGACTAATTAAAAAATAGTCTAGTTTGGTTGTCTTCATTAAAAATTTTGCAAACAATTAATAAGAAATAGAAATCAAATGGTTGGTACTACTGAGCTATCTCCTTCCCCAAACAAGGCACCACAGCCTTAGTCTTTTTCATATCAATTTAATTGGTTTTATTCATTTCGGGAAACTAATTTTACAACAGAAGGAAAGCTTTTAAATACAATTTCTGATATATATCAAGTACGAGAAATTTGGCTAACCAAACTTTAATGCTTCATAAACATGTAAGCAAAACCAAATGTGAGATCAATCTCATTAGGATGTAAATTTATCAATATTTCTAGACAAAATTCCACAGTTAAGAATCACTATCTTCCTGGTAAATGCCATTTACACACAATGTGGATTTTTAGCTGAATATTCTAAAATTTCTAGATTCTTATTTTGTATTTCTGCACATAATACAGGATAATCAGAGTTTCTTTTATTTCTCTGTGCTTTCTTTTCTTTTCTTTTTTTTTTTTTAAATAGACGAGTTGTTTAAAAAACAACACCAGCAACATAAGCAGCAAAAACTTTTCCTGTGGCTGTGATAAAAACATTGCATTTATCTGAGCCTACCAAATACATATGCCCCTGTAGCAATGAATGCTTATTATAATTATTGAATCTCAGGGAAATGGAAATACTCCTGTCATCCTAAATATTTCATAAATGTTGTAGAATCTATAAAGTGATTTAAAATGACTTTCACTTTTTACTATTTGTAACTTTCAAAGCTTCAAAAGTCTTTCTCATTGCAGGCTTAGTTTCCTCTTTCAATTTTTAATTATTAACACACAGGAATCTAGGTTTTAAAACCAGTGTATGTTAGCTTCCTCAAATAACTTAAGAATTAATTTACTCAAGGTTTCCTTAAAGAAAATGAAATTGCTGGAGAGCTGAGTTTCTGTGTGAAAAATTTTGCCCAGAAAGATAGTATTTTTGGAAAGAAGTGAAAACAGAAGCTTTGAATGGAAGTGTGTGTGTAACTGTAAATGGAGGGCAAAAGGTTGTAACTGACAGGTCCCTTCTGTGGTGCAAACGTCACCATTACAGGAACGTTAAGCTACCCAATTATGCAGTTACTCTACTTGGGTAGAGTAACTACCCAAGTAGTTGGGTCTTGAAAAACATTTGGAATTCAGGAACCAGGATCTTGTAGCCAGAAAAGAAAATTAAAACATGTGTTAAGTGAGGAAGTTTATCGACTTTTAAATATTTTATCTTCAGCCAGGAAAAGATAGAAAGATTTTTAAAAAAATGTTTTAAAACACCAACAATCTGCAGGGACAAATAAAAAAAAAAAGAAAAAATATTATAATGAAACGCTGCATCTGGTTGACATTTAAATAAAGCTGCCAGAGTATAAACTACTTTTAAGACAACTCTAGTGACATATTTTTAAAAGAGAGTGCAGGAAAAAACTTTTGGCTGAGCAAATCTTAACACCACATGTATGGGAGCCATTAATATTCATTACCCTATAGATTTGCCAAACAGCACAGAGTGTCTGGGAACATTACAAGAGAATGCCATGATTGGAGACTTGATTGTGTGCTTTCGTATATTGAACTGTATACTGAGGTCAGATCTAGTTCTTTTGGAAAAGATAAGCCAAATCTATTGACTTTGTGACTCTTAAGTGGATGAAAGTTAAGTGTGCAGATGTCTGCATGAATTGTGCAAACCAGGGTGAAGAAAAACTGTAGAAAACAAAACTAAACAACCATCAAAACTGTTCTTTGAGATTCTGTTAGTTGTCTGTTAACATGAATTTGATGGAGTTGAAGAGGTCTTAGGCTGGGCTCAAGAGGTGTTTCTACTCCTGGGCAAAGAGTAAAAGTCTCTAAGTGGAGAGGAATACAACAGATTTGTAGTTTTAAAGCCAGGGCTGAGATAAAGTCTCTGCTAAAGGAATGAATTCTAGACCCTTAACAGCGTAAGAATCCTGAACCCTTTGAGGGAGTAATTATTGTGTGCTATGGAAGAAATTACCCAAATTGGTTAGAAAAGTTGCACAGAATTCAGTTCCTAGACTCTAGAATCTGGGGTCATGACTCACCTCTGCTACTTATATCTTTGTCCCTAGTCTACTGGCATCAAGCTGGGTTCTCAATGAGAATCTTGCCCAAATGATTTATCACAAGACTGTGAATTCTAGAAAATATCAGATCTGAGGTTCCAGAAATTCCATTCAATTGGTTTAATTAAATCTTACCAGCTCAATCAATGGGACTGCAGGGTTTTTGCTTTTTTTTTTTTTTTTTGGACACTGGAGTCTTGCTCTGTCACTCAGGCTGGAGTTTAGCAGTGGCATGATCATGGCTCACTGCAGCCTCAACCTCTTGGGCTCAAGTGATCCTCTCACCTCAGTCTCCCAAGTAGATGGGATTATAGGTATGCACCACCATGCCTAGCTAACTTTTGCATTTTTCGTAGAGATGAGGTTTTGCCATGTTGCCCAGGCTGGTCTCAGACTGCTGTGCTTAAACTGTCTGCCCACCTCAGCCTCCCAAAGTGCTGGGATTACAGGCATGAGCCCCTGCTTCTGGCCAGCTGCAGGTTTTAATAGACAGAAATGTAGTGGACTTTCTGAAGGATTTTTCTGAGCAGGGATGGGCAGAAAGATGGGTCCATTATAACTGTTGAATCTGGTTAATAGATACATAGACATTACATATCCATATGGATATACAGGTATGGGTGTTACTCTACTGGGTTATAGTAATGGATCTTGTATTATTGGCCTACTTTTGTATATTGTTAAAATTTCCATATTTAAAAGTATAAGTAATATAAAAGAAAACAACCCAGCTTACAGTGCCAGCTGGAAACCAGCCTTAGCTGAGTGAGGTAAGAGTTGAAGCTGGACTCATCCTTTCTTGCACAATAAGAGTTTCCTTTGAAGAGAAATGAAAAACATTTAATCAACCTGCTTATTTAGAAAGGGTTTATTACCTTGCTGCATCCCTCCTCCTTTTCAAAGTGAGAATGACATTTCCTTTCCAGTGCTTCCACAGGGACATGGAAATCTATGTAAACATTCCAGAGCTTTGTTCCTCACTGGCCACAAGGGAGGTTAGGCACTGGATTTCTTATATGGCTGATGAAGGAACATAATGGCAGCGTCATTTTAGAGAAGGGCATTGCTTGAACAGTAATTAATAAACCAGCACCCATATTTCCCTCTGTGGCCTTTCCCAGACTTGTCCTATTTGATCTTACCAACTTGTTACTCAAGGAGTGAGGTTCCTGATTAGAAAGCAAACTAAGTAAGACAAGAAGTCTCATTCATACCTTCTGCTTTAAATGCTTTCTAATTTTCAAAGAATTCTAATTGCTTTTTTTTTTATTGGAAATTAGGAAGTCATTGACAAAAATATATATATTTATTATGTGCATTTTGCAAATGAGGAGACTGAGGTTTAGAGAGGTTAAATGAATTTTCCAAAACTTCACAAGGGCTCCAGGAATGATTTGGGGTCTTTTATGTTTTCAGAGCCCAGGTTTCCTGTGTTCTATGCAGTGTATAGATTTGTCTTTGGGTGATTTCCTATATCAAACTTTAGTCTTTCGCACTGGATACAAAGAGAAATTCTAAAATTCTGTTCCCCATGGAAAAATATCCTTCGCTCTTCAGGGCAGATTCTGCAGGGAGAGAATTGCAAATTTGAAGGAGTGGAAGGTGTGATCGGAGAAAATACCAAGGATTGAAGGATGAAGGGGTATGGGATGGATTGGAGGCAGCTCTGAGATGAGAGCCTGCTGAATTTGTGTTCAGGGAGATCAAGTTGGTTTCTTCTGGAAAAAAACCTGTAAGCTTGGGAAGGCTGGGATTGGCTTTCTTCGCAAGCAGCTGGGATCTAAGTTCATTTTCATCAGGGCCGCTCTAGCTCAGTGCTGCTGGGAACCGTACCGGAATGGGTGTGGGACGGCTTCGAATTCAGATCTGGGTTCTGTTTTTTCTAGGCAGTCTCTCGGAGCCTGCTTCCTTGACTATAAAATGAAGAGTTGTGAAGAGTCAATAATGCCAAGTTGGAAGGGTCTGACACAGAATCTGACAAAGGATGGACCCTCAATAATTGTGATTTCTTCTCCCCCTTTTCCTTCTTGGTGAAATCATCCCATGAATCTACGCAAGTAGGGCCCTTCGTCATTCTTCGGAGTAACCGCTTGAAGGCTAGAAGGAGCAGTGATCGAAACCCCAGAGAAGCGGAGACTCTCCAAATTCGAGCTCGATCACTGTCCTCCCCCGACCGCCGACCCCGCTGGAGAAGAAGGCGCGACTGGGCGATGATTTAACGCGGAGGGAGCGCGGAGGCCGCGGAACCCGGGGATGCTGGGTCTCACGACCGGCTGCTGAGCGCGGGTCGGTGCGTCCTCCCCACAGAGCCCCCGCGCGGCCTCCTCCCGCTGCGCCCGCGGCGGGTAGCCCTGGCGTTTGGCCACGCAATCGGCTGGGGACCACTAGACGCTGGGGGAGGATCAAAGCATTCTTATGGGGCCCAAAGCGCCTGGGGTTGCAGTTTTGTTAGCCTGGCCTCACCTCGTCAATAAATTTTCGGCGAAAGTAGGGAGCAGGAGTGGAGGGTTGGGGCGGGGGTTGGTGGGGCGCGGGGGTTGGCCGGAGGGAGGGACGGGGATTTCTTGCACCTGCGCTCCTGCTGCGTTAAGTCAGTGGGAAGCAAGTGACATTTCACTTTCGTCCGCCCCCTTGGAACTTGCTCATCTCCCTCCTTTAGAACACCGCCTGCTTTCCGAGGTCAGCATTATCAAAAAGAAGATTTCTTCCAGGCCCTTAAAATTTATGTGGCGCCTTGTTACAAGGAGCGCGCTGGAAGCTGGCTTTGGTCTCTCCTTGTCCCCTCTTTCTCCTACCCCGCCCCCACATCCCCGTGGAGAAACCCTCGAGCAGGCCTTTTCCATTTTCTCACCCCACTTAGAACTACAAAAAATATATGGGAAGGTGATTTGGTTTCACTTCAACTTCTTCATTTTGCAGAAGCCTAAAGTGGTGATGGTGAGAAAAGTGGCCCAAGGTCGAGGGTTACTTCAGTTGGCAAAACCAGGAGTAGAACAGGAGACTCCCTAGAGTCTTACTATGTATTTTTTGCTACTTCTTTCTTTCTTTCTTTCTTTTTTTTGAGACGGAGTCTCGCTCTGTCGCCCAGGCTGGAGTGCAGTGGCGCGATCTCGGCTCACTACAAGCTCTGCCTCCCGGGTTTACGCCATTCTCCTGCCTCAGCCTCCCGAGTAGCTGGGACTACAGGCGCCCGCCACCTCGCCCGGCTAGTTTTTTTTGTATTTTTTAGTAGAGACGGGGTTTAACGTGTTAGCCAGGATGGTCTCGATCTCCTGACCTCGTGATCCGCCCGCCTGGGCCTCCCAAAGTGCTGGGATTACAGGCTTGAGCCACCGCGCCCGGCCGCTACTTATTTCATGGACAAAAATAATCCTTCTCTTAGGCAGGTCAAGTACTCTTTAAAGGTGTCTGTGCTTTTGCCAGTTGGCTGCAAAACATAGGATCACACTTCAGTCACCTGGACATCATGGGGAGTCGCTGGCTATCCAACGACAGAGCCGAGTATAGTCTGATCCCTCCTCTGAGATACTCCTTCCTCACTCCCACTCCATCCCGAAAAACACTATGGAGCATGTGTTCTGGGCAAGTCTTCTCCCAGGCTTGGGTAAAATTTGAGCATAGGGATTCTTCTGGCAGAGTTGGGGGGAATCCCTCCTCCAGCAAGAACACTTTTCAGAGGGCCCTCCTGAGGCTGACAGGGAAGGAAATATTTCAGCCCTCCACACAGCTGAAACTCAGACCTCAGAGTCAGCTTCGCACAGGACAGGGCTAAAGAAGCCTGATAATTTTTGGCTTAAAGTCCGGTCAGAATGAACCTGACCTGGAAGCCACAGGATCATGGAACCTTTGTGAATTGTGGCAACCTTCTTTGTCACTTGGACGAATCCTCTTGGATCTGGGCTCTAGGAAACTGAATCTTTTGTGAAACTACTCCATGTCCCATTGTTTTGCTAGTTGATAGATTCCACCCACAATTTTAACTAGGTAAGATTAATAGCAGTAGCATAGAGGAGCAAAAATATTACCAAAATGTCAAAACCAATGCCAAAGCTTGTTTCTAATTCCCCACACACCACCTTCTTTTCCTTCTCCTCTCCTCCTGTCCAGCTTGGGCTTTCTTCATACCCTTGATCTTGCTGCCTGAGCAAGCAGTCCATCAGATGGGAGCTAAGATTTGTTATAGTCTTTGACGTTTGAGACAAAACCTAGAAATCAATGAACTTCCCTCCTTCACTTTACAGTCAAGGAAGCCCAGGCCCAGGAGGGTGAAAAGACTTGCTGAGGGGTTCATACACATGGAAGAAATTAACTTTTCATCATAGCACCTGCCCTACCAACACTTGGTATCCCCCCAACCCTTGATTCCTCTCTACCTGGTTGTTAGACTGTTGGGAAAATATGGAGAGTGATTTCAGTGTGGATAAAGTCTGCCCCCTTGAAATGTAAAACCCCAAAATAGAATGGGAGTAGGGAGTGGAAAGTTCTCAGAGTTAAGGGTTTACTGTGTCAGTTAGTCGCGAGGCCCGCTCGGGGCTGAAAGGAGGCTTTCGGAGCTGGAGAGCTGTGTGTCTCCTGATGTGGCAGCCAGCCACATGCCCTCTCAGGGCTGCCTTCCACAGCAAGGCCACAGCTCCAAGGGTGGAACCCAGGCCACAGTACAGCCTGCAGTATCTGCCTCCCCTGAGGATCATTTGGAATGAATACTGAGAAGTCAAGAAAGTCTGCAGTTGCCTCATCTCCTGGCTGCTACTAGCCCCCCAAGTGAATTGAGCCACGTTTCCCAGCATGGAGGATGGAAGCTGCCGGGGATTGGGACAGGCAGGCTGGCAGATCCTCTAGATAGATATGTTAGGAAGGGACGATTACTTCATAGTCTGACTCCCTATCCCGCTGCAAAGAGTACATTTAAAAAGACTGTATGAAGGCATGGAGCTGGAGTTACTCTTTGACCCCGCACAGCCACTGTTCTAGCTGTATGTTCCTTAGAAACTCCCATGAACTTCTCTGAGCTTCAGTTTTCCTTTCCTTTGTAAATCGAGGGAGTGGACTCAGCGCGTCTCATTCGGCCTTATGCGTCTATGATTTAAGTCCTACTTTCCGCGGAGGAGAGATGAGAGTCTAGATTGCACCGTCCTTTTTGTTCAGCTTTTTGACGAGCGGAGCAGGGAAAGGGAGAATTCTAACAGCCTGGCGGAGAGCAGTTATCTCCCGCAATCTCCCCTCTTCCACCCCCATGACTTGTGACAGGTCGTATATTTGATTACGCAAAGTAAATTGGGAAATCATATCTCCGCAATCCCATCTGGGATTATTTATTTCCCCGCGTCCACAGCCGGTCAAAGTCGTGAGACGGTACAACGTTGAGTAGCTTTCCACAGAAAGAGGTGCCTTCGAGGTCAGCTCTGGAGAAACCACAGCCCAGTCGGCCACAGCAAAGCACTTCTATTGGGATGCTTAAACGTTTTCAAATGTCAGTCGCCACCCTGGGCGCTCGCGGCAGGTTGATTTAACAAGGCGACTTAGGCTGAAGGTGGAGGGAGAGGGTTCCCGCCGATCCCCAGCCTCCTCTGGAGGACTCCAAAACTGGAAAGTTGGGTGGAATAGGGAGGAAATCGGGCTTCGGATTTCCCCCAGCTTCGGGCTCTCTGCAGCCTAGCTAATGGAGTTAAAATAACCACAAAAATAGCACAAATTACTCCCAAGTACTGAATGTTCAGTATGGGCGGGTCACCGTGCTAGGGCATCTACACGAGTCGCCTCCTTTTAGGTGAACCCCATTTTGCAGTTGAGGATAGTGAGGCACAGAGGAAGGTTAAGGGACCTTCTCACTATCCCTAGCCAGAAAGGGGCAGATCCGCATTCTAACACGCCTCTGTCAGGCTCCGAGACCCCGGTGCTCGGCCTCTAAGCTGGGCTGTCTGCGCGGAGGTGGGGGATGTGTAGGGGGAACGCTCAGGGCAGGACCAACTCCCGCGATTAGCTCTGTGAGCGGAGTGGGAGGTGGCAGGGCCAGGCTGCAGAAGCCAGGACCCTCGAAAGGGATCCAAGTCTATGTGGCTGCGCGAGAGGGAAGCCACATGAGCTGCTTGGCTCCGGGGCCAACTGGGTGGGATGGGATTCGCAAAAGGAACTTGATGGGTGAGCGGGAACCAATTTGAAACTCACTTTCCTCTTTTGTTTATTTTATTTTAAAATTTGTGGCAGGGTGTTTGAAGAAAAAAGGAAAACCACCCTCATCCAGGAAAAAACAACAACGAAGAGTTTCTCTCTCTCTCTCTCTCTCTCTCTCTCTCTCTCTCTCTCTCTCTCTCTCTCTCTCTCTCTCGACAGAGTCTCACTCCTGTCGCCTAAGGCTACAGTGCAGTGGCGCGATCTCGGCTCTCTTTCAGCCTCGACTTCTCAGACTCAAGCGATCCTCCCACCTCAGCCTCCTGAATAGCTGGGACTACAGGCGCATGCCGCCACGCCGGGCTAATTTTTTGTATTTTAAGTAGAGACGGGGCTTCGTCCTGTGGCCGAGGTTGGTCTCGAACTCCTGGACTCAAGCAATCCACCCGCCTTGGCCTTCCAAAGTGCTGGGCCTCCTTCTATTTTTGTTCAGGTTTCATTGCGTGACTCGCCCAAAGAGAGATTCGGTGGGTCCAAGCTGCGCCAGAAAGGGAAGGGATACAGGGCGAGAGAGATTTGGGGTAAAGGGAGAGGGAGGCAGAGGGGGAAGGGGGCCCCACGCCGGTCAGTTCCAAGAGGCAAACCCCGCCAGCCTAGCTCCCTGGGCTGAGTCAACAGCCGCCCAGTTGCTTTGTAATTTACAGGAGGGACTCCGAATTGTACTTTGTAATTTGGTGTCGGTTTACAAGGCAAAGGACTTCTGTTTCCTCACCTCACCAGGTCCTCAGTCACGGCCTGACCCCTTTTAAGAGAGGGACCTCGAGAGGGGAGCTGAATTCCTTGAGCCCTCGCCTTTCAATCAAGTTTTCAAGGCACGCTTTGGCCAGGCCTTCCCGGACTGCCTGTGCTGCCACCTCGGGAATCAACGTCTGTACCGAACTCCTAACCTGTGAAGACGTGCTATCCTCATAATTGCGGAGTCGGGCCAAGGCAGGCTACTCTTTCCCCTTTGCAGATGAGGCAACTGAGCCGCAGAAAAATAAGTGACCAAGATCACCTAGCTAGTGGAACAAACAGCTCCAGCCCAGGCTCTCTGGCTCCTATTCCCTCTGAATATTTAATTTACTAAACAGTTCGAGCAGCAGTAGATTCCTTTCACAATCTGGTAAAAACTATGACAATTACTCCTCCCCTTCCCCCAAATGTACTTATTTTCCCATTCAATATCGGAGCTTCTCGGACTTCCTGAAGTTCGTCCCAGGATGAAGACCCTCCTTTCTCCTCCTCCTCGCCCCGCCCCACGACCTCGTTTCCCAGTAATTGCTGGGATCCTGATTCTCTGGAGGCATTCCGGGCGGAGGGATTGAGTGTAATTCAAGTGAGTTATGATTACAGCTGCTTGTTCCCCTGTGCCGCAGACTGGTGTGTAGGGAGGGTGGGACTGGCGGGGCACGTGGAGATGGGCAAAATGTCTGGAGAGAGCAGTGGCGCGTTTTCGCTAGAGGTGAGCTAAGAGCTAGGGGAGGGAACAATCTTAAGCCCACCGCGCTGGGACCCACGGCCTGAGGTCCTCCAGGAAGCACTGGGGCTCAGCTTTCCCTATGTCAGTACGGATGGAGCACACGCAAGAGGAAGGCTGGTGGCTCTGCCGGAACATTCTGAGGGCCTTGTTCTCTGCATACGCTGGGACCTGCAGTCCCATCTCCCATTTGGCCTCAGCCAGCGTGGTTTATTGTACACAAATCCCGCTTGTTTCCTCCTTATGCAGCAGTTTTAAAATTTCGAACTAGTTCAAGAGCTGCTGGCTGCTCGTTTACTTTCAGTTTTGGAAACAGAGGCTTACACCTCTTTCTCCTCCTGTTTCTTCTCCGGTCCCCCTTCCCCTCAATCTAGTTTTCCAAAGTTAGCAAACCTACTTTCTTGATTTTGTTTCTTAACATTTAGAACAACTGGTGAAGGGCTAATGATTTCATCTCCTTACCACCACCCCTAACCTTAAAAGCAATAAATAAAATAAAAGCCCAGCCTGCCAACCGCATGCACATACAGCCAGCGGTGGTGGGGGTTTGTAGTTTGCATACACGTCCTGGGGCAGAAGCACTGAAATGCCTGTTTGTGAAGGCAGAAATGTAGCTAGCAGGGGAACACGGTGAAAAAACAGAATGATTTGATAAAAACGTGCTCGGTCCTGTTACAGGAGGGCTGCTGGTAGTAATACCAGGTACTAAAATCAGAAGGGGTGCAGGAGAATACAATTTAAAAAAGCAAACCCACAGCGAGTCTTTCTTGCTGGGAGTGAGGGACTCTGCAAAGTTTCTGGGACTTCAGAACAGACATCAACAGGTCCATTGCTCTTCCCGAGACTACTGGGTGATCCAGGGCTCCTCTCTGAACCTCAGTTTCGTCGATGGAAAAAATTGGGATAGGAACATATTTCTGCTGCTGTCAAGAATTTAAACGCTCCAGTGCAGGTGAAGGAAATGTGCTTTGATGAGTGGGTATTAAAAATGTGCAAAAAGAACCTGGTGTTACAAGGTGGTGTCAAGGGAGAGGAAGTAACAGTCTGTGTGACCCCCTGTCCCTTGTCGGAGCGCGCACCGCTCCCAAGTCACCCTCTGAGTCTCCAGAGCTACGGAAAAGCCGAAGAGAATAAGCAGGACTGTTTCTCTACTTCCTTCATTGGGCTTCGCAAGAGGCTCTGGGAAGAAGCACTCGTACAAATGGGAATCCCAGTGCCTGGTCACCGGGGAGGAACTTTCCAACATCGCTAAAGGCTTGAGAATGGTGCTTCTGGCAGGTCGCGTTCCACGGTAGTTCCTAAGCTGCCTTTGTTCTCACCTCTCGGAGCCAGGTTAACTTTTAACATTCTGACAGACTCGGAGAAAAGTAAGGTTTGAATTACGTCAGGAATTTCCACCTTTCAACAAGTATTTGTTGCAGGCCTACTATGTGCTCAGTGCGATGACACTCAATTTTGTAAAGTCTCCTAAACAGATCATACTTGAGAGGTCTTGATTATTTACAGATGCAGTTAGAAAAGCGTCCATATTACTTTAAATGGAGTTCAAGAAATGTAAAGCAGAGTTTAATTAGAAGACTAATTCCTTCTTTTAATATGTTGGAATTTTTTTTATTGTTAAACATTTTGTAAAGGATTTTTTGAGGGAGTCATTAGAAAGTCTATAAATACAACTATGCACACTAAAAAGCAGTCTTTTTTTTAAAAAAGAGGTTTGTTTAATGCATGCTTAGGGTGAATGGATTCACCTAAATCTCTTAATAGCATGCATTTCTGATCTTCCTCAAATTAACCGTAATAGCAACTGATAGGGCAGAAAAATGTAAGTGACTTGTAGTTGACTTGGCCACCTGCCACACGGGCTCGGTGAAGGTTAATGAGGAACTATTTGGCACTTCGAGAATACTTGGCACTAGACACAGAAATATCAACAGGCCATTTGTATGCTAACTAGGAGCTTCGGTGCCAGGTAACCACTGATGCACTCTTGCAGGAGAAAGAAGGATGTCGCTGTACGCCCCGATAGATAGAGAGGCATCATTTTTAGGCCCAGTTTAGATTAATTATTGATTGAGTCGCCGAAATACTTGTGATGCTGATAGAGACCAATACTGGTCCTTCTGATCTCTTTCTTGTCGTTTATTACCTTCTCTTACATTCCTCAGAGTGTATCTCTGCTTGTTTCCCAGTCCGCGAGATAAATGGCGACTTCTCTCTTGCAGGCACCGTCATACGTCGGGTTTAAATTCTGGACAGGCGACCCGGCTGCACCGAAGGCCCGGCGGGCGGATTCTGGCGGAGCGCTTCAGGGAGGAGGGTGTAGACCGCGAGAGGCGGAGGGCGCCCAGCCGGCGTGCCTTGGCCAATCAGTGTACACACCGCCTGACAACCGGCCAATCAGAGGACGTAAAGCTCTGGGGCCCGAGCGGATAATACTAGGAAGGGGAGCGCACTTTGGCGACAGAAGCCAGTGGCGCTGCGCTGAGTGCAGCTGCGCTCGCCCGCTCGGTGAGCTCGCCATCTGAGCCAGGCGGGGGCGGCCCAACCTTTCCCGCCCAGCTTGGGTCAGAGGAAGCCGAAAGCGGCCTCAGCAAGGTGAGGCGCCCGAGGCTGCAGAAGACCGAACAGAACTTTGCAGAGTTCGGGATGTGCTGGGCTAGGTCGCTGAGGACTTGACTGGCTTCCTCTCTCCTTCCCTCCACCTTCTCCCTCCTCTCCACCATCCAGTGGGTTCTTTCCGGGCCTCCAGCTATCAGCTCCCGATTTCGTGGTTGAGGGTAGCGACCCCGATTTCTGTTTGCATGCACAGCCAGCAGCCCTAGCGCCAGATCCTAAAGCTGGATATCTTTTGACTGGGCTACCAGCCCGGGCCTCAAAGTTTTGGTGAGTGCTGTGATGCCGCTCGGGGTGTCAGGGAGGGCAAAGGGCGTGAATCATCCTTCACCTTTTCTGTTTGACTTGAATGCCTTGCCTTAAAGATGTAAACCAAGCCCTAAGTACAGAGAGCCCACACAGCTCAGCCCTGTGGCGCCCCAAGTACTATTAAGGCTGGACGGGCATCTGTAGCTTTGTGCTCTTTGCCCCTATGGGAGTCTAATGACAACAAAATTTTGGTTTTCAGTTGATTATTTTGGGGAGGGGGGTGAGAGGACCTCTTCAAGCCCAAGGAGGGGTCCTTGTGGTGATGTAGGCTGATGAGAGGCATTTGGGAAGCATGGAGTGGTACTTCAGTGGGTCTGAAGGGCCACTTGTAATGAAAGGAAAACAGTTCTTCCACGGATAGTTTCATATGCATCATGGCCTTACTACTTGAGTATGGGGAAATCTGACAAGTGGCCTGGGCCAGTCTAGTTGGATACAATATTTTGTGTGTGTGATAAGTGAGTTACCCAGGGACTTGTCCGGAAAGCCTGTGTAAAGCCAGAGAGGGCTACGGTTAAAGGTCAGGTACTTACAGAGCACTTAGAATTAATAAAATAAAACCTTTCTTGGGTTGTAGATCCCTGGGGGCCCTAGAGATACAAGAAAGGCACGTGTGGCCTGGAAGTGAGGGACATGTAATGAGAACAGGATAACTCAAGGGGCCGGAGGCGGGCAGACCAGGAGCTTTGGGCCGGAGGCTCAGGGATGGTCCCTGACGGCGGTCGGTGGGTCTTTGGATTTCTTTGTGTTTCCCCAGAGTGAGGGCCGCCGAGCTCAGGCCCCAGCGAAGCTCCGAGCGCCATGGCCGACCCGCAGGCTGGCTTGGCGGCCGGGGACTGGGAGATCGATGTCGAGAGCCTGGAGCTAGAAGAGGACGGCTGCGGGGCGCAGCGGTCAACGCCCCCAGAGCCCAGCCCGCCGCCGGCCGACGGGGACGGTGAGGGTGAGGACGACGAGGATGACGACGAGGTGGACGAAGACGCGGAAGAAGAGGGCGACGGCGAAGAGGCAGGCGCGTCCCCCGGGATGCCTGGCCAGCCGGAGCAGCAGGGGGGACTGCAGCCGAGGCCGCCGCTCGCGCCTCAGGCCTCACCCGCCGGCACCGGTCCCCCAGAGCGCTGCACTCCTGCGGGCGGCGGCGCGGAGCCGCGCAAGCTGAGCCGCACGCCCAAGTGCGCGCGCTGCCGCAACCACGGCGTGGTGTCCTGCCTGAAGGGCCACAAGCGCTTCTGTCGCTGGCGCGACTGCCAGTGCGCCAACTGCCTGCTGGTGGTGGAGCGACAGCGCGTCATGGCCGCCCAGGTGGCGCTCCGGAGGCAGCAGGCCACCGAGGTGCGTACCCGCCCGGCCCGGGACGCGCCCCCCTGGGGCATCCCAGGCCACAATGGAGGTGGGAGAGTTGGAGGGGAACGGGGCAGCTATCCACACCCCCGCGCCCAGGGTCTTGCGGCGCCTGTCTCTCACTAGGAAGGGTGGTAAGAACGCTTTTCTGCCTACACTGGCAAGCAGGGTCGGGAGGGAGAAAGTAGGCATCTCTGGGGAACTTGGGAAATGTTTTTTCTTAAAAAGCAGGTAGAGAGGCCTTGAAAGTGATTAGGCCCATTTGGAACATCGTGAGAAAATCAATTTGTTTTTATTTTTTTACATTTAAAAGTGTATTTTCGTGGTGTTGAGGGAGGGGTTGGGGGGAGAGTGGTTGATCCACAGCGCGGCGTGCAGCTCCAGACTCGTCACTGCTGTGCTAGTGATGATGCAGAAAAAGAACCACGCAGCACGCATGCACTCGGTGCTTCCGCGGTCACCTGGACGTTTGAGATATCCAGAACACTCATTTTACAGATGAGACACAAAGTGTATGAGAAATTAGATGCCTGCAACCCAAGGTCATCAATCCGAAGCTACCGTCCCTGCAGACTACCTAAGAGCAAGTGGAGGGTCTCTGCTGCTTCCCATCGGAGGACTCCAGCTGCGAGGAGAGCCAGGGTTTTCTTTCTGAGAGAGGCTCTTGAACCTTGGTTGTTGTATTTGTTTCCACATGCGCCTGGACAGGGAGAGCTCAGCAAACGAGGCTTCACAGGGCCTCTCCCAGACTCAGGACCAGGGAAGATTTTCAATTTTACTTTTTGGCGGAGAGGAGCTGGGGAGTGGATCGCCAGGCATACTGAAGGTCGCAACCCCACTGGAACGCCTCTCCAGGGCCCGGGAGAGCGCGCTGGACGCCATGGGCACCTGGTCCTGGGTTTGGCCTCCTCCCGCGTCCCGCATGGGTCATCGCCGGCCCTGCGTTCCCACGCGTTCTCTGTAGCATATGCTGGATAGGGCGCGGGCGTGGGAGGCCTCAGAATCCCACCAGCTGGCGGTGACTGCGGAGGCGAGGGCGGGCGTCTGTAAAGCGCAAATTTGGAGTTCGCAGCTGGACCCAGGAGACCCTTATCTCTTCATTACCCTGTCACTCCATCGTGCCCGCCCTGCCGCAGGGAGAAATCCGCCTGGCCTCACTGCTTAACAGCAGACCTTGGGCACCTTCTACCCGACAGGTGGGCTCCCAGGATCCAGCCTGGCTGCAACCATCTCTTGAGGTCGGGCGCCCCCCTGAAAGGGATTTCACTTTTTCACTTCCCTCCGGGATGTCCCCTCACTTCTGGCCATAGGTCTGAAGTCTAGAGTGACTGTGCTGGAGAAAGCAGGGGGCCCAGCTCACCAGTGGAGATTCCAGCTCTTTGCCCTAGGATTATTGGGTGCTGATAGTAATTCGTTTGTAATTATTTTTCACACGGAATGGGAAATTTCAATACATTTAGAAGGGGGTGAGTTTCTAGAAGACTTACTGACATCCCGTCCTTCCCCTTCTCGCCCCCGTTTTCTTTCAGGGCATTATTGATGATGTTTCTTGTGTTTACAGGACAAGAAGGGGCTTTCTGGGAAACAGAATAATTTCGAGCGCAAAACTGTATACCAGAGGCAAGTCAGAGCCCCTAGTTTGCTGGCCAAAAGCATTTTAGAAGGTAAAGCAACAAAATTATCCTTCAGCCTTTTAAACCGAGTTGAATGACTCTCATCAATCAGGCACAAAGTGTATTTATTAATCAGTTAAAGTGCTATCTAAAGGGAAATACTTTTTATTAGAAAGGTTTTGTTTAGGCATTCTCTGAGCCCATATACTAAAACTGAACCCATGGGGAGAAGATTAGCATGGTCCCGGAGCCAGAAAGTTTTCTTCTAGGAAGGAAACCGCCACCTGGGAAAATGAATCTCACATACCTGCTGAGGTTTTTGTCACCACCAGTTTAAGAATTCCTATTATTTGGTTGTCTGCTTAGTGGTTAATGGGTTAATGTGGAGTGCATGTGAAATTTACTCCGTCTGAGGGATGTACAAAGATATACTGCCAAGTGACCCTGAAGCAGATGTCTTGGAAGGAAATAAATAACCTAAACAAAGCAAAACAAAACAACACAACCACCTCTACTTTTCTTAGTTGTGGGAGCTGAATAGATGAAGTCAAATGAGGAGTTTAACATCTGCCCAACCAATAAAGACCTTTAGTCTGGGTGTTCAACCTCAGATTCAACTCTTTTTCATTGTACTTTTTTTTTTTTTTTTTTTTTATTACTTGGGTAATTCCTGTTATTCCAAACTTCATTTTACCATTTTTGACAATCAAGGTTATAGAATCTGAAAAAGGTTTTGAATCCAGAAAGTGAAGTGGAGGTTGAATGCGAACAGTGCGAAATCTCTAACTTTCTCTCTCCATGTTCTCACTTTCATGAAAGCCTGGGGATACGTTATTTTTTCTTAAAATATTACCGATTTTTAAAAGCATCTCTATTTGGGTATGGAATTTATTTATTGACCTTTTCAATAATATATTGATTATTTTTAACCGTTTTTCTTTAAATTTTAAAAAATTTAAATAAGGGAAAGTTAACGTTTGCTTTAATCACTGCCACTTCATGAAATTCAGGCTGAAAGTAAACAAAAATTTTTAAGTAGACATTTAGATTCTGCTTTTTTCTTGTGTAGCTTCTGAATTTTGTTGGTTCTGGACAGGTTTTGAAGTTTGTGTGTGTCCTATCATGTGTTGCATACTTCTGACCATAGAGTGGTTTCTTATGAATTAAAAATGAATTTGGTTACAAACTGGATAAACAGATTTATAATAATAGGGCCACATTGATAAACTGAGATTGTGCCAAAGCAACTTGTGAAGTCTGAGGACTAAATGGAATAGTAAATTCAACTGAATAACTTCCTGGCAAAAACTTACCGTAGAAATGGAAACATTAATTTTCAAATTTTATTCTATTTGTAAATGAGTATGGTGGGTTTGTCACTATGTAAACACAAATATAACAATGGATCCTTCAAACAAATTTGGTAGAGGTGAGTGCTTGGGGGTGATGAAATACTTCAAGTATTTTATGCCCCCAGGAATTCTATTTATGTTACACTAATCTTTGTTTTTGAGTTTGTTCCTATTCCTGTGATGACTTAGCCTGTGTTCTAATGATTGCTTGTTCAACCGTTTTGGTATCCGGACAAAATGATTAGAGCTTGGGAAAAATGTTTTAGAAAAGTTATTTTCAATAGAGCAGGGAATACTCCCCACCGTTTTTGGGTTTTGTTTTATTTTGCTTTGTTTTTTTTGTACTGGTAGTCAGGGGAAGGGGCCTGGTTAAATTGTTCACTGTAGAGTGTGTTTGACTAGTTAACAGCTCTTTTCAATTTTCTATGCTTCTCTATTTTCTTAAGCCTTTTTTTTTCTTTTTCTACTCACGAATCTCCTTTAACTTTCTTTCTTTCTTTCTCTTTTTTCCTAGTTCTCCTTGGATTATTCTACAGCTATTACAGTGTGTACATAATGAACCATCTTTAGAAAATAAAAGTGACATCAGCTCTAGGTATAGATATATTTTTTAATAATGAAAAAAGATGACATGGATAATAATAAAACATTGATTGATACAAGATGAATAGCCTTGTCTCTTAATGCATAGGGGCCCTGGGAAGAATATTAAAATTTTTAATCAATAAAGTATGCCTGTTGAAGCAAGCAAGCAAACAAATCCATAACAACAACAATAGCAACAACAACAAGTTGCAATATGGATATCTTTCACCCTCCCAGGAAACTATTTTAAACCTAACCCATACTTTTGCATCTGTATAAAAATATTAGTGAGATAGAACTGAAAATAACCGTTCTGCTGACTTGCAGTGTTGCTGTTACCTTCTGGGTGTCCAGATTTTTCTTCCGTAGATGTTAATCTCTTTCATGTGCAATCTTTGCTTCTTTTAGGCTATCGCCCCATTCCAGCGGAGACTTATGTAGGAGGGACCTTCCCTCTACCTCCCCCAGTTAGTGACAGGATGAGGAAAAGAAGAGCCTTTGCTGATAAAGAGTTGGAGAACATTATGCTGGAGAGAGAATATAAAGAAAGGGAGATGTTGGAAACTTCTCAAGCTGCTGCTCTGTTTCTGCCCAACCGCATAGTGCCTGGACCTGACTATAACTCCTACAAAAGTGCCTACAGCCCCAGCCCAGTGGAACCACAGAGCAAGGACTTCTGTAATTTTTTGCCCACCTGCCTTGATTTAACCATGCAGTATTCAGGGTCTGGGAATATGGAACTAATTTCTTCTAATGTCAGCGTGGCCACGACTTATAGACAGTATCCCGTGTCCTCAAGATTTTTAGTTTGGCCCAAGTGTGGCCCCATTAGCGACACCCTCCTCTACCAGCAATGCCTGCTAAATGCCACCACCTCAGTTCAAGCCCTGAAGCCTGGGGTCAGCTGGGACTTGAAGGGAGCACGAGTCCAGGATGGGCTCAGTGCAGAGCATGACATGATGCCATCGAAATTGGAAGGCTCCCTGGTGCTGCCTCACACTCCTGAGATCCAGACCACGAGAAGTGACCTTCAGGGTCATCAGGCTGTCCCAGAGAGGTCCGCATTCTCCCCACCCCGACGGAATTTCTCTCCTGTTGTTGACATGGACTCCCTGGCAGCTCAAGGGCATGTCTTAACGAAGATCAGCAAAGAAAACACCAGGCACCCTCTGCCACTTAGACATAATCCATTCCACTCATTATTCCAGCAAACGCTTAATGACAAATCGGGTCCTGAGTTGAAAACACCATTTGTCAAAGAGGCCTTTGAAGAGACCCCTAAGAAACACAGAGAGTGTTTAGTTAAGGAGAACCAGAAGTACACATTTACAATAGATAGGTGCGCAAAAGACCTTTTTGTAGCCAAACAAGTTGGAACAAAACTCTCGGTGAATGAACCACTGTCATTTTCTGTTGAGTCTATTCTTAAGAGGCCTTCATCTGCCATCACTCGTGTCTCTCAGTGAAAGGCTGCTTAAACAGAAAGCTGGATTTCTGCAGTCTTAGGGTGTTCTTGCCACTTGCTACTTTTTTTTCAGGTTGTTTGTGTGAAGAAATTTCTAATGTAAAGATGATGATTTTGAAAAGTTTTATATATCCATAATATGCATGTACTTTTTCTTATCACATATATTTAAACTTACAGATGGAAATTGCCCAATGTGCAAATTGTTAAGTACCATGCTTTACACAGCATTTCAAAAAGCAATAAAATTGACACCGTCTTCTAAAAGACCCAGTATTTGCTGAAGCAAATAGTTGTCTCTGTCTAGATGAAGAAGCTATTTTTCTATGATTCTGTATATTTTGAAGTACTCTTAATGGTCACTGGGGGCCACAGGAAAACCTTTATAATACTTTAGTTTTGCATTTTGGAGGGCACGTAAATTTAATTATTCAAGACTGTTTGAGGCAAAAATAACTTTAAGGAGCACATAGGGCCATTTGCATGTTTACAGTATCTTCATTTCACGTGATTGGACAAAGCTGAATTAATTTGAAGGGAAATCAAGTGTAATGTCTCTTTTACATGATGATTTGGGTTCTTGGAATAGATTTCTTCTGACTCCCTGGGTCCCAGTTTCTTTCCCTGGTGAGGATGTTTATGTGGGGCCCCAAGCTTCCTTTCTAGAAACATTTCTAGTTTCTTTGAACAGTCTATGATTTTAGGTTGCTAGGAGCCACAAATCAGGTTTCCTTGTATGATGTGGTCAGTACTTCCCATGATGGGGCCCAAACCTCCTCGCAGCTCTTGAGTGGTGAGTCCACTGTTTCTGAACCATTGGTGACAGCAGGCATTTGGATGCAGGCCCAGTCACAACTCTCATTATGTCCCCAAGTATCAGCTTTATGCCTCCCACATTTGCACCACTGTCAAAAGCCTTCAGTGTAGCTCTCTTCTGACACAAAACATTTACTATTCAAATTGCTTCAGCTGACAGTTGCTAAAGCTTGCAGATATTTATCACAGCATGAGGGTGGCTTCTTAATTCTTATACCTTTTCTTCCCCCACACCCCCCCTTTTTTTTTGAAACAAGGCCTCACTCTGTTGGCCAGGCTGGAGTGCAGTGGTGTGATCATGGCTCACTCTACCTCCCAGGCTCAAGTGCATGCGTGTAGTCCTAGCTACTCAAGGGGCCCCACCTCCCAGGCTCCACCTCAGCCTCTTGAGTAGCTTGGACTAGAGGCATGCACCACCATGCCTGGCCAATTTTTAAATTTATTACTATTTTTGGAATATGTGGAGGGGTAAGTTTTTAAAATTTTTGGTAGAAACAGGATCTCCCTATGCTTCTCAGGCTTGTCTTGAACACCTGGGCTCAAATGATCCTCACGCCTTGGCCTTCCAAAGTGCTGGGATTACAAGCATGAGCCACCTCACCTGTCCTTTCTCCCATTTTTAAGTTCTTGTTAATCTCTTGTTCTGCTCAGTAAAATGTTAGCTGTTCCATATAATTGATAAAATAAAAGTAAGACCTTTATGAGAGTACTAAGTTCATCTCTGAAGACCTCACCCGTAGACCCCAAGTTAAGTTTTAAGATGTCATAGTCATTCCAATACAAAAAATCAAGAGTCACGTATCTTGCTTTTAATACCGCCACAGAGGGAGGTTTTACTTCAAACTCTGCTGCTGTCTTCTGGGTAACAAGAACATGAGGTGGGTATGTGAAGGTGCCAAGTGATTCAGCAGTGTAAAGAGCTTCTTTCTGGCTCTTGAAAACACTTTGCATTACTTAAAAATGCTTTTGCTACTAATGAGCTCATATAAACCTCCAGGGATTCTCTGAATCGTTGCTTAAAATTAGCATCAATTTCAAAAAACAACAAGCCAAACCTTGGATTGATTTTCGGTTTGTACTTGTAAAATAATACTTGTTTTTACTGAGTCAAATTTAGTTATTTTTACTATTGCAAAAGTCAGAGTGAATGGACGTTTGCCAGAGGCAAAGGATATGAAAGCAGGCAGAGATTCCAATAACTTTTAAAGATTATCCTTAAGTGGAAAAAATGTTTTCCAGCCAAGTATGCCCTGATGTCAGAGACAGAATCTAACTCCAGTTTTCCCTCTCAGTCATCTCTACTTTGTCTATAATCACTAATTTTTGTCTTTCTATTGGAAATTTATTTTTTTTGTTTCAAGTGTTAAATGTATCCTTAGCATTGAATTAAACTGCTTCAAAGGTAATGAGGGGGAACGTATTAGAATAAAAGCACATAAAAAATCTCAGTGAGAGGCCTTCTTAATCTAAACATGAATTTTATCTCTTACTTGCTAACACTTTTGTGTTTTGAATACATATATTTGTTAAGTTGTTTCTCTTTTGTGTTCAGTGAACACATGGGGACTTCTTTTCTGTCCTCTCACTCTGTGTCATTTTAATCCCATTAAGTGAATCCAGTTGGCTGTGGGTATTAGTGGTTTTTCTCACATTACCAGTGACCAGAATTTTATTGTTCTTGAACATTTATGAGGGTCAGTACTTCCCCTGGCAAACTTATTATTATACTATGCTTAGTTCTGCTGTAATAATGAGTTCTTTGAATTTTAAAGCTACCAAATCTACCATCAGTCACTTATTAAGAGCTCTGTGCTTGGCTCTTTGCTTTTGAAAATCATTTCACTTCCATGAAAGTGTCATGTAGAATCTTCAGAAAATACTGTCATTGACATTAAATAAAAATTGTGGTTCAATTTAAGCATTTTCTATATTGAAGGCAATAAATGGATACAGTTTTAATAATTTTTGAGAATGTAAAGACTAGTAAAACATGGACTTTTTTTCAATTTAACTCACAATACAATAATACAGCTGTAATGACATGTTGTCCTTCCATCTCAACCGATCAAGCGTGATTGTTAGCTGAATTTGCAGTTCTTGAAAGTTTACAACAGTGCTTCTCAAACTAATGGACAACTGAACCACCTGAGAATCCTGATGCTGCTGGGCTTCAGGCCACACTTTGAGTAACAAATGCTTACAGCATTTCTGGTATTTCAATGCACATTTAATATTATCTGCTGTGGATTTTGAGTTGTAATGCAATAATCATAATATTACTAGCATGAATAAGTTAATATACAGAAATAGTTAAATTTTTTTCTTTCTTTTCTTTCTCTCTTTCTCTCTTTCTTTTTCTTTTTCTTTTTTTGACGGAGTATTGCTCTGTTGCCCAGGCTGGAGTGCAGTGAGGTGATCTCAGCTCACTGCGACCTCCGCCTCCTGGATTCAAGCGATTCTCCTGACTCAGCCTCCGGAGTAGCTGGGATTACAGGTGCCCACCACCACGCCCGGCTAATTTTTGTATTTTCAGTACTGACGGGGTTTCACCATTTTGGTCAGGCTGGTCTCAAACTCCTGACCTCAAGTAATCCACCTGCCTCAGCCTCCCAAAGTGCTGGGATTACTGGCGTGAGCCACCACGCCCGGCCGCCATTTTCCTTTTTACTAAGCCTAGGCCAAGACCTAGGCAAGTTATACAGCAGACAGTACGTGCTCCCCACGGTCTCTTTTTTTTCCTCACAAACCTAGAAGTTGTTTTAATTTGGTTAAAAATATAATATGCATCTTTTATTTTTAATTGTGGGAAAACGTAAAATTTGCCATCTTAACTATTTTTATGCGTACAGTGGCATTAAGTACATTCACATTGTTGTGCAATCATTACCACCATCCATCCACATAACCCTTTTCATCATGCAAAACTGAAACTCTATACCCTCAATAACTCTCTCCCCTCCCAGCTCTTGGCAACCACCATTCTACTTTCTGCTTCTGTGAATTTGACTACTCTAAGTACCTGGTAAAGGGCAATCATACAGTATTGTCTTTTTTCAGTACCTCATACAAGTAAAATCAGACAGTATATGTCTTTTTGTGACTGGCTTGTTTCACTTAGCATAATGTGCTCAAGGTTCATTATGTTCTAGCATGTATCAGAATTTTTTTCCTGCTTAAGACTGAACAGTATTCCATTGTGTTTTTGTGTGTATGTGTATATGTGTATATGTATGTGTGTGTGTTTAAGCTGCTTCAAAGGTAATGAGGGGCAACCTATTAGAATAAAATGACATAAAAACATCTCAGTGAGAGACCTTCTTAATCTAAACATGAATTTTATCTCTTACTTGCTCCATTTTTGTATTTTGAATACTAATAGTTGTTAAGATGTTTCTCTTTTGTATTCAATGAACATATGGGGATTTCTTTTCTGTCCTCTCTCTCTCTATCATTTTAATCCCATTAAGTGAATCCAGTTGGCTTATTTCACTTATATTAGGTATTTTCCTTATGTAAGGTACTTTTCCTATCCCAAACTCATCAATTAGGTAGGTTATATACACACACTGTATATATATGTTATATATATATACACACACTGTATATATTATATATATATTTACACACAGACACACATATGTACAAACACAGTGGAATACTGTATATATGAGTGTAAATGGTGTATATGTAGACATATATACACACATACACATGTGTTTATATGTGTATATACACATATACATACATATACAGTGCATACACACACACATACATTTTTGTTTATCTAGTCATCTGTCGATAGACACTTGGGTTGAATCCAGCTTTCAGATATTTTAAATAATACTGCCATGAACAAGGATGTCCAAATATTTCTTTGAAACCCTGCTTTCAGCTCTTTTTGGTATAGATGCCCCCTTCTCTTCACCCTGTTCTCACTTCCTAGTTTTTCCTGCTTCATGTCCTTAGGAACTAAGTTATCTTAGGTATACATTCCTCCCACACTATCCCCTCTCCTGAAGTGTGTGGACCATTTCCACTCAACACTGCTATTGCCCAGAAAGGCTCCGGTATCAGTTGTGTACATTTACATATAAATTTAAATGAGATCTTCACTTAAAAGCTTAATTCCAATTGTGTAATTAAAGACCGTAAGTTGTATTAAGAAACTTTCTGGAATTCCTTCTGCAAAGCCTCGCAAGTGCTAAACTGTGAGAAAATGGCTGAAGGTCAGGATGAAGAAATAAGGAGAATCCACGCTTCCTTGTAGAATAATAGATAAGACTTAGTGTCGAGGCTGAGTTTTCAACTGGGACTAGAATTCTTACTGGCTCACCTGATTTCATTAATTTTGGATTAATTTTAATATTCCTATTCTAGGTCTATAAACTTGGGCTTATTTCCATGGGTAGGGTCCAGTTTGTACGGCTGATAGTTCATGTAATGGCTGGACCTTGCATTATATAAACTTGGTCCTGTGGCATCCTCTTAGATTTATTTTAATAATTATGCAAAGCTTTATCACATTCCACCCCTTTAGTTCTTTTAGTTTGTAACTTGTGATGTCTAAATACATTTAGGGCACGCTGGACAACTGCACACCTAGAAATAGGCTGGCATTTGTTGTAATGGTAAATGTGAAATAGCAACATATGTTTACAGCCTGGCAATTTTCAGAGCACATTGACATTTATTATTTTTTATATTCCTCACATAAATTCTATAGAAATTTGATAAACGGCCATATGAAGAGTTGAATCTATATCACTGTGGATATGTTTACAAATTTGGGGATTCTTTCCAATATATAACATGACTTGATAGGCATAATACAGCATTAAACTTTTGTATATAAATGTTAAGTGCATGTAATGCTGATATGTAATATATGTTATACATTACATAAGTATAATTTTACTTGTATGATTACATCTATCTCTATTACATTTGCATATTCATTCTACCTTCAGTAAGCTGTACACATGCACACACCAGTCTCAAGGGGTTGTGAGACCATTGAGATAAGGAGTGTGAAAGAGAAACACTAAGGTCACATTTTCTCTGGGTTGTTTCCTGCACATGACTGAGTGGAGCAGGGTTGCTGGAGAGGAACCATTTTTGCCCTGTCATGGGATTTCTCTATCAGGCATCTTTAGTGGGGGAACTCTTCATTCAAGTGTATTGTTATAGATGTTTGATGAGTTCCCAAACCAGCACCTCTGCTCCATGCCTGGAGTTCTGAGACAATCAAGAAATAAGAGAAAGGAGTTGGCACTTGGAGGTTAGAATCTTCTTACCTACCTTTATAACTGATTATGATTACACTGGAGAATATGACTTATATCCAGGATCTAGGGACTTCATAATACTAAACTCCAGGATGATACAGACTACCTACCTAGAAACAGTCAGCAGTGGCCCAGCACACCTCCCCTGCATTTGGGTAGTGATTGAGTGTCTGTATTCTCTGCATGCAAGTTAGCTCTTGAAAGGAAGGCAAGAAGAACGGGAGGAGCAACCCATGCTCCTTTTCCTATCCCAAACTCATCAATCAGGTAAGTTATTCTCCCTGCATCTTTTCATTAACATAATTTTGTTATTATTTTCTTTGTTTTGAATTGAGATCAATCCAAAGACCATATACACTTGGATTTGATGACTGCAATCAAATTTAAGTCCTTGATAAAGATATAAGCTGGAAGGCAGGAAATGGTGTTATTACTTCATATGTGCTTACTAGACTAAAGACTATGTACATTTTTGTTTTAGAAGAAAAAATAAAACTGGAGAAATAGCTTCATTTACCCCAGATGGAACTGAGACATTTGGTACAGCATGCTGGCAAGCAGTGAAGAATTGGTTTTCTGATGAGTACATCATTTAATGTCATTAAGTAGCATGGCCTAAGGGGAGTATTCTGCTTCTATCCATCACCACCAAATTATTTTCATGGAATGTCATCATAAAAAGTTATCAAAAGAAGGTATCTGAGATGTGAAACTGTGAGGCCAAACTGATATTGTTTCCTCTTTCAATAACGTTACTATAGAGGTATTAGGGGAAGGCCACATACAAGTTATGTCTCAATTTGTCAAGGAATTCAAGAAAGCCTTTCATGACAGGGAATTTTAGGATGGATAACAGTGAAGTCAGGGAAATTTGTAGCTGCTTGAACTATCTTCACCAGACAGAGTAATAAATCAATGTCGATTTCAAGGAAAGTCTTTAGTCTCATGGCCAATGAGACCTCTTGTTTTGCGTGATAGCCTGGCTGGCAAATGAAGGCGTAAAAGTGTACTTATCCAATCTATACATGACATTAAGTTGGGAGGTCTGGCCACTATTGTTGGTGGTAGAGTTGGGTGAGACTAGGACTATAGCTCAAAGGTCAAATCTAATATTTGGATTTTAAAAGCAACTGTCATCCAATTATGAAACTTTATGTTGAGGGAGAGTTAACTTGATGTTAGTTTATGTGAAAATGATCTGGCAGTCATAGAAGGCTACAGAGCTTAAAAGGAACCATAAGGAACCATAGCTGTAAGAAGTTGCTGATACTAACCTGGATTCCATTAACAGAGCCTCCAGATGAAGAGAAATGCTAACTACAGTGCATTTCCTCCCCTTTCTCCTGACAGATCAAATCTAGTAACTTGTGCCCAGCTCTGAGCACTGCATTTTTAGTGGAGACACTGAGAGACTTGGCCACGAGGATGGTGAAAGGACTGACAATTTTGCCTACCTATAGACAGTTGAGGGCCTTGGGGATATGACCTGGAAAACAGGTATCTTAAGGGAAAGGACTTGATTTGTGTTTTTATATATTTGAAATATTGTCATTTTGGAGAGGGAATTAAGGTCCCTTGGTAGTCTCTAGAAGAAACAGTCAGTGCTAAGAGGATGCTAGAGGGGATCAAATATAGCACAATAAAAGGAAGATCATCTTTCAGTTTGGCTTGCTCATACGTGGACTGGTCGGCCTTGTGAAAGAATGCATTTGGAGATCTTCATGTGAAACAAAGAAACCTTGCAAGGGGCATGAGAATGAATTAGCAAGCAGAGGCTGCTTCATTTATCTTCATCCGCTAGGTCCTAGCATACATTTGGTGTCAAGAGATGTTTGCTGAATGAGGAGAATCTTCCTCAACTCTGATAATTCTTGATTTTATGAAAAATTACCTGTGAGAAGGATCAGATGAAGTTTTTTTTCCTCCTAGCCAAATTATCTAGAAAATCATATCACCAATTAGTTCTTTGGAATTTTAACTTTTACTTAAACACTTTTATCTATTTAAGATTTACAGCATGAATTTTTTTTTTTTTTGAGGTGGAGTTTCGCTCTTGTTGCCCAGGCTGGAGTGCAATGGCGTGATCTCAGCTCACCGCAACATCTGCCTCCCAGGTTCAAGCAGTTCTCCTGCCTCAGCCTCCCTAGTAGCTGGGATTATAGGCATGTGCCACCATGCCTGGCTAATTTTTTATTTTTAGTAGAGATGGGGTTTCTCCATGTTGGTCAGGCAGGTCTCGAACTCCTGACTGCAGGTGATCCGCCCGCCTCGGCCTCCCAGAGTGCTGAAATTTTAAGTGTGAGCCACCATACCTGGCCAGCATGATTTTTTTTTTAATAGACAGGGTCTCATTCAGTTGCCCAGGCTGGAGTACAGTGGTGTGATGAAAGCTCACTATAACCTCTGACTCCTGGGCTCAAGAGTAGCTACGACTACAGGTGCGCACCACCACATCCAGCTATTTCTTTATTTGTATTTGTATTTTATTTTTAAATTATACTTTAAGTTCTGGCATACATGTGCAAAATGCACAGGTTCGTTACGTAGCTATATATGTACCATGGTGGTTTGCTGCACCCATCAACCCATTGTCTACATTAGGTATTTCTTCTAATGCTATCCCTCCCCTACCCCCCACCCCCAGTAGGTCCTGGCATATGATGTTCCCCTCCTTGTGTCCATGTGTTTGCATTGTTTAACTCCCACTTATGAGTGAGAACATGAATTGTTTGCTTTTCTGTTCCTGTGTTAGTTTGCTGAGAATGATGGTTTCCAGCTTCATCCATGTCACTGCAAAAAACATGAATTCATCCTTTTTTATGGCTGCATAGTATTCCATGGTGTATATGTGCCATATTTTCTTTATCCAGTCTATCATTGATGGGCATTTGCGTGAGTTCCAAGTCTTTGCTATTGTGAATAGTGCTGCAATAAACATATGTGTGCATTGCCTTTATAGTAGAATGATTTATAATCCTTTGGGTATATACCCAGTAATGGGATTTATTGCTGGGTCAAATGGTATTTCTAGTTCTAGATCCTTGAGGAATCACCACAATGTCTTCCACAATAGTTGAACTGATTTACACTCCCACCAACAGTGTAAAAGCGTTCCTATGTCTCCACATCCTCTCCAACATCTGTTGCTTCCTGACTTTTTAATGATCGCCATTCTAACTGGCATGAGATGATATTTCATTGTAGTTTTGATTTGCATTTATCTAATGACCAGTGATGATAAGCTTTTTTTTCATATGTTTGTTGGCTGCATAAATGTCTTCTTTTGAGAAGTGTTTGTTCCTATCCTTTGCCCACTTTTTGATGGGGTTGTTTTTTTCTTGTAAATTTGTTAAGTTCCTTGTAGATTCTGGATATTATCCATTTGTCAGATGGATAGATTGTAAACAGTTTGTCCCATTCTGTAGGTTGCCTGTTCACTCTGATGATAGATTCTTTGGCTGTGCAGAATCTCTTTAGTTTAATGAGATTGCATTTGTCAATTTTGGCTTTTGTTGCCATTGCTTTTGGTGTTTTAGTCATGAACTCTTTGCCCATGCCTGTGTTCTGAATGGTATTGCCTAGGTTTTCTTCTAGGTTTTTTTATGGTTTTAGGTCTAACATTTAAGTCTTTAATCCATCTTGAGTAAATTTTTGTATATGGTGTAAGGAAGGGGTCCAGTTTCAGTTTTCTTTATATGGCTAGCCAGTTTTGCCAGCACCATTTATTAAATAGGAAATTTTTTCCCCATTGTTTGTTTTTGTCAGGTTTGTCAAAGATCAGATGGTTGTAGATGTGTGGTATTATTTCTGAGGCCTCTATTCTGTTCCATTGGTCTATATATCTGTTTTGGTACCAGTACCATGCTGTTTTGGTTACTGTAGCCTTGTAGTATAGTTTGAAGTCAGGTAGCATGATGCCTCCAGCTTTGTTCTTCTTGCTTAGGATTATCTTGGCTATATGGGCTCTTTTTTGGTTCCATATGAAATTTATAGTTTTTTCTAATTCTGCGAAGAAAGTCAATGGTAGCTTGATGGGAATAGCCTTGAATCTATAAATTACTTTGGGCAGTATGGCCATTTTCACAATATTGATTCTTCCTATCCATGAGGATGGCATGTTTTTCCATTTGTTTGTGTCCTCTCTGATTTCCTTGAGCAGTGGTTTCTAGTTCTCCTTGAAGAGGTCCTTCACATCCCTTGTAAGTTGTATTCCTAGGTATTTTATTCTCTTTGTAGCTATTGGGAATGGGAGTTCACTCACGATTTGGCTCTCTGTTTGTCTATTATTGGTGTATAGGAAGGCTTTTGATTTTTGCACACAGATTTTGTATCCTGAGACTTTGCTGAAGTTGCTTATCAGCTTAAGGAGATTTTGAGTTGAGACGATGGGATTTTCTAAATATACAATCATGCCATCTGCAAACAGAGACAATTTGACTTTCTCTCTTCCTATTTGAATATCTTTCATTTCTTTCTCTCGCCTAATTGCCCTTACCAGAACTTCCAATACCGTAGTATTGAATAGGAGTGGTGAGAGAGGGCATCCTTGTCTTGTGCTGGTTTTCAAAGGGAATGCATCCAGCTTTTGCCCATGCGGTATGATATTGGCTGTGGGTTTGTCATAAATGGCTCTTATTATTTTGAGACACATTTCAACGATACCCAGTTTATTGAGAGTTTTTAGCATGAAGCGTTATTGAATTTTACTGAAGGCTTTTTCTACATCTATTGAGATAATCATGTGGTTTTTGTCATTTGTTCTGTTTATGTGATGGATTACATTTATTGGTTTGCATATGTTGAACCAGCCTTGCATCCCAGGGATGAAGCCGAGTTGACTGTGGTGGATAAGCTTTTTGATGTGCCGCTGGATTTGGTTTGCCAGTATTTTATTGAGGATTTTTACATCGATGTTCATCAGGGATATTGGCCTGAAATTTTCTTTTTTTATTGTGTCTCTGCCAGATTTTGGTATCAGGATGATGCTGGTCTCATAAAATGAGTTAAGGAGGAGTCCCTCTTTTTCTGTTGTTTGGAATAGTTTCAGAAGGAATGGTACCAGCTCCTCTTTGTACCTCTGGTAGAATTCGGCTATGAATCCGTCTGGTCCTGGACATTTTTTTGGTTGGTAGGCTATTAATTACTGCCTCAATTTCAGAACTTGTTATTAGTCTATTAAGGGATTCGACTTCTTCTTGGTTTAGTCTTGGGAGGGTGTATGTGTCCAGGAATTTATCAATTTCTTCTAGATTTTCTAGTTTATTTGCATAGAGGTGTTTATAGTATTCTCTGATGGTAGTTTGTATTTCTGTGGGATCAGTGGTGATATCCCCTTTATCATTTTTTATTGTGCATTTGATCCTCCTCCTCCTCCTCCTCCTTCTTCTTCTTCCTCTTCTTCCTCCTCTTCCTCCTCTTCCCCCTCTTCCCCCTCTTCCCCCCTCTCCCCCCTCCTCTCTCCCTCCTCCCTCTTCTTCTTCTTCTCTTCTTCCTCCTCCTCCTCCTCCTCCTCCTCCTCCTCCTCCTCCTCCTCCTCCTCCTCCTCCTCCTCCTCCTCCTCCTCCTCCTCTCCTCCTCCTCCTCCTCTTCTTCTTCTTCTTCTTCTTCTTCTTCTTCTTCTTCTTCTTCTTCTTCTTCTTCTTCTTCTTCTTCTTCTTCTTCTTCTTCTTCTTCTTCTTCTTCTTCTTCTTCTTCTTCTTCTTCTTCTTTCTTCGACAGATCCTCTGTCTGTTGCCAGGCTGGAGTGCACTGGCATGATCTCGGCTCACTGCAACCTCTGCCACCTGGGTTCAGGTGATTCTCTTGCCTCAGCCTCCCGAGTAACTGGGACTAGAGGTGTATGCCATCATGCCCAGCTACTTTTTGTATTTGTAGTAGAGGCAGGGTTTTGGCATGTTGGCCAGGATGGTCTTGATCTCTTGACCTCGTGATTCACCTGCCTCGGTTTCCCAAAGTGCTGGGATTACAGACATGAGCCACCACACCTGCTATCTCTTTTCTTTTTATTAGTCTGGCTCATGGTCTATTTTGTTAATCTTTAAAAAAAAACCAGCTCCTGAGTTCACTGATTTTTTTGAAGAGTTTTTTGTGTCTCTATCTCCTTCAGTTCTGCTCTGATCTTAGTTATTTCTTGTCTTCTGCTAGCTTTTGAATGCCCAGCTATTCTTAAAATTTTTTGTAGAGACAGGGTTTTACTATGTTGCCCAAGCTGGCTTTAAACTCCTGCCCTCAAGTTATCCTCCTGCCTTGGCGTCCTAAAGTGCTGGGATTACAGGTGCTGCAAGCTATGTCACCTGGTCCTCTTACAGCTTTTGACTCACCCAAAATTGAACTACTGATAGCCTATTAATGACTGGAAACTTTACCAATAACATAAACCGTCAATTAACACATAATCTATATCTCGTATGTATTATATACTGTATTTTTACAATCAAGTATGCCAGAGAAAAGAAAATGTTATTAAGCAAATCATAAGGAAGAGATTACTGTTCATTAGGTGGAAGTGGATTATCATAAGGGTCTTCATCCTAGTTACCTTCACATTGAGTAGGCTTAGGAGGAGGAGGAAGAGGAGAGACTGGTCTGGCTGCTTGAGGGTGGCAGCGCTGAAAGAAAATCCTCTAACCTTAGCAGTTTAAACCCATGTTGTTCAAGGGTCAACTCTAAAATTAAACTTGTATATTAATTCTTGGGATTTATTGTCTATATCAGCGGTCCCAACCCTTTCTGGCACCAGGAACCGGTTTCATGGAAGATAATATTTCGATGGACAGGTGGGGAGTGGAGAGGAATTCAGGATGAAACTGTCCCACCTCAGATCATCAGGCATTAGATTCTGTTAGGAGCATGCAACCTAGATCCCTTGCACGTGCAGTTCACAATAGGGTTCAGGCTCCTATAAGAATCTCGTGCCACTCCTGATCTGACCGGAGGTGGAGCTCAGGCAGTAATGTTTGCTCGCCTGCTGCTCACCTCCTGCTGTGCGGCCCGCAGACTGGTACTGGTCCATAGCCTGGGGGTTGGGGACCCCGGTCTAGATGATGATAAATAGTAAATCTGGAAAATGGCTTCTGTGGTTTAGCCATCTTAATAGCTAGTCAATTTTGATTTAAAATAATATTTCATATGGCTAAAAAACCCAAAATAGATTTAATTGAGATTATTAATTTAGATAAAGTCTGATTCTATTCAAAAGTAGTGAAGTTGAACTGCAATTCTATTTGAAGTTGTTAGGTAAATCTGTAAATCTGATTCTTTAGATTTGAATTACTGTTTTTATTTAATTCAACAAGCATGTATTAGTCACTTACTGCGAGCTGAGCAATGGTGACCTCTGAGAGGCAGTGTCAACTAAGATACGATCTTCAGAAATTTATCATCTGGAAGGCTACTATAGATTACATTAATCATTTTTCTCTCCATGTACTTTGTGAATTTGCAGGCAGCCTTTCTGCTTCCCAGCTTCCTTAGTCTCTGGCTTGGAGACAGTCCACAGTTATTTCCTGTCGTTCTGGGGATGGATTGTTTGGATGCGACTCTCTTCTCTTTTACTCTTCCTCTCTCCATGTTTTGCTGTGATCAGAGATTTGAAATAAAATTTGTAGATTCAAGAGTTTCCTGTAGGAAAGTAGTGGGTTTAGCCCCAGTTTCCCAGTTTGCTATAAAACTCAAGGTTGGTAACAGTGCCTATGAAATCAACAAAGGAGAGTTTTATTCCTTAGCACACACATTAAAGCAATTAGGAACCCAGTGTGACCCACTAGCCAGAAAGCACTTAAATGCTTGCTCTTAATGATGATATTGCAGAAAACAGCTGCAAAGTCCCAGTGAAAGCCAAACCACCAAAACCCAGCACCTTCTTCTGAGATAATGAATCTAAAGACTCAAGGCAGGCAGAGGGTAGGTGAGTAAGTTATAGGGCTGTGTGACTGTTCATGAAATTCAGTTCACTTAAATGAACATTGATTGAAAACCTTCCTATGTGCCAGATGCATGCCTGTAACTGGGCCTATCTGTTATTTAGGGCTTTTTTTGAAGTAAAAAAAAAAAAAATCCACTAGTCTTGACAACATAAGCAATACTCTGTCTCTACAAAAAATAAAAAAAAAAAATTAGCGAGATGTGGTGTCATGCATCTCTGGTCCCAGCTACTTGGGAGGCTGAGGTGGGAGGACTGCTTGAACCCAGGAGGTTGAGACTGCAGTGAGCCACGATTAGGCCACTGCACTCCAGCCTGGGCAACACAGTGACACCCTGTCTCAAAACACAAAACCAAACCAGAGGCCCACTTTAGTTATTTTTTTAAAAAATAAGGGTTAATTCAAAGAGAGAGAAGGAAATCAGGAATATGAGAATCTCAGCTCTTAGCAGGTCTTTCAAATACTATAACATGGTCTAAGCACTAAAAGGTAGCTTCACCCAGATCTGGCAGTCTCATTTCTTTGTTGTTCCCTTGGCAGTTTGACCAAGGGAGAATACCAGAAACTGCTAGTTGCCTCTTCAATATCCATTCTTCCCTTCTTTAGTAACAGAGCCCTGGTTTTATTTGGACTGGCGATGTGCCCAGGTAAAAGGCTACATTTCCCAGCCTAGTTTGCATCTAGGTGTGGCCGTGGAGATGCAGGTGGCCAACCATGGGTGAGCCTTCAGAAAATCTCTCTAAAGGGAACTGAAACTACAGCGAAGAGTTTCTTCTTCTTTTTTCTTCTTTCACCTTCTTTCTTCTCGGAATTTGGACTTCTTTTAGCCTGCTATAACCTTGAGGTTGGCAGCCATGTTCAAAGAAGGTTAGGGCAGAGAAATCAAAGGAGCTGGATGCTAGTTCTCTTTGAGGATCTGCCATACCAGCCCTGGATCGCTTATCCTCTGCTCGTTCGTGTTTTATAGGAGAGAAGAACTCTTTATGTGCATAAGCCATTGTAAACCAGAAAGTATCTGACACAGGTTTCAATCAGTTCAAAAGTTTGTTTTTCCAAGGTTAAAGACGTGCCCAGGAGACAGGTCTGTGGCTTTCTCCAAAGATGATTTTGAGGTCTTCAATATTTAAAGGGGAAAGAGGAAGAAAGTTTAAAAAGGTGTGGGTAGATAAGAGGCATGAGTCTGCCTTCTTTTGAGTCTTTAATCAGCCATTCACCTGTGAGTAGGGGCAGAGGAATCGTTACTTATGCAGTCATCTAGCTGAATGAATCTACATTTTTACATAAGATAAAATAAACATAGGGCAGAAGAAGCAATCAGATATGCAGTCCTGTACCTGTGAAGATAGCTATCAATTTACGTTGTGGGGGTGAAATTCTACAGAACTGTTTTAGGATAAACATCTTGGGGTCCACAAGGAATTTCCCAGTGGGAAAATTGTGAGGGAGGTATGTAGATTTATTATTATTATTATTATTATTATTATTTAAATTGTAGCTCTCTTATTTAGGAACAAAATGGGAAGCAGGTTTGCATGACACAATTCCCAGCTTGACTTTTCCCTTTGGTTTAGTGATTTTGGGGGTCCCGAGATATATTTTCCTTTCACACCATCATCACTAGGTCTCAGTTACAAACAGCTGAATGTAATTCCTTCTGATAAAGAAGGACTCCTCCACTCTGACGGGGAATCTGCTGACTGTGTTTGCTTTTCCTATGGTTCCTGATGACTCCTCCCTATTTTCCTTCCCCTTATAGCTTCTCTTTCCTATTTTCTGTGTATCTTTTTGGCTTCTGTCTCTACCACCTACTGTCCCCTTGTACTGTAAGTCCTTCATGCAAATCTAAGAGTGGGATCTGAGGAGTTCAGTTAATTCCTGCTGCTGCTTTTGTTTTGCCTTACAGGTAAGGTGCCTACAGTGGTCTTTGTGGGGAGTCATGTGTTAGAAGCCATGGCAAGCTCCCATATGCAACCTCTCACTGGAAGCCTGGATGTATCAGGCTTTCGGAATATAATAAATTCCTCTCCCAAACTAGTTTCAAAGATGAATAAGACATGGTCTTTGCATTCTAAGAGTTCAGAGACTACCGAGGAAGAAACATCCATATGTTTAAGATTTTTGCAAAATCCATTTTCAATCGTAAGTCAGAGATTATTAAGAATAATAGTTAATATTCATTGTGCTCTTTATTTTTTTGGTCTGAACTTTGTATGCCTTATTTCATTTACTCCACATACAATTTAACTTGTGAAGTAGGTATGCCTGTTATCCTTGTTTTACATATAAGGACACAGTCTTAGAGATATGAAGCAACTTGCCCAGTATTGTATATCTGGGAAGTGATTGAGTAGAGAAGAATCCTAGGTAATTGGGATTTCAGAGTTCATACTTTTCATCAGTGTCCTACACTGTCTCTAAGAGATGAAAAATGGTTCATTTTTACAGCAGTATCTTGGTGTAGGACGAAGGGCACAAGATGGGAGAGGTGAGAGATCTGAGTTCCAACCCAGTGCTTCCTCTCTCTGCCCTTTTGCTTAGAGTTTTTTTTCTATTTGTAAAACAACTGAAGTAGGTGAATGGGCATTAAAGACTCGGCTGTTGAAACGCCTGACTTTGAATCCTAATGGGACACATACTTCTCACGTGGCAGGAAGACGCAGCAGAACTGAGTTGTGGTTGCTCTGGCCAATCTATTCAGATTATGATCCACCTGTAGCATTAATCCTATTGGAAAAGACATTAAAAAAGTCACTTTGCATACAATAAAGAAAAATTGTCCAGGGGGACATCTGAGGGTTGAACTGGAGGGTATGTTTTAGGAAGCTTACTCTGATGAGAAAAAGCCTGCAAAGGAAACAAGCGTGGCTCCTAGTAACTAAGTCAGCTCTCATCTGCCTTTGACCTGCCATTTTCTCTTTTCCCTACTTGCTTAAATAAACACTATTCCTAATTTTAAATAAACACTATTCCTAATTCTTTTTGTTTTGGAAACAGAATCTTGCTGGTTGCCCAGGATAGAGTGTAGTGGTGTGATCTCGGCTCATTGCAACCTCCGCCTCCTGGGTTCAAGTGATTCTTCTGCCTTAGCCTCCCTAGTAGCTGAGACTACAGGCATGCACCACCACGTCCAGCCAATTTTTGTATTTTTTGTAGAGACGGGGTTTCGCCATGTTGGCCAGGCTGGTCTTGAACTTCTGGCCTCAAGTGATCCGCCTGCCTCGGCCTCCCAAAGTGCTGAGATTACAGGCATGAGCCACCACACCCGGCCTAATGCCTTTATATATATATAAAATTATTATAAAAGCTACATAGAGGTGGGAATACACTATAATAAAAATTAGCTATTTTGTATCCACTTGTAATGTGGTGTGGGCTTTTTTTTTTTTCTTTCTTTTTTTGAGACAGAGCCTTGCTCTGTCACCCAGGCTGGAGTGCAGTGGCACGATCTTGGCTCACTGTAAACTCCGCCTCCCAGATTCAAGCGATTCTCCTGCCTCAGCCTCCCGAGTAGCTGGGATTGCAGGCATGCACCACCATGCCCAGCTAATTTTTGTAATTTTAGTAGAGACAGGGTTTCACCATGTTGGTCAGGCTGGTCTCGAACTCCTGACCTCGTGATCCGCCCGCCTTGGCCTCCCAAAGTGCTGGGATTACAGATGTGAGCCACTGTGCCTGAACAGTGTGGGCCTTTTTTCTAGATTTTAAATTGTTTTTTAAAAAAATACCTGAAGAATATGCATGGTATAAGAACTACAAAGTGTATAGAGTACAAAGTAAGTCTCTCTCTTCCTGTCCTTTGAATTCCTTCTGCAGAGGCACCACTGTTGCCAATCCCTTCTATATGCCTCCAAAAATAATCTACAAACATGTAAACGTATTTAGTCTTTTCTTTCGGCATGAATGGGAGCATACTATGTGCACCATTCTGTATCTTGCTTTTTTTCATTTAATGCCTTATTTTAGAAAGCATTCCATACCAGTTTGTATAGAGCGGCTTTAATGCTAACTCAGATTGTTGGACTCTTCCTCTTGGATGGATTCTTAGAAATGACCTAGTTCAAGCTTTTATTGTGAACATGGGAACAGTGTGGCCCATAGAGGGCATATGCGTTACTCAAAGTTTCATGTCACTTGATTGTCATTTCAATGAGCTTTCCATGTTACTATGCTGTGTATGAGTATAGGTGTGTGCACATGCACAAATGTGTAAACATATTGGGCCAGTGAGTTAGCTAATATTTATTTAGTGCTTATAATGTGCTGTATTTCATTTAGGAGTCATAACAAGGGTTAGATACATATGAGGAGAATGAGGCTTGAGTATTAAGTAATTTGCCCAGGGTTTCTTGTTCTCCCTGACTCCAAATCCAATGCCCTTATATACTGTATTTTACTTCTTCTCTTCCTCTAGGAGGGGATAGGATTGGGAAAGTGGGGAAAAAGGATGAGGAGTGCTGAAAAATAGGCAGGTGTCAAGTAAAATATTTCCAATAAAACAAATGACACTGTTGTCTGTCTTGATGGAAAGGCATATTGTGTTGTGTTGGGAGGGGTATGGGTAGCTGGAAGATTGGTCATTAGGGGTTGTGGGTCAAAGCTGCCTGCAAGTGTGGTGAGAACATACAGCTTTGTGATGCAGGCCCAGTCATGAAGGTGTTTCCAGTGTAACATTGCTAACTGGCTTTATTTCTGTAAGGACCAAATTTGCCAGCCAATTTAGCCGGCATCCCACTTCCTCCTTTTAAACTATGGAATATGCCACCCAGTTTCATTGTGAATTCTCAGCTTGTTGTGAAACCTTCCTACTTTCTCCAGGAAAGCATTCCCTTATCTGGCCTTGGAGGACAAAGTCACCTGAACTGTCTTCACTGTGTGACAGTTCTGATCTGGGGAAAATATCACTGTGTTTCTCATCTATATTTACAGGGAGGGCTGGTTGTGGTGGAGGCACTCATATCTTACCTCTTGAACTGGAGACATTGTCAGACAACTTTATAAGTGTGACAGTGATTGATGGCCTTTCTCCAGAAGAGTATTTGGGAATGAGAACAAGCATGAAGCGGCCTTAGGCCATCAGGTGCCATCATGGCCCAGACCAGGACAGAAGGAAAGCCTTTCTGTGGTTGAGGTTGAAGGAGTCTCTTCTCCTTTGCCTTTCACAGTCCAAGGATCTTGCTGTTTTCCTCCTGCATCTGTTTAGAAAAGGGTATATTTTGGCAGGGTCCCTGTCTCTTTTGACTTGTGAATTACAGAGAATATTCACAAGTCAGGGAAACACATTCACCTGTGCTTCCCTCTAGGTAGTCTGAAGGCAGCGTGAAGAACCTCTATAAAGTTGGCTCAATGCTTCTTTTCATTTGTTGTAATGAGCACAGACGAGAGCTGTGCACATCCCCAAGAAGCAGAATAGTTTTCTTAGGGCGTATCTTGGCACAGGCGGAGTCACCCAGCCAGGCCTGTATAATTTGGAAAAGCATTGGGAAGGTCAAACTCATCCTCAACTTTTCCTTTTTCCCTAACTAATTTCTGAACTTCTACTTCCAGTTTTGGTACAAAGTAAGTATCCCTATAGACTCTGTACCACATTCTGTATTTTTCAAGATAGCGTTTTGTACTGGACACAATACATTAAAGGGGAACACTGGCCAAACGAGCATATGCAGAGAAAAAGTACATCTATGGCAAGGACCTGGAAGTCTTGTTGCAAGAGAGCAAGAACATAACAACAGTCTTCTTGTTATCTGAAGACTTTCTCTGGAAGCAGAATTACCCTTTCTCTCTATAGTGTCACAGAATAGAATTTACAGGGATGGGCAGAAGTTCCAAGGAACCTCAGTCTTATGAAGATCTTTCTGACTTTGACTCTATACAAAAGGAGAATGGACAGGCCAAAGTGAATTGGCATGGGTGCATGCTGGGCTGGGATTCTTGCTCTGGGAGTGAAGTCAGTCCTTAAACCTTGCCAATCCTCACAATTGCTTAAGAAACTCTTGAAAACTTATATCCCTGGGATTCACCCTGAAGATTCTGATGCAGTGGAACAGAGGCCTGGGATACCATGTTTCTAAAAAGACCCCCAGATGATTCTGGTAGGCCTCTCAGTCACTTATACCATAGATTGCAGTGAAGGAAGGTACTGAGACAGAACACTGAGGGAAGGTGAGGAAAGGAGGCTGAGAGCCAGAACACCTGGGAGGTGGAGACGATGCCATCAACATGAGAAAAGAGGTCCCAAATATTGACCTTGAGTCTTCCCCTGAGCTGAGGAAAGACTTACATCAGCATTGCAGCTCAGGAAGCAAACTTTTCTCAAGATGAAGAGGAGACTTGGACTCTTTATGAAAGAATTCAAGAGCCCGGATAACCTGGTAGCAACACAAAGACTCCCTGTGTTGTACTGCATACTACATCCAGGTTAGTCCTCATGTTGCAATGATGATGCCATTCCTACTCCAACGAAAAATTCTTCTCTATGGAAGAATACGCATTACATATGGGCTAATACAATGTCAGAACTGGAATGAACCTTAGATATGTCACATGGTTCAAACCACACTCTCAAGGTCACAGAACTGATTAAGAATAGAGTTAGAGTTAAACCTAAGTTTCCTGTTTTCCAAACTGATTTCTTTTTCACTTCATGATATTAGGAGATACTTGCATATTATAACAACATCTTACCAAAGCAATTCACAGCCAAGTCCAAAGTTGTGGGTTGGGGACAGTCCTCCAATGGAGGTGAGAATGGGGAAGGAGGAGGAAGTGAATATCTAGTAAAGAGTGATCTAATCTACAACCGTTGGATACAGCAAATCAATGTAAGATGTTGAATGCTTAAAGTTAAGTTGCTTCTTGTTCTATATACTATGCTTAATGCTCCACCCCATAATTATTCCCAGGTCTTTAAAAGAGACATACATCAGCCTGTATAAGTAGTGCTTGGGCTGGAATGGAAAAGAGGGGTGGTTTTCCATCCTGTGTTCATATGGATTTAAATAAGTCAAGAACCACAATTCACAGCCAAAAATCAGTAGAAAAGCAGGTGAAGTTGGAAAATGTAATCCCCATCCCACCTGTTAGTCCCCCTGGACTCCTTAGATTAGAAATGTTTAGACTTTTAGGTATATAATAATCACCTGGTGTTTGTGTTTATAATAATGTTTAGGCTATTGCTCCCTGAGATTCTGATTCAGTAGGTCTGGACAGGGCTCAGGTATCTGCATTTTGAACAAGTAACTTTGATGATTCTGACATAGATGCATGCAGACCACACTCTGAGAAAATGAGGAGACCTAATTAGGAGTCTGGTTGAAAGTGTTCTGATGAAACTCCACGAGGAGTTTTTCAAAGCAGTGATAGAATTTATTGAGAATAAATTCAAATAGAACCTGTTCCACCAGTTAATATTAAGGTTTGTATTCAACATGCAGTCTACCTTCATCCTAAATTCCACTTGTTTTCACGGAAGAAAGATTGTATGTACGTAACAGAAAAATTGGTATGTAACAGATTATTATGCCACACACCTCATAAAATACAAATGATACTGAAATGAAAATATATCATTATGCAACACAATTATTGATTCCTTGTTTTGTACTTAAGATTCGATTAATATATCAGAGATATGTTAGGAAATCAATAAATATATATTGAGATCTACCATGTAGATGACATTAGCTTAGACAGTATGGAATATAGAGAGAAATGTATACATGGACACAGGAGGCATGCATAAGATGCCTTTTGCGGCATTATTCACAAAAGCAAAATAATTGAGAAAGAATTCACATATCCATAAATAATAAATAGATAAATAAAATATAGTTTACCCGAACTATGAGATACTGTGTGAACTTTTAAAAAATCAACCTTGACATTATATGTGCAAATATGAAAAGATATCATTGAGTAAAAATAATGTAGACCAAGACATACATTAGGATATATAGATAAAAAGAAAAAAACGACACCCACATAATGCTATGTATTTGCTAGGGTACATATAGATATGGATGTAAAAGCACAAAAATAGGTCTCCCTAACCTGATAGTAGTTACCTCATCTCAGTCAGGAGGAAAATGAGCAAAGCAGTAAATGGGAATTTTAACATTGACTGTAATATATCATTTTATTATAAAATATTAGCATATTATTTCTGAAATTTAAAACTAACATTTCTTTTAAAAATATAGATGCAATTTTGAACCAAATCAAAAGATAAAATTTAAATAATAATATCTATTTCTAGGAACCAATAAGTTATAGATAAGACATAAAATATAGAATATTAACCATAAAATTTCTTAAACACTTCTGTACAACTAGAGATAAGATGTGAGGCAAAATACAATTAACAGCCAAATAAATGCTGCAGACAATAAGTAGTACAGGAATTGAGAGAACAGAGATGATAGAATAATAGACTATTTAAACAGACATCCTCCACCTAAGTTCTAGGGTAAGACTTGGTACAGTGTAGGTAATCAGTATGTTGTTTTGTTTATTTAATTTTTTTGGAACGTGTAATACATTTCCATGGTTCACACTGCAAAGCCTATGAAATTGTACATAATGAAAATTCGCCTTCCTACGCATCTCCCTTGGCCACCCAGTTCACCTCCCCAGGCATTATCAGTGTATTCTTCCAGAGGAATTTTAAGTATATACATAAAATACATATAGATATTCTTCTTCCTCCTTTTTCATAAACATTGTAGCAAATGATTCTCCTGCCTACATACTGTTTTTTCATTTAACAATATATGTTTGAGAAGATTCATATTATTATATAGAGTACATTCTTTTTCTTGTATTTGCAAGTTCTATGGCTTATTTAAATTGTCTACTATTGATGGAAGTGTAGAGTGTTGGCATTATTTTGCTGGATAATCAATACATTCCCCAATAAATGGATCTATCCCTAATTGCTGGTGTCCTCATGTTTCATACTGGGAATCAATATTACATGTTTATTTGATCATTGGCTTCTTTAGGATTAGAGATGTAGACAGGTTCAACAGAGGTTCTTGATTAGCGAGTGTCTCTATTGAGTATCGCAAAGATGGTGAGATGGAATGAGTTTCTTGATTAGCTAAACTGAAAAAAAATAGTGTCTTTCTGAAATAATAAGGCAGGCTATTAGATGCTACCTGACACTTACCCAGCCTGTGGGTAAAACTATAATGACAGAAAACATAGCAGTGGTTGCTAGGGGCCAAGGTGGGGTAGGGGAGCTGATTGGCTACAAAGGAACATAAAGAAATTTTGGGGGTGATGAAATTGTATATTATGATTGTGATGGGGCTATAAAACTGTATACATTTGCCGGGGGCTGCAGGGAGGGGGAAATGGAGAGGTATTAGTCAAGGGGTACAAAGTTTCATTTATATAAGATGAATAAGTCCTAGAGATCTATGGTACAGCATAATGCCTATAGTTAATAATACTGTATTGTATATTTAAAATAAACAATAAAAACTTGCTGAGAGGATACTATTTTCTTGTGTTTTTATCACAAAAATATAATAATTAATAAGAAAGCAGGAGGAAAATCTTGGAGGTGATGGATAAATTCATGGCATAGATAGTTTCATGGATATACACTTATCCACAAACTTAACAACTTGTACATATTAAATACGTACAGCCTTTTGTAGGTCAATAATATCCCACTAAAATGGTTTTCTAAAGATCATATTAAAATTATATGTTGAATTGTACACTTAAAATTAGTGAGTTTTATTGTATATAAATTATACCTCAAAACTACCTGATTTTTTTTTAAATTGAAAGGAGGGTTGTTACCTTCCCATTGGGCCAAATTAAAGTCATATTTTTCAGGAGTAACAGGTCACTGCTGCTGCCCTTTGCTCCCCGCATCCCCTACCCAAAAGTAAGATATGTGTGGTTAAACATCTTGGGAAAAAACTCTGACTGGTCAGGCTTGGGTAGAGTGTCATCCTTGGACCAGTTAACCTTGGTCAGTAAGATGCAGGCACAAGGCGTAGATAAGGTTACTGGAGACCAAGGGAAAAAAAAAAAAAAAAAGCCAGTTAGACTCTTATTTGGTGCCTACCACAGTGTGCTGGTTCTAATTATCTCTGGGTGCCCAGGCATTTCTTTGCATTTCTTAAAAACCCTGCACACCTGATCTGATATGCTTCTGTGCTGATCTTCTAGGTGCAGAAACCTGGAGGAACTCTGTGATACACCTGGAGACTGTATATAAATCTCAGACCCAGGAAAAAAAAATTCTCTTGGCCGGAAAAGAAAGTTGTGGGAAAGATGCAGAGAAATTTCTGGTGCCATGTATCCCAAAAGGAACACACATTTCTTAGAGCCAGGGATGAATATGAGCACTTTGGCATTTTCTGCTTCCAATGAAGTGGCATGTTAAGCCACTGACTCACTCATTTCCCTTACTGCTCTTCAAAGAAACTCATTCCATCTCACCATCTTTGCGATACTCAACACAGACACTCGCTGAGTTTTATATCACAAATAACTTGTTCTTTTGGATGGAAGTGTTTGCTGAAGCTGCAGATTCCCCTGATTGATTCTTTATTTGTGCATTAAAATATAATAGATCTGAAATTTTAATCCTAGACCAGAAAAAAACATAAAAGGCGTTTGATCTCTGGTTCATGATGGAGCTCTTCAGGTCTTAGATGATTTCTAAATAGGTGCCCTTCGCCAAGAATTCCAGCAAGTATTCCAGGGTCAAAGATAAACTGTGTATCCAGAGATGAAAGGACAGTTGTTTCCCTACAAAGCCTCATATCAGTTTCAGTATCATTCCTGTTTTTTTTTTTTTTCTTTTTCTTTTTTTCTTGGCACCACAAAATGGGGGCTGTTTGATGCCTTTAACTAAAAATATTCGTATAGGGAAGGGCCCTTCTTTTTTTTTTTTTGTTTGTGTGTGTGATGAAAAGTGTTATCTCAAAAAAGAGCTGATAAACTGAGAGTCAAAGCGAAATGAGCATCCACTCAGCATCGGGCTGAGAATCCAACATCTGATTGTACTTAGCGGGGAAGAAAACTTAAAAAAAAATGCAACCCAACTTTCATTTCTTGTTCTTTTATCCTTAAGCTCGGCAATAAACTAGCACTCTTCGGTTAAAAAGTCAAGGGAGCAGATGTATAATTCTGGTGCTTCAGCATCTATATTTTAAATGGAGCATGTAAATTATGGGAACGCCTCTGGGCGCTCGGTGGGGAGAGACTCCAGGAGCATGCGCGGGGCTGCTGTCAGTCATCCTGCATTCCGCCCACCTTGGGAAAGAGCTGCCTCCAGGCTGGCGGGCTCAGTTGCATGGAGAATGGTACAAAGGCATCGTCCTGAGGAGGCTGTTCATTTCACAGAGGAATTAAGTGGCTGAACTGCGCAAAGCTGTACCACTGAGACCTGCCACAGGGACAAACCTGAGACTGTTAAAAAAGGCAAAGACAGTGTAAGGTCTGGAGTTGTGTCCCAGAAGACCTGAGTTGTGTTCCATTCCGCCTCTTGCTAGTTATGTGGCCTTAGGGAAGGTACTTGAGAAGTTTCCGCTCTAAAAACTGGGACTCTAAGTGCCGACTTTAGAGAACTATGAGGAGCATGAATAAGAAAAGTGTGTGTAAAATGCTTAGCTCAATGCTTCGATGTAGGTGTCTACTTTAAAAAACAGAACTCATTACATACAAGAAAGGTGGCAAAGTATTTATTAAAGTGTCATTCAAAATTTCATATTCAGGCTGGGCATGGTGGCTGACGCCTGTAATCCCAGTCTGGGAGGCTGAGGCTGGAGGATTGCTTGAACCCAGGTGTTGAAGACCAGCCTGGGCAACATAGCAAGACCCTTGTCTCTAACCCCCTCCCCCACCAAAAAAAATTTGCTGAGCGTGTTGGCGTGTGCCTGTAGTCTCTGCTCTTCATGAGACTGAGTCAAAAGGATTGCTTGAGCCCAAGAGTTCGAGGCTGCAGTGAGCTATGATCACACCATTGCACTCCAGCCTGGATGACAGAGTGAGACCCTGTCTCTAAATAAATAAATAAATAAATTCAAATTCAAACAATGGAAAGGACCTTTGAGGCCATCTGGTCTGACATCCTCATTTTGAGATAGGCATGGGTTGGGGAACAGGAGATGATGGGCAAAGTAGCCTGGAATGTCTGGATGTCCAGTCTTTTTTTTTTTTTTGAGATGGAGTCTCACTCTTTTGCCCAGTCTGGAGTGTAGTGGTGTGATCTCGGCTCACTAAAACCTCCACCTCCCGGGTTCAAGCGATTCTCCTGCCTCAGCCTCCTGAGTAGCTGGAATACAGGTGCACGCCACCACACCCGGCCAATTTTTGTATTTTTAGTAGAGACGGGGTTTCACCATATTGATCAGGCTGGTCTTGAACTCCTGACCTCGTGATCTGCCTGCCTCAGCCTCCCAAAGTGCTGGGATTACAGGCGTGAGTCACTGCATCCGGCCTGGATGTCCAGTCTTAATCCAGCGTTCCTTCTTCAAAACCACACTACCAGAACCCAGTGTCACCGGAGCGGGGCCCACGAGGGCATCGTCATCACCTGCTACAGTGCCTGGCACTCAATGAAGATTTGTTTCATTGGCAAATGAAACTCAGGGATGCTAGGATGTCACCAGAAGAGATCGTTTTTCACTAAGAACTGTTTCAGCTTCTAAGTCTTTCTGAGGAGTCGATGAGCATGACATTGTGAAGTGCTTGATGCACGACACAAGTTATTGAACAATTTAATATGTGAACTGAGCCAAAAAGTTTTGGAATACTTTAAGGAAAATTGCTAACTGATGTATGAGAATACTGTTGGAACCCTAATCATTATCTGGTAATCTGAAAAAGCTTTTAAAATGCTTATTTTACTCCTCAGATGAAGCGGTGTTAAACGAGTTAACAAAGGTTAAAGAATTATGAGTTGCCTAACATCCCACAGAGATATGCTCAGAAAAACAAACAAACAAACAAACAAATAAACAAACACTTCTCTTGATATCCCAAAATGCCTCTGGAAATTAGTAGTGGCTTATCTCCTTTTCCTAAGACTTAGGATCAAATAAAGACACTTGTCCCTCTTATCAAAAATAGGAGCAACCTGGGTTTTACCCACAGCCATGCTAGCTTTGTTCCTTTGCAAGTGGAATCCATAGAGTACCCCTTGACTGCCACGCACCGCTTCCACCTCTTTCTGCCACTTAAAGTAGGATGGCCAGCAGAAGGGCACAGTTAGACTCCAAAGGCCTGCCCCAGGATGGGAGTGAGAGTTGGGCTTCAGCGTTCTCAAATGGAGCAACTTCTGTGATTCTGTCCTTTTTCTTTTTGAAGCAGAGCCAGACATAAATAGGTGGCTCCCCGGGTAACCTAATAACTTAGTGCCTTGATAGTTTTAAAATATGCATCCCATGTTTATCCAGGCTGTGTAGAAGAAGGATGGGGAAGAAAGACCACTGGCAGTGGCGCTCAGCATCTCCTCACTTTTCCCAATCAATGCAACTCCAGTACCAAACATGATTATCCAGGGTGGAAAACAAAAGCCCTGCACTCTGATTGAATGGGATATTTGTTCACTCAAATGGTTTAATCACCCTCCTAAGGAGGCACTTTAAACAGGGTCACCATGAACAGTTTGCAGGTCATATGTAAATGACATCTGGAGTTATGCACTACTCTACATTGTGGCCTTGTGACCCTGAGTTTAAACAACCCCTATTATTATTCATGTATTTTCCTGGAAGAGGGGCCACACGCAGCCCCACCCCACACAATTTATAACTGGATTCTTGTTAACCTCGCCAAGTACTCTCTGTAACAAGAGTGCTAGGAAAATAATTTTTTCCATCTTGCTATAATTCCAGTGATATTTTTAGCACCTCTTAAATACTAGCACCCCAGGCGACTCCTGTCTGACTCACCCTTAATCTGGCTGTGCATGGAACAGGTATAAAAAGGAGGAAAGAAAAAAATTGTAGTAATGAGGGATCACTGGAGATATATAAAAGCTCATAAAATACAGATGAACTTCCAATGTGTGATGCGTAGCCAATGTATAAATCACTATTTCTTAGAATGCACTGAAGATCCAAAAATTTAGAAATGAAATCTATTTTGGTTCATTTCATGCTTCCTCAAATAAAGGAAATAACGAACTATAAACTGTAAAACTTTATATCCTTTCAAAGGTTTTCATGTATATGATATCATTTCTTTTTAACTGAAGGTATAAACTTCTCAGTTCATAATACCTTATTGTCATTTATCACTGGCCTATGTAACACCCTTCTTATTCAAGTATTTTTCCCCCAATCTCCATTCCTAGTCTCCTCCCTGCAATGTTTCCAAACTAATGTGTTGATAATGAATCTTTAAAGCTGATCTTTACTATGATCTTTAAGATCATAGGAAAATATTGAGTGCTGTTTGGAACATGTTTCTGTTTTTAATTTATCATTCAATCCTGTTTTTGAGATTGATGTTGCTATAACTATAGTTCCCTCATTTTTAACTCCGTTAAGGTATTACATAATATGCATTCACTCTCTTTTAAAAACCTTTTAAAATTGTAAAATCTACATGATAAAAATTTAAAAATTTACTTCATTTTTATGTGTACAGTTCTGTGGCATTAGATCCATTCCCATTGTTCTACACTCATCACCACTATACATCTCCAGAACTTTTTCATCTTCCCAAGCTGTACCTCTGACTATCTAACACTAACTCCTCATTCCTCCTTAAGCCCAGTCCTTGGCAGTCACTATTGCATCCACTGTATTTTACTATTCTCCTACTGCGGGTCACCAAGTTTGTCTTTAGATCCACTACCACAAACCACATCACAACCTCATACAGTCCTCCTTATGAAGTTGTGCAATAATTTCTCTAACATATAGACCCAGGAGGGGATTTGGGGGCCAAACAGGATACATTGCTTTCTAGAATGACTATATCAGTTTACAGTTTTCTTAACAGTACAGTAGATTTCCTGTCTTGTTACATCTTGCCATCTCTGGAATTATCTAATTTTTAATTTTTTTTTCTATTTTAATAATCTTATTTTCATTTAAATTTCTTTGGTTAATAAAGAGTTAGAGCATTTCTGAATATATTTTAGTTACTTGCACTCCCCTTTCTGAGAATTGACTATTTAATACTTTGTTCCTTTAAAAATTGGGTTTCACATCCTGTTTCCTGTTGATTTTCTGGGGTTGTTTGTATATTATAGGTGTTAAGTTCTTGGTGGTTTTGTATGTCATAAATATTTTCCCCCAGACTCATTCACTTGTTCCTTTGTTTATGGTGTTCTTTATTTTGATAGAATCAAATACATCAATTAAAAACAATCTTTGAGTTTGAGATTTTAGAGTCTTGTTCCAGAAGTCTTTCCCTCCCTCCTATATAAAAACATACTGTTCTACATTTTCTTTAAAATTTCTTTTATATTTTCTTTATATTCCTTCTTTCTTTTCCTTTTCTTTTTTCTTTTTTGAGACAAGGTCTTGTTCTGTCGCCCAGACTGAAGTGCAGTGGTGCAATTAAGGCTCGCTGCAGCCTTGAATTCCTGGGCTCAAGTGATCCTCCCACTTCAGCCTCCCAAGTAACTGGAACTATAGGCAAGCGTCACTATGCCCAGCTAACTTTTGGATTATTTGTAGAGACTGGGTCTCCTTGTGTTGCCCAGGCTGGTCTCCATCTCCTGGGCTCAGGCGGTTCTGCCTCAGCCTCTCAAAGTGTTGAGATTACAGGTGTGATCCCTGTGCCTGGCCTCTTCTCTATTTTATTTTTTTAAAAATAATTTTACCTCTTACATTTATGTCTTTAATCCATTCAAAGCACACTTTTTCATTGTTGCATGTAAGTTATAAGGTCTAACATTATTTTGCCTTATCATAGTAATTTACTTTCTGGTCACAATTTACAAACGATCCATCCTTTCTGCAGGTTTTGTGGTTCCACCTTTATCTTTATGAAGTTCCCATGTACATGTAGTACTACTTCTAAGACCTCTGTTCTTCTCCAATGGTTCAGATTCAGCACCATGCTATTGTTATGGCTCCATCATGTCGCAATGTCCGATGAAGTGAGTATTCCTCTCCTTGCTTATCTATTTCAAAGTGGCCTTAGCTATTTTTGAAATTTTACTTTCCCATACAAATTTTAGAGTGAATTTGTGGAGTTCCTCAAAAAATCCTTTTGCAAATTTGATGGAATTGCTTTGAATGTACAGATTAATTTGGGGAGCACTGACACCTTTACTTTGACATGTCATCTTTTACATTTCAAAGAGTTGATGTCTTCCCATTTATTCAGAATTTTCTTTAGTTTTATTCTATAAAAAAGATTTTTTTGTTGATTTCTAGACTGATTATAATCTGTCACTATTGCAAATGGTGTCTTATTGTTGAGGTCATCATTGCTAGTACAGAGGAATATTATTGTGTTTTGTAAATTTTATCCTATAATATAACAACCTTGCCAAACTCTTATTAATTCTAATAGTTAGTTAATTCTGTTGAATCTTCTGTGTGGATAATACTTTTGTCTGAAAATAATAAGTTTACTTTCCCCATCTAATCCTTACACATCTAATGTCTTTTTCTTGCCTACAGCATTGGTTAGTTCTTTTTGTACTATGTTAAGTGGAGAAATGATAACAGGAATTCTTGTCTTATATCCAATATTATTGGGAATACATTTCTCTGTTACATGTGATGCTTAGTGTAGGTTTATGATATGTAGCCTATTTAAAGCCAAGGAAATAACCTAAGATTCATAACTCTCTGGGGTCCTTGAACTTCATCAAATGCTTTGTTTGCATGTTTTTATATAATCAAGTGATTTTTGTCTTCCACACCATATTGCTTCTCATTCTAAATAACAAACGGAAGAGGCAAGGAGGGGGGATTATTAAGCATGTGTCCTATGCCAAGAAATCCTGATGGGCTGAAGTGAGAATTAGACATTATGGGCAAATTTCAATGAACAATTCCAGGGTTTCATAGGAAGCAATGGAAGGGGTAGGGAGAGAAGTAATCACATTAAGATTGTAAAGTGCTGTAACTAAAAGAGGAAAAAGTAACTTAAATTTACTGAGTACTTTCTATGTGTCAGGCTCTGAGGCTATTTAAAGCTTAAATCTCATAACAACACTGTGAGGTGGTCATTATTTTGCCTGCTTTAAAGAGGAAGAAACGAAGGCTTAATGAAGTTGGGTAACTTGCCCAGGTTCTTGCAGCTAGCAAGTGCTAATGCCAGTGTTCAAACTCAGGTCTCGTTCCAAAGCTCAGATCTTTTCCACATGCTGTAGTATGTTTCTTAAAAGATTTCTAACGATGATACAAAAGAGGTATGAAAATGAAACTAGTCAGTCATCAAAAACACTGAAATAGTTCTATCTCAATATATACAAATTTGTGAAAAAAGAAAATGAACCAGAGCTCCTTTGAGAAATGAGTGATTCCAACTAGAACAGAGAAAGTAAAAGATAAACTTGGAACATGTTATTATGCCAGAAAGTAAAAAAGTCCTCATAAAAAGTAATGAGGACCTGTCAAAAGGGTATAGGAATCAGCTTGAAGGTGTTCTAGCTGGCCAAATTTAGAAAAATTTGAGCATCAAAAGAAATAAGAACAGTAATTAATGGAAATCCATTGAATAAAATAATTCACAAGTTTATACTGATAATAAATAATAGATAAATACATAAAAATAGGGGAGAAAAGAAGCTTTTACTTGAGGTAGAATAGTAACCTATAAATATGGAGGGGTGGTATGGTTGGAAAAAATCACTGTTTTGCAATAATCATAGCAAAGATTGATTTAGGCTTGAATCATCAGTGGATACTATATCTAGAGTGTAAATTTTGATGCAGATCATGATATTTTCGTGATCTTAAAATGTCTACTCATAGATTACCTAGTAGATGCAAGGGAGGAATGTAGTAAATGTATAGTGGAGAAAGTAGACTAGACAACACTTTTACCTAGTAGTAAAAATTAATATCACCAGTGACGGACTCGTGTGCCTCCAGATGTGATATTTTGAGGACACAACACCACCTTATGTGGTGTTCTGTAGTATATTGTAGTAATATGTATACTATATGCAATTTGAATTTAATCATAAGGAAACATCAGCCAACCTCAAACTGAGGAACATTCTATAGAATAGTTGACCCCTGCTGAAAGCCTGAGGAACTAACTGTTCCAGATTTAAAGAGATTGAAAAGATGTAACATATAAAATCTGATATGTGATTCTTGACAGTATCCTGTACAGGAGAGAAAAATGTTCTAAAAGACATTATTGGTATGATTGACAAAACTGGATTATGGGTGGTAGATTAGATAAAACTACTATTGTCTATTTTGGATTTCCTGAATTGTATAACTAGTGTAGCATTGTAAAAGAATACCCTTGCTCTTAAGAAACACATACTAAAGTATTGAGAAAAGGAGTGTTCACAGATGGTTAATAAAAGAAACCGATGATAAAGTGAATATTGGCAGAAGAAAAAGAAAATATGGCAATATGGCAAAAATTAGTGAAACTGACTAAAGGGTATATGAAAGTTCTCTGTGTGATTTTTACATATTCTTAGTAAGAATGTAATTATTTCCGAATTGAAAAATATTGGAGAAAAATTTAGTACATGTGGTCATTTGTCAAAAATACTGATGAGCCTGGGCAACATAGTGGGACCTCATATCTGCAAAAAATACAAAAATGAGCCAGGTGTGGAGACACACACCTGTGGTCTCAGCTACTTGGGAGGCTGAGGCAGGAGGATTGCTTGAGCTCAGGAGGTCGAGACTGCAGTAAGCTATGATCATGCCACTGCACTGGAGCCTGGGTGACAGAGTGAGACCCTGTATAAAAAAAAAAAAAAAAAAAAAAAAAAAAAAAAAAAAAGAAAGAAAAAACAACAAAAACTTCTGATGAGTTTTGGCAACCAACATTTGACCCACAACATCTGTATTTCCCTAGGAGAATGAATTAATAGCATTCCCGAAGGGCATATTAGTTCCTAAGACTGACTAATCAGGAGCAAAGACTTCCTACTTGTTGACTTAACTGCCTTTTGCTTGTAGGTTTAGTAACAGAATTATAAAAAAAGGAGCCATTCATTGGGGAATACAGGGTTTCATTTGTTTCCTTACTCAAAATAGAATATGCCAAACCTAACAATTTCAATTTTGCTAAAACTTTAACATCTCAATTCCCCAACATGATATGTTTATAATAATATTCCTCAAGAAATCACCCCTCTATAATACCCTGAACTGGTGGAGATTGAAAAACATTTACTCTTTAGTTTAATTTCCAACTGTGTTCCAAAATTCTGTATGGAGTTCAGGATTACTTTTGGGATATGTTTGAGTGGTAGCAAGGAAGTCACCCTGATTGTATTATCTCTAATATCTTGCCTATCAGAAGTGAGTAGGAATGTTACAAGTTGGGTTGGGTTTCTTTTCTTTGTTGTTTAAAATACATTTGAAAAATTGTGGTAAAATATATATAAAATAAAATTTACCAGTTTAACTTTTTAAAATTATCCAGTTTACCCTTGAACAACACAGGTTTGACCTACACAGATCCACTTACATGTGGATTTGTTTTCCAGTAAATACATTAGACAATTTTTTGGAGATTTGTGACAATTTGAAAAAACTTGCAAATGAATCCCTATAGACTAGAAATATTGAAAAAATTAAGAAAAAGGTATACCATGAATGCATAAAATATACGTAGATATCGGTCTGTTTTATCATGAACTACCATAAAATATATACAAATCTATTATAAAAAGTTAAAATTTATCAAAACTCACACATACAAACACAGACCATATATGGTACCATTTACAGTCTAGAGAAATGTAAACAAACATAAAGATGCAGTATTAAATCATAGCTGCATAAAATTAACTGTAGTACATACTGTACTATTGTAACAATTTCATAGCCACTTCCTGTTGCTCAAATATTGCAAGTATCTGCTTAAAGCACCATGTGATGCTGATCATCTCCGTGTGAGCATTTTGCCTCTCCAGTAAATTTCATATAGCAGTAAAAAGTGATCTTTCTTGGTTCTTGTGTAACTTTCATTGTGCCAACTTAAAACCATAAGATCTATAAATTTAGAGAAAGGAGAACTTATTTATTTATTTATTTATTGTTAGACGGAGTCTCGCTCTGTTGTCAGGCTGGAGTATAGTGGCGCGATCTTGGCTCACTGCAACCTCCACCTCCTGGGTTTAAGCGATTCTCCTGCCTCAGCCTCCTGAGCAACTGGGACTACAGGCACACACTACCAAGCTCAGCTAATGTTTGTATTTTTAGTAGAGACAAGGTTTCACTGTATTGGCCAGGATGGTCTTGAACTCCTGACCTCATGCTCCTCCCACCTCGGCCTCCCAAAGTGCTGGGATTACAGGTGTAAGCCACCGCACCCAGCCAACTTTATTTCTTATAAAGGGTTACAACCTGCAGATGGGAAAGAGGAGTCTCTGGCCAAAACCAAAAGCAGGCACTTCAGAGACAAAAGGGAGAGATGCTGAGATTTATGCCTAATAAGATTAGCTATACATATATTCAGTAGGTTATGGGAGCATCTTGTTAATATTTATGAGGAAGTCTAACATATGCATAGTGAATACACATATATTGCATACAGCCCATGTTCACTTTAAGGTGGAGACTTAACATTCAAATACAGTAAAATTAGGCTCTATACACCAAAAGGTGAAACACAGGGCATAAAGGCACTTAGTGTGCAGTTTCTGTAAACTGGTCAGAATCTGTCTGTGGTTGGTGGACAGTTATTAGGATGGAACACTTTGCAAGGCTGGCCAGGTGTAAGGGTGAAACTTTGATACAGGCAGGAGGGAGGTGGACCACAATGTCAGATAGTCTGTCGAGGTTGCAGGAGAAGTCTTCCAGATATAGTTTTTTATATCTTCCAGATATAGTTTTTTAGGAACCGGTTTTTCTTTAATTGTAGGAAAGTCTTGAGGTGGTTAATGAGATAAGTGAACGTTGAGGCATGACTGACCTCTTGTCTTGCCATAGCTGTAGAATATAGCTTAAAACGTTTTCTGGGGTCTCTTGCCACAGGTAGTCCATTTCATTCTGCCTGAGGGCCTAAGAGCTTTATTTTCATTTTATAATGACAATACTGTAAACCTTGAACAACGCCATGGGACCCATGCAAAGTGCTACTAGTGATGCCTGAAATGCTCCCAAGAAGCAGAGAAAAGTCATGACTTTATAAGAAAATGCTGAACTGCTTGATGTGTACTATAGATTGAGGTCTGCAGTTGTGGTTGCCTGCTGTGTCAGATCTTGTAAACAGATAACATAGAGTATTGATAAATACAGTACAGTACTGTAAATGTATTTTCTCTTCCTGATGATTTTCTTTTTTTTTTTTTTTTTTTTAGTATACTTTAAGTTCTAGGGTATATGTGCACAATGTGCAGGTTTGTTACATATGTACACATGTGCCATGTTGGTGTGCTGTACTCATTAACTCATCATTTACATTAGGTATATCTCCCAATGCTATCCCTCCACCCTTCCTCCACCCGACAACAGGCTCTGGTGTGTCATATTCCCCTTCCTGTGTCCAAGTGTTCTCATTGTTCAGTTCCTACCTATGAGTGAGAACATGCAGTGTTTGGTTTTTCGTCCTTGCGATAGTTTGCTGAGAATGATGGTTTCCAGCTTCATCCATGTCCCTACAAAGGACATGAACTCATCCTTTTTTATGGCTGCATAGTATTCCATGGTATATGCCAGTAATGGGATGGCTGGGTCAAATGGTATTTCTAGTTCTAGATCCTTGAGGAATTGCCACACTATCTTACACAATGGTTGAACTAGTTTATAGTTCCACCAACAGTGTAAAAGTGTTCCTATTTCTCCACATCCTCTCCAGCACCTGTTGTTTCCTGACTTTTTAATGATTGCCATTCTAACTGGTGTGAGATGGTATCTCATTGTGGTTTTGATTTGCATTTTTCTGATGGCCAGTGATGATGAGCATTTTTTCTGTGTCTGTTGGCTGCATAAATGTCTTCTTTTGAGAAGTGTCTGTTCACATCCTTTGCCCACTTTTCGTTTGTTTTTCTTGTAAATGTGTTTGAGCTCTTTGTAGATTCTGGATGTTAGACCTTTGTCAGATAAGTAGATTGCAAAAATTTTCTCCCATCTTGTAGGTTGCCTGTTCACTCTGATGGTAGTTTCTTTTGCTGTGCAGAAGCTCTTTAGTTTAATTAGATCCTATTTGCCAATTTTGGCTTTTGTTGCCATTGCTTTTGGTGTTTTAGACATGAAGTCCTTGCCCATGCCTATGTCCTGAATGGTATTGCCTAGGTTTTCTTCTAGGGTTTTTGTGGTTTTAGGTCTAACATTTAAGTCTTTAATCCATCTTGAACTAAGGGATCCAGTTTCAGCTTTCTATATGTGGCTAGCCAATTTTCCCAGCACCATTTATTAAATAGGGAATCCTTTCCCCATTTCTTGTTTTTGTCAGGTTTGTCAAAGATCAGATGGTTGTAGATGTGTGGTATTATTTCTGAGTGCTCTGTTCTGTTCCATTGGTCTATATCTTTCTTTTGGTACCAGTACCATGCTCTTTTGGTTACTATAGCCTTGTATAGTTTGAAGTCAGGTAGTATGATGCCTCTAGTTTTGTTCTTTTGGCTTAGGATTGCCTTGGCAATGTGGGCTCTTTTTTGGTTCTATATGAACTTTAAAGTAGTTTTTCCCAAGTCTGTGAAGAAAGTCATTGGTAGCTTGATGGGGATGGCATTGAATCTATAAATTACCTTGGGCAGTATGGCCATTTTCACGATATTGATTCTTCCTATCCACGAGCATGGAATGTTCTTCCATTTGTTTGTGTCCTCTTTTATTTCATTTAGCAGTTGTTTGTAGTACTCCTTGAACAGGTCCTTCACATCCCTTGTAAGTTGTATTCCTAGGTATTTTATTCTCTTTGAAGCAATTGTGAATGGGAGTTCATTCGTGATTTGGCTCTCTGTTTGTCTGTTATTGGTGTATAGGAATGCTTGTGATTTTTGCGAATTGATTTTGTATCCTGAGACTTTGCTGAAGTTGTTTATCAGCTTAAGGAGATTTTGGGCTGAGATGATGGGGTTTTCTAAATATACAATCAAGTCATCTGCAAACAGGGACAATTTGACCTCCTCTTTTCCTGACTGAATACCCTTTATTTCTTTCTCCTGCCTGATTGCCGTGGCCAGAACTTCCAACACTATGTTGAACAGGAGTGGTGAGAGAGGACATCCCTGTTTTGTGCCAGTTTTCAAAGGGAATGCTTCCAGTTTTTGCCCATTCAGGATGATATTGGCTGTGGGTTTGTCATAAATAGCTCTTACTATTTTGAGATACGTCCCATCATTACTGAATTTATTGAGAGTTCTTAGCATGAAGGGTTGTTGAATTTTGTCAAAGGCCTTTTCTGCATCTATTGAGATGATCATGTGGTTTTTGTCTTTGGTTCTGTTTATATGCTGGATTACATTTATTGATTTGCGTATGTTGAACCAGCCTCGCGTTCCAGGGATGAAGCCCACTTGATCGTGGTGGATAAGCTTTTTGATGTGCTGCTGGATTTGGTTTGCCAGTATTTTATTGAGGATTTTTGCATCAATGTTCATCAGGGATATTCGTCTGAAATTCTCTTTTTTTGGTTGTGTCTCTGCCAGACTTTGGTATCAGGATGATGCTGGCCTCATAAAATGAGTTAGGGAGGATTCCCTCTTTTTCTATTGATTGGAATAGTTTCAGAAGGAATGGTACCAACTCCTCCTTGTACCTCTGGTAGAATTCAGTTGTGAATCCATCTGGTCCTGAACTTTTTTTGGTTAGTAGGCTGTTAATTATTGCCTCAATTTCCGAGCCTGTTATTGGTCTATTCAGGGATTCAACTTCTTCCTCGTTTAGTCTTGGGAGGGTGTATGTGTCCAGGAATTTATCCATTTCTTCTAGATTTTCTAGTTTATTTGCTAGATGTGTTTATAGTATTCTCTGATGGTAGTTTGTATTTCTGTGGGATCAGTGGTGATATCCCCTGTATCATTTTTTATTGCATCTATTTGGTTCTTCTCTCTTTTCTTCTTTATTAGTCTTGCGAGTGGTCTATCAATTTTGTTGATGTTTTCAAGAAACCACCTCCTGGATTCATTGATTTTTTGAAGGGTTTTTTGTGTCTCTATCTTCTTCAGTTCTGCTCTGATCTTAGTTATTTCTTGCCTTCTACTAGCTTTTGAACATGTTTGCTCTTGCTTCTCTAGTTCTTTTAATTGTGATGTTAGGATGTCAATTTTAGATCTTTCCAGCTTTCTCTTGTGGTCATTTAGTACTATAAATTTCCCTCTACGCACTGCTTTAAATGTGTCCCACAGATCCTGGTACGATCCTTTGTATGATGACCAGCTCAGTGGTCCAAGTCAGTGATCTTAAAACTTTAAATGTGCATATGAATTATATGGAGGACCTTGCTAACATAACGATTCTGACTAACTAGGTCCAGAGTGGCCCTCAGATCCTACATTTCTAACCAGCTCCTGGGTGACAGGATGCTGTTGGTCTTGAACTAGGCTTTGTTTAGCAACGGCCTAGGGTGTAGGTCTGTTCTAGCAGCTGTGCAACCAAGAACAGCAAAGTTTTTAGTTGTTGTAATGGAGAAAGTGGTTCTGGTCTTAGGTGCAAAAATTGGTTGGAATGATCATCTGACTTTAAAGTTCAAAGATCTGAAACTTACAAGTAGAGGGAACCTGGGGATCCAAGTGCTTTTAAAGGATTGTGGAGATAATCAAACAAGAGAATGTATGTGAAAGCACTGGGTAATTTATTATAAAGCACTATGTGCAAATGTTATTCTTTTAGATGTTGGATGAGAGCAGATTTGGCAAGAGAGCACAAATGTCATCAGTAGTCATCCTTTCTTGTTAAATTGAAGTAAAGGAAGAGCTATTTGGGTGAAAATTCCGATGTCATTTATCTTGTATTTCTTTTAAGTTCTCTGTTCTTTTATGATTATAATACATGTATGGAATGGAACATTTGGAATACAAAACAAACCAAAAGCCTACAGAGAAGAAAAGAATAGTCACCTGTAATCCCGTATTTCAAAGATAACTGGGAACTAGAGCTTTTCCAGGAGTGCGGGTTCATTTGATGTCCTTTGAGGGCCTTTGCATATTTCTGTCTCCTTGGAGTATTGTAGTCAACTCCATGCTCATTTGTTGGGTACCATTATTGATACTCTGTATAATGATAGTGTTCCTAATCCAACCACAGTACGGAACGGGTTACCATAAGGCAATAGTTCTCAACTAGGGGACATTTTGCAATGTCTGAAGATATCTTTATTGTAACAGCTCAGGGGTGGGTTGCTACTGGCATCTAGGGGATAGAGGCCAAGGATGCTGCCAAACATCCTACAATGCACAGGACAACACCCACAACAATAATTATCTGGCCTCCAATGTCAATAGTGTCAAGGTTGAGAAACTGCTGTAGAACATTGGGTTTTAAAGTTTAGTGGTCATCAGAATCATCTAGAAGGCTTGGTAAAACACAGATGGCTCACCCCTCCTTCTCCCTTTGCCCCAAATTTCTGGTTTAGTAGGTCTGGGAGGAGGTTGAGAATTTTTGCCTTTTTAGCAAGCTCTCAGTTGATGCTGATGCTGCTGGTCCGGGGGCTACACTTTGAGAACAGTTGCCATTGGGGTTAATAGCTGTACAAGTATAATTGGTCTCATGTAAAGTACCAGCTCCTTACTTTGTGCTGTCACTCATATTTAAGCTGATCACATGTCTCTGGTATGTTGCAAACATCTCTTGGGCATAGGCCAGGTCTCCTCCTTCCCTTGCTCTATCCTGCAGTGCTGAGAACAGACCTCTTTCATTACTATGAACCAGATGGTTTCATTTGACCATGTGGACTTGGCACCATATAAATGGCTCCAAGGACACATAAGTGAATTTTTTTGCTGGAGGAGATTGATGGAGAGAGGGGAGAGATGGGGCAAGTGAATGTGGAGAGAAAAGAAACAGCCATTTTTGTGTTCCTTAAGACATCCCCCCACAGTGTCCTGAAAACTCAACACACCTGTGCAGAGTGCATAGCTTTGCACTCTTTAACAAATGGACAGTGTTTTAGTCTCAAATGGTAGACTCCCAGTGTAACCTGCTGTCTTATTGGTGTTGGAGTCAGGTTAACTTTCACCGTCACCATACTAGCAGGCCCCAAGGAGGGGAGATTTGTCTCCTATGTCCCTGACTTCATAATCTTTCTTTTCTCTCCGAGGATCCTTTCTCCCACCCTGTCCTCTGTTGTCTACTGTCCCTTCAGCATGAGGGCAGAGCTTGGGCACCTCTGAGTCATATCTCATTGAGACCCTGGACAGAGGCAGTGCCTGGATTCAGTATGGGGAGAACTTAGGCAAGGTTGGGAATGAAAGGCTGGAGGCTAGACCCAGGAGTAGGTTGGGCCCGGAAGTACTCAGAAGCCATCCATTAGAAAGTAAAGAACACACCGACCCTTGTGCTTAAAATGAGGCACTGGGTCAGAAACCAGGCAAAAGGTTAGAAAAACACTAGGGGACAAGGTGTCCAGGAATGGGAGAGCTCAAAACTGAAGCAAGGTCTGTCTTTGAAACCTCTTCTGTGACTTCTGCTGGGCCAAGGAATAAAACAGGTACCTCTCCTTAAAGTGCTAACCAGCTAGTCTGGCTGACTGGGAAGACTTCAGACCATAAGAAGAAGAGCTAATAGCTATGAGGAGGGGGATGGGGATAGGCACACATGACATTTTGAAAGTACCACTGGTATTCTTTTCCTCATGCTGTTAAGACAACTATTTCTTTTATGTGTATTTTAATGTTTATAATAGATAACATATTCTGTAATATTCGATATTTAACAAAAAATATAAAAGATAGCATTAATTGAGCACCTACTATTCCCATTAACATTGCTGCAAGACAGATTTTTCTCCTCATTTTAGAAATAAGGAAATTGAAGCTAAGAGAGGGAAAGTCATTTTCCTAAGTAAGCATACAGCTGGAACTTGAACTCAGTTCCACCTGTCTTCAAGGCCTGTACTCTTTTCAGTAAAGTGTGAGGCACTTTGGGCCACATCTTGTTTTCTAGGTTTCCTACTGATCTATTCTAGAATTCTCTCTATGCAGGGAGCCACCCTGTCTCCCAATAATAGGTTCTCATAACTCTAATTTTTTAGCTTGCTAACATTCAACCGTCTCTTTTGGAAAGTTTTTAAAAAGTTGTTTTTCTTTCGAGTATTAAAAAAAAATTCTCAGACCATGAAGATGTCAGTTCACTTCCATTCTAAGCTCCAAGTTTGAGGGAGGGAGAGTAGAATTTTGCAAGCACGGAAAATTAAATGTGTGTGTATGATATGCCATCCTTATATTCAGCATGACTATCCCCAGTGACACAGCTGCAGTGCACACAGTAAAACATCCTGATTCATCAGGCTGGCATCTAACTGTGTATAAGTCCTCTCTTTACCTTTGCAAGTGAGAGTTGTCCCAGAGTTTCATATAAAACGGTGCTGTATCACCCAAGAATGTTCTGCCCTCTTTCACATGACTTGAGTGGAGTCTGAGTGGTACTGTAAAGCTGAGTTTATAGCACCAGTGAGTCAGGAGAAGGAGGTCTGGACGTCAGCTGGAGCCAGCATCAGAACCAAAGAGAAAGGCAGAAGGTGGAGACCACGGTTTAGGGGTCACAGGGGTTTAGGAGTCATGAATTACTACCCACATCAGGGTACCCCGGGGGAATCACAGTGTTCTAAGAAAGTCAAGAACAAAGCCGACAACCCAATCTGGCTGTCTTTTACAGGACAAACACTGATATAAAGCCAGGGCTGCACCATTTGGCTAGAGCCAGACCAGAGATGTGTGTCTTTACTTTGATAGTTCTGCCTCTGAAATCCAAAAGTCAGGGTATGATAAACTTCTCAGATTTTGCTTTTAAAGGTAGTATTTTAAGCAAGTGCCTTTTTAAAGGTACTTTTTCTCTTCCCAGCTTACATTAGAGTAACTCAGCGCCATTTGATTAGATTCCCCAGCCTCCCTTTGTGGCCGGAATAGCCTATCCTCCCTGCCCCGTGATGTTTTTGCTGCAAAACGAGGTCTCAGCAGTTGCAGCTGGGGCCCTGGAAGTCAGGTGTGCGGTGAATGCCTCCCCGGCCACTTCCCTTTCAGCAGTGCCCACTAGGTGACGCCTGTGAATGGGACAGGCTCTCCAGAGTACTAGCCTTCCACTCTCCCTCCCTTCCCATGCTCACACATTGGCTAGAAGATGCTTAAGTGGGCAAGGTCCTGAAGAAATTCTTTTGTGCCTATGTTCAGACAGAGGACACGTGATGATCTCAGTCAGTTTCCTTTCATTTCATGGGAGCTGCTGATGTTTCTGTGTAGTGTATATGGTGGTTAAATTATAAAAACAGGAAAAGACCCCAAACCCTGCATAACCTGCACAGCTTTAGCTGTCTGGGTAGGTTCATAACTGCTTTAGAAGTGCAAACACAATTCCCCAAACTAAGATGACTTCTGATGGTTCTGGTAAACTGAATGTGACCTTTCCAGAAAGAAGACTACAAACAGGTGTGATTATCTTTCACTACAGGAGCAGTTCCCAAACTTGAGTGTGAATTAGAATCACCTAAAGGGACAGTTAAACCACTGATTTCTGGGTTCCACCAAGAGTTTCTGATTTCAGAGGTTTGGGGTAGGGCCTGAGAATCTGTATTTCTAATAAGTTCCAACGTGATGCTATTGTCGCTTTTGGGGGTCCTAACTGAGAGAACCATGGCACCATGGCATTCTGTTAGAAGTATGTGGGGGATAGAAAATGATGTGGAGAGAGGGATGGGGGTTAAGAGGGGTGGGGAACATACTGTGAATTGGTGGAAACAGAGATTCCCCGTTAGCTACAGCAAAAGTCACTTTCCCGTTTGCCCCATCATCCTCCTATCATTTTTCCAGTGTTCTCCTTACTCCAAAGAATGTCAACAACACATTGTGCTTTTGTTAGATAAATCTACAGGTGGGGATAAGTTAAATCTAATGGCAAGTCAGGGACAAATAACTAGGCAGCTGGGCCATTGCTGGAGGTACATTGAGGTGATTTATTTAAATTTGCTTGATTGCCTTTCTAGTAGGGAAATGAAACGTTTTCTTTGTACTGCAGGTGTTCAAGTGCTTTTTTAATGGCTAAATATTTAAAGTGACAGTCAAGGCAAGGTTAAAAAGGTTATATGAGAGTACATTCATAGCCACTGATTTGGGAACATTCTAAATATAGCTCATTTGGCTCTTAATAAAGGGTGAGAGAGTGGATGAGTATGTGTGTATGAAAATATCGTTGCTCCCATGACACCCCAAATTACTCTTAGGTATATATTAGTATTGCTGAGAGCTTCCACATATGATGCAGCATCTTTCTATAGGTTTTTGGGTGTTTATGCCTTTTTTCCTTTTTAAACAATTCTATACAGCACAAGAGAGGTTGATTTGATGATATGCATTCTACAAGTGAGGACTGTGGTCTAGGGAGACTGACCGACAGACCAGAAGTTACCTGATTTAGCATCCAAACTGGAAACAAGAAGTCCTTGGACTTAGTTTCTGTTCTCTCTCGATTTTTCAGCCCTGTCTGTCTACTTTGATTTTCTCTGCTAAAATAACTTTTGGGCAAATTTCCACTGTTTGCTATAGTTGTGTCTTATCTTTAGTTATACTTGGAGTCCCCTTTAAGAGATGGTGTTCCCCCCACCATACCGAAAAATTCATCCCTCAGGTTGATAGCACAGCAGGCAGGCAGGCATTTTCCTTTCTGTCTTTCATGTAATGACCGTGAAATCCCTTCCATAAGAACATAGAGGTTTTGTTCTGTTCTGTTTCTAATTTCAGAACAATAAGTCTCCAATGCACCACCACCCACCGGAAAAAGAGCACACAGTGACTGACAAGGTGAGGTCTTTGTTTGGTTGTATTTCAAATCTTTTGCTTTCTGAAATCCCTAACACTTTGGCTATAAATCACTAAAAGGTGGATGTTCTCTAAAATGAATTTTGCATGAAATGTCAGCCAGAGTCGAGGGGACAGCTGTAATATTTATGACTGGTGGTATTTCTTAAGGGAGGTAAAAGAAAATGAAGCCAATATAGTTCAGTTTTGTACTGAGGGCAGGGAAGATAGAGAGCAAATCTTTTTCTTTTACCCAGTTATTTCGCTTCTGCCATTGTTAGTACCGAAACAAAACAAAAACAAAAACAAAAACAAAACCCAAAACAAAACAAAACAAAAAACCCTGCGATTCTCAAAGCAAAGGGTTCAGGAGTGTTTATCCACATTGGTAAAGTATGGGTTAGAAGAATGTGGGCAGCTGTCTGAGACGGAAATAAACCTGAAACTACTATGGGAATGTACTTGTTAATAGATTGTTTTACTAAGTCCTCTTTTTCTGAAAGACGATTTGATACTAGTTGCAACTCCTCACAGTTTTCCTTGGAAAGCAAACTGCTGTGTTTATTTAGGGGAGGAAATGTTGCAGAGATAATGTAATATCCACTTGTCCTTCTGTCATTGACAGGAAAACACACAGAACATCTCTGCCTGCCAACTGAGGGCGTCCAAACCTGACACTAACTTATATATACACACATGCGCACACGCGTGCGCGCGCACACACACACACACACTCGTGTGTGTATTTGACGTAACTTTTAAGTTCAGGGGTACATGTGCGGGTTTGTTATATAGGTAAACTTGTGTCTTGGGGTTTTGTTGTACAGATTATTTCATCACCCGGGTATTAAGCCTAGTACCCATTGATTATTTTTCCTGATTCTTTCCCTCCTCCCACCCTCCATTCTCCCATAGGCCCCAGTGTGTGTTGTTCTCCTCTATGTGTCCATGTGTTCTTATCATTTAGCTGTCACTTATAAGTGAGAACATGTGGTATTTGATTTTCAGTTCCTGAGTTAGTTCGCTAAGGATAATGGTCTCCAGCTCCATGCATGTTTCTGTGAAGAACATGATCTTCTTCTTTTTTATGGCTGCATAGTATTCCATGGTGTATATGTACTACATTTGCACATTTGCTTTATCCAGTCTACCATTGATGGGCATTTAGGTTGATTCCGTTTCTTTGTTATTAATAGGGCTACAATGAACACATGTGTACATGTGTCTTTATGACACAATGATTTATATTCCTTTGGGTATATACCCAGTAATGGGATTGCTGGGTCGAATGGTATTTCTGCTTTTAGATCTTTGAGGATTCACCATGCTGTCTTCCACAATCGTTGAACTAATTTACACTCTCACCAATGGTATGTAAGTGTTCCTTTTTCTCTGCAACCTCACCAGCATCTGTTCTTTTTTATATTTTTCAACAACAGCTGTTCTGACTGGTGTGAGATGGTATCTCATTGCGGTTTTGATTTGCATTTCTCTAATGATCAGTGATGTTGGGTTTTTTTTTCATACGATTGTTGGTCACATGCATGTCTTCTTTTGAATCCTTGAACAGAACAATTTCAAAAACAGGTGGCTCATGCCTGTAATCCCGGCCCTTTTGAAGGCTGAGGTGGGCGGATCATCTGAGGTCAGGAGTTCTAAACCAGCCTTGCCAACATGGTGAAACTCCTTTTCTACTAAACATACAAAAATTAGCAGGGCGTGGTAGCGGGTACCTGTAATCCCAGCTACGTGGGAGGCTGAGGCAGGAGAATCGCTTGAACCCGGGAGGTAGAGGTTGCAGTGAGCTGAGATAGTGCCACTGTACTCCAGCCTGGGGAACAAGAGTGAGATTCCATCTCAAAAAAAGAAAAAAAAACCCCAAAAACATCAAATGTGGACAAAGAATATGAACAGATACTTCTCAAAAGAAGACATTTTTGCAGCCAAAAAACATATGAAAAAAATCTCATCATCACTGGTCATTGGAGAAATGCAAATCAAAACCACAATGAGATACCATCTTGCACCAGTCAGAATAGCGATTATTAGAAAGTCAGGAAACAACAGATGCTGGAGAGGATGTGGAGAAATAGGAGAGCTTTTACGCTGTTGGTGGGAGTATAAATTAGTTCGACCATTGTGGAAGACAGTGTGGCAATTCCTCAAGGATCTATAGTTAGAAATGCGATTTGACCCAACAATCCCATTACTGGATACATACCCAAAGAACTGTAAATCATTCTACTATGAAGACATATGCACAGTTTGTCATATTATTTTCTTCTTCCTCCTCCTCCTTATTCTTCTCCTGTTCTGATTCTTTTCATTTCATCTCTTTCTCTGAATTCAAATTACCATCTGGTGTCATTTCCTTGCTACAGTAGAACTTTGGTGACACTCACCTCCTTCATGCTATTATTATCTTCATCAGGAATTTTCAGACTTTCAAATTTCAAACAATGATAAGATTTCAAATTTATTTTGGTAGTTGGCCAAGGATTGCCAACTTTTACTTCGTAATTATGGGCATCAAAAAGATATTCAACCAACTATTCTTTACTATCATCATCATTTTATAAAGGAATGGATATTTTTATCACCACTTGTCTGACCAAATAGAAAGGCTATAATCCAAGAGAAAGAACAATCATTCCTAATAAAAGACAGCTGGAATTTTTACACTAACAGTTTTCCAGTGGACTGATGAAAACTTCATCACCAATCGGCATTTGGGAACTTTGGGTTTATGTAAATAATATCACCATCTTCTTCAGCAAAAATAATTTTTTGTGCATATTACGTATGAGTTAGGCATTGTGCTAAGCACTCTAAATTAACTCAATTACTATGAATATAGCCCAGGAGGTGGATACATTTACTGTCATCAGTTTATAGGCAAGGAAACTGAGGAACAAATATGTTGGATAACTTTCTCATGGTGGCAGAGCCAGGATTCAAACCTCAGAGTTCCAGCTCTAGTATCTGTACCATAAACTGCTGCAGTGTTCTATGACAGGTTGGCTAAATGTGGTCCCAGACTGTGATGGGTTAATAGAAGTAACTCTTACTCAGACATTGGTTTTATTAGGGACAGTAGAAAATGAAGTTCACTGGTGTGTCCCAGAGAGGGATAATTGGACCTTGACTATGTGAGCAATAGGTTGAATCAGATGTTAGTGATGGTCTCCTTATGTGTGTTGAACCAGAGAGCATACTGATTGTATAGAAATAGTAATAGAACAAGGCAGGTTTGCTACGTAACCAGCTGCTAAAGACAAAAGTTTGGGAATAGTTTTTGACTTTCTCTTATTCTCAGGTCCTCTCAATCGCTGAGTCTTGTTAACTCAACCTCCTAAATATTTTTCATATTCATCCCCTTGTCCTCATTTTCTTTGGCTCCATCCTATATCCTATGCACCAATATGGCTGGCCTAGATCATTTTAGCAGTCTTCTAACTGGTGTCGCTTCTCCACTCTTGTTTTTCTCCAGTTCATTCATTCTGCACATGGACTGAGTGAATTTTCTGAAACACAGATCTAATGATGCCACACCATTTCTTTCTCTTTCTCTTTCTTTCTTTCTTTCTTTCTTTCTTTCTTTCTTTCTTTCTTTCTTTCTTTCTTTCTTTCTTTCTTTCTTTCTTTCTTTCTTTCTCTTTCTTTCTTTCTTTCTTTCTTTCTTTCTTTCTTTCTTTCTTTCTTTCTCTTTCTTTCTTTCTTTCTTTCTTTCTTTCTTTCTTTCTTTCTTTCTTTCTTTCTTTCTTTCTTTCTCTCTCTCTCTCTCTCTTTCTTTCTTTCTTTCTTTCTTTCTTTCTTTCTTTTTCTTTCTTTTTCTTTCTTTCTCTCTCTCTCTCTCTCTCTCCCCCCTCCCTCCCTCCCTCCCTTTTTCTCTCTCTCTCTCTTTCTCTCTCTCTCTTTCTCTCTCTCCCTCCCTCCCTCCCTCCCTCCCTCCCTCCCTCTCCCTCCTTTCTCTCTCTCTCTCTCTTTCTTTCATTTTGCTTCTGTTGCCCAGGCTGGAGTGCAGTGGCATGATCTCAGCTCACTGCTACATCTGCCTCCCAGGTTCAAGCGGTTCTCCTGCCTCCGCCTCCCAAGTGGCTGAGATTACAGGTGTGTGTCACTATGCCTGGCTAATTTTTTTTTTTTTTTTTTTTTTTTTTGTGTAGAGACAGGGTTTCATTATGTTGGTCAGGCTGGTCTCGAATTCCTGACCTCAAGTGATCCACCCACTTTAGCCTTCCAAAGTGCTGGGATTACAGGTGTGAGCCACTACACCCGGCCTGCCACACCCCTTCTTACACACTTTAAATGGTTTTCTTCTGCCCTCAAAACACTTTTTATTTTAAAAGAAGACTAGGTCTCACTCTGTTGCCCAGGCTGGAGTACGATGGTGTGATCATGGCTCACTGCAGTCTCAAACTCTTGTGCTCAAGTGATGCTCACACATCAGCAACCCCAAGTAGCTGAGACAACAGGTATACACCACCACTCTTGGCTGATTTTTAAATTGTTTCTTTAGAACGGGGTCTTACTATGTTGCCCAGGCTGGTCTTGAACTCCTGGGCTCAAGCAATCCTCCCACACTGGCCTCCCAAAGTTTTGGAATTACAGGTGTGAGCCATGGTGCCTGGCCCAGAACACATAATAGACACTACATTGACTTCCACTCTTCATCTTTCTCTGCTTATTCTCTCTTTCTTGTTCTCATATTTAGCTATAAAAAAATTTGGTTTTCTCAAAATACTTTCTTAATGGCTTTTTATTGAAAACAACCCCAAATTCATGTTTACACAGGTTTAAAAAATGTAATCATGAAAGTTATAACAGTTTTCTAGGGCTGCCATAACAAAGTATCACAAACTGGGTGGCTAAGAACAAGATCACCTGGGTCTTCAGCTTGCACATGGCATATCATGGGAATTCTCGGCTTCCATAATCATGACAACCACTCTCCATAATGAATCTTCTCTTGTATATCTATATCTGCATATTCTATTTGTTCTGTTTCTCTGGAGAATCCTGACTAATACGTCACCTTTGTATGGTTCTCTCTCTTTGAATCTGGGGTGGACCCGTGATTCCCTTGTAGGCAAATTTGAGCTATAGAAAAATTTAAAGCTAGGTATTACTCAATTAGATCAAAACCTAAGGGATTATTTTTTGGTCAAGATGTTGGTAGCCAAGGGAAGTCTCTTCTCTAGCTGGAATAAGGAGATACTTTTTTTAAAATTTTATCTGGTCAGAAGTTTGTAAAATGACCCACATCTGCTCTTTTAAGAGCCACAGTTCAACCTCTAAAGCTCTAAGTGATTAAGGAGCTTCATGGAACAACATAACCAATTTCTGTTGGTACAGGTACATATTTTACAGGCTCTTTGTGAAAGTGAGACTATGAAGAACATGAATGAAAGTATCAAATATTCTAAATCACATGTGGATTAAGTTGGTGAAAGGTGAAATTTCTTTCCATCATGAGTTAATAATATCTTCTGTTTAAAAATTAGAAACTTTACCTGGAGGTTTTTGAATACTTAAAAAGCATCCACATACATATGGTCAAAGTGATAAAAGACATGTTTTCTTATCTGAGTGCAATGACATCTTAAAAGGCTTCTTTTGTTATATTTAAACTTGCATGACAAAAACTTATTCTCTGCATGCAATTTATTCTCTACTTATTCAATGTTACTATACAGTGATGTTGACATAGAATGAGACAGCACACTTTTAAGTTCTAAACTACAATTGTTGGATAAGAATCTTGACAGTGCCGACTAATCTCTTCTGATTGGTGCCGTGTTGATATCGGCTGACAACATAAACCCATGTTGCAATATTCTAATCCATCACCTGGCATAAGAGGCATTTTATCTTGGGCTTCATGGGAAGAGAATCCATTTACATCTGTGTTTCAAAGTGAGATTTCCCAGGAGTGTGACAGTCTCAACCTGCCACCCATCTCTTTATAAGGAGGAATCACAACAGGCAATCTCAAAATTAAAGAGATGGCAACATGTTTCTGTTGAGGTGTCTGCACTTTTACTCAGACCTTTACCCTTGTTATCTTTCAAATCTTTCTTTGGAATTATGTGATCTCCATCATGTGAAAAAATCTGGGTCTAGATGAAGATCCTCATAAAATGGTCCTCACCAGAATAATAGAGTTTTCTTCCTAAATAGTAATTTGTTTCTTGGTGGAAATGGGAGCAATCAGACATCATGGAGGAGACATAAATCATCTCGCCTGTGCTCTATCAGAGCTCCTGACCCACAGAATCCAATCCATGAACATAATAAAATGGTGGTGGTTTCATGCCACTAAGTGCAAGGAGGTTTGTTATGCAGGAAGTGAGAACTAGAACAGATATTATGATTGGTACCTGGACAATCTTGAATGAGGTATTTAACACTATTGCAGCTGCTGGGGTGCAATGATGCGATCTTGGCTCATTGCAACCTCTGCCTCCCAGGTTCAAGCAATTCTCCTGACTCAGCCTCCCAAATAGCTGGGATTACAGGCGCCTGCCACCACACCTGGCTAATTTTGTATATATATATATTTTTAAGTAGATATGGGATTTCACCATCTTGGTCGGGCTGGTCTCGAACTCCTGAACTCAGGTGATCCACCTGCTTTGGCCTCCCAAAGTGCTGGGATTATAGGCATGAGCCACCATGCCCAGCCTCTTCATCTTTAAATGAGGTTAATGACAGTAATATTGATCATCTGTTGACTGCCTATTACTTAAGTATATATACTCACACACACACACACACACACACATGTGGACATACCCACACACTTAGATGTATGTTATACATATGCATGTGTGTATAACATACTTAGATATATGTTATATATACATATGCATAAATGTATGTATGATTGATTGTTGTTGTTCACAGTAGTTATATTCTATAAAGTTGCTAGGAACACTGAATTAGCAAATACTGAAGCATTGTTCCTAGGGAAAATACCAGGGTTAAGCTCCCGTGTGTCTCTAGTCACAATATTTTCATCAGCCAATCAATGCGTAGCCTTGTTTTGTGTATTTCAGTTTGAAGACACCTTATTTAATATATATTGTTTATTCATTAACATTGAACTCACAGTCAACAGTGCCATAACTTATATTTTCTCTGGAAGGCACATCACAGCCTTCTTGCACTTGAGAATAGTAGGCAGCATGTTAGCACACTGCTTAGGGACATTTGAAATAGCAAAACCACCAACAAAAGGTGCAAAAAAATGAGAAAAGCATGATGCTAACTATCTCATGAAAATGACTCTTGTTTTTAATATGAGAGCTGAAACAAGAAGCCAGAGGGTGGCTTTGTTTAACCTGAGCTAGGGTTGTATACTTTGGGTGACTCTCATTTTTACCACTTTGACGTGCTCATGAATGGCTATGGATGTGCCAGAGTATTGATTTAAGGGTTATGAAAAAATTTAAGTGAGCAAGTGAGTTTGCAAATATGGAATCTGCCAGTGGGTATTGACTGTGCTTATACAATCTCATTTGGTTCTTATAATAGCTCTGTTATGTGAGATTAGACGCCTGTGTTCTTGACCATTCCATTATGCCATCCTACCATTGCCTTTTAATGTTTTGAATATTAAATAAGATAATGTGGGTAACAGAATACTATTTGAAAATCCCATTTTCTCTGTTGCACAGCTTTGGGTGTGACTTCCATCTATTCTGCCAGAGATATCTATTTGCTTCAGAGAGGACTGAGAAGTTACAGCAGGGTTGCTATGACAAAGAGGGGGCGAGCAATCATTGCCAGCCCTTTATAGTGCATGCTGGTGGCCAGATCCTGGTCTCTGTTCTTTGTATGTGCTAATTCAATCCTCAGCAGAGCCCCACAAAGTCCTACCTTGTAGTTATACCATAAGCCCAGGCAGTCTGGCCATGGAATCTGCTGTTTACCTTTACTCATTAGGGAACCCCTCAACAGTCAGCTTTTGACACACAAAGTAAGAGTTTATACCTAGAGCAAAACAATGTCCTTAAATAGGCATTGTTAGAGAAGGAATTTCTCAATTTCCTTGTTCACATATCAAGATCTAAGTTTGGAGACTGGAGATTTCCTTTGTATGACTGCCCCTTCACCCTTAAGGCTTAGCGTCTTCATGAAGAAATAGGAGGCATGCAGGGGGAGTCCAGTCAGATTGGAAGAAATAAAAAGCTTGTCCTTGGCTCCATGGTGGCCCGTGGGAAGGAGAAGGGAAACAGAGTGAGGTGAAAGCAGAAAAGTATTTAGTCACTTGGATTATGGTTCTACACTAACTCCCCTGTTGCCAATCAAGGTCAAAATCCTGAAGAAGGGAAATATTAGATACACAGAGAGGAAAGTGGAAGGAAGATGTTTTGCAGGAAACAGACTTTAAGGATGCCCTGTGTATCCGAGAAATTTGTCACTGTGGTGACATTAGGCAGAGGAAGCCCTGAGTAAGGGTTGCTGCATACAGCTATGCAGATTGTGCACTGTGCAACTCCACGGGTCACCCCTCACATAGACATTTCCAGGAGTGCTCTGTCCCCTTGAGTTGTGCTTTGTGGTGGCCTTGGCTTGAGTTGGCTTTCTGGAGTCTGTTTTGGCTCCTGTGTCATATGGAAGTATCCAGAAAGTCCCCTATGCTTTTGAAGGTACATGAGTGGCATGGTGTTGATATGCCTCGCAGTCAGCACTATCAGAAAAGATGTCCCATAATTGGCAAAGCTGAAATGAAGGGCTGCAGGACAGCTCCTGGAACCAGAAATCAAATGGGAGTTGTATGAAGACCTCAGATGGATATGCTGTGCTAGGGATGCTGAAAGAGGGCCAATTCAGTTAAAAGGACTTACCAGGCCTGATGGAGCCAAGAGAGGGGATCACAAGCTCTTTGGCCACAGACTTCATCAGCAGATACCTACAGGCTAAGCAGTGACCAAGTCAATCCAGGATCTTTTTGTTGCAAAGGCTAGAAAGTACTAAAACCTGAATACCTATGATGCTTTGGGGATATAAAAATGAATATCTTATAGGCTTATGGGAAAGACAGACTGAAATAAATAAATGTAAATAAAGTTTAATAATAAGATATTTAGAAGTTTGCCAAGATAATGCATGGGTTACAAGGGAGAGTGCAATCAGAGCCCAGGGAAGAGCAGGCAGGAAAGACTTTACAGGAGAGGTAATGCCTTAATGGGTTTTGAAGGATGATTAGGAGTTTGTCAGGCTGATGAGGTGGGAAGGCACATTATGGAAGGCAGAGGGACCATGTGCATGGGCATGGGCATGTGAGAGAATCTGGGCTTCAGGCTCTACATGCAGCAGCAGGATCAGTCTGTGGAGCTTATAGCAAATGAAGGACCCCATGCTTGAGGTTTGATGCTCTGTTGTCATAGTCTGGAAATTCTTAATTTTACTTTTGAATTTATGTTTGTAAGTGCAGTTGATGGGACAGTGGAGCCTGTGCTAAGGTGTTGAATCCTTGGCTCACCTATGGTCCTGTCTCCCCCAAAGTGAATCTTGGCTACCTGCTCCCTGCCTCTTGGAGGCCCAGGCACTACCCAGTCTCCCCGTGTCTTTCCCTCTTCCTTCCTCTAGCTGGTAACTGCTGCTGCCCTCTGCCCCAGTGGGATCCTGGGTATGAGTGAGTGCCAGGGAGGTTGGGGTAAGGTGCATGGGCTATATGGCATCTTGGGGCCAGGCATAGCATTGGCCATTCCTGCCTGGGGCTGGCAGCACCATAGTGCATTCCATAGGTGACTTGGCGAGGCCTAGCCTCTTGCATCCTGGTGCAGAAGTTGCAATATCCTTGGAGGTTGCTCATGTATCATGTATTGGGGTAGCAGTTCCTGGCTTGATCTTCCTGTCTTGGGCTGGAGGAAGGAGAAACTGGCAGCCAGGGGGCCATACATGTGCCAAGTCGCCCTCGAACCTGTGAGGGTTTGAACTCTCCCTGCAGGTATCCCAGTGCCTGAGGGAGCATGACTTTAAATAGCACGTAAAGAAACACCATGACAGGTCAAGAGAAAGACTGTGTAAAACAGAAAAACATTTTCTTTCAGAAATTTTAATGGCCCTTTCTCTCTTTCTTTTCTTTTTTTGAATAAGGAGTCTGGCGTTTTCATTTTGCACTGGGTTCCAAAAATTATGTAGCCAGTCCTGAGCATGGAGGAAAGAATGAATATATGAATGAATGAATTAATATTAATGGGATGGGATAGCTCTGAGTATAGATCCAAGTCACCACATATTCCTATTCCTGTTTGGGTGTTGAGTAGTTTTTCATTACTTCACAGGGGTTCCTAGTCAGTTCTTGCTTTACAAATGAATAAGGCTCAGAATTAGGATTCCAGTTCACCTGGAACTGGTGAGAGGTCCCAGCTCTAGGTTTCGCCCTGCTGTTAACCCTCGAGGCACCTGTTCTTTTGTAATCCTCCATGGCCAGAGTGATGTAAAAAACGCAAGGCTAATGCAAAGGGAAAGGAGGACTGCTGATTTATTGCATCAGGAATGTGTTAAATTGTACCCCAGCGGCCTAAGAGAGCTAATGCATCTTCCAAAGCAGGTAATTTACTGGCCAGAGAGAAAATAATATGGGATCTTAAGACAACAGGGCAGGGGAGGGAGAAGGTGTCCTTAATGATTGTGTAGCCCAGTTGTTAACTTAGGCTCAGGAGGTGAAGTGACTCACCCAGAGTCACGCAGCTACTTGCTTACAGAGCTGGGCTTGACCCAGTTCTCTGACCTCAAGGCTAATGCTTGTCTAGTTCTCCTGCCTCTGAGTCCAATAACTAAGAAAATGACGTAAATCTTGTGGCAAATAATTCACTTGACATTTGCATAGCACTTTGTATGTGTAACATCACAGTGATGTTTGAAGTTTTTTTTCCCTTTGGCAAGAAACGTCAATGGCCTAATATTGATGCCAAGCAATGGTTTTTGAGGATGAAATTTGGTATGAAGCGTAGAAAACTAGCCCCCATCAGCAGGGTTTCCTAACCTGGGTCTGAAAACAACCAATAGGAAATCCAGCCTCCTTATCTTTAAAAAAAGATTCATGTATGTGTGTACATACATATATATATATTTGTATTTTTAGAGATAGAGTCTCTCTATTGCCTATGTTGGAGTACACTGGTTCAATCTAAATCACTGTAACCTCAAACTCCTGGGCTCAAGCAATATCCTGGCTCAGCCTCCCAAATAGCTAGAACTATGGGCATCTGGACCATGACTGGCTAATTTTTAAAGTTTTTGAAGAGACAGGGTCTTGTTATGTTCTGCAGGCTGGTCTCAAACTCCCAGCCTCAGCAATTCTTTAGCCTTGGCCTCCCAAAGTGCTGGGGTTATAGGTGTGAGTCACCATGGCAGGTCAAATTTTGTATTTAATCGATGCCTAATAATTATACATATTTCTGAGGGTATACAGTGTGATGTTTTGGTACATGGATACATTGCATGATGGCCAAATCAGGGTATTTAGCATATTCATTGTTTCACACATTTATCATTTCTTTGTAGTGAGAACGTTCAAAATTCTCTCTTTTAGCTAATTTGAAATACTCAATATTGTTAATTAAAGTCATTGTACTGTGCAGGAGAACACCAGACTTATTCCTCCTACCTAACTATAATTTTGTACCCATTGACCAATCTCTTCCCATACCGTCTTGCTCCTAGCCTCTGGTAACCACCATTCTGCTCTCTACTTCTATGAGATCAACTTTTTTTGATTCCACCTATGAGTGAGGTCATGCAGTGTTTGTCTTTCTGTGCCTGGCGTTTCACTTAACATGATGTACTCCAGGTTCACCCATGTTGCTGCAAATGGCAGGATTTCATTCTTTTCTGTGGCTGAGTAGTACTCCATCATGTGTAAGAACCACGTTTTCTTTATCCATTCATCCATTGGTGGACACTTAGGTTGATTCCACATCTTGGCTACTGTGAATAGTCCAGCCTCCTCATTTTGAGGTGTGACTGTCTCACTCTTGCAGAGTTGGCAGCACATTGACACAATGAGCTTTGTTGTTTGGTTGCTTGAAGTTGGAGGTAAAGGACTTGTTGGTATGGGCAATGTGAGAGCTGACAAAATCACATGACTTCCTGGAATAATAATGCAAAGAAGAAAATGTTCTGGTAAAGGATCCCCTTCCAAAATGGTAGATTTATTATAACCCAGGGTAGTTTTGCCTGATGCTTAGGAACAGTGTTTCTTCTGATTTCATCAAAGTAAATCTTTGAAACTGTAGAAACAGCCTCAAAAATCCAACTAAAAGAAGTAGATGGGATGTGGGAGCTCAGCACACTTGGCTAGGTGCAGAAATGAGAAGTAGAGTGGATTTTTTTTTCCAAAAGAGTAATCTCCTTACAAAACTGTGTCAGCTAATAAGGACCTAGTTACTTCTGTGATCCTGCATGGCAGTAGAGATATTTGATTAGTCTTAAGAATATTCTTCCATTATTGAATTCACTTCTGGGATGAGAGTTGGAAGGAATTATGTGTCATCCTCTGAGTGCCCAAGCTTGGAGCACCAGAGTTGGCTAGTTTTATTCTCAGCCCTACTCCACACTCCCCTTATTCCTCCTCCTTATCTGGTGCCTTGTGCTGATTGTATGTACTGCACCCGAAGCAGCATCTTAGAATGTTATATCTCAGAGGAGACTTTGGCTCCTGTTGATCAAGCTCTGCATTGTTATACCATGGGAAAACTGGGAATCAGAGAAGATTAGTCACTTATTTTAGGCAACCCAGTTTGTTAGCGGCAGATCTGGGATTAGAACCCATGTTTCTTTCCACTATGCCATGCTACCTGGAAACATGCCTGTAACATAAATTATAAAAATGTCAGGAGAAACTCTTGAAATAGTAAGCTGAGCTTTCAGGAATAGGATTTCAAATAATGTCTTTTGAAAGCTGTTTCCAATCATTTCACATGAACTCTGGTACCTGATACAATACCCTTTGGATCCATGTCATGATTGCTGTGGATGTGAAATGGACAGGTGGTTTGGCTTGTCAAGTTTTCAGTTAACAGGAAGAAGAAATATCTTCTCAAGGGCAGGGCCTTATCTTATTCATTAGTAACATCCCAGTGCTTAATATAGTACCCTGCATAAAGTAGCTACTCAGAGGTTTCATGGATTTCTGAGGTACATCAGCAGAAACTCTTGCTGGTGCCCTCCAAAGGGGTTCCAAATTATTTTATCCATCGTGTTTACACTTTACTTGTTGATCAGAGGACTTCAGAATAAAGGGAACATCAGAGAAAAGATAGCATTGCTGCTTTTTGAGCTAAAGAAACATCTTACTCTTCATTCATCTAACTCTTTTGAGCTTGAGTTTGCTCATTTGTAAAACAAGGAAGTCAAACTAGATCACTGTTTCCTTTATGTGCTAATATTACATGATCTCCCCCAAAAGAGTGGAATTTTCAACAATAAAAATTTTGATTGAGACATTGCGTGCTTGAGTTTGGCTTGCTCTATAGTCATAATATATGGAAAGATGGTTTTATAGTTCTGGAAATCAGATGAATACGGTTTAAATGACTCTAATAGAATATGGGCTGATATTTCCTCTTGGCCAATTAGACAACAGTCTCCTCAACCACCATAAAAAATCAAAAGTTTTCTTAGTGGTTTATAGAGAAAAAAAACAAAAAAACTAACCCCCAATGAAATTAAAATGAAATTTATGTATGTTATTTGGTTAGTTTGAAAGGCATGTTGCACATATTTATTTGGAGACTCCACAACTTATTCCTCTGTCTGTCATAAACCACCATACCGTGACAACAAAGACACCATATTGCTTATTTTGTTAAAGCCGAAGATACCGTAACTCACATTCAAGGTTGGCTCAGGAATTGGGCTCTGGCTCCAGGAACTGATTTATAACTTTAGGTGAAACCATGAAACCACATGGACTGTTGTCTGAGAATAAGTATGACCAATTGCACCTGTATTCCTCAAAACAAATGCTACTAAAATCTCAACTCAGCATACTTTTACTCTCAATAGTATTGAAAAGATATTAATCATACACTGCTCCATAGAAATAATTTACTTAAGGGGAATTGACATACTTTTATATATTTCTCCAAAGTTCAAGCAATAGGGGGGCTTGGAATCAGAGACTCTTGAGAGTGAAAGGAGACCATCTAATTCAACCTCCTTGTTTTATAGATAAGAACATTGAGAAACAGGGAAGGTAAGGGACTTGCTTATGGGCACATAGCTAGTTGAAAACATTCAGGCATAAAAACCTATGTCTCTTTATTTCCCAGTCCACTACTCTGTTCTGTACTTCCCTGAAATCCCTAGTGTAACTGTTACTTAAACGCTAAGTTTTGCCTATCACTTATTGTTTTCTATGTAATGAGCATTTTACATGCTTCAAGTCATTCAATCCTCAAAATAACTCATTTTACCATTAAGGAATCTGAACTTAGAGTAATTCCTAACATGTTGGGGTCACACACCTACTAAGAGGTGGGGCCAGGCCTGAAATAAAGGCAAGTTAACTTGGAGCCCAAGCTAAGGTATATGGGGCACTCAGCTAAATTTGAATTTTAGATAAGGAACATATAATTTTTTTTACAGTATAAGTATATGTAAAATTTGGCATGGGGCAATTCAAATTTAAGGGAGCATCCTTTATTTTTATTTGCTGAAGATGGCAACTTTAACCCAAGCTATCCCAGCATTGTCTATCCCATGGTGTCTCATCTCTTTGGCTTTAAGAAGAAGTGTGTGGCCAGGCATGGTGGCTCATGCCTATAATCCTAGAACTTTGGGAGATTGAGACAGGAGGACTGCTTGAGGCCGGGGGTTCAAGACCAGCCTGGGCAACAGAGTAAGACCTTGTCTCTACAAAAAAATTTTAAAAATTAGCTGAGTATGGTGGTGCATGCCTATATTTCCAGCTACTTGGGAGGCTGAGGTGGGAGGCTCTCTTGGTCCTGAGAGGTCAAGGCTGCAGTGAGCTGTGATCACACCATTACACTCTAGCCTGGGCAACAGGGTGAGACCCTGTCTCAAAAAAAAAAAAAAAAGTATGCTAGGATTATTTTTCTGCTGACATTTCTCTGATCCCATCACATTTTGAAATTAAAAGCATCCTTGAATGAGAATTTACTTAATGGGCATAATGTATGTTATTTGGGTGATGGTTACACTAAAAACTAGACTTCACCACTACACAATATATCTACGTAACAGCTGCATTTGTACCGTTGGAATTTTTACAAAAAAGAAAAAGAAAAGCATCCTTTATTACTAGTTTACATTTTGATTTCTCACAGTTCAAATTTGATCTAAGTCCACTGGGAGTTTGGTTCTGGGAAGAGATCTGATTGGGAGTAAAATGGGGTAGAATGTTTCTGGGTATAGGATTTCACAGGTGCTAGTCACAGTACTGAAGACAACTGTGCAAGCAGTGTTGTAATTGGGTGGTTTCTTTCCTTGGATGTGATTTCTGCCGGTATAAGTTTTCCACTGGCTTTACCATTTCCCATTTTCCCTTAGATAACACTAATGGTAAACGAGGCCCATGAATTATGTTATTCAGTGTTACTGGAGGACATGGAGCTGGGAGAATCACTATAGCTTAGGTAAGCTAATTGAAGACTGTGTCCTTTATCATGTCCTGAGGAGTGTGTTTTCCTAAGCAGGGGGAGAAGAATTTTCTCCAGGTTTCCTTTCTTTTCAAGTTCACCCTGCACTGACATCTGCATTGAGTCAGAAGCCAGTGCAAACACATCCCAGGAATGTAAGAAGGTTTCACTATTAGAAAACCTCTTGATGTAATTCACTGTGTTTTCTCCCATGAGATCATCCCAATGGACATAAAATAAGCATTTGGTAAAATCCAACTCCCATTCCCATTGAAACAAACACTCAGTAATCTAAGAGTAGAAGACAGGTTTCTTAACTTGGAAAAAGGACTATATAAGAAACCTATAATCGGTTATACACTTAATAATGAAATATTAGAAGCATTCCTATTAAAGTTCAGAATGAGGCAAGAATTCAACCTTTTTCTAACCAATGCAATGAATGGAAAAATAAAGTAATAAGGAAGACAGAAAACTATAATTACTTATATATGAGCTAATTGTGTAGCTAAAAAACCCCCGGACTATCAGTTGAAAATTATTAGGCTTAATAGAGGGAATTCAGGAAGGTGTCCAGATATGAGAATAATACATATAAACTGATGATACTCTTATATTTTAACAGTAATTAAATGAGTGGAGAAAAACCTACTCAAAACAACAAAAACATCCTAAAAATATCTTAAAATAATATTAAAATATAACTGGAGAAGGAATATATAAGGCTTATATGAAGAAAATGATATAACTTTCTACGAGGACAAAAATTCAGACACAAATAAAAGAAGAGACACACACTTTTAGATGAGAACACCACATAGATACTTATTCTGTACAAAGTAAGCTTTAAAATCTCAAGAAAAATTTCCAGAGGATTCTTTTTGTGATACAATGAACTGACATAATAACTCTTACAAACTAACGACTCAGGAGAGATGTAAATTAGAAGCAGCAATCGGGTGTCTATCAAATGTCTATCAGATGTTGACAGTTTGGGGGAAATAGGAATCTCGTATATAGTTTATAGAACTGTAAACTGGTACATATCCTTTTTGGAGTTCAAGTAGACCAGGCCTATTAAGATTTAAAATCCACTTAACAAACTTATCCTACAGAACAACTCATACACTGACACCCACATACATATGTGGACAAAAATAAATATAGATGAGTATTCATTTTAGATGGCTTACAGAAGATTATTTGTATGAGTAAAATATTAGAAACAGCCAAAATGGTTAAATTGTAGTACATACTTCCTTTGGATTACAATATAGAGATGAAAAGAACGTGGTTCTATATGTATTAAAGTAGAAAAATCTGTAAGACATATTATTAAATGGAAAAGGCAAGTTCCAGTATGATCCAATTTATGTTAAAAATACCTAGGAATACGCAAAAAGGACTGAAGGATACCCCTCAAACTATTAACAGTAGTTACTTCTGAGGGGCATGGGAAAGACGGTTGAAGGAAAATAGTTTCTTTTTATTTCATATACTTCCTCATTAGAAATTTTCATGAGTGTTCATGTATGTTTTATCTTTTGTTTTAGTTCTTCAAAACAATATTTTACAAGGATTTTAAAAAGGAAGTCTAGGTGGTCTAAAGTCTGACTTAGTGAGTAGTTGATGTGGGAGAGGAAAAAGAATGATATGGATGTGAGTATAATAGCATTTGAAAAATGTGCATCTGATTGTACAGTATATGAAAATGTAATATACACACAAGTAAATATGTAGAAAAAATTTGGAGGGATGCATTCTAACTGTGAATAGTGATTATTCTTAGAGTGTAGGAACTGACGGTGATGGGTCCTGGGTTTTCTTCTTATATAATTCTATACTGCTTGAATTTTTTGTCATAAAAATATTAAAAAGGAGTAGAACTCAGAATGAAGTTGTTTTCTTTTAACATTCATGGTTTCAAGGGTTGGAGTGAGGATGAAGTAGGGGAACAGAGTTGACCTGGGGCTAGATTCTTTCAAAATACCTTTTAGGTCTTTGAATAATGACAGAGGTATGAAGAATGAACGTGTTTTTAAGCAATGGCTATCCATTTGTTACCAAATTTTCCTCTTTAGTGATGACTCCCTGTCAGAGCCTGGTAAACAAACATGGCTTTCATGGATTCTTCTAGAAGCAGAGAAGAGAGATCAAAGTTTCCCACAAACTCTTGGTGAACCTTGTAAAATACTTGCTGTTGTGTAGGTTGAAGAAGATGTGACTTCCATTTGTCTTTCATATTCTAAATATTTTCTGTGATTTAAAGCATTCATTGCTTCCTTTTACTGTCAAGGAAATGAAGGAAACACATTTCAGTAGCACTTTCCTGAATGCACTTATCTTTAGTTACTGCTATAAATATGTAGTGATCAGATTCTAGCAGTGCCCAATAAATCAAGATTTTTGGCCAGAACTTCACTTGTGTCTTGTGAAGAAATAGTCTTCTCCCAAGTTATATTGTGAATTCTACAGTAACTTCCTTCCCCAGGGATAGAAAGTAACCAAAGGTAAATGTAGGTTTAAATAATGCTAATTTCATGGTTTGATTTACAACAGACTGTGGAACATCTGTGTGAACTGGTGACTGGCGGGTGCAATTAGGTTTGAGAGTCACTTACTGAGCACTAGTTATGAGCCAGGCACTGTTTTTGGTGCAAAGGTTTAAAGAAAAACAAGTCCTGGTTGCTGTTCTCAGAAGCTCAAAGTCTTGAGAGAAAGTAGCCATATTTGGGTCAAAGTTAGAGGCATAGCAATGAATAGGCTTAAAAGGAGAAACCCCCCTGATTAAGAATACAGGAATCTGATTTTATATCATGGCTTTCCCGAATTAAGATGCGAGAATGGCATTTTTACTGTTGGTGTTTTGTTTATTTTGTGGGATTTTATTGATTTGAGCTCTAGGCACCATAGGTGGTCTTTGAATACTGACAGAGTAATGAGTTTGTTATAGACTTTCTAGAACACAAGGCATAGTAACTCTGTCTCTACCTCCATCCCTAGGATTTCCCTAGACAATCCCTTACTGTGGTCTGAATGTTTGTGTCCCCCTCCAATTCATGTGTTGAAATCCTAACTTCCAACGTCATAGAACCCTCACTAGTGGGATTAGTGCCCTTATAAAAGAGGCCCCTGAGAGCTCGTTCACTCCTTCTCCTTCTTCCATGTGAGGTGAGAGCAAAAATGAGCCAGGAAGCTGACCCTTAGCAGACGCTGAATATGCTGGAGCCTTGATCTTGGACTTTCCAGCCTCCAGAACTGTAAGAAAAAAGTTTCTGTTGTTTATAAGCCATCCAATTTATGATATTTTGTTATAGCAGCTGAACAGGCTGACTTTCCTCTTAGAGTGAATACAGGAAGTCAGTTAATAAACAAAGTTCCCAGGTATTGTGGGATAAGAGTGCAAGTGTAAATATCCTTAGTATATGACCTAAGCACACTTTAGGCAAAGTTCTCAAACTTTAGCATGCATCAGAATCACCTGGAGTGTTGTTAAAGCACAGATGGCTGGGCCCCATTCTCAGCGTTTCTAACTCAGTAGGTCTAGGGTCGGGTGAAGAGTGTGCATTTCTAACAGGTTCTTTGACAGGATACTGATTTTGTTGGTCTGGGGATGACACATTAAGAACCACAACCTTACAGCAAACCGTCCCAAAGAGAAAGCTGGTTAGTCTCAGAGAAGCTGATAGCCTGCTGCTAATCAATCAGTTTTCAATTATGTGCTGTGTGTTTGGTGAATTTGCAAATGAAAAGCACACTTGCAGGCAAGTTGCTTGTTGTCTCTAGGAATTAGCTAACCCTGAGAGGATAGTCCCTGCCCAGGCAGCCAGGCACCAGATGCCAGAACATCAAGAATACAGAAAATAAGAAAATAGAATTAATACCAAGAGGAAATGTCAAAGGCTATTTGAGATAAGGCTGGTTGTGAGTATCCCTCCCTGGCTGGGTGACCTGCATACCTGCTCACTAATGTCTCAGGATCCACTTATTGTGTTCTCCATTGTTACAAAGTCCCATATGCCCTGGAGTACTGGGAAAATTCAAATTCACTGGAAACTGATTATGTTAATTTACTAAGGTCCGTGATGAAAGAGAGAGTGTGTGTCTTTCCGTCCCTCTACTCTAGGATTACCCAATAAAATACAGGACACTCAGTTAACTTTGAATGCAGATACACAATAAAAAATTTTAGTGTATGTTCAAAATACTAAAAAAAATTCCTTCTTTATCTGAAATTCAAGTTTAATTAGGCATCCTGTATTTTTATTTGCTGTATCTGGGAACTTGACTCTATTCTGTCAGTTACTCAGAGCTTGCAATATTTGTTGAATTAATAAACGAGTCCATATATACCATTTTGGATTGAATGATTTTGTTTCAATTCCATTCTCATGGAAAATTGATCAGCAGTGATGCCAGTTTTTATGTGTGCTCTTCTAAGCCTGTTCACTTGCATAGTTCCTTGTTTTTTCTGTCTTCTCTCATATTTGAGGAGACACCCTTTGCCCTACCCCAAGATCTGGTACCAAATCTGAGCTTAGTTAGGATTGGAGCTTAGTTGGACTGCACAGAGGTCTTGGTATCAAGTCAAACTTGCAGCCCAGGTATGGTCATTAAGAAGATCTCTGGCTAACCTTCCCAGCACTCCAGATCCTTTAAAGCCAGGACTGAAACTCTGCCTGAGTTACCAACAACTACCATATTTCCAAATCCAGTAACCATTTCTCCATTCTCATCTTATTTAACTTGTTTTACTGTATTTTATTTTATTTTATTTTTACCTTTTAGAGACAAGATCTCAGCCTCTTGCCCAGATTGAAGTACAGTGGTGTGATCATAGCTCACTGCAGTCTTGACCGTTTGGGCTCAAGCAATCCTCATACTTCAGCCTCCCAAGTAGCTGGGACTATAGACATGCACCACTCCCAGCTAATTAAAAAAAATATTGAGCCTGGGCAACATGATGAAACCCTGTCTCTACAAAAAAATACAAAAATTAGCCGGGCATGGTGGTGCATGCCTGTAGCCCCAGCCACCTGGGAGGCTGAGGCATAAGGATGGCTTGAACCTGGGGAGGTTGAGGCTGCAGTGTGCCATGATCATGTCACTGCACTCCAGCCTGGGAGACAGAGTGAGACTCTGTCTCCTTTCTCTCTCCCTCCTTCCCTCCCTCCCTCCCTCCCTCCTTCCCTTCCCTTCCCCTCCCTCCCTCCCTCCCTCCTTCCCTTCCCTTCTCCTCCCACCCTCCCTCCCTCCCCCTCCCCTCCCTCCCTCCCTCCCTCCCTCCCTCCCTCCCTTCCTTCCTTCCTTCCTTCCTTCCTTCCTTCCTTCCTTCCTTCCTTCCTTCCTTCTTCTCTCTGTCTCTCTCTCTCTCTTTCTTTCTTTCAGATGGAGTCTTGCTATGTTCCTCAGACTAGTCTGGAATTCCTGGCCTCAAGCAATCCTCCTGCCTTGGCCTCCCAAATTGTTGGGATTATAGGTGTGAGCCACTGCACCTGGCCTCTTATTTAACTTCTGAGGAGAATTTGACACAGTGGGGCCTTCTCCTTCTGGACACACTCTCTTGTTTCTGTGACCCCCTCAATGCATGCTTATTCCCCTTATAAGGTTGTTCTTTCTAGTTGTCCTTTGCTGGAATCTCCTCATTTACTAAACCTCTATGTTGTCTGCATATTACAATCACCTAGTATATTAAAAAAGCCCTACCAATAGCCCAGACCTCTCATCTGAGCTCCAGATCCACAGATGCGTCTACTTGGTATCTCTACTTGAACATCTAACAGATGTCTCAGACCTACTGCTAGAACCTACCTGCTTTCCTGCCTATTTACATAGATCTTTGCAGAGTGAGGACAGTGGTTCCTACTCTATGTTAAACCCACTCATCATCGCTCACCTGTCAGATTGACAGGTTACTATACTCCACTTACCATGCTAACTGTCTGAACTAGGTCTCCTTGCATTACCTGGATGCTTGTCCTGTAAAATTTTTTTTCTTTTTTGTCCTGGGCTGCTGCAATAACCTCCTCATGCCTAACTAAGTCATAGGAACTAACATAGATTCCTTTATTTTTCTAATGCATTTGAAATTCATCTTCAAATAGCCATGGCTGTAGGTAATTATCATCCTTGTTTTCTAGCTGGGCAACTGATCGTGATGGAGTAGAGCCTCAAGTCCCTAATTTTGGGGATGCTTAACTGTATTTCTCTTAAATAGACTTTAAAAAGTTATAAATTGACAATTTATAATTATGTACATTTATGGGATACAAAGTGATGTTATGAGATATGTACACAATGTAAAATAATTAAATCAAGCTAGTTAATATATCCATCACCTCAAATATTTAACAGTTTTTTAGGGTGAGAACAATTGAAATTTACTTTCTTAGCAATTTTAAAATGTGTGATACTCTATTATTAACTATATTCACCATGCTGCACAACAGAACTAAAAAAAATTCCTCATGTCTAACTGAGATTTTGTACTCTTTGGCCATCATCTACCCATTCCCCCATGCCCTTGCATTTGTAATCACATTCTACTCTCTGCTTCTATGAGTTCAATGTTTTGGAGTCCACATATAAGTGAGAACATGCATTATTTGTCTTTCTCTGCCCACTTATTTCACTTAGCATACTGCTCTCCATTTCAATTTATGTTGTTGTAAATGACAAAATTTCCTTTTCAAGGCTGAATAATATTCAATTGTGTAAACATGCCACATTTTCTTTATTAGTTCATCTGTTGATGGACACTTAAGTTGATTCCATAACTTACCTATTGTGAATAGTGCTGCAGTGAGAATGTGAGTGCAGACATCTCCTTTACAAACCAATTTCAAATCTTTTGGGTAAATACCTGAAAGTGGGATTGCCAGATCATATGGTAATCCTACTTTTAGTTTTCTGAGGAAACTCCATACAGTTTTCCATAATGGCTATACAGTAGTCCCCTGCCTTGTCTAAAGGAGATACAAGACACTCAATGGATGCCTGAAATCACAGGTAATACTGAATCCTATATGGGTTTTCTAGTATTTTTTCCCTCCCTAAAAATACTACGTTTTTCCCTATACATATATACTTATGATAAAGTTTAGTTTACAAGTTAAGCAAAGTAAGAAATTAACAACAAATGATAAAATAGAACAATTACGATGATGTACTATAATAAAAGTTATATGAGTGTGGTCTTTCTCAACATATCATACTGTACAGCATATAAGTTAGAGTATGGAGAGTGAAACTATGGATAAGGGAGGACTGCTGTACTAATTTACATTCGGTGTACGGTATTTTCTACATCCTTGCTAGCACTTGTTATCTTTTGTCTTTTTTTGACAATAGCCATTCTAACAGGTGTGAGATGATATTTCATTACAGTTTTAATTTGCATTTCTCTAATGAATGATGATGTTGAGCATTAAAAAATATATAGCTGATGGCCATTTATATGTCTTGTTTTGAGAAATGTCTATTCAGATCTCTTGCCCATTTTTAAATTGCGTTTTTTGTTTTCTTGCTAGTGAGTTGTCCGAGTTCCTTACATATTTTGGATATTAACCCCTTATTGGATATATGACTTGCAAATATTTTTTTCCCAATCTTTAGGTTGCCTCTGTAGGAAACAATTGTTAATTGTTTCCATTGCTGTGCAGAAGCTTTTTAGCTGGATACAAACCCATTTGCCTATTTTTGTTTTTGTTATCTGTGCTTTTGAGGTTAAATTAAAAAAATCATTGCCCTGACCAATGTTGTATAGTTTCCCCATACTTCTACAGTTTCTGTTCTTGTTAAGTCTTTAGTTCATTTCAAGTTGATTTTTTGTATATGGCGTGGGATAAAGGGCTATTTTCATTCTTCTGCGTGTGAATACCCAGTTTTTCCAGCATCATATGTTGAAGAGACTATCCTTTTTCCATTGTGTATTCTTGGCAGCTTTATTGAAAATCAATTAGCCACACATGTGTGGTTGATATCTGGGTTCCCTATTCTGTTCTATTGGATGATGTGTCTTCCCCCCGGCCCAATATTATGCTGGTTTAGTTACTACAGCTTTGTAGCATAGTTTGAAATGAAGTGGTGTGATAGTTCAACTTTATTATTTTTGCTCATAAGTGTCTTAGATATTCAGATATTTTTGTGGTTCCATATGAATTTTAAAGTTGTTTTTCTATTTCTATGAAAAATAATAATAGAATTTCATAGGAACTGCATTGAATCTGTAGATCTTTTTGGGTAGTATGAATATTTTTAACAATATTAATTATTCTAATCTATGAACACAGGATGTCTTTCAATTTATTTGTGTTTTCTGCAATTTATTTCATCAACATTTTATAGTTTTCAGTGTATAGATCTTTCATACCCTTGGTTAAATTTACTCCTAAGTATTTTATTTGTTTATTTATTTTTGGAGCTATTATAAATGAGATTGTCCACTTAATTTCCTTTTTATAAATTTTGTCGTTATTGTATTGAAATAGTATTGATTTTTGCATGTTGATTTTGTATCCTGAAACTTTACTGTATTCATTTATTAGTTCTAACAGTTTTTTGGTGGAGTCTATAGGGTTTTCTATGTGTAAGATCATGTCATAAGCACACAGTGCTAATTTCACTTATTTCTTTCCTATTTAGATGACTTTTATTTCTTTCTCTTAACTAGTTGCTCTGGTAGGACTTTTACTACTACATTGAATGGAAGTTTTGAGAGTAGACGTCCTTGTCTTGTTTCAGATCTTAGAGGAAAGACTTTTAATTTTTTACTATTGAGTATAATGTTAGTTGTGGGCTTCTCATATATGGCCTTTATTATGTTGAGGTATTGTTCTTCTATACCTAATTTGGTGAAAGTTTTTAATCATGGAAAGATGTTGAATTTTGTCAAATACTTTTTGCTGCATCTAATGGGATGATCACATGGTTTTTGTTCATTGTTAATGTGATATATCACTTTTATTGATTTGCATATGTTAATTCTTATATCCTGGGGATAAATCCCACTTGATCATGGTGAATAATCCTTTTAATGTATTTCTGAGTTCAGTTTGGTATTATTTTATTTAGGATTTTTGCATCTATATTCATAAAGGATATTGGCCTATAATTTTCTTGTCTCCTAAAGTCTTTGCCTGGCTTTGGTAAGGTCAGGGTAATGCTGTCTTTGTAAAAAGAGTTTGGAACTATTCCCCTCTCTTCAATTTTTAAAAGAAGAGCTTGAGAAAGATTGGTATTGTTCTTCTTTAAATGTATGATAGAATTCAGCAGTGAAGGCATCAGGTCCTGGTCTTTTGTTTGGTGGGACAACTTTTATTACTGATCCAGTCTCTACTCATTATGATCCATTCAGGTTTTCTGTTTCTGGATTCAGTCTTGTGGGGGTTGTATGTGGCTAGGAATTTATCAATTTCTTCTAGGTTATCCAATTTGTTGGCCTATAATTGTTCATAGTAATCTCTTATGATCCTTTGTATTTCTGTGATATCACTTGTAATGTCTCCTTTTTCATTTCTAATTTTATGTGAGTCTTCTCTCTTTTTTCTTAGTCTAGATAAAGGCTTGTCCATTTTGTTTATCTTGTCAAAAATCCAACTCTTAGGGTTGTTGATGATGTTTATTGTTTTTATACTCTCTATTTCATTTATTTCTGCTCTGATCTTTATTTCCTCCCTTCTGCTGTCTTTGGGCTTAATTTGTTCTTCTTTTTCTAGTTTCTTGAGGGGTATAATTAGGTTACTTATTTAAGATCTTTCTTATTTTTCAGTGAAGACTTTTTTTGCTAAAAATTTCCCTTTTAGAACTGCTGTTGCTGCATCCTATAAGTTTTGGTATGTTATATTTTCATTTTCATTTGTCTGAAGACTTCTTCTTTTCAGTATGCATGAGCACTGTTCTTTTCTTACTGAACCATCATGCTATCTCACTCCAAGCCCCCTCAGATAAATTAATTTCAGGTGCCGTCTTCCCAAGCTGCTCCTACTACCATTTTAACAGATGCCTATCCCATCCCTTCCCTCTTCTTCCCTGCAGTTCTGGAAAAGGATAATGTCTTTACCCCAGAAACACTGACCTCTTTATATACTTGAGTTGTGAACCTCTTCCCTTCTCCCTAAAGGGAGATTTGCTTCAGTCCTGTATCCTTTCTCTGGCAGCAACTTTTCCAGTTCTTTCTCCTTGGATCTAGAACATACACTTATGTCAAGACATTTTTAAAATTTCCCTTTTGAATTCTTCTTTGACCCTTTGATTATTCAGGGTAATGTTTAATTTTCATGTATTTGCCAATTTTCCAAAATTTCTCCTGTTCTTGATTTCTAGTTTCGTACCATTGTGAACAGAAAAGATACTTAATATGATTTTAGTCCTTTTAAATTTGTTCAGACTTGTTTTGTGACATGTAATCTGTCCTGGAAAATATTTCATGTGCACTTGAGAAAAATGTGTATTCTGTTGCTGTTAGATGGAATATTGTGTATATATGTCTGTTAGGTTCATGTGGACTAAAGTATAGTTCCAGTACAATGTTTCTTTATTGATTTTTCTGTTTGGAAGATTTGTTCGTTGTCAAAAGTAGAGTACTAAAGTTCCCTGCTTTTATTGTGTTGGAATCTATTTCTTCCTTCAGATCTTTTAAAGTTTGCTTTATATATTTAAGTGCTCCAATGTTGGGTGCAAATATATTTACAATTTTTTATATTCTTTTGGTGAATCAACCACTAAATAATTATATAATGACCTTCTTTATCTCCTTTTACAGTTTTTGTCTTACTGTCTGTTTTGTCTGATACCTCTATAGCCAAGTTGGCTCTCTTTTGGTTTCCATTTGCATGGACTATCTTTTTCCATTTCTTCACTTTTAGTTATGTGTGTTCTAAAAACAGAGGTGAGTCTCTTTTAGAAAGCACATAATTGGGTCTTTAAGTAAATTCATTCAGGCACTCTATATCTTTTTATTGGAAAATTTGATCCACTTATATTCAGAGTAATTATTGATAGCTAAGGGCTTACTACTGCCATTTTGTAATTTGTTTTCTGGTTGTTTGTAGATAATTTGTTTCTTTCTTCCTCTCTGGCTGTCTTTTGTTGTCCTTTGGCAATTTTCTGTAGTGGTATGCTTTGAATTATTTCTATTTATGTTTTTTAACATGTACTATATATCTTTGCCTTGTGGTTACCATGAAGCTTACTGAAAACATCTTACACTTATAACAGGCTATTTCAAGCAGATAACAAGTTAATTTTGAGCCTACAAAACAATGCACTTTTACTCCCTCTCCATGTTTTATATATGATATCAAAATTTACACCATTTTGTAATTTTTATCCCTTAACAATTTATTTTAGCTATAGTTGTTTTTTAATAGCTTTGTTTCTTAACCCTCATAGTAGAGTTAAAATTGCTATATACACCACAATTACAGCCCTAGGGTATTCTGAATATGTCTCTGTATTACTTATATCATTGAGTTTTGTGCTTTCTATGTTTTATGTTATTAATTAGTGTGGCTTCTCATTTCAGTGTAAAGAATTCCCTTAAGCATTTTCTGTAAGGTGGGTCTGGTGGTTATGAACTCCCTTAACTTTTGTTTGTTTGGGAAAGTTTTTATTTCTCCCTTATTTCTGAAGGACAGCTTTGCCTGGCAAAGAGTTCTTGGTTGGCAGTGTTATTTTTTCCTTCAGTACTTTAAACGTATTATTTCACTTCCTCCTGGCCTGCAGGATTTCTCCTGAGAAATCTGCTGATAGTTGTATTAGAATTCCCTTATATGTAAATGTGCTTATTATGTCTTGCTGTCGTCCGGATTTTTCTTTGTCTTTTAATTTTGATAGTTTGATTATTATGTATCTTTGTGAACTCCCCTTTGGGTTGAATTTTTTTTTTTTTTGAGATGGAATCTTGCTTTGTTGCCTGGGCTGGAGTGAAGTGCATAAGCTTGGCTCACTGCAACCTCTACCTCCTGAGTTCAAGTGATTCCCATGCCTCAGCCACTCAAGTAGCTGAGACCACAGGCATGCACCACCACACCTAGCTAATTTTTGTATTTTTAGTAGAGATGGGGTTTCCCCATGTTGGCCAGGATGATCTCAAACTCCTGGCCCCAAGAGATCCACCCACCTCGGCCTCCCAAAGTGCTGGGATTATAGGCATGAACCACAGTGCCCAGCCCTCTTTGGGTTGAATTTGATTGGAGAGCTCTGAACTTCCTGTACCTGAATGTTGGTATCTATCCCCAAATATGAGCTGCTTTCAGCCATTATTTTCTTAAATTTGATTTCTTCCCCCTTTCCTCTCTCTTTTTCTGCCTTAACTTTTATTATGTGATTCTTAGTTTTCCTGATGGTGTCTTATAATTCCCATAGGCTTTCTTCATTCTTTTAAATTCTTTTTTTCTTTTTGTTCCTCTGACTGGACACTTTTAGATGTTCTTTCTTTGAGCTCACTGATTCTTTCTTCTGATTAAGTCTGTGATCGAAGCCTTTTATTAAATTTTTCAGTCATTGTATTCTTCATCTTTAGAATTTCTCTTTTATAAAGCTGTTTCTATTTCTTTATAAAAGTTCTCATTTTGTTTGTATATTGTTTTAAAATTTCGTTTAATTTTCTATCCATATATTCTCATAGGTCACTGAATTTCTTTAAGAGGATTATTCTGAATTCCTTGACAGTCATTTCATAGATCTTCATTTCTTTAGGGTCCATTATTGGAGTTCTCAGTTTCTTTTGATGATGTCATAATTCCCCAGGTCTTTTTTTTTTTTTTTTTTTTTTTTTTTTTTTTTTTTTTTTTAAAGACAGAGTCTCACTCTGTTGCCCAGGCTGGAGTGCAATGGTGTGATCTCAGCTCACTGAAACTTCTGCCTCCTAGGTTCAGGTGATTCTCCTGTCTCAGCTTCCCAAGTAGCTGGAATTACAGGCATCCACGACCACGCCCAGCTATTTTTTTTGCATTTTTAGTAGAGATGAGGTTTCACTGTGTTGGACAGGCTGGTTTTGAACTCCTGACCTCAAGTGATCCACCTGCCTCGGCCTTCCAAAGTGCTAGGCGTGAGCCACTGCACCCAGGCAATTCCCTGGTTCTTTATAATTCTTGTGTCCTTGTGTTGGCATCTGCACTTTTAAGGAGACAGCTATTTATTCTGGCCTTTGTCAGTGTTCCTTGGCAAGGATAGGCCTTTACTATTTAGTCCAACTTGTGATTCTAGATAGGCCAGCTGGTAATGACCTTGGTTAGACGGAAGTTACTGTTAGGTTCTCTAGTTGGCTGGGTTGCCACTTTCACTCTGAGTTCAGGTGGGGCAGCTGACTGGGCTCCACTGTCTGACAAGACCACTAGGTAGGCTCTGCAATCAGGTGGGACTGTTGACTGGACACTGTGATTACCTCTGATCTGTCTGGGTTGCAGAGTGTGTTCTCAGGCTAGATGGTATCACTATGTGAGTCCTGCAGTTGGGCAAGGCTGTAGACTGAGCTCTGAAGTTAGGCAAGTCATTGCTTGGGACAGATGAGACCAAGCAGGATACATAGAAATGTATAGTTTAGGCTTGTCTCTATCCTGGGGATTAAGGTAGTCTCTGAGGCTAGTGCAGTCTGCTGCTTGGACTCTTGAGTCAGGCAAGTCCAGCCCTTAAGCTCTGCCAAAATGCACAAAGGTAGGTATCCCCTTGACTGGATGGGGCCTCTGAGGCTGGGCAGAGCTGCTGTTTGAACTCTTGTGTTGGCAGTTCTAACCTGTGCTCTCTGCTATAATGTGTAGTGGTGGGCAAATCCCTGCTGGGCTGGGATCTGTGGTTGGGTAGAGTCACTGTTTAAACTCCTGGGTTGAGCATGTCAGCCGCTAAATTCTGGTGAAATGTGTGGAAGCAGGTAACTTCCTGCCTGGGCCAGGCTGTGGGATGGGCTCTGAGGCTGGGCATGGAAGCTGGCTATTTAGGGACTCAAGCCAGGTTGAACTTTCCTCCATGCTTCTGAGAATGATCGACTTAGCATCGTGAGTGGACTATGCTGTTGGTTGGTATCTCTGAGTGGGAGACATCATCAGTAGAAGCACAGAGTAACCACCAAGACTGAGTGCTGGTCACTGTGAGTTCTGCCTCCTTTCTTTGTTTCTATCTGACTTCAAGTGGTCTAGCCCTGCCGTTATCTCAAGTGTTTCTGGAGAGGTGAGACTGGAATAAACTTCCTAGGAAGCATTTTGGCATACCAGGGAAGCTGGACGTCCACCTCTGGTTCTCTTTTTCTACTATGGAAACCATGAACCCAGGGGAATTCTTTTTGTGTAGTGCTGTGCCAACTTTGGGGAGGAGAAGGGGTAATATAATCTAAGTCTACTTCTCCTCCTTTTCTAATGTTTTTATTCAGTTTTTGTGGCCCTTGCAGGAGTCTCAGTCTAATTCCCAAATACTGGGGTTTTCACAAAAGTGTTCTTCTCTGTCACTAGTTGCTAGTTGTACTTTCTGTGGAGGAGGGTAGTGAAGCCCAAGGCCTCCTATTCTGCCATCTTGCTGATGTCACTCTGTTTCAGCTTCTTAACTTGACTCCTGAACTCTTTCTGGGCTATTTTCATCCATGGATAGCTGTCTAATTGTGCGTGTTCTCTCTCTCTCTCTCTCTCTCTCTCTCTCTCTCTCTCTCTCTGTGTGTGTGTGTGTGTGTGTGTAATGAAAAATGAGATCTCCTTCTCTGCCATCTGGCTGACATCACCTTCGCTCCTCTATTTTAAATTGTGGGTAATTATAAGTTTGATTTTGGACCTTTTGATTTTGAAGTGTCACTATGAGATTCAAAAGGAAGTTTCTTCAAGTAGCTCCTTGGATTTATGGATTGGAGCACAGAGGAGAGGTCTGAGTTGGACATAAAAACATATGAGTTATTTGCAAATAGATAAGTTATTTGCTTGGATAAATGGGATCATCTAAGAGTGTAGAGTGTTAAAAAACAGGTCTGTATTTCAACATTTATTTTCTTGGCAGACAAGACTGAGACAGCAAAATGAGAAAATTATAATATGGAAACAAAGGGAAACAGAATATTTCAGGAAGTGAAAGGAAGGAGATATCAGCAGTGACAAATGTTGCTGAGAAAGGATAGGAAGGCTAAGAAAGATATTGGCTTAGCAAAACGGAGGTCACCGATGACTTCAGCTTTATCTTTTTTGGTGGATATTTGAGGCAAAAGTCAGATTAGAGTGGATTAAGTTGTGACTACATAGAGAAGAAATGGAGATCATAAATATAAAATCTTTCAAAAGATTGGTGTGACTGAGAGATTGAAGCTGAGAGAAAAGCTGAAGAAATATTTTTTAAAAATCTGTTTAAAGACTTTGTAAATCTATAAGAAAGGCACGGAGATACTGCAGGCCAGCATCTCGGAAAGAAGGCTCAGAGCAGTGAGTCCAGCATTTGGGACTGATTTTCCCCTGAAGGCATTTGCTCATTTCATTTGCTGGTAATAAACTGAACAGAGACTTTAACAGACTCATGAGTCTGTCAGGCCAAAAACTGAATTTCAGAGCCCTTCAAAGTGTAGGGGCCCAAATAAACTACAAATTTTGGGTCAAAACACAAATGGTTGCGATAGAGTCACTATATGAATAAGGGTGAATCAAAAATATAGCAGTTCTTACAGATACTGAAGCTTAGCTTTGAATAAACGGAACCCCTGATTGGACTATGATAATCTGGAATTGTTTGTGTTTTAGCCAGGTTGCCTGCCAGAAAAAAGATAAATCCTCTCTAGGAAGCCAACATATTCAATGTTTCAAATAATCTGTTGATTTTTAAAATAATGTTCAAATTTTAAGCCAAAAAAATCCAAGTATAAAAGTAGAAAAGACTTGTCTATAAATCAGTGGAGATAATATACAATAGAAAAGACTCCTAGGGCATCCAGATGATGGAATTATCAGACACAGACTTGCAAGTAACCATTTTTTTTTAAGGAATTAAAATATACGATTTAAAATTTCATCAAAAAATGGGAAACTATGAAATGGAAATTCTAGGAATACAAATACAATGCTTAAAATTAAGAATGCAATGGATGAATTTAACAGCAGTTTAAATCAAACTGAAGAAAAACTTCAGTGACCTGAAAGATAGGTTAAAAAGGTCAACCCAGATAAAACATGGAGAGATAAAAGGATAAAAAATAGATAAAAGAAATTAAGAATCATATAAAACATCTTGAAAAGACACCACATACCCGAAATTAGAAGTCTAGCAGTAGAAGACAGGGAATGCAATAGTAGAAACATTTGAAGAGACACATGCTGTAAACTTTCCAAGTCCAATGGAAGATATGAAACCATAGATTCAAGAAATGCTATGAACACTAACAGGATAAATAAAAAGAAAATCATATCTTGGTACATTAGAGAAAACTGCTGAAAACCAAAGAGAAAAAAAATCTTAAAGGGAGGCAAAGGAAAAAACTCATTATCATCAAAGGAACAATGATCTAAAACTTTTTTCTCAACAGGAATGATGAAAATCAGAGGATAATAGAATCATATATTCAAAGTGCTAAAGGAAAATAATTGCTAGCTTAAAATTTTATATCAATTGAAAATGTCTCTCAAAATTGAAGGAAAAATAAAGACAATAATTGGACTATTTTAGATGCCTCATATAAGTGAAATTATATAGCGTTTTCCTTCTGTGACTAGCTTATTTTTTTTTTTTTTTTTTTTTTTTTTTGAGACGGAGTCTCGCTCTGCCGCCCAGGCTGACTAGCTTATTTCACTTAGCATAATGCCCTTCAGGTTCATCCGTGTTGTTGCATATAGCAGGATTTTCTTTTTTTTAAAAGCTGACTAATATTCTATTGTTATGTATATACCACATTTTCTTTATCCATTCATCCATTGATGAATATTTAGGTTTTTATTATATCTTGGCGATTTTGAATTATGTTGCTGTAAACATGGAAGTGTACATATCTCTTCTAGATTCTGATTTTAATTCCTTTGAGTAAATACCCAGAAGTGGGATTGCTGGATTATATGGTAGTTCTACTTTTGTTTTTTTGAGGAGCCTGTTTTCCATAATGGTTGCAACATTTTACATCCTCAACAACAGCATTCAAGGCTTCTAGTTTCTCTATGTTGTTGCCAACAGTTATCTTTCATTTTGTCTATTGTTTTATCACATCCTAACAGGTGTGAGGTGACATCTCATTGTGCTTTTGATTTGAATTTCCCTGACAATTAGTGATGTACAGCATCTTTTATATACCTGTTGCCTACTTGTATGTCTTTTTTTTTGGTAGAAGTGTGTATTCAAGTTATTTGCCTCCCCACCCCGCTTTTTTTTTTTTAAAATGGAGTCTCGCTCTGTCGCCCAGGCTGGGGTGCAGTGGTGCGATCTTGGCTCACTGCAACCTCCGCCTCCTGGGCTCAAGCAATTCTCCTGCCTCAGCCTCCTGAGCAGCTGGGACTACAGGCGCCCGCCATCCCGCCTGGCTAATTTTTGTGTTTTTAGTGGAGATGGGGTTTCACCAGGCTGGTCTGGAACTCCTGACCTTGTGATCCACTTACCTTGGCCTCCCAAAGTGCTGGGATTACAGGTGTTAGCCACTGCACACAGCCTTATTTGCCCATTTTAATCTTATTATCATTTTTTATTCTATTGAGTTATAGGAGTTCCTGATATATTTTGGCTATTAACCTCTTATTAGATATATGATTTACAAATATTTTCTCCCATTCTATAAGTTGCCTTTTAATTTTGTTGATTATTTCTGCTGCTGTACAGAAGCTTTTTAGTTTGATAATCCCACTCATCTATTTTTAATTTTGTTGCTTGTGCTTTTGATGTCATATCCAAGAAATCATTGCCAATGCCAGTGCCATGAAGCCTCTTTTGTTTTCTTCTATGAGGTTTACAATTTTAGGTCTTAAATATGTAACCCATTTTTAGTTCCTTGTATGTATGGTACAAGTTAAGTGTCCAATTTTAGTCATTTGCATGGTTTATATAATTTCCTTGGTACCAGTTCTTGAAAAGACTATCTTTTCCCCATTGTGTATTCTTAACATGCTTATGAAAGATCAGTTGACTACATATGAATGAATTTTTGAGGGGCTCTCTATTCTGTTCCATTCATCAATATATCTGTTTTTATGCCAATATCATACTGTTTTGATTACTCTAGCTTTGTAGTGTGTTTTGAAATCAGGAAGTTTAAAGCCTCCAGTTTTATTCATTTTTCTCAAGATTTCTTTTGCTATTCAGGATTTTTTCTGGATTCCATATAAATTTTAGGATTGTTTTTTCTATTTCTATAAAAAATGCTAGTGGGATTTTGATAGGGATTGCATTGATTATTTTTGGTAGTGTGAACCATCCTTGCATCTCAGGGATAAATGCTTCTTGGTCATGATGTATCATCTTTTCAATGCATTGTATTGCTAGTTGTATTATAGCTTGCTAGTATTTTGTTGAAGAATCTGGACACATACATATATATACATATGCAACAAAATACATGTAAGGTGGGTAGTAAATAGAATTAAAATGTTTTAAAGTACTTGCATTTGGGAAAGTGGTAAAATATTTTAAAAAGTAAAAGATACATTGTAATCTCTAGCTTAATCACAAAAACAATACCAAAATAATGTATAAAAAGAAAATGGAGAGAAAAAGTAGAATAACAAAATTACTTAATCTTAAAGAAGGCAAGCTAGGATAGAGACTAGAATATTAAATAGAGGGATTAATACAGTACAAATATAAAAAGTTTATTTTGAAGCTAAAAGCATTAGTATGGATACAGAGGAATATTAATAATGATAAAAGTTTTATTCATCAGGAAAATATAACAATCTTAAACTTATATGCATCTAATAACTAGATACAAAATATATAAAGCAAAAATATAATTTAAAAAAGAAGTAGCCCAAGCCACATTATAGCAGGAAGTTTTTAATATACTTTTTCTCAGTTACTGATAGACAAAACTTCAGTACAGCTATAGAAGATTTGAGCAAAACAGTGGAAAACTTAACCTAATAGGCATATGTACTTGCAACCCAAGAGTTGCAAGATATACATGTTTTTCTCAATGCCCATGAAAAACTCATCGAAATTGAAATTTACTTTACCATAAAATAAGTGAGTCTCAACAAATCCAAAAGATTAACATTATATGAACTATGTTATTTAACCCAGGAGAAAGAAACCAGTAAACAAAAGATACATAGAAAATCCACAAATGGATAAAAGTTAAGCAGTACCCTTGTAAATAATTCATGAGTTAAAGAAGAAATCACAATGTAAGTTAAAATATTTTTGACTAAATAAAATCAAAATATAGCACATCATAACTAGTGGTTTATAGCTAAATATATGCATAGAGGAAATTTATTGCCTTAAATGCATGTATTACAGAAGTAAAATGTAAAAGTAAATAATCTCAGAATATATCTAAAGAAGTTATGAAAAGAGAACAGCAAATTAAACCCAAGGAAAGTAGAAGGAAAATATAACATTATAGAAGAAACAATGAAATTTTCCTAATGTACAGTAGAGGTTATTCAAGTCCAATATGGTTTCTTTGAAAATAATAATTGGTAATAAATAAACCCATGGACAATACTGAGCAACAAAACAGGAGAGATATTAGGAATGCAAAATGAGACTTTGCTATGTAGCCTATAGACATTAAACAACATTATAAAATATTATGAAGAATTTATGGAAATACATTTAAAATTCAGATGAAATGGACAAATTACTAGGAAAACACAATTTACTGAATTTAGATGAAATAAAAAAACTGTTATAAAAATGCAACACATCAAAATAACTGGAAAGTTTGAAGACTTCTACAAGGATTAAAAACATCATATTAGTAATTTCAAACTCTCAGTCAATGAAAACTCCTGGCTTAAATGACTTCTTTAATGAGTTTTGTCAATTACCTTAGAAAGAAACAATACCATTTTACACACTCCAATGGGCAGAAAAATAAAACAAAACAGAAAAAACTCTGTCTTTTTTTTTTAATCCAGCAAATCAAATATCAGTTCACTTAAAAATTTTAATCCTATCTTATAATTTTAACCTTTTCTGAAAAATTTTAAAATGTAGTTTGGTATATTTCAAGTATCTAATTTCCTTTTGGTTCTGCCTTCTTTGATTTGCAAAAAGAATTATTTTTCTTCAAGTTGATTAATAGTAGACTAAGAACTTGGAATTTTCCTCTGTCCAACATTAAGTTATTTTCATTGAAAACCATAAAATAATTTACTAATGTGTAAATTACTGTAACCATTTGAGGCACAATTTCCAATTCAATTAACTGAATGAGAGATGAATGTTTCTTTGATAATAAATGTCTCTTTCTGCTTATAGGTAGGCAGTCATTTATAACAACTAATTTACTTGATTTTTAGATAAGAAACCACAATGCTTAAATACACAAGATATTAACACTAGATATATTTTTTCAGTAATAATCTATATAAAATTCTGAGGTCATCTACTTTGAACAAATTTAAAAACACCCTTGATGTATGAATTTAGTGCTGCTTCTAGAAGACACCTAAAGGAGCATTACGAATTTAGCAATTCATCTGCATGAATACCCACTTAAATTACACTGTTTGCAATTTTTAAATGATGAGCTATAACATTCTGTTGTCTACACTCTAATAAAGGGTAGTCGTGAGACATTTTTATGAAGACTCTATTCCTATATTCTCTAGAGATTCTCATTTTGGTTATCTACTGAACATGAGTTCAGTAGTTGATTCATTATTTTTCTCAAATGTAAAAGTTTAGGAAAAGGTCGCCAGGAACTTCAGAAGTAACTGCATAAATAAGAGGATATATAAAAGAGGGAATAACTTATCCAAGAAGAATAGGCCGAAGAAACCATAAAGAGTGTCATGAGTATTGCTGTGAGTCCGTGAGGTTAAAATTAAAGAAATACTGTCAACAAGGACACCCCTTTGTTTCCATCCTGTCTTTCACAAAATGATATTCAAAACAGAGTGGAAAGTTTTTAGGCCAACCATTGTCTTTGAACATGTGAGCTTGTTCAGTAATAAACTTTCATCTCTTAACATTGCTGACTGCTCTCAAAGGCAGGTTGCTATTTCCAACCAAGAGTGATTTTACAGTTTTCACAGCAGATCTTTGCTGCAGCAAGCTAACTACAGAGACGGCCTCCCCTCTGCTGGGCCACAGCCTACATTCTCCCAGAATTAAAGTGGCAGTCTTTGTTTTGACTAACACGAAATAACTTGGAGATTTGCTAAATGAGGTTTGCAGTGGATACCGCAGTAAATTCAGTGACAATTTGGCAGATAACCTGGGAAAGTTTTTGAATTTGTCATTTTTATCATCTCTGCTGGAAGTTTCCTACTCCACTCAGGGCTGGAACATGAAAAATTGCAACTTTGCTGGATTCTGTGACAAAATAAACCCTGGGATACGAGGGTCAAAACTGTGATTCTGAAGGTTGTAAGGCACTTTTCGTGCAGATGGGGAGAGAAAATGTCTCCGTGCATGCTCAGCAGTCTATGTACCAGCCAACTCCCTTGCCCACATCCCTAGCCCACAGCACCTATCTGGCCAGGTGCTCACTACTAACAGTTGGCTTGACAGTCGGTTTGCCAGAGGGCTGGGGTGTTGCTCACTCAGGCCCAGGTTGTCAGGCTGTCCTGGCTTGGTGACTGTTGGCTTCTGCATAAGGTATAAAGCATTCTCCTTGCTGCCAACCTAACTGATTTTATTAGGCCTTCATAATCTTGATAACATTGTCCTAATATGGGCATTATAGGAAAGTAAAATTGCAGGCTAATGTCATTTATCAGTACAAATTCAAAAATCTGAAATAAGTATTAGAAAGCCTAATCCAGCAATACATAGAAAGAATACTACATCAAGAACATTTTTTTTTTTTTGCCAGAAATATAAGGTTGGTTCAACATTTACAATCAACCAATCTAATTCACTGTATGAAAGAATAAAGGAGGCCAGAAGTGGTGGCTTACACCTATAATCCTAGCACTTTGGGAGGCTGAGGTGGGTGGATCACATGAGTCAGGAGTTCGAGACCAGCCTGGCCAACATGGTGAAACCCTGTCTCTACTAAAAATATAAAAAATTAGCTGGGCGTGGTGGCGGGAGGCGGAGGCAGGAGAACTGCCTGAACCTGGGAGGCGGAGGTTGTAGTGAGACGAGATCTCACCATTACACTCCAGCCTGGGCAACAAGAGAGAAACTGTCTCAAAAAAAAAAAAAAAAAAAAAGGAGAAAAAAGTCATAAGATAATTTCCATAGATGTGAGAAACACATGTAATAAAAATTAACATCTGTTTGTAATAATAAAATCTTAGCAAGTTGGAAATAGAAGGAAACTCCTTAATCTGCTAGAATACTCACAGGTAGTCTTTATACTCATGGTGAAATACTAAAAACTTCTTTTCCTTTCTGAAATCACATCAGAAACAAGATAAGTATATCTACTATTACCATTTTCTATCTGACATTTTCACTGAAGAGCTTGGCTAGCCATTGCGATTAAAACAAAAACAAATTGCTTATAAAAGAAGAAATAAAAATATAACTCTTACTCATAGAAAATCCAAAATAACATATAGATAAATTATTAAAATGAATAATTGAATATACTGAGATTGTCAAGTACAAGATCAATACACACAATTAATTATACATTGTACCTACCAGTAATAACTAATTAGAAAATAAAAATAAAATATTCAGTTTTCAAAAACACCAACTATCTTGAAATATAGCTAAGAAAAAATTTGTGATCTCTCTTCTCAGAAAAGTAAAAATATTAAGAGAAATTAAAGAAGGTCTAAATAAATGTTTGTTGGAGATTATTTGTGGGCACTCTATCAGATTAAACAGTTTCTTTCTATTTCCTGTTTGCTAACATTTGAAAATTATAAATGGATGTTAGTTTTTATTAAATGCGTTTCCTGCATCTGTGGAGATAATCTTATGACTCTTCTCCTTTGTCAGAGGATGTATTATATTCCTGTATTGAAAGACTCAACGTTGTACAGATGTAATCCCTAGCAATATGTCAGGTTTGTGTTGTGTTTGTGTATGTGTAGAAACTGATTTTAAAAAGTATATGGAAATCAAAGGTCTAAGAATAGACAAGACAATCTTCAACAAGAATAAAGTAGGAGGATTAATTCTACCAGATATCAAGGTTTATTACATAGCTACAGTACTAAGGAAGTATGATATGGGTACAATGATAGATATACACCACTAAAACAGAATAGAACATCCAGAAAATACATAAACGTGGTTATTTGATTTTACAATAAAGGTGGTACTATAGAGCACTAAGGAAAAGATGATCTTTTCAATAATGAGTGATGTTTTTCACATGAATAAAATGCTGATGCTTACTTCACCCCATATATAAGAATGATTTTTAGGTGGATTAAAAGTCCTAAATAGGAAAGATAACTACTAGAAGTCAACCTAAAGAGAATGTATTCATGACTTTGGAGTAAGCATTGTTTCATTTACCTTATAGGTAAATTGAAAAGAATAAATGGTTCAGATTCTCTATCTTCTTTATTTTTTCTATTCTTTCTTGTTTTCCATTAGATAGAAGGATTTTTTTTTTTTTTTGTCTGTTAGAAAGCTATATACAGTTGTCCTTGGTACACACAGATGATTGGTTCTAGGACCCTCCACGTATACCCAAATCTGAGCCTACTCAAATCCCACAAGTCAGCCCTGCAGAACCTAAATATTTGAAAAGTCAACCCTCCATGTACACAGGCTTAATATCCCATGAATGCTGTAGTTTTGATGTATGTTTGGTTGAAAAAAATCCTTGTATAATTGGACCTGCCCAGTTCAAACCTGTGTCATTTAAGGTTAAGAGGTATCCTATGTTTGTGCTTTTGGTGGTTGCCTTCTTCAGATTCATGTTTATTTTTCTCTGATTCCTTAAACATATCAATATTTATATACTACTTAAATTTTATATGTATACATATTTATATACTTATTTAACAAGAGAAGCACATTCACCTGTGCTCCTACACTTTTTGTCTTCCCAGCTCTGTCATATTGATATAGTCTAGAATTTCATTTCTAGTTTACTACAGATGTACTTTTTCTTCTCTTTAGTCCTTTAAAGTTGTTTGCACAATGACGTATCTTACCAAGAAATTTGATACTCCATTTCTCCCCACATCTCTTGTACTTCTGAATGTGTTTCCTTATCATTATGTGGAATTTTGGTAGAAAAAGTTTTGAAGCCTGTGTGCCCAAAATGTTTTATTATGTTCTCAGATTTGAATGACAATTTGATTAGGAAATCTACTTTTAAATACATCATTTTTCAATACTTTAAAAATCTTTCCCTACTGATTTCTTGTACATAGTATTAGAGCTGAGATGTGTAATTACCACCCAATTCTTGTTTTCTATCAGTGATCTGCTCTATTTCTCTGGAAGCTTTTAGAATTTTGCTTTGTCTTTGATAGTTTTCACCTCTAGACAGAAGTGTCCTTTTCTTTATATCTTCTGTTTGGCATTTTAGAGGCTTTTTAATTTTCAGGTTTTAAGAAATATTGTTTTATTTCCAGGAAATTTATCTCCATTGTTTGTTCAAGTATTTTCTTGTCTTTATTTTATGTTGTCTTTTTTAATAGTAGCCCAATTATCCAATGTAGGCAGTTATTTCTCCTCCCACATCTCTAAAATGGTCTTTTATACCTTCTATCTCTATATTCTTTCCTCCTGCCTCCTGGGAGAGTTGCTCAGTTTATAAGTTACAAATTCATCCAGCATTTGTTCCTGTGTGCTCGTGTTTCCCTGGAGGCATGAGGTACTCTGTCTGATAGTGTGTTTGATAATGTCTATTGGGAAAGAGTGAAGGCAAAGGAGGAGGATGAAGTACAGGGTGGAGAGGCTGGCCACAATAGAACCACTACTTTACACTCTCGTTTCCTCTTCTCTTATCTGGTACCTCTTTGTACCAAAGTTTCACTTTTAAACCCTTGCAGGGGACATAGTACTTGGAGGAAGCAGCCTCTCTTAGTGGTAATTCATAGCCCTGGGTGATTGGAAAGGCTGTATTTTTCTTCCCTCTCCCAGGTCACCATAGTTACCAAAGAGTATTTCTTTAAAAATTCTCCAATAAAATCAAAAAATTAACTACATCAAATGAAACAGAAAACAAATGAAAAGGTATTACACCACTTACAACCTTCGAGATAAAACAAAACAAAAATTTTAACACACACACACACACACACACACACACACACACACACACACACACTGGAGTTTTTCAAACCAATTGCAACATGATAAATCTTTTACCATAGGCTGAATGAGCATAGGTTTGTGCCTAATGCGGGAAAGAAATTATTCAAGATCAGTATATCCTTTAGTATATATTTTCTAGTCATGTTTCCAAGGTCTGTAGCAGAACAATTTGCAGCACTGGGTATGTCTTTAAGTGACTGGGCTTGATCAAATGGGCAGGTTTTGCTATTTAGTAGAATGCAGATATATCCTGAAACTGTTTAGTGTAGTACTTTCTATCCCCACTTCTTGCTTCTCCATAAAAGAAAAACAGAACAAACCTCCCAAACACACACACACACTTAGACACACACACACACCCAAACACACACACAGTCTCCAAACTTTAGGACTACTACATGCATAATAGGCATTTAGGACTTTTACAAAAGTAGTTTTCAGTTTCAGTTGGCTTTCTCCACTTTTGAAGATCACCTAGATATTAAATAAGCAACCACTAGCTTTCTATAATAGCATGATACTTACTAAATAGGCTTAAAAGTCACAAAACCCAGCCAAATCAAACCACAACAATAGTAGCAAGAACAGTAAAAACATCAAACAACAATGCTTAAAGTTCTAAGAACAGAATGTGTAATGGCATGTCTGAGAACACCTGGAGAGATCTCTTCTTCAAGGGTTGGACTACAAGCAGAGGTCCCTTAAGCCCATGGCCCAAGGTTGTGGGTAACAATTTGAAGAGCGTTGGAGGTGTGCGTGTTTCCTACTCCTTGCAGGAAGAGATTTGCAATCAAATGTGGTAGACACTTTCTGTTCATTGTATACTCTGCCCTGTACAGTCCTGGGTGCTTCCTCTGTGTGATGCTCTAGAATTATGATTTGACCTGTCCTCCTACTGGCCCGCCCAGGGATCCCTAGAGGGTAGACTGACTAGCACGCAGGGAGGCAGTGTGGCAGAATGGAAGGAGTCAATATTTGACTAAAGACATCATTTGACTGCCTCTCGGAGATTTTTAAGTGTCATCGCCTTTAGGAAAATTACCAAAATGTGACTTTGTGAAAGCCAGATAATCTCTCTGAGCAGGAATTGGCAAGCTTTCTCTGTAAAGAGCCAGATCACAATATATTCAGCTTTTTGGGCTATGTGGTCTCTGCACAATTACTCAAGTCTGGCATCATAGCAAAATCAGGCATAGACAAAATGTAAATAAACGGATGCAGCTGTGTTCCAGTAAAAATGTATTTACAAAACAGGTGTGGGGCTGAATTTGTCCATGGACCATAGTTTGCCTACTTTCCTCTTAGAACCTTGGAGACCTTGTGGGTAAAATTGGGAGGTGGATAATAGTTTCTGCCTAATGTGTTAGAATCCAGTTAGAAAATAAAGATGAATATTTTATTTTAAAAGATACTATATGTGGAAGTGATTATATGTGGGAGTTTTTCTTCAGCTAGAACTCCAATGTCTTGGGAGATTACGTGGCTTTCAAAACCTTAGGCATCCAATTTGGATCCAATTTTCTGGTTGAAAGTAAAAATCTTCACATGGACTTTCTGGCTATCCAGTAGTTTCAATGGGAAGGGGTTTGTGTGAGTCAGCTGTCATTGAGTATGAGGGTTGCAGGTTAAATTTCCCCAGAAATGCATGAGAAGTAGGAGTGGTAAGAACTGGGAAGTAGGAAGGAGGAAAGCTGTTTGGCCATAGGTACCTGGACTATGCTAAGCCGCCTCTTCTGGAATAAATAATGATTTTGTACTTGGCTTTGGAAATCTCCTTGAGTTACTCTGATCTAAGATGTGCACGGTTGCCTTTGGCTAGCTCCCAGGGAGGAAAGCTTAGCTAAGAATTAGTTACTCAGGAAGGCAGAGAGCAGGGGAACCTCGCAGGAGACCTTATCTGGTAGATGATGGAACTTCCAGGAAGGGATGCTTGGGTTGCAAAAACACTGTGAATTAGGGTGTTTGGGGTGCATGTGAGTAGCACTCACACTAGCTCCTTCCCAAAGAAAAGGAACTGTCAGCCTTTATTGACTGATTGGCCGGTCTTTTGTTGATTTGTCTGATTTAAATTAGTCATCTTTTTTTTAATTGGATGACTGGTCAACTTTCTTCTTTGAAAGTAATCAATAATAGTGCATGGACAGAGGGGCACAAGCAGATTGCCCAGTGTTTTTATACAACCCACAATCTAATTTTAGCAAGAGAGATCAGAAAGCTGCCTCTGCGTCCCTGTGCTTCACATAGGCCCAGATATTAGCCATGGCTGACATTTTTATATTCTTAAATGCCTCACTCAGAGCAAAGCAAATTGCTCCAACCCCAAAATGCAGGAACTAGGGGCCTTTGAGATTCGTTTAGGGGATGTGAGACCATTTCTTTCTCTTTTTCCATCACTTCAAAAGCCCATAACTTAACGGATGATAGGACAGAGAAATTTATTCCATTTACAGACCAGTTAACAGATACATCTCATTGGTCCTGAGAGTGAGTGTGAAAAATCTGTGTGGCTCTGAATGAGGAGGGCATGACTGACATGTGTGTGATGTCTATAGAACCCATAAGCTCATCCAGACAGGCACAAGCACTGCTGAAGGGAATCACATTTTTTATTTGAATGTATGCCACTTAGAAATATTCTCTACAATTAATAATAGCATGGTTCAGAGAGTTCTAATTTTCTCTTGCTGTCAAAAACAAACAACTCACCAACCAAACAAAAAAGTAGTATCTCTCACATAACAGCCCAGAGTTAGGTGAGTGGGCAAGGCCAGGTGGGCAGTTCTACTCCATGTGATCATTCAGGTTTCCTCTGTGGTGTTGTTCTATCTTCACCATTCTGTGGTTGTATTCCTCATCTGTTTGGTGAGTCTTCTTGTGTGTGTGTGCGCGCATGTATACAACACTGTAAGAATATACATTTATCCTATGGGACTTTATAAAGCCATGTTAATTTTATCATTTACTCATTTATTTTTTTATTTTTTTTTAGAGATGCAGTATTACTCTGTTGCCCAGACTGGAGTGCAGTGGTGCGATCATAGTTCACTGCAGCCTTGACCTTCTGGGCTCAGGTAATCCTCCTGCCTTGGCCTTCCAAGTGGCTGGGACTAGAGGCATGCACCACCATGCCCAGTCCCATGTTAATTTTAAATGAAAAAATGTACGGGCAACAAAGATTCTTTCCTGATATATTTTTTTCTAGCAGCAAAGTTGTTCACCTCTGATTTTCATTGTCCTTGTTCAAGGAGTGAATCTTTTGCAGGCCTGTTCTTACTGAGTCCTCATTTCTTCACAGCAGGCTACAAAGCTGGTGTTATGGAAGTTCTAAAGGGCTCAGTAATAAGCCTGAAGTAAGGGGAAGGAGCTGGAAGCCACTATGAGTAATGAGAAAACCAAACAGGAGGAAGGAAGAGTGACAACAGATAGCGTTGTCTTGTGTAAATTAGGTTTGTCCAGAATCAACAGAAGCTTGAATAAACTCAAAGTGAAATACCATCTTGAGGCTTATGTTACCTTCAAAAGCAACTGAAAAAGCTAAAAAGTAACCTAAACCACTTTCTAATCAGGAGTGTTCTTTCCAGGTAACGTCGCCAGCAGAAGCGAAATCCTAGGTGACTCCCTTTATATTTATTTATTTATATTGTCAAATGATAATTGTGAATATTTATGGAGTGCGATGTTTTTGATGGTATTGGTAGGCTTTGTTTCATGGGTGCACACATAAGTTTGCCCACCGCCCCCTTGTTCTTCGGTGACTTGGCTAGAGAAACGATCCATAGTATTTTGCTATTTCTCTGGCAGACCCTATGTGCTCTCTGCTTCTCACATCTTTGTATAAACATCACACTCTACAATTGACAGCCCTTGCGTTTCACTTCGCACTCAGGAGGCACGGCTCTGTCAGATTTTAAGTGAAAGGATATAGTTTGTTTAAGCCTTTTTCAGGATAAGTTGGAAGAAGAGATGGTCTCTAGGTGCTCAGAATGACTTATTTTTCTTTCGATAAACTCTGAGAAGCACTTTCATTGGTTGACATATTTCCTGCCCCCAGCCCCTTCCCACCAAATTAGGTCTAGAGGTAACTAGGCATGAGGGAAGAAGTGTGGTTTTTAGAATCAGGCAGGCTTGGGTTCTAATCTCAGCAATGCCAAACCCCAGCTATTTAATCACAGGAGATAATTGTCCCTAAGTAATCATTTTCCTCTCCTTTTGAAAATGGAGTGGGACACTTGACTGTCTAGGTTGAGACCATGTTTTCCACCCCTTGAATATAGTGTTGACAAGTCACTGAGTTCTCTTAAATGAAACGTGAGTGGATGTGATATATGAAATATCAGTATCACCTCCTTAAAGAAAATTGCTAACCCTTCCCCACTGATCTTTACTTGGTCTTATGGTTGGGAACGCTGATGTGGCACTGGGGAGCTAGCTTTCACCAAGTGGATAAGGACTGAAATGTAGAGGATGGTGGAGCAGCATGGAAGGAACCTGGGTCCCTGAATGATCACATGGAACAGAGCTGCTCACTGTCCTAGCTCACCTGCTTATCTCTATACTGTTAATTAAGAGGCAATAGAATTATGTTATTTTAAAGTCACAGTATTGTTTGGTCTCGTTGTTTTAGAAGTGTAACTTATGTTCTAATTAAAAAGGTGACTTTTAGAAAGTTACTTAACCTTTTGCCCCTAAGTTTTCTCATCTGCAAAATGAGGAAAATATACTGTTCATTTTCTTGATAAGCTTATTGTGAGGATTACACCACGAAACGAATATTAATGTATTTATTGAGTGTTCTGTGTCTGCCTAGTTACTATTATTACTCATGCATGTATATAAGTTTACCAGTGAAGTTCAGATTTTCAAGATAGACAAAATGAAGGCCTATAACATATTTGTATTTTCTCTATGTGACAACTAAGGTGACCAACCATCCTGGTTTTCCATGGACTGAAGAGATTTCTGTGAAGTGGGAACTTTCAATTTTAAAATGGACACAATTCCAGGAAAACTGGGTTAAGTTTCTCACCCTAATTGGAGGCCCAGCTTGTGAGAATTTCAGTGTTAAAATCAAGACTGTTCCACAGTGGGTCATTCTAGTAATAACACAGCAATTGGAGAAGTTCTTTGAAATAAATGATAATTCTGAATTTGATGTAACATGCATGAAAACTCTCTTTCTAAACCTGGTAGAAATTTAACCCACTGATGCCAACCCTACCTTCTATATAATTTCTTTCTCTTTGAAACATTTATTCTTATTATTGTAAGAAATACTTGTTACATACTTCTGCCATTACTAACTAGCTCATTGCCACCCTGAAAAAGTAGATGTTGTTCATTTGCAGTCAGGAAATGTAGGCTATAGACATAAGCAAATGGTGGCATAGTCATTGGATCTCTTCGTCTCTTTATGACAAAATCTTGTTGACTACTGGTTGATCCCATTGCTGTTACACACTTTGGGAAGATGATTGAAATACTGGGTTGCTTTGCTGGGCAGATTTGATATGCTTATTATAAACACAGATTTGTTCAGAGAGGAGAAGCCAAAGTATACCTTACTTATCCTTAAGTACTAAGATTACTGGGGCACCACTGTGCATTGTTGATGCTATATCTGAAACTGGATTTTAAATGTATCTAGTAAAGGGACGTGATAAGTTTTGACTTGGTGAGGACTTAGAGGATAAAATTTAGATGAGTTTTTCTTGATACGACTTTCTTCATATTTTACCCATATTCTCCTGAGTATGATGGGAATTACAATTATTTTCTAGATCATGTCTGCGCTCATGCCTCCAAAGATGACTCAATGTTTCCAGCAACAACCTGAGTGTTAAGCATGTGTATCTTACATTCTGGAAGGAGAGTGCACTGGTACAGTGAGGTAGGCCAGGACCACGCATCCTCTGAAATTGCTATTCACCTTTTATTTTGGAATGTTTTTTGTTAGTCTTTCTAACTTTCATAATAACTTGATAGTGAGATTTTACAGGATTTACTGGCACTATCTCTAGAAGTACCTGGAAGAAATCTTCATCGTAAGTGAAATCATATGTTAACAATAGCCCTTTGGGCCTCTGTAACAAAAAACACTATAAAATCAACACCAAGTGCAAAGCCAGTGTTATTGTAGGCCAGTGACGGTCACTATGTTGATATAATTGAACTGGTTAATATAAGGGTGCCCTCCACCCCTCAATTTCCTCAAACTTTATGATGGGCCGAAAAGAATGGTATTTCTCAAACATAAGAAAGCTATGCTTTGCCAAGGATATATGTGTTGTAGGTAGGCAGGCAGTCCAATTCAGTTGGGGAAAGGGGTTATCTAGCTTCACAGACAAGATTGGATTTTCATGGCTAAAAGGTATCTCTTTCTTATCAGTTATCTTGGCTATCTTTGCCAAAAAATCAACCTGATGAAGTGTTGCATATTTTCCCAATGTTTCTCTCTAGTGTCATATTGTTATGGCTTCAGTTTGTGCAATATTTATGTGAGGTAAAGTACAGGTCCGTAAACTAACTGTTCTTGTCAACAATAAGAAGGATATTATTAGCTAGAAAAAGAGAATATACTTTCTTATAAACTTGTTTTCTTCCTATTCAATATTAAAGAAAGCTCTTACCATAGTAATGGAGCCTTAAACAACACATACAATATTTGTGAAGATCCTTATATGGCTAGAGACTTATTTTTTCTTATACTTTGTGGCTTAGGAAGTTTCTATAAATTTTCCTGTTTCAGAAAATTTGACGTTTCTAGGTGAAACTAATAGCCTTATTTTTTTGTAGTCTGACAATTTTATAAACGTATTGAAAAAAGGAGCTAACAAGTTATAGAGTTCCATAGATTGTCTTTCAGAATATGAAAGAAAAAAATAGAATTGTTTCTTTTTAAATTCATTGCAAATGTTTATTAACTAGATATCTTACCGGCATTATTTTCTCTTGGGCTTTTGTTTTCTTATCTCATGTATAAAATGGAGATATAATATTGCAAAGGTTTTTTTGTGGGAATTAAATATGTAATGTTTGTAAAGTTCTTGGCATAGTGTCTGAGACATAGCAAGCACTCAATGAATGCTTTCTATTCTATTATTAATATCATTATTATCACTGTACTGTCTAAAAACTGTGGGTGACATAAAGAGCTACCAACAAATAATTTATATCTAGTTGGTGAGGTAGGGCTTATGCTTATGAAGTTTCCCATATGATTTGGTGACACCATATGAGCCATATGTGGGCTGCATTTCTAGTTCTATGTAAACTGTTAATATTGGACTGGGAAAGTCAGATTTTAGCCTGGTGGGTAGATCAGAGAATGGAGATTTGGAGAATAGGGGCAGAGGTTGAGTACCCAGAAAGTATTCAGATTATTTTGTACTCCAAATAAATAAATGCAACACATAAAATTTGGGGAGCAGTCCATGGGTACAACTAATAAAAAATGGACAGTCAAGTTGGGGAGTAAGACATAAGTTTACTGAAAAATTTAACTGAGATAGGTTTTTCTTTTCTTTTTTTTTGTGCTGTTTTGTTCTTTTCATAGATCTAGAGATTCCCTTCTTGGTCTTTGCCTCAGTCTTTCTATGTCTATTGACAATAGTATACTGATGTAACTGGAAAGGCTTCATGGAGGAAGTAGGACTCTAACTGGACCTTGAAAGGTGGGAAGAATTTAGACAGTATAAAGAGGAAACAGAATTGCATATCAGATGGGAGGAAGTGAACACTAAATGCAGGAGGGAAGAACATGTGCCTGGGGCCCAATGAGAAGATTATATAAGGATGTTAGGGATTTACATAAGGAAGTAGTGTGATAGGTGAGCTGGAGCCATATTATGGTCAGTTTAAACGATCAAGTTTGTATGTTATCATTGAGGCAGAAAAAAGTATTACATGTAAAAATGGAATTCCTTCCTTCCTTCCTTCCTTCCTTCCTTCCTTCCTTCCTTCCTTCCTTCCTTCCTTCCTTCCTTTTTTCCTTCCTTCCTCCCTCCCTTCCTCCCCAGATTCCACTCTGCTCTGCAGCCATCAAGGGATGGAGCCTGTGCATGTTCCACCCTAGCTGATAGAGTGAGAGGTGTCTGAATGGGCATATTTTGGTCAGTTTAAATGATTAAGTTTGTATTTTATCATTTAGGCAGAAGAAAGTATTACATGTAAAAATTGAATTTCCTTCCTTCCTTCCTTCCTTCCTTCCTTCCTTCCTTCCTTCCTTCCTTCCTTCCTTCCTTCCTTCCTTCCTTCTTCCCTCCCTCCCTCTCTCCTTTCTCCCTTCCTTTTTTCATTCCTTTCTTCCTGCCTTCCTGCCTTTCTCTTTTCTCTTTTAGTTCATGCTTTTTACTAACCGTGTACAATTACTTGCATTCTAGTTTGTTGAAATAGTAGATCAGAAAACATTTGCCACAGTAATATCTGTCAAAGTGGCTGGCCATTAAAAACTCTAGCACCACATTCATCTGAAGGGCACTTCCAATGAAGATGACTAGTTTTTGTCATTCTTATTCACCATACAGTATTTCAAGATAGCCAATGTCACTCTCTTTCTCTTATGCTTATTCTTCTTAAGACTTGTATAAAACTTCTTCTTTAGCACTACCACAAAACTACAACATAAGATAAGAGAGTGTACCCCTTTTGAATTTTGTGGTTGGATGGAGGATGTCCATCTTCTCGTTATTTGCCACTAAAGATCATTTTTTGCTAGTCAGGAGGCATTTCTTCCTTATCCTGAATCTTGGCCTACTGTATGCAAGAGTTCAGCTTCCAAAGTGACGGTCTTCTCTGTGAGGGTTTTAACAAAAATCTGCATTTTGGTGTCCGATCTGTCACAGTAGATGGCTAGGAAAATTGAAGATTGAAGTTTCAAGAATAACTTGCCCCAAGTCATTATCATTGCTAAGTAGAAAGACAGGGATTGGGTCCCAGATGAGTGTGCCTCCAAAGCCTGTATTTTTTTCCCACCACCTGTGCTGCCAATGGGAATCTTTTGAGTTGACAAAAGTTATACATTAGATCCATTACGCTGGAGGAGAAAGAGTCAAGAAAGACATGTTAGGAAGCCAGTGTGATAAGCCAGATGGGAAATGTCACATTTATAAAAAACTTCCTGACAAATAAATATCACCATGACAGCTGTGTGAACGGAGTTACTAATCTTCATTTTAGAGTTGAAAAAGAATATATGGTTGATTCTCATTATTCTTGGTAGTTATGTTCTATAAAGTTACCACAAGTACTGAATTAGTGAATACTGAATTAATGGGAAATATGTGAGTCTCTGGACTTCAACTGATTGATATGTAATCTTGGCTTTATGTGTCTTAGAGTTCTGTTTAAAAATGTATCTACTTAATATATATTGTTGATTCATTAACATTGAACTCATAGCCATCAGCACTATATCCCAGGCCTAAATGAAGTATATATAGTACCTGTATTTTCTTCGTAATGGACGTGACAGCCTTTTTGTGCTCAGTAACACTAAATAGCACCTCAGTGCCTGTGAGAGGTGAACAGGAAGGCCATGTTTCCTTGTTTGACCTCCACTGAGAATGTGCACACTGGGTCACTCAAATTTTTTACTATTCTGGGAATGTTGACAAACAACTGGGAAAGCATCATGAATATTAATTTCGAGGTTACAAATTAATTGTATCAAGTACGTGAATTTGCAAGTACAGAATCCACTAATGATGAAGATCGACTGTGTAACATTTATCAGGCACTTACTATGAGCCAGGTACTGGGTTAAGAAATTGATCTCATATAAACCTCCTAATAAACTCATTTTACAGATAAGCTGTGGAATAATTGAACTTGTCCAGTGGCACACTGCAGGTGAGTGGCAGACCTGTGATTCTGTATCCACATCTCTGGTTCTAGAATCTGCTTGTAAGCATCATGTTGTATGGAAGAAATGGAGACTAATTCAACTAACTCATTCAAGCTTTCTCAACCAGAAAATGGCAGAGCAAGGACTTTAATTCTTCCTGTCACTCAAATTCATATCCCAGACAGACCATCTCACAGGATAGAGTGGTGTGAATGGAAAGAAAAGAGGAGTTGTGAACATCAGATCAAAGGGCTTATGTTAGCGTTTTGTCCATGGAACTATGAGACATAATTAGACAGTTTTGCGATTCTACTTCTGAGTTTTGCTTTGACAGGACTCTAATATACCAATAAAGATAAAAAAATCCATCTTGTTTTCTTTTTGGATTCAAAATACATATAATTTGAGGTGATGTCAGAAGAAATAGTAAATTAGAATTAGGGATCATCTTTTAAAAGTTTTTTGAAGGAGAAAGAGATTTTGCTCCTCTCTGCCCATTCTATTGTGTCTGTTGTTTTTGACTCCAGAAGAAAAGTTTGGAGATCCTAGGAGGATTAAATGAATTGGGTGACAGAAAATTGTCTGGATTTGCTTCTTTAACTTGTGAAAAGTGCAAGGGAAATAACAATCTTTCTTGTTGGACTAGGGGAAATGCACACATTTCTTGTGGGAGAGTAAATTTTTGCAAACATTTTTGGAGAGTAACTTTGCACTAGGCATCAAATGTATATACTAAGAAATATTGCCCAAAGATCATCAAGGTTATGTGCCAATACTTGGCTCTGAGAAGTTTCCTTGAAGCTAAATATATTGAAGAAATGTTGAAAACAACCACAATATCTAACAATAGGAGACTGGTTAAATACATTATAACCATACAATAAAATGCTATGCACATGGTATGATAATAAATGCAAAGTCTTTCTGAATTTACTGAACATATATATATTATCTTATTTAATCCTTACAGCAATCTTTGATAAAGTTTTAATAATATGAAAATATATTCATATTTTTAAGAGAAAAAAGCTGTAAAACATATACATAAACTACTATTTTAATATAAAAATGAATGTCTTTAGTAAAAACTAAAAGGATAAACAAAATATTTAGAAGGCAGTTTTTTTGAAAAGTATGAATATAGATGAATTTTAGTTCTTTCTTTTGCTAATATAATGGCTAAGAAATAAAATATTCTTGTTGTGCCTTTTTTTGGTCTGCAAATTTTTGTCTTTTAATTGAAACAAATAGTCTTTTACATTTATTGTTATTACTGATGCATTTGAATTTATATCTAGCATTTTATTTTGTGCTATTAATCTGAGCTTTATCTGTTTATTTTCTTCTTTTTTGAGTTTATTTTTCATTTTATCTTTTTCTTTGCTGCACTCCATTTCTAATCTCTTAGTGATTACTTCTGCAATTAGTACATGCATACCTAATTTATCAAAGTCTACAATCAGTATCTTCTTTTCAAACAAAATATTAACTCCATTTGCTCTACTCTTACATTATATGCTATAGTTGTTGTGTATCTTATTTTTGTTTATTCTTAACCTCACAATGACTTTATCATTTTTATTTAATGTGGTTTATATCTGTTTAAATTTACCTATATATTCATCATTTTTTTTGTTCTTTATTCTTCCTGTATCTCTAATCTGCCATCTGGAATCATTTTCCTTCTTCTTGAAATCCTTTAGAATTTCTTTCTTCTGGTGGCAAACTCTCTTAGTGTTTTGTTTGTCTGAAAATGTCTTTATTTCACCTTGATTCTTGAAGGATATTTTGCTGGGTATGGAATTTGAGGCTAGAAATTGTTTTTTTTTTCAGTGTATTGAAGATATATTACTTTTTTTCCTGGCTTCCATTGTAGCTTTTGGTCAAACAACTACCCCCTTGAATATAATCCGTTTCTTCTCTCTGATTACTTTTAAAATCTTCTCTTAGATATGGGTGTTCTTCAGTATGTAATTATGGTTTCCTTTTTAGTTTTCTTGCTTGGGATTTATTGGCCTTGAAGGATGAACCAAAAATAAACCTTTCTCGGAACCCACTCCCATTCTCATAATCAGGACTGGAAGGAAAATGCTCAGCTGTTGAGAGGTGTAAGACAAATAGTAGTTTTTGAAATAAGAAAAATATGAGGGGAGCTGTAACCACAAGCTCCTCTCCTATATTTAGCCTGAAGACAAACTACTTGAATGGCCTGATAAAAACTTAAGAATGTAGTTTAAAGTGGTCCCAGACTAGTAAATTCCTCTCCCCCACCCCCAGCTCCACAAATGCAAACCCATACTGGAGAAAAGCCCTTTCACCCCATTCAGGAAAATAAGAAATTTACTGCCATGATTCATTAAACATTTAGAGAAAAAAGATGTTATAAATGAGAATCAACAGAAACAACATATAATAGAAATCGGTCCACAAAGAATCCAGATACTGACATTTTTAGGCATAAAATATAAGAGTGTTTATAATATTTAAAGAAAAATGTAAACAATTTGTAGAGGAATATTAAATCAAGAAAACAGTTAATCAGATTGGGATTTAATCAGAAAAATGAATTATTTGACAAAAATTCTATTAATGTGTTTAACAGGAGATTTGACTACTTTCTTCAAAGTACAGCTGTGTGCAGTATATCTACTTGGATTCTTACTACATGGCGGGGGGGGTGGTGGTAGTAGTCTGAGCATACTTCCGTGAATGCCACCCCAATAAAACTAAACTAGTTGAATGTTACTTGGAGGAGTAGTGCATCATCATTTTACCTGCTTTCCAATATGATTCCAGAAAAATTTGAGAGTTCTATATGGGCACAGCACTATGCTATGCTCTTTAAGGGAATGTAAAATAAATATACATGGTTTGTGCTTTCCAGACTTCTCCAAATGATGGAGGAATAAGATAAACATACAAAAAGCTCATATACAAAATAGACTGTGTATATATTGTTACGTAAGTATCAATAGCATGCAGGTATACAACACGAGAGTTTGAGAAGGATATAAATTCTGAAGGCAACACAATTGATGAAAATTTTTTTCAAAAGAATTTTATTAAGGATAAATGCTGCAACTTTTTTCAAAAGAAATTTCCTGAAGCATCAATTTGGATGGAAACTGAGATCTCAGGTGTCCTGAATGAATTGCCCTACCTAGGACAAAGCAAGAAATTTGTCATTGTTGATGGTGGGGGAGAGAGGTAGAGAGAGGCAGAGACAGGGAAAGAGTGGTGGAGAGAGAATGAGAAAGAGCAAAGAAGGCAGGGAGAGAGAGAAAGGAAGTGGGAGCTTGACACAGCCAGGAGAGGAGGCAAGGTTGCATGCTTTTCAGTGTAATTCCTCCCTTTGAAGTGTAAATCTTCAACCATGCCTACAAAGATTATGAAACACTTAATATAAATTCTTTTTCCTACACTGAGTTGTGTATTCTGGCCCTAGTAAGGCAGAATGGAGATAGTTTGATGGAGGGCACTAGCGACAGAGTGAAACAGGAGGTTACATCTCAGGAACTTGAGGATGTGAAGGGGAGAGCTTCACACTAGACCGGGTTAAGAAACTGGAAACTGGCCAAGTTTAACTACATTTCTGAGGAGAAAGAGATGCCAGATGACATCTAGATGACGCTAAGAAGCTTTTGTGAGAGACAGAATTTGAGCGGGGACCCTGAGATACGGCTTGCACTTTAGCTGCGGGAGAAGATACGGATATTCCAGGAGGAGAAATGAGCATGAGCACAGGCACCGAGAGAGGAGGGTGCTGGGAGCTGTTGCCAGGCACCAGCCACGGAGCAGGCCTACCGTGTCCTGCACATCAGGCTAGGGAAAAAGTCTCAACTTGAAATGGGCCAGTTAGGACAGACCCTAGGATTCTAGGTCCGAGGCCACCCACCGAATGTGTGGCTGGTTCTCATCTTTCCACGGCCTTTGGACCCTGGATTGGTATGGCCCCCCTCCCTGTTAGGCTGCCCCACTGGCTTGCTTTCTGCCTCCTGCACACGATTTGGGGGCAGACTGAGTTTTGGGAATGAGGTGCCCACAGTGGTCAACTGCACAATGGCGCGTCTCCTGGATGTAATTAAGTCGTCGTTTGGCACATTTTTGCTTGGATATGGTTTTCTGGAGCACCTCAGGAGATGTCAAACTCCATAACTAAGCCCTGGGACCAAAATATTCACGCACAAGTAAATGAAAGCAGACCCGTCACTGGGGTCTGCCCCCTGAAATATGGCTGCCCACATCTTTGAAAGTTACAAACCCCACTGTCTATCATCCCCCATCGACTCTACGTTTCTGATGCTTGTCAGCTCATATGCAACCTGAATCGCCTGCCACTGGGGAAAAGGTGAAGTCAAAGTGCAATAAAACCCACTATGGACTTGCAGTACACTTGAACGTGATACTCCAGTTCAAAGAATAACGTTTTAAACAGACTAGAGTTTCTGACAAACGTATAACTAATGACCATCGAATGCTTTTGATTAAAAAAAGCATGAATCTAAAGCCATTAAAAAGTATTATTCCCCCCCCCCCCCCCCCAAGGCAAAGAAGTTGCTTGCGTCTTTGAGGGCTATTTAGTGACCATAGAACTTTGGTTCAAGGAGCTGGAAATTTGTTCAATGCTATGTCACATTCTGTATTTGATTTGCAAACATAGTTTCTCCTTCACCAAGTGACCACTCAACTAAAGTCAAAAGTTATCTGATTACAGGAAAATAACTTGATCATTCTGATTACTGTAAATATTTTGTAAGGTTGTTCCAACTAAGCACCCTCAGAAAATTTCCATGTTTTCATCTTATTGTGTATATACAACTTGGGTTATATTCCTCTAGTTTTAAAAAGGGCTGCAATTTGAGAAGATGGCTTTGAGGCCCTTCAAAATTACTTGCAATTTTTTTCCACTGTATTAAAGAGTTGTAGGCCATTCCAATATGATCCCAGTCTAATATGATAAATTAGTAATGCATACTGTGTTTAGAGGTAAGATATGGAAAAATTCCTTCATGCTAATTTCCTGCCTATTTGTAACGATTAGGTCTTAAAATTCCCCATACATCTCTGTCAGGTAGATAAAAGACCCCGATTACTTAACTGCTGCTCAGACATTTCACACACCTGGTTTCAGATAAGAGTTCTAGAGTAGGAAGAGAGAAGGGTCTAAGGAAAAACACAAGGAAAATGCTTCCAGTTTGCAACATCAAATTTTATTACATTGGGTCGTAAACAACCCCAATTAGCAAAGCATGTTCACAAAGTTGCCTTTCGAAAGGCAGTTGTGTGTACATTTCCCTAGGAGCAGATGGCAATCGTGTGGAATTGCTGCTCCGTCCTTGGTTTTGGAGATTTACAAGGAGGGGTAGGGCCATGTTTACCAAGCCTGCTGCTGTCCCTGCCAAATCAATTTCTTGTCAGGGTACAACCAGACCTCTGGAAAGGGTCAAGTAGGAGTCCAGGGGGACCACTTGACATCTGCTCCACTCACGACTTTTTGATCTTGTTGTTTTTGGCTTTTGAAGAGCAGGCCCACCTTGAAGAGTGTGGGTGTGTGTGTGTTTGTGTGTTAGAGAGAGGGAGAGAGAGAGGGAGATGGGTGGCATTGGCACGGGAGAGGGAGGGAAAACAAACTCACAATGACAGATCAAACGAAGGCAGCATAAAATTTTTGTTTAAGTTCGGTGGGATTACATGCTTTGACATGACAATAACAGGAACAGGAGGGAGAATGCCAGGGTCTCATGTGTGAAACCCTTTGTGAAAGGAATGTAAACTGTGTGGCTGTTTTGCTGTCATTAACCAACACTTGAACATGGGTGTCAGTGAAAACCACATTTCCTACTTTACTCTGAGCCACTTCCCCTGGAGCTGACTGACACTGCCGGCATGGAGCTTTCTCTTTCTTTTGCAAAACAAAACAAATGAAATCTTGCCAAGAAGAAGGTGGGGGACACTTGGGAGGAGGTGGCAGATACTAACGCTACTGGCCCAATATTCATCAGGTTTGCCATTTCCGTTCCAAACTCTGGCCCTCATCATCCTTGAGGGGGTGTAGGAAGGAAAAATGAGGGGCAGGGACAAGGAGTGGGGACAGGGGAGGAGAAATAGCTTAGGCATCCAAAAGCCTGAAGGGTTCTGAAGCGCCTTGAATAGGCGAGTAGGCAAGAAGTGACAGGACATCATTGGATGACGTTAGTGCAGCAGCCATCTTGACCTTTGCCTCCCTGATTCTGCCATTGGCCTGTTATTCACCCTCCTCTTGGTTCTGTGTGGATGAGGAGAGGAAGGCCTGGGTGAAGGTGGCCTGGCTCAGGAGTTTTTAGTATTAATGCGCCACCTGTCTTGACTCTGGGGTTTTGTCCCTGATTATGTTTTGTCCTTGACATTTCTTAAAAAAATGACATAGCAGGACCTACAGAAAGCTATCAGGAAGGCCCTGGTGTCCCTCACAGTGTCCCCTTCTACCTTTGGTTGAAGACTGAAACTATGAATGGGCTTATTTTTTTTGGATGTCAGGCATTTTCTTGGTCTACTACACACATCCTATTCAGCTGTTCTCAGACATGTACAGAATTGGTTTATCTGAGTCTTTATAAGATAGCACCTCACCAAGTGTGGGAAGCCAAGTTTGGCCATGGGGGGCAGGGACAGCAAAGTCCAGGGTTTGGCAGCAGGAAAGCTTGGAGGGTGGGAAGGATAGGGTGACCCCACAAGGTGGTGTGCCATGTGAAGACATGCAAGACCATGTTTTGCTGGGCTCTGGTTGATGTCGGAATCTGATAACTCCACCTGTACCCTAGGACTCCATATTTATGGAATGTCTGGAGTAAGTAATGACATTTGTGTCCTGGTTTAGAGATCATGAAGTTGACTTGTCTTTGGACACAGAACTAACAAGTGGTGAAGGTAAGATTTCTGTAAACCTGGGAATAGGTATCCTAAATCCTATTCGCTGTCTGAAGGGAATTGGTGTCTAAGCAATTTATCAATGTATGCTCATGAGTTTAGGTGCTAGCAGAGAAGATGGCCTGGCTCATTAATGACACTTCCATTCCATCTATACCTAGAGGTGAAATGTTTTGTTTTCCAGTGAATTATTTTTTGGGAATAGTTGTCACATGTAACAGCTGTAGATGGAACCTGCCTAGCCTACCTCTTTGTGATCCAGCTGCCCTGGATATCCATCCCCAAACCCTGGTTTCTGAGTGCAGCCATCTGGAAAGGGGTGCAGGGCTGGGCCCCTGCTGCCTCTCATCTGCCTTTCGTATCACCTGGAGTCTGCTCAGTGAGGTCTACTGTGAGGGCTTAAAACTAATCTCCCATAGTTTATGATCCCAAATCCATTTGCAGTGAGGAAGACCCCGGCTGACCAGCGGCTTAAACAAATGTCCCCTTCTGTGGCGTTCCTATGGCGAGACTCAAGTTCCACACGCATGATGTAAGTGAGAGCAGGGCAGGCCTTTCTCCCACACGTGGCTCAGAAATCATTTACAAAGCAAACAGAAAAGACAGCCCTGGGCAGGAGACTTTTCCTTTTGCTCTGGGCCAGGCTTGCACTCCCAGGCCACTCCTAGAGGGCTCGTCTGATCTGAACGTGCAATTGAAAACAGGTGTCCACCCAGTGCCTATAAAATATATACTGGCAATGGGGGAGATCCTTGGAGATTCTTTCAACTGGTAGAAATATGGAGACAATTCCCAAATCTGACTCTGCCTAGATCCTTCCAGACCTCCAGCCCCATCTCTCTTAGAAAAAAGAAAAAAATTCAAACAAATACTTATAGGGAAACTGGGAGCATATGGTTCTACCACTACGAAGAAAGAAATGTGAAAAAGATTAGCGGGACTCTGTCAAAACATCAGAATGGGCCTTGTGCGGCTGGAAAGGGACTTTTGTCTCCTGCCTTACCTCCTCCTCCCCACCTGAGCAACCTAAGTGACCTTGGGCTGTACAAGCAAAGTGGTGACTGTGACTTGGATGCCAGATTTATCCAATTTCTGTTTAGTAAACAAATCGAATGTACTGCTGCTCGTGTTTGGGATAAATACCTGATTAGATGCTCTTAAAATATGATGACTACGGCCCATAAAGGAAAGGAGTTTCAGCTGGGCAACGTCCGGCTGGGGTGCAAGGATTGGGTTTCTTCTTTATTTGTTGTCAGCAAGTGCTCCTGATCTTTCCTACCTTGCCATCTCATTAAGCATATGCTTGAATGTGGGGATACTGACAACGCAGCTGTATTTCATTTGTAGATAATTGATGCAATAAATGTAATAACCAAACGAGATATGTTGACTCATGAGCTAATTTGGGTGTAGATGTTACAGCACTTGTGCAGCTGGAAATGTTTCCATCACACAATCTGTTTCAGATAAATGTTCCTCGTTCCTGTCCTCACTAAGACAGGAAAAAAAAAAACCCACCAAATCATCCTGTATATCTAAAAGTACATGTTCGTAAGTCACAGTCAGTCTAAGCACTGCCTAAAAGAATACCAATATAAGCAATTTACTATGCAAACAGGTGACATTAACCCCTGACACTCTGGAGGTGCTCAATACAGGTGTTCAACCTGGTTTCTTTAAGCACTTTTGGTCTAGAAACCTGAGGAACCTCAGTTGGAGGGGTGTGGATCCATTGTTTTTCTTCTGCCTTTTTTGTTTCTTACTGCAGTCAGAATTTCTTTCCATGACCCATGTATTTCCAGAGGCTCCTCACCTTTTATCTCCTCTGATATTAGGTTGCTGCAAAAGTAACCGTGGTTTTCGAAAGCCACGGTTACTTTTGCAGCAACCCAATATTTTAGCTCAAGCAATCTGAATAATTGTATGTAGGAGACAAAGTCCTGTGATTTTAAAACAAGGGCTCTTGGAATGGACAGCCGTAACAGAAAAGAGTTTGTAATACATGAGAGAATCACACTTTGAAGAAGCTCTTATAAGCATCTGTTGATAACCTAGGCTAGAGTTGTAAATTATGGCCCACAGACCACATCTAGCCCCCTGCATGTTTTTGTACAGTCCTTGACCAAAATATAGTTTTTACATTTTTAAATGGCTGCAAAAAATCAAAAGAAGAATAATATTTTGGGATACAGAAAAGTTATGTGAAATTCAAATTTCAGTGTTCATAAAATTTTATTAGAACACAGCCACAGCCGGGCATGGTGGCTCACGTTTATAATCCCAGCACTTTGGGAGGCTGAGGCTGGCAGATTGCTTGAGTCCAGGAGTTCGAGACCAGCCTGGGCAACATGGTGAAACCCCATCTCTACAAAAATACAAAAGTTAGCTGGGCATAATGGTGTGTGACTGAGTCTCAGCTGCTTGGGAAGTTGAGACCAGAGGAGGACTGCTTGAGCCAAGAGGTTGAGACTGCAGTGAGCTGTGATCACGCCAGTGCACTCCAGCCTGGGTGACACAGTGAGAAAAAAAGAACACAGCCACACTTTTTCACACTCAGCAACATTTACCATCTAGCCCTTTACCAAGAAGTTTGCCAACCTCTGGCCTAAACTAAAATACTACTAATTTCTGCAAGTGAAGAAAAGCTAGGTTTCATTGCAGTGTATTTTGAAATGAAGTTTTCTTACCCCAATTAAGTACATAAAAAAAAGTAGGCTAACCACCCCTTGTCTGCAGAGGCTCTTGTTAAAGGACCACATAGGACACATTTATCATTAGTGTATCATTAGTTAGTAGTGGCCTCACCTTTTCTCCTTATGTTGACATATGGTAGCACTGTTTATATTCAAACACTGTTTCTAATCTGTTTGAAAAGTTTGTCTTCCTAATTGGGTAATCTATTATTTTATAATTTTATTTTTGTACTCAAACTGTTCAACAAATTGTTTTCTCAATACATAGTCTTTAATGTCAGGTTGATTGAGGCATAATTTTGATACATTATAGAGGTTTATAGTTTTAAGAGTTTTGACAAGTGTCCAGTCATGTAACCACTACCACAGTCAAGATCTAAAATAGCTCTATCACCTCCCCGGATTCCCTTGTACCTCTTTGGAATCAGTCATCCTTCCCCCTTCCATAGCTCCTGACTATGATGGATAAGTTTTCCCATAGTTTTGCATTTTCCAGAACGTAGCATACATGGGATCATATGTGAAGTAATGGATATTTTAAAGGTATGCTTCAGTTCCCTCAACTGCAATTTGGAAACCAAGGAACTCTTAATTGATGAGTTTCGACTATACTTGCAATAAACATTATATAATTAAGATTAAGTCTATTTTTCTTGGTTATCTGGAAGGGGAATTAAAAGTTTGTTGTACAGATGCTAAGTTTGTGGGACCAGATTTTGAAGTTAATATGAAATGCTTTTTCTAAAAAAAAAAAAAAAAGAAAATGTTGTTATCAATCATACTGAATCTTTCTGGATAAATTTTTTTTTGGTTATGTAGTCTTAGGCTTTTGATTTAATAGCCCCCAAATAATTTCTAAAATAGGTTTCTTTATGAGTGAAAAGGGAGAATAAATTTCATTTATATAGTCACAATCTGTCAATCTAAACCTTTCTCCTCTTAAATTTTACATATTAAATCTTAAAAGGTGAAAAATATGCAAAAGCATAAAATATCCACTGTGTTATTACTTGTTTCATCAAATATAGGATTATTGTCTCAGAATGGGGATTGGATAAGTCTTGTTCACTATGTGAATAAACAAAAGGTTTATGAAAAGGTGACAGCATACATACGTGCTTGTACTAAAACAAGAAAACCTAAAATGTGTATTTCCCATGCATCTATATTGCAGTGATTTTCTAGAACATTGAATTTGTTCTCTAGAAGTAGTTGTTAATATGCTAATTTTCTTTCTAGACAACCCTACAACAGAGATGTTCTTATATGCTGGCAATGCTATGTTAGTGAGTACAAATGAAATTTAAAAAGTAATTTATATTCAAGGTCATCAGCCCTAATCTAGTTTCCCCTTTCCCCCCTTCACCCCTCTCTCCTTGCATACTTAGTGTCTACTATGGGTAGCACACTCTTTCCTCTTGGTGGCCCTTTTCTTAGTGTCTAGGATAGGGAAATTCCTAAGGACCCCTTCAGTGGAAGTCAGCATGAGCTTAAGTAACACAGTGGATATTTAAGTACACCAAAAGTCTTGCTCGATCTTAAGTTAGGTTTTCTCCAACATTTTTATGCTTTTGCATTTTTTTTCCAGCTCCCAGAAGAGTGTAAAAAATAGAATCAATGTGTCTTAAGCATCTTTGTTAGTTGTAGGTTTCAATCCAAGAGCACTAGAATTTTGCTCTCTGTCTTCACACAAGTGGGCTTTGGATTAAAACTCAAGGCAGCAAGTTCAGAAATTGGTCTGAAGTTTTTCATTTCATTTCAAACTGAACTCATGTTACCCCTGTTGAAAATTGTACTGACAGGCCTATACATATAATTTATGATATTTCCTACCAAGATGTTTAGCTGAATTAGAAACATTTGTGAACAAGTCCTTCTGCAGCCAGTTAAAAGGCATTTTTCTGCTGGGGAAGGGAGGAGGGTGTGGATTGCAGAGGCACAAAAGAGAACTCGAATACCTTTTATTTCAATGACTGTTTGATCAAGTAATTGACTGTAAACTGTTTACAGCGGTGACCCCTGTTGCAGCCATGGCAGAGGTGTTTATGGATAGACATTAAGCTCTTTCTTAAGTTGCTCACAAAGTGTGCTGTTTACAGAGCAAACTTCCCCAAACATCTTATTTTTCTCTGAAACATTACATAAAGTAGATAACAAGATTGGTTAGACAGCACCAAGAAGGGTGATTATGTTTTGGGAGAACCTGACTTTTTCAACAATAATTCCATTTTCACATTTCAGATCATGGTAAAAGGAAACCTCCAAGTAGGATCCATCAGAGGCATTTAAAAAAATCAAGGAGAAACCCAGCATTTTAGGAAGAGGCTATTGTGTCGACTTGTTGAATTGCTTAAAGAGAAAAGTGATGTTGACCACATTGGTTTTTATGCCGGATTGAGCAAACTTACTAATGAAGAGAAATACAATACTGGTATCGTGTGGGAGAAAATGTATTTGAAACTACATTTCCAGGGGATTAAGATGTGACACCACCACTTTCAGTTAGATTTGCACTGTTGGTGGGAAAGTACTTTAGTCCAAGCATTGTGGAAGACAGTGTGGCAATTCCTCAAAGATCCAGAAACAGAAATACCATTTGACCCAGCAATCCCATTACTAGGTATATACCCAAAGGAATAGAAATCATTCTCTTATAAAGATACATGCATGCCTGTGTTCATTGCAGCACTATTCACAATACCAAAGACATGAAATCAACCCAAATGTCCATCATGATAGACTGCATAAGGAAAATGTGGTACATATACACAATGGAATACTATGCAGCCATAAAAAGGAACGAGATCATGTTCTTTGCAGGGACATGGATAGAGCTGGAAGCCATTATCCTCAGCAACTACTAACTAAAGTAATGCAGGAACAGAAAACCAAACATCGCATGTTTTCACTTATAAGTGGGAGCTGAATGATGAGAACACATGGACACATGGGGGAGGGGAACAACACACACTGGGGTCTGTCAGGTGGCAGGGGAAGGGAGAGTATCAGGAAGAATAGCTAATGGATGCTGGGCTTAATACCTAGGTGAGGGGTTGATCTGTGCAGCAAATCACCACATGTAACTAACATGCACATCCTGCATGTGTACCCTGGAAATTAAAATGGAAGTTAATGAAAAAAAAAATAGATTTTTGCCAAAGAAACACCAATAGATTTTTAAAATGTTTATATATTGTTTGTAAAATAAAAGAAAAGTTACACTTATTTTTAAAAGAATGCATTTTTGGAAGGTATGATTGTGGAATAATGAACAAATTTCTGGAAGAAATTGGTACGAATAACACTGCCCTATTCACATAAATGTGGCTCCCAGATGCAATGCTTGCTGACCTCACACAGTGTACGTAATAATGCCAATTGGTCAGGTATTTCACGAAGTCCCATATATGTCTGTGCTCTGCTGGATACACATAAGAGGTATAAGATTCCTTCTCTCTGGTGAGGTGCAAAGGCATGAACAAGGTGAACAGATAGCTGTCTAATGCAGGCATCATCATGAGCATAATAGAAAGCTTTTGCACCACTCTGGTTGTGAGGGGAAGAAAACACACAGATGGTGGCAGAAGAAAATGAATGAAATGGGTAACCAAGAGGTTTTGGGAATGAAGAGTTGGCAGGACTAGTTTCTGGTCTGGAAGAAAACCCAAGTCACCATGTGTTTCAAGCTAGAGTGAGCAGGAGTGATAGGAGAGTTGCCTTTACCCTCCACCTGCCTTTTTTTTTGTTTTTTTGGTCTGGAAGGCAGATGTGATGCCTAGCAGTGGGGTTAGTCATCTTACCATCAAGAGGGCAAAAGCCACACAGGGTGGAGCAGGAGGAAGGAAGGAGCTTGGGCCCTGGGTAATGTCTTCAAACACCTGCACCAGCCCTGGAGTTCCTGTTGGGCAAGGAAACCAATGACTCTGGGGTTAAGCCACGGGTCACTGGGTTTCTGCTCCAAGTGGCCAAGTCCTAATTGATAGGGCCTTAAGGAGAGGATCCAGAAAAGCAGAAAGGAGAGAGGAGGGCCATTCATGGGAGGCACAGGGAGACTCAGGCACAGAAGTGGAATGCATGTGTCATACCCAGGGAATAAGGAGTAGAAGAGCCTGAGGAGTCATTTATTCTGGCTGAAAATGTCTGGTGAAAAGCAGGAAGGACCAGGCAGGCATCAAACTGATTTACTATTAAAGGGCTGTCCTTTAAAAATTCTAGGAAGACTAAACAAATGTGTTTAGTGCTAATTAGGTTGATCAGGTTTTCACTGATGATAGTTTTATCATGGGAAAAATGATTTAATGATCAATTATTAGAACTTGTCAAATAAGCTTTCATAATGAAGATTCCACTGTCTTATTCAGTAACTGGCTGATGGATTTATGGGGATTGGGATAGCAGATGTTGTGTCATCAGTATATGATATACATTGTGTCTACACAATAGAAAGCAAAGTAGAAACTTTGCTTTCTGCTGGTGATAGTTCTGATTGATTGCATTTTTCTCTCTACGGAGTTAAGCTTTATCATTCAGTTAGAATCATTCAAGCAGAGGTTCGATAAATCCTCCAAGGAGCTCCAAGTAGTGTCCTTCATCTTTCCAGGGGTTCTTAGACTTTAACAGGCATGAAATTCACTGGGGGAACTTGTTCAAGACCCTCAGAGGTTCTGGTACAGCAGGTATGGGCGGGTTGTCAGGAATCTTCATTTTTAACAAGCAACCCTGGTGATTCTGTTGCAGATGGTTTCCGGGTGTCATGTGAGAAGCATTGATCTATGGTCTGTTCCCCTTCCTACTTCCTCTTCTTCTCTTTGCCCATGTTCTGGTGCTATCCAGAAGGAAAAGACTTTCTGAAGGTGAGGGTCTCTTTTTATCTCCTGTGACATTTTGCTAGTAGCTGGGAGGTTTTACTAAAGGGCATGCCAGTTTCAGACTCTTTTCGTACCTCTTAAAAATGTTTGTCTTTTGAATTCCAAAGGAGTTCTTGTTCATTAACTAGAAAACTTGTAAAAACTCAGTAAGGGATAAATAATAAAATATAAATAATCATCATTCCTCTATCTAGACAGAACCACCATTAATGTTGTGGTGTATCTCCTTCTTCTCCCACTTTACATAAAAATTAGAATCAAATATATTTAAAGGCCTATGCTGTTTTCCATACCCCTCATGTCTGATCTTCTCAGCTTTATTGGTGTTAGAGTGCTGACTTCACACTGAGGTGAAGGTATTCTATTCTATTCGTAAATCTCCTGTTTAGTATCACCTCATGAACCTCTTTAGAATATTTATGCAAATACGTTGTTTTATGAAGAAAAGATACATTTAGCAAATGAACAAGGTCTTGCTGGTTTAAAATGAACAGCATAATGTTCATTTTAGGAAACACTTGGAGTAAAGACATTTATTTTTATTATTTTTGGTGAATTTAAGTTATAAACAACTCTCCCTATGCCATTTGCAGCTAAAGCCTTATTAGAACCACATATCTGTGCAATGTCACAGTGGTCATGGTGTAGTGAGGGCTTACATGTTCATTCAGCTCCTTGAATCAGCCAGGAATCTTTGGTTACAAGCAATGGAAACTGACTTTGGCTAACATAACATGGAAACATATGGGTACTGGTCAGATATGGGTAGCTCAAAGAACAGAAAGAAAGGCAGAAGAATTGGGCCTTAGGGAAGATAGAATAGCTCAGAAGATCTAGGTGGCAGGTGCTAAAGGGTGGTCTCTTTTGGGCATTGGTCCCAGAATTAATCTGCACCAACTGTTTTCTGTTACTGGCTCCTCCTCTAAAAGAACACCAGTTCCTTCATTCATTCATTACATATTTATTTACTTTTAATAATGTCAGCTTTAATTTTAGATTCAGAGTGTACCTGTGCAAGTTTGTTACGTGGGTACATGGCATGATGCTGAGTTTTGAGGTATAAAGGATCCCATCACCCAGAATGTGAGCATAGTACCCAGTAGACACTTTTTCAGCCCTTATCCCCGTCTCCTCTCTACCCGCTCTGGTAGTGCCCCGTGTTCATTGTTCCTATCTTTATGCCCACATGTACCCAGTATTTAGCTCTCACTTACATGTGAAGACAAGTAGTATTTGGTTTTCTGTTCCTGTACTTTTTAAATCCTGTTTGCTTAGGATAATGGCCTCCAGCTGCATCCATGTTGTTACACAGGATATGACTTCATTCTTTTGTATGGCTGCATAGTATTCCATAGTGTATCTATACTACATTTCTTTATCCAATCTGCTGTTGATGGGCACCTAGGTTGATTCCATGGCTTTACTATTGAATCACATATTTATTGAGTACAAAGCACCCTTTTAGGTTCTCAGTTTAAAACACTGAAAAAAACAGACAAAAATTATTGCCATGATGGAGCTTACATTCTAGTTAGAAGAGACTGGCAATATAAATTAACAAACAAAACTGAATAAAATACATAATATGTTACTTGGCAGTTCATGTTATGGAGACTAAATGGAGAGGGTGATGCATTTTTTTTTGTTTGTTTGTTTTACTTTTTCTATGGGTGATGCAATTTTAAATTGAGTGACCAGTAAAGGCCTGACTTAGAAAGTGAGGTTTGAGGCAAGACCCAGAAGGCGTCTGTGTAGATGTTAGGGATGAGCTTTCCTGGCAGAGGAGACTGTGTTGACTTGCTTTTTAAAAGGCGCACTCTGGCTGCTCTGCTGAGAATACACTGAAGGCAGCCTGAAGCTGAATCCAGATCGCCAATGAGAAAGCTCCTGTAATCACCCAGGTAGGAGATAATCTGGGCTTGGGCAAGAGTGACCTTGGTGAAGGTGATGAGAGGGATTGGCTCTGGATCTTTTTCGAAGGAATAGTCATCAGGATTTAATGGCAGCTAGGATATGAGGCATGACAGAAAGAGATGAATCAATGATGACTCCCAGGTTTCTTCACCTGAGCAACTATTAAGATGGAAAAGGCTACAGGAAAGAGCAATTTTGGGGGGATTCAGAAGCTTGGTTTCAATGTGTTAAATTGCAAGTAGGCAATCAGGGTTCAAGGGAGAGGTCTGTGCTGGAGATATTAATTTGGGAGGCATCAGTAGATGATTGGTGTTAAAACCATGAGGCTGGTTGAGATCGAGTTGGGAGTGAGTGTAGATGGAAAAGAGAAAAAGCCCGAGGCAGAGACACAAGGGGAGGAACTAGAAAAGAGGACTGAGAAGTGACCAAATCGATTAGACCATCTTGTATCTTATGGCCATGCCATAGTCTGGGAGTTGGAGCACCATGCTTGATAGTCTCACCAAGACTGCAGGCAGTGCTGGAGTTGGTACTTCAAAGTCATTATCAGAAGGTATGGACTTGTGCGGGCGTAAAAATGTGGCCTCCATATTCCTCTTTCTCAAATTTACTAGCTATGTATTTAGCTCCTTTCACAAAAGTATGTAATGGAAGTAAGTTGCATATCAAGTACTAAGGCACATAATCTGGATTATATGAAGTTACTGGGTCCTTGTGCAAACCCATGCTGTTTAATTTTTTTATTAAAAATAAGCTTAAGAATCCCCACTGTCCTTTGAATTCTTGAAACTCTTGAATGCCGATGATTTGATTGCTAAATTGGAAATTAGACTGTAAACCTTTAAACCTTTAATAGACTGTGCCGTATTTGTCTCTGTGTCCCTTACCAAACATAGAACATGGTATAGGTTAGGTGTTTAATATAGGCTTTTTTTCTTAAAAAAAAAAAAAAGAGAGAGAGAGAGAGAGAGGGTCTTCCTATGTTTCCCAGGCTGGACTTGAACTCCTGGGCTCAAGTGATCCTCCTGTCTCAGACTCCTGAATAGCTGGAACTACAGGTGCATTTCCACCACACCTGGCCAATATATGCTTTTAAAATAGATCAGTGCATGAATCATTTGAGACATCTGATACCTTTTATTTCCTTCCTGTTATTGGGTAGCATATTTATCAGAACTTTTATTCTCAAAATAGAAACCTAGATAAAATCATCTTAAGCAAGAAATGAAATGTATTGGGTCTCATGATTAAAATTTGAAAATGGCTTCAGGCATGTCTGTATTCAGATGTCAAGCAATATATTCATATCCGTCTCTCACTTTTGACAGTGCTTCATTCATTAAGGGCACCGTTCTCACATAGGATCTTTCCCCTGCAAGATGTCTACCAGCAGATCCAGATTTACGTTGTACCAACTTAGCAAACCTGGTAGAAAGGAAACATCTTTTCCCAATAGTTCCTGAAGAAGTTCTCAGACATGGGCCACATATCTAGCCCTGAATCAATCACTGTGGCCAGGATGATGGAGTCTTCTCTTCGTTGAGTCCTGGTTAAATGTTCTCCTTGAGTACTAGGACCATGAAGTAGGCTCTACCCAAATTGCATCAACTAAGATGTGATCCTCCAGGAAAAATAAAGGTGATAGTGGTATAAGACAAAGGAATGGATACTGAGCAGGCAGAAGCAACAGATGGCCACTATAATTATGAAGTATATCATAGGAGCACATGGGAGAAGCAATCAAATTCCCTGACCCTTCATGGTATCTTTTTACACAGAAATTGCCACATCTGGTTGTGTTTGGTTTATCCATGGTTTGGAATGAGTTAGGAAATCGCAAGCAGTTGTGCTTGAACTTTGTAAACTACAGAACCACTAGGATAGTGCTGAAAATCTGTTTCCTTTCTCTCTCTGCACCTCAGACCTGGGAGAGCAGCTTTGGCATTGCTTTGCCCCTCTGAAGGCTCACAAGCCTGAGGCAGCCTGGAGCCCTGCCCAGAAGACACCCTGTTAAACACAGAGATGAAGTTATCACTGGCTTGGCAAATTCTTCTCTGGCTGTTTTATGATAATACCATCAGCCAAGGGGATGAAGCAAGGCATGGTGCTTCAGAACAATGAAGCCCCTTGGTGGAACAGCATAGACCTTGGAAAAAAGAACTTTGAGACCCCTGGGGGGAAGTTGCTGTGATTTTGAAGGTGTTTCACTCAGGAAAGGAGCCTGTGATTTGTGAAGCAAGACTAATCTACTTGTGGGAAGCTGCAGCATGAAATGAGACAAGGTGTGATCACCTGTCAAGTTCCAAAGAGAGATGATTTAGGAGGAGATAGCGACTTGAAAACGTGAGGATGGGTGTTACTAACTTAATCCATATGATGCCTTCAAAACAAAAAGTATATTAGGGGTGAAAGGCATGGAACAGACATTATTCATTGTCTCCAGGTGAGATTTCTCTTGTGAGTTTACAAGCAAGTGTTGGCATGCTGTGTGCAGACATTTGTACAATAGATTACAGCACCCAGATCGCCTCAGATGAAAAGTAGGGGAGACACCTTTGACTTTTTCCCTTCCCTGGTCTAATTTATCTATCTCATTTATTCCAGACAAGGGATCCTTTACTTTGTGAAAATTAGAGACATCTGTAGTTATACAACCTGAGTTGAGGACAATCAAAGCTCACTCTGCCAGGTGTGAACAGATTGCTTGTAGGGTCAGGAAGGTGACTCTCCTCCTCCTCCTCCTCCTCCTCCTCCTCTTTTCATGGGCACCATCCACAATCAGGAGGTGTTTTCCAGAAGTGGGTGAGGAGGGAGGGAAGAGGAATCCATGTTCTGGTGGGAGCAGCAGATGCTGGCTGGACCAGGATGACTCATACAAATGGAAATGTGCTTCCAATTCCAGAAGACAATTCCACAGACCCTCCTGCTAATCTTGGGGCTCAGGGTGATACCACAAAGGGGAGTACAGCCCCCTGAATGGCTCCATATTTGGGTAATGTTCCAACTGCAACAACTCACTTCCACTAGAATATTCATCTCCACCCCCCAGACTGGGAAAAGACCTTCTAAATTTCGGGGACAGATCCTCAGAAGGGTCTAGCTCTCCTGGGAAGATGGGAGATTTCTAATTAGAGAGAAATGAGGATGAGGTTCTATGATGATGCTCATACAATTTTCATTTTGAGTTTGAAATTTTACTTATTAATTAAATTAAAAAATTGACACACAAGTCAGTCATTGGAGAATTTTTAAGTATTTTTTGGGACAAAATGGGTATGCAAACCTACTCCTTTTAAAAAATATACTTTATTTTTTAGAGTAGTTTTATGTTCACAGTAAAACTGAAAGGAAAGTAGAGAGATTTCCCATATACCTCCTACCCCACATGTGCATATCCTCCCCCGTTATCAACATCCCCTCTAGAGTGGTACATTTGTTACAATTGATGAACCTACATTGACATGTCATTATCATCTAAAGTCAATGCTTTACATAGGGTTCACTCTTGTTATTGTAAGTGTCCATGAGTTTTGAAAGATGTATAATGACATGTATCTACCACTACAGTATCATACAGAATAGTTTCAGTGCCCTAAACATCCTGTGTCTTGCCTAGTCACCTATCTCTCCACTGTAACCCCTGACAACCACTGATCCTTTTACTGTCTTCATAGTTTTGCCTTTTCCAGAATGTCATATTTGACTAAAACAGTATGTAACCTTTTCAGATTGGTTTCTTTCACTTAGTAATATGTATCTAAGGTTTCTCTATGTCTTTTTATGGCTTGATAGCTCATTGCTTTTTTTTTTTTTTTGTGCTGAATATGATTCCATTGTCTGGATGTACTTATGATTCCTATATGATTTTGAAATGGAGGGTTTTCTCCTTGGGATCAAGGGACATCATGGATAGTGAGGCAGATCTGAAGGACTGCATGAGCCGTGAGCGTGCTGGAGCTTTCTCCTGCTCACTGACACTGAAATGCCACTTGTTGCAGTGGTTTAGGGAGCATGGGAAACCTTTTCTGTCTTTTCCTCTGTAATTTTTGACTGGACTTATTTGCTGCCACTGTAGGAGCAGAGACATTGAATGGTAGAAAGAGAAAAAGAACATGGAATTTGGAATCCAGGAGGATCTGTGTTTGGGTCTCGGTTCTGCAGTGCATGAATTGTAGGATCATGGTCAAAACCATTTTACCTGTGCTTCTGAGCTGTGTTGCTCTGTCTGTAAAAGGGAGACAGGGATCTCAGCTCAAAGGATACTTGTGAGATTAAATAGTGTGTGTGATACTGTTTCATAAACCATATAGAACCTTTTCTCTTTCTTTCTTTCTTTTTTTTTTTTTTTTTTTTAGATGGAGTCTCGCTCTGTTGCCCAGGCTGGAGGGCAGCAGCACAATCTCAGCTCACTGCAACCTCCGCCTCCCCGGTTCAAGCAATTCTCCTGCCTCAGCCTCTCAAATAGCTGGGATTACAGGCAAGTGCCACCATGCCCAGCTAATTGTTGTATTTTTAGTAGAGACGGGGTTTCACCATGTTGACCAGTCTGGTTTCGAACTCCTGACCTAAGGTGATTTGCCTGCTTTGACCTCCCAAAGTGCTGGGAGGCGTGAGGCACCGCACCCGGCCAGAACCTTTTCAGTGTTCATTTAATAATTGCTCCAAATGAAGTGACAGAGTCCCTGGTATTCTTGTCCTTGACTTCCTCCCAGGCTGTTCCCTAGCTATTCCAGGGATGGGGGACTGTAGGGCCACTTAGTGTACCTTTAAACACTGAGGTTAGTTTTTGATGAGCATGGTCAGTTTCAGGGCTGTGTTTGCTCTGCATTTTTAACTTATGAATGAATATTCCCTCACCATCATAAACCCCCACCAACCCCCAAAGTCACACACCAAACACTGGAGGTCTCATAGGTTGACGTACATAGGGACTGCCCCGAACTCAACCTGAACCACCCCAAACTCAATTCAAACTGCCTGAACACAAAATTCCCAGTTAATTAGCCCACAGTTGATTTCTAGACCATGCCACCAGTTAAGCTGTTTCCCCCAGAGTCCTTCTGGAGGCAAAGCCAGTTTTGGGTGAATTTGAGAAAAGTGTTGCTTATAGAGACTCTCAGGAATGCAAAACTTGCACGTTTCTCTAATTAGGCTGTGGGCAGTGGAGGTTTAACCATGTCATTGATGCTTGGAGGGCTGATGTGCCCATTACTCATCCCTGACAGAGGTTTTTTTTTTTTGCCTGGGAAACATATTGATCTTTCCTTTAAGCTGTTCCGCTGAAAATGCAATGCAGAAAGTCAGTCAAAAAATGAAGGGAGACCTCTCAGATCTTGTCACAGAGTTTGCATGTTAATTGTTAGCCTCTCTGACTCTCACATAAGTGTAGACCTGGATCCTCCAATACAAGGTACACTTCATGAGGTCAGGGTCTGCATGTCTTTTACTACCTTTGTATCCCTTACAACTTATTATAGAGCAATGGTTAGAATAATTTGACCTGGAGAAGTATGAAAGTGGTCCTGGGACTTCAGGAAAGCGGGGAGGACTGTTCCATAGATAATCAGCAGTGGAGAAGGGGTGATCGTTTAGGCAGAACACGTGTAGACTTCAATACCATTGAGGCAAGATCAAGAAAGGTATGCTAATGCTGGCTTTGACGTTTTGCAGTGACTTTGGGATAGGAATAAGACTAGCAAAGACAGAAGGCTGAAGTTTTACAATTTCAGGTCTCTAGAGAAGTCAGTTTTTTTGACTCCATTAGCATTTGCTTCAAATCCTTTTTTGGAAGTAGAGGTAGTAAAAGAGCAAATATTTTGAGAAAGAAAATTAAGAGACTCTCACAAGAAGGCATTTCTACATGTGATTATGTACACGTTTAAAGGATAGAGTTTTGTGGTCAATATACCAGATCAAGCCTAGTTAACTCATTGCTGATGCCATTATTATACTAATGTATATTGTATATTTTCAAGAGGATTTCTATAGTATGTATCATTTCTCAAAATTATTTAATCATGGACCCCTCTTTGTGCAGAACATTTGTTAACTCTTCTGAGGACTATGGTTTAGGGAATGCTGCTTTATTTTGGGTAAGCTCAACTAACGTCAATAATCTTTTTATATTGCTGCTTTTTTTTTTTTCCTAAAAACTTCAGAGATTCCTATAATCTAAGAGGGAAATGATACACTAAGGACTAATTGCAAAGGGAGCCATATTATCTTGGTCGGGTGCGGTTGCTCATGCCTGTAATCTTAGCACTTTGGGAGGCTGAGGTAGGCAGATCACTTGAAGTCAGGAGTTCAAGACCAGCCTGGCCAAGATGGTGAAACCTCATCTCTACTAAAAATACAAAAATTAGCTGGGTGTGGTGGCGGGCATCTGTAATCTCAGCTACTGGGGAGGTTGAGGCAGAACCTGGGTTGTGGGGTCAGGGCAGTTTCAGTGAGCCGAGATCTCGCCACTGAACTCCAGCCTGGGTGACAGAGCAAGACTCTGTCTCAAAAAAAAAAAAAAAAAAAAAAAAAAAAAAAAAAAGCAGCTGTATTATCTTAGTTAAATAAGGTGTTTTTGAAGGTTTCAGTTTTCTCTGAATGTAAATGGAATTTGCAATAGACCAGATCATAAGAAAGCCCTTGAATACCCACATTTAGACTAAACCATTAGGACTCACTGCTTTATCAGGCACACACTAGAAATGCCTCTCAAGATTCGAATAATGGGGTTTTGCTATAAAGTTGCTGTATCCAGCGACTGTCCGTGTGACAGAGCTGTAGGGGTGATGTATGGCCCCCAGCTCAGCCCACGAGCGGGGAAGGGCCCCTCATGCTCTGTGACCCCTTTTGGATTTATGTAATCTGTAACTGCCCACACTTTATGAATCCTATCCATTCTTGGAATGAAGTACAACATATCTTACAAAAGAAAATATTTCGTCTGTTTTTTTTTTTTTTAAAATGTAATGACTGTGTCCTAATTATACTTCAAGCATGGTTTATAAAAACATCTTAGGAATTCCTAACAAATGTACGATTTAGAATATCCTTCCAATTACGATTTATTTTTGAGTGCTTACAAAGTGCTAAGCTGTGCTCTAAGCATCTAATATACATTATTTCATGTTTTCCCTCAAAACAACCCAATTAGGTAATTATACTGCTTATCCCTATTTTAAAGATGAGGAAATTAAGGTCCACAGAAATGAAATAACTAGAAACGACTGAACTGGTACTTAAACCTGGTCATTCTGACTCGCAGTTGATGCTATTAATCACAGTGATTTGCAGTCATAGCAAAAATATAACAGAACAAAATAAAGCAAAATCCTTTAATACTTGATTCTGTACTATGTGTTAGAGTTACAAACTAGTTGTTCCAGTTTTCCTGGCACAAAGTTTTGAAATAAATGGAATTTGAATAACTTCGAGCAATACCTGGATATACTAGTTCTACACTGGACTTTCTACTCTATTGTTTTATTTGCAATGTGATACAGCTAATTAGTTACCTGCTTATCCCCTGTAGGCATTTGAGTTTTCTGTTCTCTCTAGCTCTTTGTGGCTGGCTCAGAAAAGGAGAGCTTATAGTCTGTGACTGTTGGAACGTCATGATGATCACATTATTGGGAGGCAAGAAAAGTCCAGGATCTCCTCAATATAACCAGATAATGCAGCAAAGAGGTCATAGAGCCTCCAGTGGACCGTGTCACTGTAGCTTCTACTCAATGGAGGAATCCTTTCTAAAACATTCCTGACATAGACACTTAATGTCTGCTGCAACTCTTTCAATGACAGAGAAATTACTACTTACATATGCTTAAGGCACATGTTAAACTAGGACAACCTGCACTCCTCACCTAAAACTTTCTTCAAATTCTTCTGCCCATGGACGAACATAGAACAGATTTTTGTTAGAATGTCCCTTTTATTGGAAAGGCCCCTGAACATTTTGACTCCATCAAAGGTTTTGCCATTTATAATCATTTCTATATACCCTCCTTGGTTTCACCCCATTCCCATGGGTAATCAATAGTGTCACCATGTGATGCACAGAATTTGAATAGGGCCCTCAGCATGTGTCAGTGCAGGTTGCCTTGGGACCTATGTTCATCACCTTGTCACTATGTTTCTCATGATACAGGACCAAATTGCCTTAGCTTGCCTTTTCCCTCAACCGGTTCACTTAAATTTATGGCCAACCAATGGCTACGATCTGTTTTACACAAGGTCATGCCAAGCCAAGTCTCTGGATTTGAGAAACTTGTTTTAACTTTATCATAGTTAATTTAGAAATGGGTGTGTTGACTGAACCCTATACACTGAGTTTTCTGTGAAATGCAACAATATACACTTTGTATAGTCAAGTGACAACAGTGTTATTGGTTATTTTATTAGTAATTATTTAAGAAATTTTAAAAAATAGTTCTGGTTTTCAAGAAATGTAACATCCAGTTGAGAGGCAAAGAGACCAAGATTTAGGAAGCAGTTAGTGAAGACTATGAGGAACTGGGAAATTGTGTTGAGTAGACCAAAAGTGCTGATCAGAGAAAAGTGAGGACAGTTTTATTGGGAGAAATAAAAGAAGGTTTCATGGAGGCGGTGAAATCAACCTCATGGTTGAACAGTGGTTTGGATTGGAATGCTGTAGGTTGTTGGGGTGGGTTTTGTTGGTGAGAGGATTGGTGGGAGTAAAAGTACAGAGGAGAGAATGCCCTCTGCCCTGAGCATGGTGGAGGTGGTTTTATTTGGTAGGGCAGAGGGTATCTTTGAGGAATAGTGAAGGGTAGGGTGGGTCCAGTTATAGGGGGCCCTGATACTCAGTCCTAGGAATTTAGTCAGGAGATTGTAGGCCTAGGGCAAGATATGAAATGACAGATGCGTTGTTGAAGAAGTCTGGTCTGGAAGTGATATTCAGGAGAGAGCAGAGGGACTGGGGGCTGGATGCAGGGAGCCCAGTTCCAAGGCAGCTGGAATAAGGAAATCATGACTGCTAGCTTTGAAGAACCATTTTGAAGGAGAAAAGATAGGATTTGTTTGACTGCATGGAAGTGAGGAAAAGGGTTAGATAAATATGGCTATGTAGTTTCACACCTGGTTGATTTGTATAATGGCTCCATGTCAGAGATGAAGAAGGAAATGGTTTGAATGAAAGAGGCTGATTTTGCTTTGGGCCATATCAGGTGTGGGTATGGGGGTAGCATTCAAATGACATGGTCCAGTAAACCCTGTGAAGATAGGACCTGAGTCAACTGCCCATGAGAAAGAAGAGTGTCAACATGGGAATAACTTGTGAATGTGCTTATCTTCTATTCTGGCTGTGAGTGAGCAGGCAGGTGTATGCCTGGGCAGAGGTTAAGAGCAGGTGCTTCTGAGTCAGCCAGACCTGGGTTTGAATTCCAGCTCCGTCACTTACTAGCTGTGTGACCTGGATCATCAATGTAACTTCTCTGAGCCTTAGGATAGTCACCTGTAATATGAGGAATAATATACTAGTTTCACAAAGATATTGGGGGGGGGTTAAATAAAATTGCATACAATTTCATTTACAAAGAAGTGTACAATAGTACGTAGCACTCTACACATTACAGATGCAGTAATTATTATTGTTATCATTGATGCCTGGCTGCCTGTAGTGACTGCAGTCTACAAACCCATTAGTGGGCTTGGGACTCTTAGGCGACCATCTTGGGGACTAAGGTTGTTCTGAGTGTGAGGGTCTTGCTGATCAACTTTTCATCACTCTGAAGCTGCTGAGCACAGATAAAAGCATTCACCCCTTCTTGAGAGCCTGATTGGAGAAAGATATCATTTTACTAGGGACACAGAGTGTTTTCTTTAAGCAGCTTCTGGAGTCCCCAGTCCCTGCGTACCTCCCTGACCACCATGAAAGGTCTAGCTTTGTACAGTTGCCCCTACACAGGTATAGTCCTTTCCAAGTTCTTATCAGCTCTCCCCTCCCCCAGCAACTGCCTCTGAGCTCTGACAAGGTTGAGTTCAGAATAACCATGGGCAGTGGCCAAAGTGCACAGTGCTAGGACATTCTCCAAACACTCCAGGTCCTCCACAGACACGGACTTTAAATAGCCCTCCTGTGCCAAGGGTTCAGGATGCATTTCAGGAGCTTATAGGTCACTTGGCACTGATTGCAAGACCACAATGGAAATAACAGCCCAGCGATTTCATGTGCTGCTATGTCAGCAAATGCTGCATGTGAATAAGCCAGGGTTGGAGAAGCCTGTGTGTGGTAACATAAGTGAGGGCAGCCAAGCCTGTCCCAAGGCAGCAGACTCGGGGAAATCTGAATGGGGACTCTTGGCAGCTTTTAGAGGAGTCAGACTATTAATACTTAGCCCAGGGCTTGGGAAGCTGTTTGCACTTAGAGTGATTTTTTTTTCATGGTGAAGTAAGAGGTGTCAAGTATGATAGCAGAACACCCCAGGACTATGAGAAAGTCTCCCCTCATATGTCAACTTTCATGCCAACTTCTTGGGGAATGACATTGCTTGGTCCATCTCCTGCCCAGCCTTAGTCTATGTGAGATGCTCTTCATCTGAAGGGCAGAGCCACTGTGTTCTGCTCTCTGGACAAATGATCCAGGCCAGAAAAGGACTGGGCTCTGTGCTGGCACTCACCAAATCCCCACGGCTATGATCCACCTAGCATTTCCATTCGGCACTGAATAAGTGCAGTAGTTCCTTTACATATTTAGGTTTGATTGTGGGTACTGTTTTGAAAGACAGATTTGCATAGTTAAGCATTTTATAAAATATTTTCCCAAAAGCATTTATCACAGGGAAATGTGCAAGTCCAGAGGTGGAAGGAAGCTGGGGGAGGGTGTGGGAGAGGTGGGGAGAAGAGGTGAGAACGGGGGACCAGAACATATGCTTTTCAGCTGCCCTGGCCGGCCTTGGAGCAGCCCCGCTCCTGTGGGAGGGGAAGCTCTGCAGGTTGCAGTGTGGATCAGAGAGATTTATGCCCTGCACACCGAATACATATCCATGACTCTCCACGGCACAATTTTGAAAAGGTGATTATGGGTCTGACATGAAGGAATATTTTATATGAAATTGCTGAAAGATCTCTGGGCACTAAGCAATAATCACCTCAATGCTTTAGAAAGTGTTCCAATTTGTTTCCCACCGGCTTCTTGGCAGTAGGGATTTGCATGCAGTTTAGCATCCAATCCTGGGCATCCTGCATGCCACCATGCTGAGCACGGGGCTCCCCTTGAAGAAAAATGCATGGCAGTCTGGGGATAAGTCTCAGTAGCTTTAAAAACGTGTGGAGACTTGGAAGCTGTAATTTCACTTCTTGTAATATTTCTAAGGAAAAAAATCAGAAAAAGTGTGTTCCATGAAAAGACGCATGTTCAAAGATGTTTATCATAGTGTGATATTTTTGTATGTGTCTTTCCAGAATGTAATGCCATGCAAATGTGAGTGTATATACATTTGAACAAAGAAAAGTTGGAAACAAATGTGCCAAAATGGGGGATTTGATGTTTTTAAAAGTAATATAGAATATTCCATACTACTAAGTCAGAAAAATAAGTTGCAGGATGTTATATATATATAAAATATACTATGACTCTATTTTCAGTAAATGCATGTACACCCTTATTTATATGGAAATAAATTATTAAAGGATATATAAAAACATGCAAAGATGGTCATCTCTGGGTGGTGAAAATTTGGCGACTTTGCTTTTTAAAACGAGCCTGCCTTGATTTGCTGTGATAAACAGAGATTACTTGTGTTGCAAAGAGGCAGGGTGCTGCCCTTGTCTTCTTTGGTCCTTTGCCCATCTGGGCTTCTGCCCTGAACTCCAAGCTTTGCTCATACAACCTTCATGGAGAGTCAAGCAGAACCAGTTCTGTTGTCATCCCTTGGTGTCCAGCAGACAGACTCTTGCACTGAATGGAGCTGCTGTACGTAGACTTAGGCTGCAAAGAAGATGACAGGCAGCTCTTCTGAAATTGTGGTTGATGCCAAGGAAAGGAGCCATTGCTTAATTGATATCTTTTGTCAGTTGAGCTTATACCACCATACGAGACTTGTGGGGAGAACGCGGACCACTTCTTCATAGTGCAAATGGCTGTATGTCTGGCCTGTAGCCAAGTGTCTGTGTACTAGGAGGCTGTTGTTCTCTTGCTTTTCTCATTAAAATTGTATTACTCATTGAATAATACATGAAACTACTATCATGAGTCTTTGCCTCTAAATCTGAGTCAAAGAATGAGAAGCCTGTTGGAATCTGGCATTTGTACTTTGTAATTTGTTATCCTACTCAACAGATTGGTCTGAAATTTTTGGTGTAAAGATTCAGATATTGAACCATTTCATTATTGCAATACAGTAGCTATCAGAAAACCCTATCCTGATTTCTTCTTCCTGTGTTCTCTCTTAAGGTGAGGTGGGAAGGGCTTGGTTTTTGATATACTTGGGTTTCAAAGTGGCCTTAATTTTTAGTGGTATTTTCACATTCTACACTACTACTCTTACTACTAGAGAATGGAAGTTTGAGCAGAAGGAAATGCTCTAAAACCATTCCCAAAGCAAAAAGAAACTCCCCTCAGTTAAATTGGTTTCTTTTCTTCTTATCATTTGCTATTCTGGGAATAAATCAATTTAGCTATTTTTAAGCAAAGAACCCAGTGTTCATTTTGTACAAAGGAAAAATGGTATCTCAAGTACCAGATCTGTTTCTGTGCCACTAGGCAATGAAGTGATGAGTGTCTACAACATTTACATTAAAATTAAAATGGCAATTTCTTTTGGTATTGCTGGCATGCATGGGTAAAATGTGTTTCTAGAAGCAGATGTTTGGGAAGTCTTTAATTTTTTGCAGTTTAAGGAATACACTGAAGATCCCAAGAAAGGTTATGTAAGGGGAATAACATTTGCTAGGGACTGATAAAGGGCTATGTGTTTGAATCCATATTTCATTGCAGAGCTAAATTTGCTCTCGGCATTCTGATGCTAATGTCCACTGTGGACTGACATAGTCATGTAAAGCAAAGTGATATTTTTATATTTTTTCCAGAGCTAATAGTTAATTTTCCTTAGTCTATTTTTTTTATAGACTTTTATAGGATGAATCTTCTTTGCCTCTTGGAGTAAATAATAAAAAAGGGCTGAATCAGAAATCAAAGTATTTTAGCTTTACTTAGTCTAAAAATATTTAAAATTACTGGATAGAGTCTTGGGCTTAGAAAGAGACCATTTAGCTGAGTCCTGTAATTCTACAGATGAGAAGACAGAGATCAGGAGAATTAAGTGACTAGTCAAGGTCCCACAGAGAGTTGCAGGTCAGGGCCTGGAGGTCGAATCCCCTGCTCTTTCACTACCAGATGGTGCCATCTGAGAAGAACTTTGCATTCAGTCGGTTATCAACTCACCCTTTTTCCTCATCCGCACTCAAGTTCAGTTGTTTTCTGATGAGAAATGATTTAGGAAGTGAATGTTCCCACCTGAAACCAACAGAAAGGACAAGAAGAGCCTTGCTTTCTGCTTTGAGATGGCTCTACAACCACGAACCTATATGACCATGTCCTGCATTAGTCTCACATCCATGTTGAATCCTGAATGATGACAAAGTAGTAACTCACTACACAGGGTCCAGGAAAGCATTTGTTGCACTCCAAATCCTTTGGAAATTCCCAACTGGAAAAAGACAAGGGCTACAGAAAAGGGACTCATCTACCGATGAAGAATTAGCAGGTGAATCAGTGATACCAAAAGTTGTTGATTGACATAGAACGTCTTTGGGCAAAGAGAAGTAAACTTCACAAGAGTCTTACATTCTATGTTTTTTACTACGTCTTGGAGTAGATTTCAAGTTAAACTCCATAGGTGATCATGTGACATTATTGAAATAAAATAATGCGTATAAATAGATAAAAATAGATAGAATAAAAATGCATATAAAATGTTAATGTATAGAAAAAATAGAGACTTTTAATTTTCCCTGCCATAAATTATGCTCTTTTCCTACCACAAACTAATGTCTACATTCTATTTCTTTACTTTTTTTTTTTTTTTTGAGACAAGTTCTTGCTTTGTTGTGCAGGCTAGAGTACAGTGGTGCAATCACTGCTCACTGTAGCCTCAACCTCCTGGGCTCAAGTAATCTTCCCACCTCAGCTTCCCGAGTAGCTAGGATTACAGGTGTGCACCACCATGCCCAGCTAATTTTTAAATTTTCTGTAGAGATGGGGTCTTGCTATATTTCCTAGGCTGGTCTTGAATTTCTGGGCTCAAGTAATCCTCCTGCCTCTACCTCCTAAAATGCTGAGATTATAGGCATGTGCCACCATATGCCCAGCCAAAAAATGTTGATATATAGAAAAAAATACTTCATTTTATTTTTTTCTGCTATGAATTGTACTTCTTTTTCTATTATGAATTAACATCTACTTTCTATTTCTTACCGGTCTGTTGTCAAAATTTCTACTGTTCCTCCCCACCCCCCATTCTTTCTGGGGTAGTGTTTTTGAATGGTAATAATGGCAGATATCATGCTCTTGCCTTGGACTAGTGGCCCATAGACCAAATATTTCTCAACCTGACACTTATCTCAGGGTGACTCAGCTTTTCCACACTCTATTGTTTGGAAAACCTGCATAGGAAAATGAAAATACTTTACACTTAACGTACCATTTGGTTCAATTCTCAGCTTTTATTCTACTTATGTTTCAACATTTGAGAACTGAGAATCAGAGAGGTGATACGACTTTACCCAGGGCACACAGCTTGCAGTTAGAGCTGGGACTTAAAGCCAGGACTTGGGCTCCATGTTACATGGTCTTGTAACCTTGCTGAAGTTGATGTTCGGGCCTTGTGATGGAGAAAGGCACAGTTTTGCAAGAGTTTAAATTAGACATTGCTGTTCAGTTTCTAGATTGTCATAGATTTAAAAAAATCTCAGCCATTTATTAGCTAAATCAGCTGTCATGATAGAGTTCAGTAGTCACCTTACCCCTTTGTGCCACATTGTATTGGGAGCAGAGGATGGGCTCTGAGTCTGAAAGACTTGGTTTAAATTCCCAGCTGCGGGGACTACTAGAGGCAGTAGAGAGGGAGGAGGGCAGGAGTTGAAAAACTAACTGTTGGGTACTGTGCTCATTCCCTGGGCTATAGGATAATTCATAATCCAAACATCAGTGTCTCAAAATATATCCAAGTAACAAACCTGCACATGTACCCCCTAAATCTAAAATAAAAGGCAAGATTACAACAACAGCAGCAGAAAATTTCCAGCTGTGCCACTGACTAGGTATGTGTGGCATTAGGCAAATTACTGAAGATCTGTGAGCCTCAGTTTCATGAAAAAGGAGGAAAACATCTACTTTAAAAGTTGTCTTGAGACAAAATGAGACAATACATATAAAACATGCATCACAGAACTTACCTAAATAGGTATTAGCTCCTGCTGTTACTGTTATTGACAATTCTAAGGGTGAGACAATTAAATACATGATGTGAAAGGCTGTCAGACAATTTTAAAACAGCAGAATTATCAGTTTTTCAACCCACTATATCACGGGGTGATTTTGTTAATTTGAGGGCTAATTCTTAGTACCTAATAGAGCAGCTTATTAAGAAACACAAAAGGCATTGGGCATGATCTAACTTCTAGCTGGAGTAGAGACAGCACTTCATTAGATTTTCTTAAGGATACTATGGGGCGGGTGCTAGGCTGCACATTTCACTGAAGCTTTTAAAAGTTAACTGCCACATAACATGTAAGTTAGCAAAGTAAGCATTTGAGCACATATTGATTTGAATTTGATAATATGTCGAGTATCTGTCATGCCATCTGTATGAATTTCTCTGTGGTGTGAAAAAAGTAAAGCCCCAATAACCTTCCTTGATGTTTAGATGATTTACAATGTGACTGTGAGTGTCAAACAATCATGAAGTCGATTCTTCTGTTTAATAGAGTGGATGTACCACTGAGTCATGTAAAGATAGACTTTTTTGTTTTATTACTAGGAATCCTTTAAATTGAATTGACAGTGTTGAAGATTTGGAAGTCTTTGTTTATATACCTATATAGCTTCCCCAAGTAAGATGCAAATTAAATACAGGCGATTAAGTTATAGAAAAAATTCATAATCACAATCTCATTTTTGGTTCTGATGTTTTACAATGAATGGAAGAGAATGTGGGAGAAATGATTGACACCCAGGAAACTTATTCTAAATTAAAATTTGGGCCATATTAGCATTGAAAAGACTGTTCTGAGAAGTTCTACTTCCTGGTTCAGTGGTGACCTCTCCCTAATACTCATTTCACAAATGACTTTCTCACTCTCATCCCTAAAGTTTACATATGTTTTCTCCAGCAGTAGCACTATATACAAATCCTGACTGATCTTAAAAACATTTTGAACATGAGATTCTCTCTTTTGGGAGATGAATTTTTAAAATTCATTTGCTCTGCATCCTGGCATTCTGGTTACATTGTGAGAAACTGCTGTATTCTGTGTTAGCGTGATTTAAAAATTTTCTTTGTAAAGGACCAGTCACAGAGAAAAGGACAGAAAAGAGAGGGAAGGACAAGAGGAGGGAGATGAAGAATGAGGCCTAGTGAAAGAGAGGCAGAGGAGAGATGGAGCAGCAGAAAGATGGGGAAGGAGAAAGAGATGGAGAGAGGTGTATAATAAGAGACACAGATGGGATGATGGAAAGAGATATAGACAGATAGGGATAATGAGAGCAAGAAAGTGGGAGAGATGGGGATCAGAGATAGAGAAGGAAAGAAACCAAGAAGGCAGAGTCCCAACTCCTCCTGGGCCCAGCAGGGAGCTGGCAAGAAAGCATTTGAAGCCAGAGGGACATATTATCCAGAACCAGGAGTTGAACCTAATTGTAAGCAGACCCTGCCCACCCCCTTCAGATGAGTGATAGACTCCTGGCATGTGACCTGGCTTGGCAATCTCCACCCGCTGTCCGGGCTGCCATAAGGAGATACGTAATGTCTGGAGTGATGGGAAAGTCATGGCTGCAGATGGTACAGATGGAGCTACCTCATAAAATGACTCACTGTGAATCCTCACTGAAATCTCCACTATAAAAATGATAATGGAAAAAGCACAAGAAAGCCTAAATGGGCTTGAAAGAAATTTGTTCCAGCTTGTGTATCTCCCTTCAAATTTTGAAAAAGACCCTATTAGAAAGTGTCAGGAAGATAATGTATCTTCTTCCCTCCTGGCTAGAGCCCTCCCCTGCCCCCACATCTTTTTGGACATCACTATGTGAGTGAAAATGGCAAGGGAAAAAGAGGAAAGGTATTGGGAGGAAGATGCACAAATTATTTATGCAGTATGAAGGCTGATGTTCTGGAGAGGGAGGGCTGGGAGGCTCTTTCAGAAGAAAGGGAGTGGTATCTTGGAGAGACAGGAGGCAGACTCTTAGGGAGTGGGAGAAGTTGTATTTTGCTTGGCGTTGGGGGTAGGATGTTGCTAGAGTGGAGGGGGCCTCTTGGAGAGTGAGGTCAGACACTGGACAAGGGAGGCATATAGCAGCATGAGTCATGCAGACCTCTGTAGCAAGATGAGGAAGCTTTTAAGTCCAAAGAGCCTAGAATTGTAAAAGTAATGATTATCAGCTCTTTCAAAGTCACCCAAGACCATGACACCTCTACATAGGATCCCAAATATGGCTGAATTTTATGGATACAGAATCTGCTGGAATTTGAGGATATAATCCAATGGAAAGTCTTATGGTTCCCATCTCCTTATTCTCTTTGACTGGGCTGGGACTGCTCCAGGTGCTGGCTGGTACAGAGTACAGGATGGAGGGGATGATACAGTAGCACCCCAGCCCCTGAACAGCACTTGAAAACTGGTAGTCAGGGTATAGCTGGTCTTCAATATGTGAACAAGAGCCAGAATGGGATACAATCTACTGTATTGATGGTGAATGCAAGGTGGGTTACAACCAGACTGTGCATGAATAGTGTACATTGGGATATTTGCAGACCAGATATGGTCCAGGTAAACAGTGAAGTCATGGTCATAGTCGAGTGTCTTGCTAGTGTAGTTGAAGTGTGCAGAGATTTCAATGCAGCATCCTGGACAGAGTAGAGTCCAGTGCTTAGCGGGTATAGCATGGCTGGCACACTTGGTGGGATGCAGAAAGGCTCAAAATGTCCTGTCTATGGGGCAGAGTAGGCTTAGGTAGGGGATGAAGAATCAGGCATTTGGAATGGGGTGGTGGACATGGTGGTAGATATGAACGAGGAAGAAACTTTCAAGAAACAGAATCCATTTCAGAGCGTTCACAAGACAGTAATGAAGGGGAAGCTGAGAACGGTGTGGACAGTTAAGGGAACCAACCACTGAGATGAAGTACGCAGGGACTAGCAACAGCTGGGAGCTGTTACCACCCTAGGTCTGAAGGAGCAAAGGAGAATGATGTCTCTGCAGCCTCTTGAGAGCAGGAGCTGTTAGGGAGGAGCTTCCTCTGGCCAATGTTGTGATCACAATGGGGCAGAGCCACTGCTAGACATGGGGCCTAGACCAGGGAGGGAGTGAGGAAAAATAGCCTGACTTCTGAGAGCTCTGTTCTGTTCCATTGGTTTATATCTCTGTTTTGGTACCAGTACCATGCTGTTTTGGTTACTGTAGCCTCATAGTATAGTTTGATACTACACATCTAAAACCATCTGATCTTTGACAAACTGGACAAAAACAAGAAATGGAGAAAGGATTCCCTATTTAATAATTGGTGCTGGGGAAACTCGCTAGTCATATATAAAAAGTTGAAACTGGATCCCTTCCTTACACCTTATACAAAAATTAGTTCAAGATGGATTAAAGACTGAAATCTTAGACCTAAAACCATAAACACATTAGAAGAAAACCTAGGCAATACCATTCAGGACACAGGCATGGGCAAGGTCTTCATGACTAAAACACCAAAAGCAATGGCAACAAAAGCCAAAATTGACAAATGGGATCTCATTAAACTAAAGAGCTTCTGCACAGCAAAAGAAACTACCATCAGAGTGAACAGGCAACCTACAGAATGGGAGATAAGTTTTGCAATCTAGCCATCTGAAAAAGGGCTAATATCCAGAATCTACAAAGATATTAAACAAATTTACAAGAAAAAAATCAAACAACCCCATCAAAAAGTGGACGAAGGATATGAACAAACACTTCTCAAAAAAAGGCATTTATGCAGACAACAGACACATGAAAAAATGCTCATCATCACTGGCCATCAGAGAAATGCAAATCAAAACCACAGTGAGATAGCATCTCACACCAGTTAGAATGGTGGTCATTAAAAAGTCAGGAAATAACAGGTGCTGGAGAGGATGTGGAGAAATAGGAACACTTTTACACTGGTGGGACTGTAAACTAGTTCAACCATTGTGTAAGACAGTGTGGTGATTCCTCAAGGATCTAGAACTAGAAATGCCATTTGACCCAGCCATCACATTACTGGGTATATACCCAAAGGATTATAAATCATGCTACTATAAAGACACATGCACACGTATGTTTATTGCGGCACTATTCACAATAGCAAACACTTGGAACCAACCCAAATGTCCATCAATGATAGACTGGATTAAGAAAATGTGGCACATATACACCATGGAATACTATGCAGCCCTAAAAAAGGATGAGTTCATGTCCTTTGTAGGGACATGGATGAAGCTGGAAACCATCATTCTGAGCAAACTATAGCAAGGACAGAAAACCAAACACCTCATGTTCTCACTCATAGGTGATAATTGAACAATGAGAACACTTGGACACAGGAAGGGGAACATCACACACCAGGGTCTGTCGTGGGGTGGGGGAAAGGGGAAGGGGTAGCATTAGGAGAAATACTTGATGTAAATAATGAGTTAATGGGAGCAGCACACCAACATGGCACGTGTATACATAGGTAACAAACCTGCACATTGTGCACATGTACCCTAGAATTTGAAGTATAAGAAGAAAAGAAAAGAAATAGCCTGACCTCTTGTTCTCCTTCTGTCCCATCTCCTCCTGCCAGCAATGAGAGAATCTGTGAGGTCAGCCTCCTGGGGCACAGAGCAAGATATACAATGGTGGAGGATGGCTGGGAGTGAGGGAGCACACCGAGAATAACCATCATAGATCAAACCCAGCCAGATGGCAGTTGCTTAGTGCCAGGTAATTTGTCTGTGGCTGGAATGAATCAGAGGAGAAGGCTAGTCACAACTATGCATGCTCTCAGGCCTCAGGCTATGATGGACATGGCTGTAGTGCTTAAGAGTAATGCGAGTGCTAAATGGGGAAACCAATGCACAAACCTTACCCTTTGGAGAGCTCCAACGTGATGAGAGTTGGAGGAACTAGGAGGAGTATTGTACAGACGTACTAGGTTTCTTGGCTGTATTCCATTGACTTAGTTCCTGATTCCATTAGATGCGGGTGGAGGCAAGGATGCTGATGTCCTTGTTGTCTCCATTCTCATGGGCTCAGGAATTGGGTTGGGTCTGGGACCTCCCAGAGTTTTGGTTGTTGGAGTTGCCACCAGGTGGGGGAGAAAGCTGTGACTGATGCAGGTGCATGATATGAGTAGTGGTGGACTTAACAGACAGAGTACAGAAGCTTTAGAAAAAAGGCTGAGTGACTAGGAGCCTAGATAATGAGTTTCTAGAAGCTGAGAGGGCCATCTGGGGGTGGAAAGAGGGCAATGTGGCATCCATACCTAACAGGGGCTTAAAAACGCAATGAGTCTCCCTCACAACAGGGCTTTTATTTTGTGATAAGAGCCAGTCTCCATGTCCTTAACCTGGTCCTGTGGGAGGGAGCAGGAATTGGGAAAAACTTGCTGAGGAGTATGGTAGAGTTGGGAGGAGAAGCAGTGGTTTTGGGGAGAAAGATCTTGACATTCTCTGGTTTTCACCTCAGTGTTTTCTTAGATTTCCTTAGAAAATACCTGTTAAACATATTGTCCTTTAATGAGGATTACACCTGAGGGAGGGAGCTTTCTACTTAGATTAAAAGGCCCAACCTGAGCTGATTTCTCCATTAACTGACAAAATAATTAACAGACTCTATTATCTGTACACAGGATAGATTTTTTGCATATGTTCATAAATAATACTAAAATGAACTTTTAACATGTATGGAATATACCTTAAACCCTATGGTCTTTTCTTTGGCTAGTTACAAAGAACATGATCAATTATTTTCTAGTCAGACCATGGCGCACATCTTGGCATTTTGAATCATGGTTGTCTTTGCCTCGTTATTCTTTGTTGCTATCCCCGGGTCAGGAGTGGGTCATCCCTGTGCTGCTGCCTTCCTTGGAAGTGGCAGCCACATCTCTCTGGAATTGAATGCTGATATCTTATCACCTTGGGCCACCTTTATAGGCATGGTGACTACCATTAAAAGTTAATAGATACACATCAATGACACTTCTAGCTTTACATGGATTCAAAGTCAGAAAACTTACAATTGCCAAAATGAGTAAAACAATCTTGCATCTGTCCTTTATGTGCTTAAAGATACCACTGATGTTGTTTCCCCCACATGTGGGTGTGGCTGGAAAGAGCAGTGTGCATCCCTTCTTGGCAGAGAGTGGTTTCCAATCCCAGGGCCTGCCTCTCGGTGTGCGCCCACCTCCCAGATTCACCCATACCCTGTCTGTCAGATTTGCATTTTTGAACCATTTCGTCCTCGTGTTTTCTGCCTCATGTTGATATTTTATGGCATCTTGAAAATGATTGACCCAGATGTCTCAGATGTCTTATAACTGAGGAGATAACTTAATAATAATTATGAGTAGCCGGGCTTGGTGGCTCATGTCTGTAATCCTAGCCCTTTGGAAGGCTGAAGGGGGAGGATCACTCAAGGTCAGAAGTTTGAGACCAGCCTGGGCAACATATTGAGAACCCTGTCTCTATAAAAAATAAAATAAAATAATAAATGAAAAAAAATACAAGACAGTCATAAATGGGGAATATAACTGATAATTTACTAATAGTCTTTGGAGAATTATCTGAAATTCAGGTGTCTAGTTCTTGAAATAAGTAACTTCCAGATTTAAGTGATTGGGTCAACACTATTAATTCAGATGAGAGGTAATTAGTCTATATTTTACTATACTTTTTGGATGCATTATAACCAGAATTATGTCTTATTTTTGCTTCTAAAATTGGTTTAGTTTATACTAAATTTTGGATCTTACTTTCTAGCTAATTATATTTGTGGTCGAGGCTAAACTAAGCCAGAGGCTGCACCCTACAAACATCTGAGCGGTGTAAAATATCCCAGCTTACCATAGGAGGAAAGGCCTTATTGGCATGGCGTTTTATAAATATTGAGGAGATGTCAGGATCACACAGTGACTATATGACTGGCTGTTCTGGAGTAGTCCCAGTGTTAAATGCTGGGCAGTGTGGGTTAAGTACCCATCTTAGCCAATGAGGGGAGGAAATCCTCAGAGTAATTTACAACCTTTCCTCTGTTTCCTGTACCACTCCTGGGTCACAAAGGCACGTGAGCTGTACCTTCCTATTCTGTTGCTCCCAAGAGAAAATGTGTGTGATGTGCCTGAAGGACAGAATTACTTCCGTTTCTGACTTGTAGACTAAATATATCCTTCTTTACTTTCATTTGTTAATGTATAATTTTACGTGTGTTGGGTGGGAAGTAGTAGTCTTGCTGAAAGATTTCCTTGTAGCCTCTTTTTCCATTAAACTTGTATTTAGTATCTCTGTAATGCCTTTGATTTTTTGCTTATAAAAGTAATATAGAAAACTATAAATAATTTATCCCCTTACACAGATTTCTAGAACTACTCATTTCATGTACAGCCTAAATATTTTAAAGACTCTTAATATACATATTGTGAGATTGTATCCTAGAAAGTTGTACCAATCCACATTCCTGCAAATTGAGTAAATGAATATTTTTATTAGAATCAAGCATGATTATTATTATTATTATTATTATTTTTTGAGACGGAGTCTCGCTCTGTAGCCCAGGCTGGAGTGCAGTGGCCGGATCTCAGCTCACTGCAAGCTCCGCCTTCAAGCATTATTATTATCAATAAAACTTTGCTAACTTGATAGGTGAAACTATCTTATTTTTATTGTATTTATGTAATTACTAGTGATCTTTATAAAAATATCTAAATAAGCCAATAAATACATATTTATTAGCTTTTGTACACTCCCCCCTTGGAGGGATAGAAGTGTGACCTTTTTTTAATAGAGTAAACCTTTCTTTATTTAGAAACAAAAGAACTCATAAAGATAAAAAGACAATGAGCAACACTTCTTTTTACAGATTCTGCATGCTAACTTTTAAAAAAAGCCTTTGTCAGTGCATTTTTATTTTTAAAAAATTTGTACAAATTTATAGGGTGCGTGTAAAATTGTGTTACATGTATGTAACGTGAAGTGATCAAGTCAGGGCAGGGTATTTAGGGTGTCCATCATCTGAATACAATACATTTTTGTTAAGTATAATCACCCTGCTCTATCAAACATTGAATTTATTCCTTCTGTCTTACTGTATGTTTGTACCCTTGCACCCAAGAAGTATAACATTTTTAAGTGCTGAAATGTATTTACCTTTTTCTTGTTTTCTTTTTTTATTTTCACCATTAGAGAGTCTTTCTCTATTCAGAGGTCATCTATATTTTTCTTTAGTTTTTAAATGATTTGATGCAAAAACATTTATCTCTTGATCTACAGAAATTCACTTTAATGTGTGTTGTGGGAGGTGTGGATTTAAATAGTTTTTTTCATTAAAAATCAGTAACCAATTTTTATTAGTTAGCATTTTAGTTGTAAAGAACAGAATCCACTATGGCTAATTTAAGCAGACATGGCACATACTGAGGATCTTATGTGGCCACAAAATCACTGAGCTAGGGGGCGATCTTCCAGCAATTAAGTCTAGAGCTGCGTCAGAGCACTGGCCAGGTGAGTGATCTGCCAGCTGCCTCCGCTGCTGCGTTTACCTGTAAAACATTTGGAGCGTTTGAGGAAAATGTAGCTGCATCTGACTGGGGAAGGAAAGTTTCTAGAAATTATTTTTGGAAGGCAGTCCTCACAATGTGAGAAATTATTGAAATATAGGGAAAATGTGCACGAGATTGGGTGACCACAAGTAATAAGCGAGTGAGTAAACCAACTACCTAGGCACATTCATCACTGACCTGTGAGGCCACCTTCCTAGATTTTTTTATATTAAAAATGCATAGATTAGTAGGACGAGTCTCTGGTTTATGTAGCCAATTTTATCTGATTATCGTTGACTCTTGAACAACACAGAGGTTAGGCATGCTGATCCCCTGCCCAGTCAAAATTCACGTAAAACTTGATTCCCCCAAAACTTAACTACTGATAACTTGCTGTTGACTGAAAACCCTATGAATTACATAAATATTCAATTATCACGTATTTTTTATGTTATATGAATATTGTCCGGTTTTCTTATAACAAAGTAAGCTAGAGAAGAGAAGATGTTACTGAGAAAATCGTAAGGAAGGGAAAATATATTTACTGTGTATTAAGCAGAAGTGGATCATCATAAAGGTCTCCATCCTTGCTGTATTCGTATTGAGTAGGCTGAGCAGGAAGAGGAGGAAAAGGAAGGGTTGGTCTTGCTGTCTCAGGGATGGCAGAGGTAGAAGAAAATCCATCTACAAGTGGATCTGCGCAGTTCAATCCTGAGTTGTTCAGGGGTCAACTCGATTTGTATACTCCTGTGCTAATGCCATAATTATTTTTTTGTTGTGTTTTGTTTTACCGACTACTGATGTACAGTGCATTTATTTTTCAGTTCTTAGTTATTCTTGCCTATGTATTCTTCTGGATGAACTTTAAGATCATTTTATCAATTTACTGAAAAAGTTAAAATTATATTTTGATTAGAATTGCATTAAGCCTTCACATTAATTTGCCAAGTATTGACTGTGTTAAATAACCATTCTTTCCATCCAAGTATGTGATATATATTTTCATTTAGTCAAAAAAATTTTAATGTTCCTCAATAAAGTTTTATAGTTTTCTTCATGAGGGTATTTATATTTCCCATTACAGTTATTCCAAAGCATTATATATTATTGCAAATCTAAAGAGACCCAGTTTTCCTTCTATTTTCCCTGTATTTTCCTGCTGGGAAGGAAAGCTATTAAATTTTGCCTATGTATTTTGTGTTAAACACTTAAAAAATCTATTTAATCCTCTTTAATTAAGATAATTTTAGTTAATTTTGGACTAAGTACATGGATACATTCAAATAGTAGTCATTTTGGAACATGACATGACAACTATAAAATACATGAAAAATGATTAATAAGCTAGGTGTAAAAATACCCTGGAAGAGGAGATGGTTCTAATATTGAAATAATGCTTGCATTCCCTCTATATGGATATTCTAAGTAACATGTGTAAAGCTGGTGATTTATAGCATCCAGATATGCTCTGCAAAGTCCACCACTTGCCTTGGTTTCCCTGTCAATCTGCACAGCATACCCAGACACACGTGGTGTTTTCTCCTTAAATGCAAGTTCTTAAGCTTCACAATCAGATTCTGAGTAGCAACACATTAATTCAAGCAGATTGAGCTTCAAGGAGTCTCTGTGGCCTTGCCTTTCCATTTGCTCAGTAGTGAAAGGGATTTCATAAATGAAAACAGGCCAGGGCTTAATCAGTTCAACCTTCCTGCCCACGCCACTCTCTTCCTTTCGACAACTAAGCCAGGTGTATGGAGAACAATGTCAGTGGGTTTTGTGGAATGTTATACTTGGAAGATTTTTTTTTTAATCGGTAAATAAGCCCCAAAACAAGTGGAAAGAATTTGGTGAATGTTTGCTTTTAAGACTTCAGAGACTCAGAATGATCTTGTCTTTCCCAGGCCAGCTAATGACTAAGGAAAGAGGTATTAGTTACATGGAGCTTTACTAAACATCTATGGGATGATTAATGCCTTGGGTTTATAATAGTCGTCATTGGATAATAGCCTCTAATTGCATAGGGCAGAAAACACAGAGAAATATATACATGTCCTGAATAGGACAGACTCTTGCTTGACAAATTTTCCTTGGGACTTAAAAAATTATAATGAGTATTCATTTCTACCTGTCACCTTAAAGGCACTTCATACACAGCCCCATTCCTTTGTAGCTTATTGGCCATCTAATCATACTGAATAGTACCTGTGCTTGCTGTTTAGGGCACATATAACAAAGATGAGTGGACTCGACCAAATCCACTTACCTTGCTTGGTCTGTTCCAAGATCCACAGGAGAAGATGGGGTTTGAGGATGTTTTTGCTGTAAGACAGCCGAAGATCCATTCTATTTCTTGAGGTTTTTGACCTATGGGACTCTCTTATGACTGGTCATTTTAGGGTGGTTCTTAATAGACTTAGGAATTTGGCTCTGAGCCTAATCCAGACACAGCTCAGAGTCTGCTCTTTCCGGTCAGAAATGGAGCAGTGTGACGGGATTTGCGGAGGTCTTCTGATGACATGAGGAGGTGTGTTAAGTAAAACATACTAAAAGACCAAGGTCGAAACTTTCTTAATACTTGAAGGATTGCAGGATATTTGAGGTTGAAAAGGTTGCATTTATAGCCGGAAATACGAGGAATCCTGTCACGTCTTGAAGGAGCTCTACAGGGTCTGTAACATTCTCCAGCTGGGCTTAAATATTAGAATCCTTATGCAGACCTTTTATGCTCACCTTCAAAGCCTGCTGGGTCTGACTTGAGTGTGGAGCCACAGAACACGGCTCCTCACATTTCTTGCTAGCCTGGCAGGGACCAAGAGTTCACAATTGCTGAAAAGTTGAAAAAAAAATTGATGTGTGTAGGTATCATCATGTGATGAAACCTCTTTAGAAAAATCTGTATAATTAACATTTTTTTCTGTTTAAAAATGTTGCAAATTGATATGAAGAAAGCACACAATCCTCTTAAAGATTATTTTGGAGGTGAACTAGAAATCTGCTAGAGCAAGGATTAAAAGGTTAATTATTTAATAATTAGTCAGTTCTGGTAATCAACTTAATGAGGAAATTCCATTTATTTTGAGAAGGAAAAACAAGTTCTTTCTGGTTGAAAAAGGCTGTAGGAGTTTTGAGATTAATAAGTGGATCAAGATTTTATAAAAGCTGTGAACTTAAGGTTTCCTGCTTTTAAAATATTTTCTTAAATGATGTTAAAAGTATAAGTAACAGCAGATTATTTTAAAGTAATGCAATAGAAAATTATATTTTTAATAGAAAATATGACTGAGTGGAACGGTGTTGTTTAGTTCAGGTATGTGTATCTTGATAAGAGGTCATATTTGGATCACAGGATTCAGACACCACCATGATCTGAGGCGGTCAATTGTGGTTGAATAAAAACTATGCTATCTCCCAAAACTCAAATGCAGATACTGAGGGCAAAGTCAAGGATCATGTGATTGCTTTTTTTTTCCTCCTCAAATTAACTGCTTTTGGCTGTGCAGCTAGATATATTCGAAAGATTAATTTGTGTTAATTTTTTTTCCATTTCTCTCCCCTCAGCAAAGTCAATGGCAGGGTTGAAAGTCTAAAAGGAAGACCTCAATTCCTTCTAGCTTCCGTTTTCAAAGGCCAAACCCAAAGGAGTGCTCAAAGTATCCAACAAGGATGAGGAAAGTTGAAAGTCCCTTGCAGAAAGAAGCAGAGTGGCTTGGCAAAAGCGGGGGTTCATAGAAGTGCCTACTGCAGACTAGAAGAACATTCTCTTGGGCTGAATGGAGGAAAGGAGAGAGGTTGTAGGCCCTAGAGAAGTGGGGATCCTGACAGCATCTCACAGAGGGAGCAAGACCCCAGAATATGCATCTAGGTGGTTAAGGCCCGAGACATTCTCACAGAATCTAGTGTCCTGGAACCATGAGGCATCAATGAGAAACTGGGCCTCAAGGAGCCACCAGGACAAGACAGTGACCATCTCTTTGGCAAACTGTGTGGGCAAATGACTATTCCCAACAAACTCACCTCCATTCTGCCCTCTGAACTTAGATACAAGCTGAGAAAAAGGGATGACCACTGAACCCCTGGGATTGTTTCCTGCCAGTTTGATGAGGGCTTAAATTTGAAATTGACTTCCAGGATAGACAGCTACGTTATTCCTCTAGGTTTTATTTTGTGAACTGAGATTGAGCTTCTCTAAAGCTGCTTATAAGGATCACTTATCAGTTTTTGTAGTTTTCCACGGTGAAAACTGTAAAACTCTTTTGGGTATAGACAAAGTTTAAGAATTAGTCTCTATATGATTCAGTCCCTGAGTCAAAGTTTTGGTCACTGATGGAAGCAATGGTGAGAAAAATATTCACACACTATAGGAGGAGAACAGTGACCTAAGCATTTAGAAATACAACTAAAGTTAATTTTCTACATGCAAATTAAGTTATACTTACTATTGACTTTCATTAAATGTATCTATTAGAGTCCCAGAAAAGAACAAGTGAAATGTTCAAATTGAAGAACTTGAGGAGAGACTGCTGAGAAGGGCCTATTTACAAAGGGGCAGTAAGGGAAAGCAGGAAATGATGGTGCCATAACTTTGAGGCTAGTCACAATGGGAGGTCATTCCCATCCTTGGGCAGAAGGGGAAAGGGGAGCTGTTGGTTATTGGAACCCATAGGGTCGGGGAGGGAGAAGAGAGGATTTTATGACAAGGGTAACCTTTCAGGAGTTGTGACCTTCATTAGAGAGATGTAGTAAACCTGCTATGATTGGCAGGGAGGAAGCTGGGGAAATAAATAAATAAATAAATCTCAACCTCACTCTCCTTTTTCCTTTGCAATTTCTACTAGTGCCTTTCTTTGGCCAAGCCCAACAGAAACCTACAGGGCAGGGAGCTGAATGATATAGTCCAATATGGGTCAGCCTCCTGGGGCACTGAGCAGAGAAGAGGGACACAATAAATTAAGTGGCACTGAGAATAACCACCACGTAACCATGTTGGGAGACAGTCATATCTCACCGTTGCATGATTAGATTGTAACTTTTTTTCGGCGGGGGGAGGGTTTATTTTTGCTGCTGCCAGCAACACAAAGCAGGAGTAATCAGCTTAAAATGAATTAGAACTAAGAAAAAGAAAGACTAGAGAATACATCTTCAATTCTACAAAACAAGTGACTTTGGATATTCACTTTCTATCAAGTCCTTGATTTAATTATTTTATCAGGTGACCCATTTGCTTTTTTTTCTGGCAAAGTCATCAGGATCCATTTGTCATATTAATATTATAGACAGGTTTAGACATGGAGTGACTATACGGTCAGTCTCTTTGAAGGAAATCTAGTAGCATAGCAAGGTAAAGGACTGACATATGTAAGGCTTTCTGTGCTCCACAATCCAGAGAAGGTTGCAATACAGTGTTAAGTGGCAACCCACAGCATACTATTGGATCCCATGTGAATGGAGAACCCGGGAGCCTGGAGTGTGCAATACGCTGGCCCTGGGTGTTTTTTTTTTTTTGTTTTGTTTTTGTTTTTGTTTTTTTTGGAGTTGAAGTCTCACTCTGTTGCCCAGGCTGGAGTTCAGTGGCACAATCATAGCTCACTGCAACCTTGAACTACTAAGAAGCTAGGGTATAGGCTATGCCACTATGCCTGGCTATTTTATTTAAATTTTTTTGTATAGAAATGGGGTCTTGCTATGTTGCCAAGGCTGCTCTCGAACTCCTGGCCTCAAGTAATCCTCCCCCCTTGGCCTCCCAAAACGTTAGGATTATAGGTGTAAGCTACAGCACCTAGCCCCTAGGAGCTTTTGGAGAGGCTGTATTCAACCCTCTGATGTTCCACTTATATCTATCAAGTGGGATTCTGTATTACTAAATTTATCTCTAAAATTTAGTAACTCTACAATTTAGTAATTTCATGTGCCTTGAAAAGTAACCATAACAACGTAAATTTGTTTAATGTTCACTGTGTGCTAGATATTATACTAAGTGAATCAATCTTTCAGAATCAAAATACTTGGTCTAATTATCATTTTTATTTTAATGGATAAGGAAAGCAATACTCAGAAAGGTTAAATAATTTGCCTCTGTTTTCTCAACCCATAAGTGGGAAGCCTGGAAGTTGAACCCAGGAGTCTTTCTCTCCAAAGCCCACACTCTTAACCGCTAGTTTCCCACTGTTTATATGAAGGAAGAAGTAACTTTCGCCTTTATGCATTCAGCTAAACTTTAAGAGTGAAGCCATACTTTGTATGCCCATTGGCAGTGTGAATTCCTTGTGATAAAATATTTTAAAAATATAAGATACCATCCACATGTGGACCAGCGATGGCCATTAGCACTTTATCACTGTCAAGACCCATGATTTCAGTTGCAAAAGAGAGGCTGGGGCAACATTTGTCCAGGCTTGTCAGGTGTTCTGAGTTTCCATTTGGTTAGCCTGTAAATGAATGGGGTGTTACTGGAATGTGAAAGAATGCGTTTTCTGCTACTTGCCTATTCTCACTGAGGGAATGATGTATGTAAATTGTAATTCACTCGTTGTTCCCTGAAATATGGCCATACCTTCTACTTTCCTGACCTTTTCTGTAGTCTGTTTTCATTGGTCATTTGTCTTTTCTACACAAGGCAGGAAGGCCACTAACAAGGGATAAATTAAGTGGTCAGCTAATCAAATGAGAGCATAATGTAAAGGTCAAGATGTAGCAGCACATCGCAATAACTCACAGAATATGGGAACAGTCGAACAATGGATTCTTCCACAAGGAAGGGATTTAATTGACCAAGAGAAGTACATCCGTTGTAATCATCCCTTTGCCAGTATTGATGATGGTGGATACTTGAAGTATTTTTAATTCGGTCAAAGTTTTCTACAGAGATGGTTACCAAAATATAAGAGAAAAAATTGAACAGAGCTGCTAAAAGGTATTGAAATATCCCAAACATACTTCTTTTTCTTTTCTGGCTCCCTGTCTTAGGTCAATTCCCTGGAAGCACAGCTGGAGTTGAATCTTGTGCAAGTGATTTATTGAGGGTTTCAGGAAAAATCAGTAAGCAAGTGAGGAAAGCAGGCTAGGGCAGAAGAGAAGCTAAGCACAGACTGGCTTCAGCTGGAGTCTAGCTTCAGCCCAATCCCAAGGGGCTCTGGAGGAGCGATCACCACAGTTACTCCAGCTGGAGGCAATGGGGCTGGGCTTTTGATCCCGTGTTGATTAGTCGTTGGCTGTGGGCTGCACCTGAGTTGGGATAGTGGGGTTTAAACTCCTGGGCATTTCCTGGCAAGATGGCTTCTGTAGGTCAAGGGCAATTAGCCAGAGACGGGTGCAGCTGTGAGCCATTAGCAGCCAACACTCATAGGTGCTGGTGCAAGTGGATGGGTGACAGGCCTGGTAAAGGGGACCATTGAGGTCAGACACCAACAACATCTACTCCACTTTCAGGCTTCCTCATCACTTCTGCTATGATTTGAATATATGTGTCTCTCCAAAATTCATGTGTTGGAACCTCCCACCCAATGTGATGGTATGAAGAAGTGGGGCCTTTTGGGAAGTGATTAAGTAATGAGCACTCCACTCTCATAAATGGGATTCATGCTCTTATGAAAGAGGTAGAAGAGAATGCCCTAGTGCTGTTTTGCCCTTCCACCTTCATCAACTGAGGATGCCATAAGAAGGTGCCATTTGGAAGCAGAGAGTGGCCTTACACCACATGCCAAATCTATCTGAGACTTGATCTTGGGTTTCCAAGCCTCCAGAATGATGGAGAATAAATTTCTGTTGTTTGTAAATTACCCAAAGATATTTTGTTATAGTAGCATGAGCTGACAAAGACAGCTTCCTTCCTGACTCATAGGGTCAGAGTAAAGCTCTGAAGTGCTTTAGCTCTTTACATGAAGTAAGAGTAAGGAGTATTTGTAAAACCTTTTTCAGCATGTGTAGTATGTGCATGCTGAAAAAAGTTTCTTATTGTGAACCATATTCAAGAAAGTTTGAAAGTTAATCCTCCCATGGACGACTTATTAGAAAGACAGATTTTTCTTCTTCTCTATACAGAGGGTATAGAGACTGACTCAAACTTTATTTAGGGGAGAATCTATCCTGATTGTTCCTACAGTTAAGCAGATGGCTGGAAATTCAAAGAACTGCAAGTCTTCGTTCTTTGCACATTTGCTGAGAAATTAAGTAAGACACAATGGATTTCTTCCCTAGTCCTCTCATTCCCTATCCATGCCCTGTGAACTTTCTACAAGATGGGTTCCTCTGCATGTAAAAGCCTCATCTTTAAAATGGGATGACTTAGGGACAGAGCTTCTCTACAATTCTTTCTCTCTTTTTAAAAACTCTGGTGGAGAAGAACGTTACAGTACTTTTACTCACTCTATGCTAGGGGACATGAATAACATCTGATTGGTAAATACTGGAAGAATAACCAGTCATGCTTATTTCAGCTTCATCCATTCTCCTTTCATTTAGAAATGTGCCTTTCTGCAGAGGACATGAGTTCTCTGTCCCATGCCAAATACTGTGGAGGGGCCTTCCCTACAGGGATCTGCTATTCAGATCAGTTTTGCCATGGCTGGGTAGGTATGTTTATGTCATTTTAATTCTAAGGTTCAGTATTAGCAACTCACTTGGCTAACAGAGTATTTATGATAAAATCTCTAACCAAACTAGGAATAGAGAAAGCCTTCTTTTCTTTTCTTTTCTTTTCTTTTCTTTTCTTTTCTTTTCTTTTCTTTTCTTTTCCCTCCCTCCCTCCCTCCCTCCCTCCCTCCCTCCTTTCTTTCTTTCTTTCTTTCTTTCTTTCTTTCTTTCTTTCTTTCTTTCTTTCTTTCTTTCTTTCTTTCTTTCTTTCTTTCTTTCTTTCTTTCTTTCTTTTCTTTCTTTCTTTTTCTTTCTTTCTTTCTCTCTCTCTCTCTTTCTCTTTCTTTCTTTCTTTCTTTCTCTCTCTTTCTCTTTCTTTCTTTCTTTCTTTCTTTCTTTCTTTCTTTCTTTCTTTCTTTCTTTCTTTCTTTCTTTCTCTTTCTTTCTTTCTTTCTGAGATGGAGTCTTGTTGTGTCACCCAGGTTGGAGTGCAGTGGCATAATATTGGTTTACTGTGACCTCTGTCTCCTGGGTTCAAGCGATTCTCCTGCCTCAGCCTCCAGAATAGCTGGGATTATAGGTGCCTGCCACCACACCTGGCTAATTTTTGTATTTTTAGTGAAGACAGGGTTTCACCATGCTGGCCAGGTTGGGCTTGAACTCCTGACCTCAGGTGATCCGCCTGCCTTGGCCTCCCAAAGTGCTAGGATTACAGGCGTGAGCCACCACACCTGGCCCGAAAAAGCTTGCTAACCCAACCAAGGGCCACTGTGAAAACTTAGATCAAAAATCATAATAAATGGTAGAATGTTGAAAGCTTTCCTTTTGAGATCAGGAGAAGGACAAGGATGACTACTATAACTACTTCTGTTCAACATTTTACTGGAGGAGCTAGATAGTGCAGTGAGTCAGGAAACAAAACAAAATAAAACAAAAAAATCAAAGATTACTTATTGTAGAGGCGGAATTAAAACTATCATTCAAGATGAAATAATTGTGTAAAAATGCAAGAGTTTTTGAATAGGTTATTAAAATTAGTATATATATTTAGCAAAGTTCTTCATATTAACTCAGTAAACTGAAGTCAATAGCATTCTGTATACCATGAATGATCAGTTAGACAATGGAATTTCAAAGAATTTTATACTTTATAATAACTGCAAAGTTATCAAGTACACAGGAATCAACAAAAATGAAGTATAAGCCATTCATCAAGAAAATGATGATGCTACTAAAAGGGATTCTAACTAAAAGGAGGATGTTTCATGTAGTTATAAAGAAAGATATTGATCCCTTTCAAATGTATTCATAGATTTATAGTACATACAATTTACATTTAATTTTTTTAAGGATGACTGGTCAACAGATTCTACAATTTATTTGGATAAGCAAAGGGATCCTGAAATATAAAACCACTCTAGAAGAACAAGACTTGTCTTATTGACTTTCAATAAAGACAGTTTAATATTCATGCAGTAACAGATTAAAAGACCAGTTGAACTAAATAGGAAGCTGAGAGACAAAGCCAGGGTATGTAGAAATTCAACTTTGTAATAAAGTTTAATATGTGAACACTCCTAAGGAGAGACAGGTTTAAAAATTCTCACAAAACAATTTTCAAAAAGCAAGCAGGCAAACAGAAGCTGGGAACATTTCAATAGGACAGATAACGTAGGGTATATTCATATAATGGAATGCTATACAGCAGTAAAAATAAATTAACTACAGAAATAGATACTAAGACAGATGAATCTTTAAAACATCATGTTACTTCTTTGGAAGTCATAAGAAATATATTTTGCATGATTTCACTTATATTAAAATTCAAAACCAGGCAGAATGAAGCAATACCTTGTTTAGGCTTATATCATCAGTAATAAAATCTTAAAGAAAAATAAAGGAATGATTGTCACAAAATTCAGAGTAGTGGTTTCCTCTGTGTGGCATGAGGCTAGTAGTAGGGTGAAAGGAGGAAGCTTCTGGTTTATGGGGAATGTTCCATTTCTTAAGCCAGGTGTTGGGTACATGGGTATTCATTTTCTTATTTTTCAAACTGTACGTATGCATATTACATATTCTTTCTATGTATATTTCAAAATAAGCATAACCGTGGATCATAGCAGGATTTGAAATGTGGAAAAAGACACAACAGGCAACAGATGACATTTGGGAATGTAGAGGAGCTAAGCATAGCACCCTTTTGCTGCTGGGATTGTGAACTGTAACTTGCAGTAGCTCAGCTCAGTGTCATCACTTAGCTCTTCCTAGCGGATCTAACTCTTTCATAATAGATGATGGATATATCTCTTGACAAGAATGGGGAATCCGTGGGTTTGATTCTACAGGAATATCAACCATGGAAAGAGCAATAGGAACACCATATGGGCTTTGCAAAAAACTCAAGATGAAGCCATAAAGGGTCAAACCCAACTGTAGCGCTCTTATAGCAAGAATGGAGCCAATGTATATTCTGACATCTTTAGAAGTTAAAATACATCCTGGGTTGCTGGGTGGTGAAGGCAGTAAGTCATACCTAAAGTTTAGCTCTGAATTGTGTCATAAGTCATTTTTATTATCAATAACTGCAATGCCCATTTTCTACTCATTTAAATTTTGAATAAATTTCGGTGGCTTAAAAGTTTCCTCAGTGATATGTCCCTGTGCACTGATATCCTGAAATGCTTTCTTGCATGGAAGAGGAAAGGGTAGCATTTCACTTAGAAGTATTATGAATAGTTATTAGGAATCAGCTTAGTATTCAACTTCTCTGCCAAATATTCTTGTGAAGGAGTGGGTTTCATTACATCTGACTGCCCATGGGCAAAATGTCATTGGTCTTCCTTGTCATTGTTAAGAGAGTGTTGAGACCTGCTGGGTTGGAATAATACAGAGGATAGAGGAACACCACCAGGCTGCTTGGAAAAATACCTGAGCACTTAAATAACCCTCAAGAGGTGATGTCAGCAAGTGAGACTAAATCTTACTAAGCAATTGAAAACATGCTGAAGGAATTCTGGAAAGGATTATGGCTATTACACAGCGCCCTTGTGCAAGTCATGGCTGTTAACTAAACACGAAAGACCAAACTGTCAGGCAGCCAACCTTTTCCTTATCTGCTTGTTTTCCAATTTCTCTCAAATGCACCTTGAAAACTGTGGTACTAAACTGAGAACAGCACAATGGTTCCTTGAAGTCGGTGTTTCTGAAGCCTTCCATTATCTCTTGCATGGGAGGAATGGATACCAGCTGTGTGCCTGGAGGCGAGGCCGTCATGGCAAATCCTTCCTTGCTCGCCTCGAATGATGGCGAGAGTTCTGTTTCCTGAGAATTACCAGTAACTGACAAATCCTGCTGGACTCTGGGTATGGACGGGAAAGTTCAGAAGCCATGTGTAAACAGTTGGCACATTGGAAATATTTGCTAAGGAAAGAGCATTCTGAAGAAGTAAGAAGTTTGTGTACTTTATTTTCCGGGACCCAGGCCAGACCTGTGGAAGACTGATCATAGAAAAATAATTATGAAATACTTAGGAACTAGGAAGTGGAATCGTGTCTATTTTCATTTCCTGAGGCCAGGAGTTCAGGCTACTCACTGCCTCTCAGAAATTAGTTTGCACAGAGAGCCAAATCATGAATGAACTCCCATTCACAATAGCTTCAAAGAGAATAAAATACCTAGGAATCCAACTTACAAGGGATTTAAAGGACCTCTTCAAGGAGAACTACAAACCACTGCTCAGTGAAATAAAAGAGGACACAAACAAATGGAAGAACATTCCATGCTCATGGATGGGAAGAATCAATATCGTGAAAATGGCCACACTGCCCAAGGTAATTTATAGATTCAATGCCATCCCCATCAAGCTACCAATGACTTTCTTCACAGAATTGGAAAAAACTGCTTTAAAGTTCATATGGAACCAAAAAAGAACCCACATTGCCAAGACAATCCTAAGTCAAAAGAACAAAGCTGGTGGCATCATGCTACCTGACTTAAAGCTATACTACAAGGCTACGGTAACCAAAACAGCATGTTACTGTTACCAAAATAGAGATATAGACCAATGGAATAGAACAGAGCCCTCAGAAATAATACCACACATCTACAGCCATCTGATCTTTGACAAACCTGACAATAACAAGAAATGGGGAAAGGATTCCCTATTTAATAAATGGTGCTGGGAAAATTGGCTAGCCATAAGCAGAAAGCTGAAACTGGATCCTTTCCTTACTCCTTATATGAAAATTAATTCAAGATGGATTAGAGACTTAAATGTTAGACCTAATACCATAAAAACCCTAGAAGAAAACCTAGATAATACCATTCAGGACATACGCATGGGCAAGGACTTCATGTCTAAAACACCAAAAGCAACGGCAACAAAAGCCAAAATTGACAAATGGGATCTAATTAAACTAAAGAGCTTCTGCACAGCAAAAGAAACTACCATCAGAGTGAACAGGCAACCTACAGAATGGGAGAACATTTTTGCAATCTACTCATCTGACAAAGGGCTAATATCCAGAACCTACAAAGAACTCAAACAAATTTACAAGAAAAAACAAACAACCCCATCAAAAAGTGGGCAAAGGATATGAACAGACATTTCTCAAAAGAAGATATTCATACAGCCAACAGACACATGAAAAAATGCTTGTCATCACTGGCCATCAGAGAAATGCAAATCAAAACCACCATGAGATACCATCTCACACCAGTTAGAATGGCAATCATTCAAAAGTCAGGAAACAACAGGTGCTGGAGAGGATATGGAGAAATAGGAACACTTTTACACTGTTGGTGGGATTGTAAACTAGTTCAACCATTGTGGAAAACACTATGGTGATTCCTTAAGGATCTAGAACTAGAAATACCATTTGACCCAGCCATCCCATTACTGGATATATACCCAAAGGATTATAAATCATGCTGCTATAAAGACACATGCACATGTATGTTTATTGCAGCACTATTCACAATAGCAAAGACTTGGAATCAACCCAAATGTCCATCAGTGACAGACTGGATTAAGAAAAATGTGGCACATATACACCATGGAATATTATGCAGCCATAAAAAAGGGTGAGTTCATGTCCTTTGTAGGGACATGGATGCAGCTGGAAACCATCATTCTCAGCAAACTATCGCAAGAACAGAAAACCAAACACCGCATGTTCTCACTCATAGGTGGGAACTGAACAATGAGATCACTTGGACACGGGAAGGGGAACATCACACACCAGGGCCTATTGTGGGGAGGGGGGAGGGGGGAGGGATGGCATTGGGAGTTATACCTGATGTAAATGACGAGTTGATGGGTGCTGATGAGTTGATGGGTGCAGCACACCAACATGGCACATGTATACATGTGTAACTAACCTGCACGTTGTGTACATGTACCCTAGAACTTAAAGTATAATAAAAAAAAAAAGAAAAAAAAAAGAAATTAGTTTGCAAAACACAAATGCATGTCTGTTTATCTCTCTTTCCTATGTTCTTGTCAAAGTCATTGTGAAACTATTTTCTATTTGTTAAGAAAAGCAAAAGCTGGTTAATGATTTGTAGTTTTGAATACAAAAAGAAGGTTGACAAATCTATATATAAGCTTCTTACCCTTTATATTCCAGACATTTTTTTTGCTCAAATGGCATATTTATTGATATAGTATCATGCTGTTCTATATCTACTTTTTATTTATAAATAAGTTATCTTTACAAAATTATCCAATTTTGATGCTAGTGAGATAAAATGTACCCATACATTTATTAGCAGACAATATCCTATGGATTGTTATCCATATATACATGCAACTGGATATACATTCTTCAGATAACACTGTATTGTAATTTTCCATGTTGCTGCATAGTTTTCACAGCCATCGCTTAAAATAGATTATTAAAAATGCAAGTTGTTTAAAGAAAATATTGGCAATGGAGACAATTGGCAATTTTTTAAAAAAAGAAATGTTGCCCAGGCTTGTCTGAAACTCCTGGCCTCAGGTGATCTTCCCTAGCTGGCCTTTTGAGTAGCCAGGACTACTGGTAATTTTTAAGAATTGTTAGTTATCTGAACATATCTGTACATTTTGCTTGAGTCTATTGTCTATCCATACTCTAAAAATACCATGCAATTTAGTATCTTGCTTTTGGTACTTAACCTGAGAAATTTTCTGTTATTACATAATTATCATAGCCCTAATTTTAATGGTTGTATTATATTCCCTTTAGTAGATTTACCAACAATATATTTAAGCATTCTTTGTTGACATTTAGAATATTTCTTCTAAATTGCTGCTATAAAAAAGTGATCATAAACATCTTCCTGTATGTAGCTTTTTCTTAAATTGGATTGCATCTCTAGGATATTACCAGGTCAAAGGCTAATCAGTTTTCTGGCTGCAGATGAGTATTATTGCCACATGGCTTTCCAAAAGTATTGCACCAATTTACACAGCTACAAACATTGCACAATAGAGTTAGCTTCATATAATTCTCAACCTAATAATTATGAATTTAATAGCCCTGTTTTAATTTTATTAGATTAATAATGAAATTAATTTCTTAATGTGTTTCTGACTGCTTTGCCCATTTTGAGAATTATCAGTATACATAGTTTACGTTTTCCTATTTCACTTTTAGAGTAGTGTTTATCTGATTATGTTATATTAGATTTTGGTATAAGATTTGTCATGGATATTACTTTTCCTCAGACTTCTTGCATTTTATTTTTTTTGACATACTATAGTTGTTATTTTTGGCAAATGATCAGTGTTTTCCTTTGTGATTTCTGTTACTTGGAAAGTCATTTCCTCTCCAAAGAATTGGTAAATATTCAATGCTATACTCCTCTAGATATTTTATGACTTAAATAAAAGCAACTTTTCAAAGTGAAAACTTTGTGGAATGCTTACAATAAACAGATATGCAAAAAGAAAATAAAAACAATAAAATAATCAGAAATGCTGCTTTCCAGAGAAAACAATATGTAACATTTTGGTATATATCCTCTTAGAGACTATTTACACGGTAAATGTATAAAGATCAATATATAATTATACACATTTTACAAAAATGGTAATGCATACACAGCATGCCCTATTTTGTAAGCTACATTTTTTTTTTCCTAAATTAAAGAAAATGTAACCTAAATATCAGTGACAATAGATGTTTCTTGGAATTTCAAATGGCTACATGGCAGTCTGTTACATAGAAGTCCAGTAACGTATTTAACCATTCCTTCAGCATTGGGCATGTAGGTTTTCTTCTATTACAAACAAATTGGAACTGAATCGTCGTGTACAAACATTTTTCACTCTGGTCCAATTCCCAGCAGGATGACACCTGGGATCAAAGCATTTTTAAAAATTGTACTACTTTCAACTTGAGTCAGTTAAGTTGGACAGTGCCCTTTTCCTTTTTTTTTCCTTTTATGTTTTGTTTTTTTGGAGACAGGGTCTGGCTCTGTTGCGCAGGCTGGAGTGCAATGGCATCATCTCGGCTCACTGCAACCTCTGCTTCCTGGGCTTAAGCAATCCTCCCGCATCAGCCCTCCAAGCAGCTGGCACCACAGGCATGCACCACCATAACCGGCTAATTTTTAAATTTATTTTTGTGGAATTTTTATTTTTGTGGAAGATGGGGTTTCGCTATGTTGCACATGCTGGTGTTGAACGGCCGGGCTCCAGTGATCTGCTTTCCTTGGCCTCCCAAAGTGCTGGGATTACAGGCATGAACCACTGTGCCTGATCCCTTCTTCTATATTTATATAATTCTCATTAATTTTTATCAGTCAGATAGGTAAAAGACAATGATGTCTCATTACTTAAATTTTTATTCTTAGAAGTTGCATTTTTTGGAGATGTATTACCCATTTGTATTTCTACTTTTGTTCATGTCCTTAGCCCATTAAGTTTTCCCTCTAAGTTTTACATCTTTGTATAATTTGGTTTGTAATTTAAAATCTGAGACAGAATGCATCCCCCTACCCCCACCCCCTTCTAGCAGAGTATATTGCCTTATAATCAGTTCTTAATCTTAGGATTAAGTGGAAAAAAAACTATTCTTCAAGCACAGAACTTGAAGCACAGAATTCCTGCCTTCTGCATATATAAGGAAACCACTCCCCTTTTATTCTGAGTATGGAATTATAATTTCTTTTAAATTGCATGAGATTATGGTAACTGTTATCAAATAAAAGTAAAGCTACATTACAGTGTAGGGAATGGCTTTCCCCTAAAAGGGATATTATATTTTTATTTTAATCACATGAGGAGGAGAGATAGCTCAGAGTCCCAGAAACCAGAATTGAGAGAGGGGATCAAAGTGGGAAGCAGAGGAGGTAGATGGCTCTTGAGCACTAAGATGTCAAGACTATAAGTTGCATGTATAAAAATGCCCCGGGTAGGTGGAGAGAAGACAGTGATTATACCTGAACATGGAAGTTCCCAGGGCTGGTGCTAGGTCAGTGGGAAGGATGCCTGGAATGCCTGAAGCCCTTAGGCAGGTGCAAACACTCTGCCTTGGGAGGAACATTGAGGGTCAAATTGGAAGTGTGGAACTAGAGACTGCTAATTGCCTCCCAATATGCCGAATAATTGAACTACCAATTTATGACTGAGCAGATAGCCATCCATAAGAAAGACTGTATTCTCCAAGTTCCCTTGCTGCTGTTCATGCTCATGTGACTAACATCTGATTAAAAAGGATGCAATGCAGAAGGGATATGCATCCCTTCTGGGAAATGCCCAGAATGAGAGAGTGAGAATGCCCAGAATGAGAGATGGCCAGAATGAGAGAATGAGAATCAGAGAAGAATGAGAGAAGAATGAGAATATGCCCCTTTCTCCTTTTTGCTGCCCACAATGTGGATTTGGTGGTTGGACCACATAGTGGCCACGGTTAAAGTCCTGCGCGGTTTCCCTTTATTGGGCCAGAACAACCATCCTCCTGCTGTTCAAAGTGTTGACTGCTAATGGCTCACAGCTGTCCCTTTTCTAGGGAATCTATTTTTTTTGGAAGGAGAACAGGAATTGTAAGGTTTCTATCTTGGACTGTAAGCTGGAAACCATGTATTGAGGATAGTATACAATAAAGTAGGAGGAAGCTCTTTCTCTGCTGATTGTGGACTGTCTGCCTCTGGATTTTTTGTATGTAAAGTGCCTTGGAAGTAGTTGAAAACACAGGAATAATGATCACAGCTGATGGATTTCACTTGTTTCTGAGAGAAGGAAACAAAATTATTTCTTGTTCTTGCCAGGAATTGTAGGCTCTATTTAGCAGAGGATTTTCCTGAGGGTGTCACCTAATAGATGCTTTCAGCAGGCAGAAATTTGACCACCTGACCAGGCATTCAGTATAGGGATTAAGCATGGGCTTCCATGCTCACAGTTAGAATCCTGGTGATGCAAGATTTTTCTTGGCCACTTTGCCAACTGGGGACCTCCATGACTGGCCACTCTCCCTGACCTGAGCCTCGCTCGGCCATGCGCCTGCCGCTGCAGGTACCCCCGCTACTTGGCCCATTCATGCTATAGCTTGTACCCGCACTAGGGGGGTTCCCGAGTGTTTTCATCCATTTTCTCACTGCTGATAAATACATACCTGAGACTAGGTAATTTATAAAGAAAAGAGGTTTAATGGACTCACAGTTCCATGTGGCTGGGGAGGCCTCACAATCATGGTGGAAGGTGAGAGGCATGTCTTACATAGCAGCAGACAAGAGAGAATGAGAGCCAAGTGAAAGGAGAAACCCCTTATAAAACAACTGAATGTTATTCACTACCATGAGAACAATATGGGCGAAACTGCCCCCGTCATTCAGTTATCTCCAACTGGGTCTCTCCCACAACATGTGGGAATTATGGGAGCTATAATTCAAGATGAGATTTCGGTAGGGACACAGCCAATCTATATCAGTGAGCTCTTGTCCTGCCTCCAAGAAGAATGAGGATACACTGACAATTTGAAGGTTGAAGATGGGCAGAGAAGAATTTTATTGAGTAACGTAACAGCTATAAGTGGAGAGGGGACTTGGGGGAGGGTGGTCCCTCACCCCCACAGTTGGGTGGTTTCTCTCTTCTAGTGTGGCTGGGTCCAGGGCTTTTTATGGACTCAGAAAGGGGAGTGTGTGCTGATTGGCTTGTGAGTATGCAAAAAAGGTTAAAGCGAAGACACCACTCAAAGGTGGGCACAACAGTGTAGAAAACCAGTTAGGAAAGGGTAGGTATATGTAAAATAGGTGAAGGGTGCAGACCAATCAGAGGAAAGTGCAGCAAATGGGAAGACAGGTTCTCAAGCTGGTCTGTGGATTTACCTGGGACTTGAAGCTAGGCTTTAAACTGCCTTTGGCTTGAAGGTCAGGGTTTCAATGGGGACCCGCTCCTAAATGCTTAGGCATTTGTCTGCCTCCTGCCACCATCACTGGCTCCATTGCTTACTCTCTTGGTGACTTTGACATTTTTTACTTGTAAAATAGTTCAAATATTACCTGCCAACACAGGGTTGTTATTATAGAATTCAATATGTAAAACATATAATGCCTGGTAGCTATAGGTGGGTATAAATAGTAAAAGTAAAGCCATTTTCCATAAGAATACATTCTTTCTCAGCTTTAAGAAAGGAAGATAATGAGATATTTGAAAACTTTTCAGAAAACCCATTCTAAACTATTTCATTTAGATCAAGAGATCCATTAGATTTTCTGACAGGTCTTCCCATGGAAGCTTTTTCATGGAAGAAAGGAAACTGGAACTTAAATCTATTATCTTCATGGTTTGCTGAACCCTGATGAGCTACTTAAAGAGCATCTGAAGTCACCAAGCATTTCTGTTGCCCTCTGAATAGCTTCATGGCCTCCATATGAAGCTACGACTCTCAGTCAAAATGAAAATCTACACCAAAAGCAAGAGCTGCTGAAATTCTCAAGCTTGACTGGACAAATTGAATTCCAAAGAAGAGTAACTATTGCTTAGGACAAGAAGATTCAAACAGTCCAATGAGGCCACAGGGAGAGGAGATAGTGCAATGCAGGGACAGGCATTAGGGCAATAGAGGTAGGTGGCATGAAGATCTGAGTCCCCTCTCTATGACATTTGCTCTGGACTTGCTGGAGTCCCATCCTGATTATATCATTTTCATTTTACATAAAGTTGTGCTGTGCCTGCTGAATCTTATGATTTGGTGGATATGACAATACCCAGCTCATGATGGGGAGCTCTAAGCACAGAGTCATTTGTGGCTGTTTTTCAACACAATGGCTATTTTTCGAATGAAGAGTTCTTTGCTAAAGGCCTTGCTCTGGAGCCCTTGAGGCATGTGCTGAACTTTCCTGCTGAGGCTTGCCAGAGACTCCCTGGCACGTCTTATCCACTAGGGATGCCTTCATCAACACTGCACATGGCCTGTGTGTGGCAGTTTGTACCAGTCTGGATTTGCTGTAGATTCTTCCCTGGTTCTGGCCACATTTGAAACTGCCAGGCTTATAAGTCACCAAATGTAACCAACACTCTGAGTGCCTGTCCCATACATACTTGGTGTGACTACCCACCACACACAAATAGCTGCTTATTGTGAGTACCTGTGGCTCTCTGCAGGAGAGCTTTTTACTGGCTGGGGGAGCATTTGTAGCCCCTGCACCATGAAGTCCAACATTAATGTCCCTAGAAGAAGCCCACAAGCAATTGCAGATGGGTTCTTTCCTGCTTCGGGGTAATTCTGAGCTGTGTTCTACACTGTCTTCCAGAGTTCTCCAGTGGGATTAAGCCTCAGATGTCCACCATGGTAATCTGCTTAATAACACACCCCTTATTGGATTTCTTCCCTTTCCTATCTCACATCCTAGGATCCTCTTTCTTTTCTTTTTTCTTTTTTAGTTGATTCTAGTTTTTTTTTTTTTAAGCAAATGAGACCATGCCAGACATACTACTCTGCACATTGATTATTGCACTTAACAGTATTTCTTGGATATCTTTCAAAGTCATACTTAAGCTGTCATATTTTTTTCCTTTTTCTAGTTTTATTTTAGGTTCAGGGGATACATGTGCAGGTTTGTTACATAGGTTAATTATGTGTTGCTGAGATTTGGTGTTCAAATCAATGCTGACATTAATGCTGGTTTTCCCAGTGCAGAGGCTATGAATGCCCCCCCAGCTAGGACACCATCACCAAGCTAATAAGCACAGTTCCCGATATGTAGCCTTCCAACCCATCTGCCTCCCAACCTCCCACCTCAAGCAGTTCTTGGTGTCTACTGTTCCCATCTTTGTGTCCATGTGTATTCAATGTTTAGCTCCCACTTATAAGTTGAGAATATGTGGTATTTGGTGTTCGGTTCCTGCGTATACACTACTGGTACTCATATCCTTCTCTCAGACTCTGCTGCGGGGGAACACAACCTAAGACATCCAATAAATGAATAAAAGCAGTATTCCCATGTGCAATAAGTGCTGCTTCACAATCCACAGAGGCCCAGATAACACTATGCCTCTTTCTTACTGGTAGAAGGTGCAAACTATAGCAACTAACTCTTTACCTTAGAAGAGATATCCCAGCATAACTCAGACTACTGTATATCTTAAAATCTTCATTGATGTGGCATGTCTCCAAGACTACCCTACTCTAGCACATAGGTGATTTCTAGGGCATCTTGCTCCATGGGTCCAATGAACACATTGTCATTAATACAGTGGACCAGCATAAGGTTTGGTGGAATGTCAAGAAGATCAAGGTCCCTGCAGATTCAATTATGATGGAGAACATGAGTTCACATAGCCCCATGGCAAGATAGTAAATGTGTACTCTTCTGCCATGTAAGGCTAAGGCAGCTTGGCTGCCTTTGATTCTGCTCATTGTTGTGAATTGAAAATACTCCCCATATTGGAAGTCACATACCAAGTGTCAGAAGCCGTGTTGCCCTCTCTAGAGAAAATACCACATTTACCAGAGCAGTTGTGATGGAGACAACTACCTGGGTTCATTTCTAGTAATTCCCCATAATCTGCCACAATTCATCTTGTTTGTAGAGAGCTCAGTTGAGTTGAACAGGGATATGATGAGAGGCTGGTGGTGAGATATTACTTCTCATTTTATTATCCGAGTTGGGCAGGGCAAGTAGTTTCAGTTACTTCTAGCTGGCCTTTCCTACCGTGATGGCTCTTAATCCACAAATCACAAAACAATTGTGAGCTGCTAAATATTCCTATTCCAATTATACACTCATAACTCGGGAAAATAACCCTTTTGTAATAAATGCGAGATGAAATTAGGATATATATTCATTTAACATTATCCAGTCATTTAACACTGGACCTCCAAAACCTCCTCCTACTCTGACCAGAGCACAATAGCATTTTAGTTTTCCATTATTAGTGTTAGCTCAGACTCTGTATTTAAAGTCTCTGTACTTAAAGACTCTATCTTTAAAGTCTGGGTGCTCCCTTTCCTCAGTATACAGTTATTATGGCAAATGACTGCAAAACCTTTGGAGAAAATATTCCAGGAATATTGACCATTATATTTGTAGCTACACTGAGAGATCCTTCCTTAAGAGGGCCTGCTGTCTTCTACAGTCAGTGGGTTCTGAATCTGCAAACTGGATTAGATCTAGGGGAGGGATTCATTTTTTCCATTCTCATGGCTGTTGTTGGTCTTCTGCTCTGCAGTCTTCTCTCTCTCTCTCTCTCTCTCTCTTGACAAACTCTCACTCTGTGCCCAAGCTGGAGTGCAGTGGTGGGATCTTGGCTCACCGCAACCTCCAGCTCCCAGGTTCAACAAATTCTCCTGCCTCAGCCTCCCAAGTAGCTAGGACTACAGGCATGCACCATCATGCCCGGCTAATTTTTGTATTTGTAGTAGAGAGGGGGTTTCACTATGTTAGCCAGGTTGGTCTTGAACTCCCTGACCTTGTGATCTGCCTGCCTTGGCCTCCCAAAGTGATGAGATTACAGGCGTGAGCCACTGCGCCCAGCCTCTCTCTGTCTTTAATCATACAAAGTGAACAACACAATAGTCAGCCACCTATCTCAGTCCTAGGCAAACCATAATCTAGTAGCCATTGGGTCACAACCCCTGATGACCACCTGGTCCCTGCCTCTCCAGAGTCCCACCATCCCCCAGTGTCAATGGGGATGGTGCGACTCTGGACACTCGTATGAGTTCATAGAAAGAAATCCTCCTCTCTTCTGGCGAGAGAGAGAGGGCTGCTTCTGCCATCCCAGAGGGTTAAGGGTACTCTAAGAAGTCAGGATTCCAGGGCTTTCCATTCAAATGATGGGCCAATTGTGTCTTAACCAAGGTATACAATAGCCATCATAAATAATTGCATTACTCAGGACCCATAGGCTAGACATATGAGGCTACTATGAGTGTTTCAAAGTCATGGATCCAGTTGTTTGAAGAGCGGTTAAGTGCCTCAAATGAGAATTTGAGGGAAATGTTTGTAACTTCTCATTTTTCTGAGATTTAACCACTGTCTCCATCCTAGTTCTATGGGATCGTCCTCTCTCTCAATACACACAGCTGTTTGTGGCCACCATCACCGCTATGCCATGATGTCCTTAGATGTGAGGATATGACTAAACATGGACGAATCTCTTCCCTGTGGTTCAATAAGATAGGTGTATGGTTTTCCTAATGGAAATCAGATTTTTAGAGGACTGATATAGTTTGATTATTTGTTCCTTCCAAATCTCATGTTGGAATTTGATTCCCGATGGTGGAGGTAGGGCCTGACGGGAGGTGTTTGGGTTATAGGAGTGGATCCTTCATGAATGGCTTGGTGTGTTCCTCAAAGTCGTAAGTGAGTTCTCACTCCATTAGTTCCTGTGAGAACTGGTTGTTAAAAAGAGCCGAGCACCTCCCTCCCCTCTCTTTCTTGCTTCCTAAGATAAGGGCCTTCTACATACCAGGTACCATGCTGATCTTACCTATGTTATTACATTTGCTCCTTCCAAAATCTTGTTGGATGATTACTTTTGTTCTTATTTTATAGATGAGGACAGGAAAACTCAGAGAGTTTTAATTATTTGCCTAAAGTCACACAGCTAGTCATGAAGAGCCAGGATTGGATCTCTTCAGCTTTATACATTTCTTCTACTATCTCAAGACTTAAAACATAAAAATAATAGCTATTCTCATGCATGTAAGCATATGTGTCACTACACTGAAAGTCCTTTTCCAGCTCTACTATTATTTAGCTATGTGAGCTTCTGAATACCTCAACTATCTTATCTAACGAAACAAAGCAAAACAAAAAAAGCCTAGAAAGTATGGGTTCTGAGGCTTTGTAACATTCCCTCTGATCTTGAGTTGTTAGAATGCTGGACTCTATAACTTCCTAAGGGAAGCAATCACGGTGAGCAGCAAGCACAGGTATCAGGCTGGAACATGGTCATGCAACGGTGATGGCCTTGCTTTTAATGTTTGGGATCTTGGCTTCAATCCTGAACTTTTGTTTGGGATTTGTTTTGTTGGAGCTTTATCACCGTGTATTCTGAGTATATTTTTTTCCCCTTATGAGAGGCAAGATAATACACAGTTTAAGGATATAAGTTTTATAGTCAAACAGGATGGGATTCCATTACTGGCTCTTTCATTTGTTAGTTGTCTAAATTTGGACACATTAATCTCTTGCTTTCCTCATCTATTAAAGAAGAAAGGAGATCAGTACTTCCTTTATAACCTAATATAAAAATCACATGAACTAATATCTGTGAAACACCTACCACAGTTCTGGCACATAGAATGATAAATAGTAACCATTATTGTATTTATCATTATTATTACTGACTTTGGGAATGTGGGAGTTAAGAGGCCAGCCTTTTAACAGACACCTTCCACTTTGGGTCACTCATAGAAGTCACAAAGGGACTATATAAATCAGTATCATCTACATGGGGATTGAAAATTAAGGATGATTTTGACATTACTAAAATGTGAAAGAATTTTTGCTGATACAGTAGGTGTGACATTTCTATTGCTCAGAAACAGAAGTGTTCTTGGGAAGTAAGCAAAAGGATCCTGGCAGAATTCTAACATTTCCTCATTTGGAGAGCTGAGGGCAGATCATTCAGCATACAGCAAAGACTCAATGCTTGAATTCTCTTTCCTTGGTGAAAAAAGCAGTCTTTAAAAGCAGCAGCACTGGTAGACCCCAGAAGATGTGAAACAAACCCAGCAGACAGCGGGCAGTATGAATGAGCTGGCCCTAATACGGGGGCAATAGAACTAAGGACACTGAGTTCAGCCATGACTTGGGTCTGGGGGGCAGCCAGAACAACATGAAATCTGCTTTAACACATACCAAGATGCATGGTCCAGAGATTAATATGCATTCTTGAATAAGAGAACAGAATAAATGTAGAAGCAACAAAGATATAATAGAAAAACGAAACCTTCCCTAAAATGAAGAAACACTTAAATCCAAACAAAATGTTGCCACATGCAAAGGCAAAAAAAGGTTTTCTCTGTATCAGAAGACATCTCCAGATACTATGCAAATATCATTCTTGCAGACAGAGACTCCATCTATCTGAGCTATCATAACATTTCAAGAATGGTATCGCAGTACAAAACAACAGGCTGGGCACGGTGCCTCAGGCCTGTAATCCCAGCACTTCGAAAGCCCAAGGTGGGTGGATCATCTGAGGTCAGGATTTCAAGACTAGCCTGGCCAACATGGTGAAATCTCATCTCTACTAAAAATATAAAATTAGCCGGGTGTAGTGGTACACACTTGTAGTCCCAGCTACTCGGGAGGCTGAGGCAGGAGAATCGCTCAAACCTAGGAGGTGGAGGTTGCAGTGAGCCGAGATCACACCGTTGCACTTCAGCCTGGGAGACAAGAATGAAACTGTCTCAAAAACAAAAAACAAAAAACAAACCAACACAACAACAGAAATTGAGGACTGAAACCAATTAAAAATAGAATACATATGAATAACTGAAAATATGTAAAATAATATAAAATTTTAAAAGAATGATTGAAAGAAAAGATAATATGATATAAACAATAATTCTGACAAAAATATATATTAGGTTTGAAATCACATGGTACATCAATAATAGCCAGGACATAAGTGAAGAGGATGAGAAAAAGTAAAAGCAGGCTAATTTCTTCATTTTGCATACATGGAAATGATAGTTCTTTTTCCTTGAATAGTTAATGGACTGTGAACAGTAGAAAAACAAAGCATTTTTATATCTTATAAACTTCTCTAGAAAAAGAAAGACAAGTAAACATAATCTGTATAGCAAAAGAAAGATAAGGCAATAGCAGGGAAGCATAAAAATAAAACATCAGTACAACTATTGTATATGTCAATTAAAAACACACAAAACCCCTCAAAACCAAAACAATGAGCAATGTGATACAAATTTGGGTCAAAATAAAATCTACAGTAATGCTATGGTTTGAATGTCTGTCCCTTCCAAAACTCAGGTTAAATTTGATCCCCAGTGTGGCAGTATTGAGAGGTGGGATCACGAGGGCTCTGTCCTTATGAATGGATTAATCTAGTCATAGATGAATGAATTGATTGGTTATTTTGGAAGTGGAACTTCATAAGAAGAGGAAGAGAGACCTGAGCTAGCATATGAGCACACTCAGCCCCCTGGCCATGTGACCAGTAAGGAGGCCCTCACCAGAAGTGGCCCTTTGTCCTTGGACTTATCAGCCTCTGTAAGTGTAAGAAATAAATTATTATTTTTTTTTACAAATAAATTACCCAGTTTTAGGCATTCTGTTGAAAGCAACAGAAAATGGACTAAGACATACATGCTATCTATAAGTAACCTAGAATTAAGAACAAAACCAAAAAGGATAGTCAAATAATAGAAGAATGCAGCAATAGCAATGTGGCGGAATGCGATTTGCTACCTACTATCCAACCTCCATTTCACCTGTAATAAGTGAGTTCTGATTTCCTTGGGAATAGAGTGGCGAGGTGTCCAGATTAAAAGCCTTATTTCTTACCCTCCCTTGCAGATGGGGTGACCACGTGATATAGTTCTCGCCAAGGAGATAGAGTGGAAGTTGTTGGGTGGGGCTTCCTAAAAGCTGCTTGAAAGGGGAGTACACTCAGCTGTGTTTACCCTTTTGCCCTTTGAGCTTCTATCCTGGACTGTGAAAGATAAAAGGCCATAGGGAAAGATAAAAAAAGTTCCAGAGACTGAGATACTGACATTCTTAAGCCACTGAACTGAAGTCAACTACAACTTATTTCTGGACTTATTATACAGGAGAAATAAGCATCCACTTAGTTAAGTCACTATTTATTATTTGGGTTTGCAGTCAAATGAAAATTCTGAACATCAAAGTAATAAACTGGACAAAGGCTAATTTATATCTGCAAACATATAATCCACAATGTAGATTTAATAATTGTGAATCTATGTATGTAATCATGTGGGTGCTGTGGTCTGAATGTTTGTGTCTCTCCAAAATTCGTATGTTGAAATCCTAATTACCAAGTTTATAGTATTAGGAGGTGGGGCCTTTGGAAGGTGATTAGCCCTTTTCGAGGGCTCTGCCCTCATAAATGGGATTAGTACCCTATGACAAAGGCCTGAGAGAGCACTCTTGCCCCTTCTGCCGTGTGAGGTTATAGCAAAAATACTGTCTGTGAACCAGGAAGTGCGCCCTTACTAGACACCAAATCTGCCAGCACCTTGGTCTTAGACTTCTCAGCCTCCAGGACTTTGAGAAATAGATTTCTGTTGTTATCCATAGCTACCCAGTCTATGATATTCTGTTATTACAGCCTTAACGGACTAAGACAGGGGCTAAAACTGTGAAGGAAGAGAGTTGGAAACACAAGAAGAAACCGGTAGGATCATAGTAGGTTTTTAAACACCTGTTTGTCTGATAAATCAAATAGCAACAAATAAGTTTAGGAAAGATTTTAACAATAAAAAGAAATAATAGGACTATATTAAATATTAAACCCTACAAAGAGAAAATGCATTTACTTTTTAAGCAGCTATTAACCCTACTGGGCCAGTGAGGACCTTACTTAATGTCAAAAATATTTGCAAATCCTTTGATCGTGAAATTCATATCAATAATCTTATGAAATCAAGTGTATGGGTGGATGTGCTTGTAAAATTGCAAAGTCAGTGTAGAGATCTAGTGTGTAAGGAAACTGGTAGATGGGTTTTTGGAGGCCTGATCGAGTTCAGGCTGGAAAATGGGAGCGTGTTTTGTTTTTCTTCTCTCTCTTCAGTCTTCCCATGCCATTTCCCAAAGGGTATCTCATGAATGGGGAGATTAATAAAAAATGCTTTTCACTGGAAATCCCTTATCAGCTATCGTATAGTTATAGGTATAGTCTTTTTTTTAAAATTAAAAAAGTCATGGACTTTTATTATCATATGCTTCACAGAAAAAAAATATAGCAAAGGAATCAGAGTTGTATAAAAAGACATCTGGGAGCAGGACAGTCCTGACATCCAGCACAACACCTGCGCTGTCTGATGCCCCTTTGCAGGTGAGGTCCTGGGCACACTTGGCACAGCCCACAGAGCAACAGGAGCAGCAGCTCTTTTTGCAGAAGGTGCATTTGCATTTTTTTGCATTTTCAGGAGCCAGCACAGGTGCAGGAGCCACAAGTGGCCAGGACCAGTTGGGATTCATTTGGGACTGAGGTAAGGCTGGAGTTCCAAAGCAAGAGGCTAAGAGGCAGCAGGGATGTTGGAAGACGTGTTGAAGCTCCTGTACAGTCCTTTCAAGTTTCAAGCTGGCTCCTTGAACAGGTGACATTAAACACCCAGATATGGCATATTTGTGAGCAGAAGGTTTACATCTTGTTTGGTTACATTAGTTGTCAAACAGAAAGCGATTAGAAACATGCCTGACATGTAGTAACTGCCTACTAAAGGACAGTAATTACCGTTCATCAATGCTGTACCTTCCTCTGTCTCCCAAGGGCCTTTCATCCTGAGAACCTGGCTCAAGTCTCTTCCTCTATGACAGTGCTCTGGATACTCCAGCTCAGTCACACTATGGCATCTACAACACACTTAATCATTTATTTGTCTTCTAATTGTTTCCTGGTGTTCATAATATCCCTCATCTTCTACTCCAAGTGCCTGAAGGTACAGTGCCGAGTAGTATAGCACTGCCGTCATTGCATGGTGTTGATGGAGACTGCTGGGGTTCAAAACCCTCTTCTTCTACTAACTAGCTGTATGATCTAGTGCAAGTTATTTAACATCTCAAGGCCATTAGTATATTTGTGCACATAGCTTTTGTTTTATGTTGGGTTCTTTTCTTCCAAGCAATGGGATTACTGGGTCAAAAGATATTGCTTACAGCTGTGTGACTTAGGGAGTTACATACATCTTATGTCTTAGTTTCCTTGTATTTAAAATGAAGATCATAGACTTTCTCATAGTGTGACTCTGATGATTAGCAGACAATACACATAGTTTCTGGCAAATAGTAGACAGTGTGTTCATGCTAACTATTATTGTTGTTTGATTGATTGAAATTCTTGTGCTAACATTTCTTTATGCTCAGGTGCTCTGCTGATCAAAGGATCAGAAGGATGTTTGACAGAGGAAAATAAATCGAATTATTTCCTTAACTGAGGCTTTTGTATTACCTGAGTTTTATAATACTGTCTGCTTTTCTGACTCTCTATCTCCATGATTAATTAAAAGATAGCTAAATTTGATATGGTGGCAGCTTTTCACAAGATCTACTAAAAACATGAGATATACATATTGTTTTGGCAATCTGGAAGGGGCAAAAGGAAAAAAGTGAAAGGCCTTAGAAATACAATTCTAAATCTTTCTTTGCTGCATAAGAAGACCAACTTTCTTCTTGCCTGTATAAACAATTTACTTTTAGAGCAGAACTTATGAAATGTAGACCTGGGATGGGAAGGCAAGATTCAATTTGTGGGGTCATTCTTGGTGAGAAAAGTGTTCCCAGAAATAATATTTGAAGAAGGATTACTTTCTGAACCCCGGTCAATTTCTTACCTGCTGGCAAAATAAATTATGGTGCTGGGCAGGTTTCAAACCCATTCAAATGCCAGAGTTGATATCCGATGAGGTTCTATTCAGGGCTTTTTTGCACAGATTTTCAATGGCTGCCAAGACATTTGCCTTTTCACTACATCTCTGTTAAGCACTAAAGCTCATGGCTTGATGTGCTGCACAAGCTGCAGAAGGGGCTGGATTCTGACAGTCAAGTGTGTCCAGAGATTAACAGAGGCTGAGCTCAGCTGACAAGGGAAAGAGAGACATAGTCCCGTGGCAAGGCACTTAGAAATGACTTTGATTTCCCTTGTGGAGATAAGAAATAACTCTATCCCTGTTCTAAAAAGAGTAAAGAATATGGTCAAACAGTTTTGGCTGAGGATTTGGAAAAAGGCTTTGTGTGTGTGTGTGTGTGTGTGTGTGTGCAATTATAAACATAATATGTAATGTATTTATGTAATTATGTGTAATTACATATTATGTAATAATAGTATGTAATTATATGTGTACATATTATATACATATATTCCCTGAATATACTTATACCCACAAACATAAACACACATTCACTCACATTTATTTTCTCCCTCTCTGTTTTTGGTCATTTAAAATAAGGGAAAAAAAGATTGAGTTTAGATTAAAAAATGAGTTGGTAACATTTATTGCTAAGTAGTGAACTCTGAATCTGAATCTACCAAAGATTACAAGCCTGATTGATTCACACCATTAGTTTAAGCATCTGAATGCACTGAATGCCGATGTCCACTGTGTGATCAATACAGATCCTGTCTGTTGTCAACATTCGTTACAAGAAGTTTAATTAAAGTAAATAAAATGGAATCAGGATGGAAAGACTAGATTACATTGGAAGACAATGCATATATCATAGATATCATTAGAGGACTAGGAAAGAGTTGATTAAATAGATAAGCAAAAGAAATGCTGGCAGCCTACCCAGCCACAACACAAAATCACCCAAATGATATGGCTTCACTTGCTGCTGGATTTGGTCTTAGTAGAGAAGGCAGATTTATGGTTAGTAATTTGTGTCCTTCAAAATTTTGAGGCAGGAGGCCGATGAAAATATAGTGTGCTCAGCAAAACCTCTCTACAGCTGACTATTGGACAGAAACTCAAGTTTCTTGACAACTCATGGAAAAACCATTTAAAATCCTAACTCCTGGACCCTTATTATGATTGTGGGGAAAATAACTTTTAAAACCTGATATGTTCACTTATGCACAAAGGTATATTTTTACAGTATAGCAAAAAAGGTAAATTAGGAATATTCTTATATTCCAAATGACCTGATATTATTTTATTTTGTCATAAATTGCATATATCCCTATGTGATTGAAACCTTACCAGGGTTTGAAGTTATAACCGCAGCTAATGTATTTGAAAAAATAAAAAGCTTTTTGTCAGTATGGTTTCTGCTTCAAACTGTGCAAGATACACTTATTCTCCAAGATAGAAGGACCCCCCCCCACCTTTTTTTTTTTTTTTAACAAAAACCTTAAAAGACTAAGCAGGAAATAATGCACACTCATGGAAACATTTTAGCCAAAAAAGAATAATTGAATGCAAGTGAGAAAGGGAATATATTTTAAATTAAAGAATTTTGACAGGCCAGTGAAACAACAAAGGGCTGTATTCTATATTACTTATTTTCCCAGGGGTTCCAGACTCTCATAGACTTCGATGGGAGGGCTACTCACAGGAGGGAGGCCTGGAGCTGAAGAAATGTGGATCAAAGCAATCAGCTTAAAGCATCTCATTCTGCCTTCCATAGGCCAGCTGTTCTGAAAGTTCTATGGCCTTCCACAGTCATGCCTGCCTTTCTTGAAATGGCAGTTGCAAGACAGTTAAAATCCTTGCCTGAATCACTGGGTTTCCCTTAGAATATTTTGTCCATTTTTTCCTATATTTACATCATGGTTCAATGGGGGATCAATGGGTTAAGTAGTGACAATGACCTTTTGGTTGATGGAAAAGAGGGGAACAACATAAAAATGACTGTTTCTTGGGTGAATAGCATAAAGAAGGCATTTCTTACCTAGGACAAGCCTTGGTCTTGACCTCTTTGTGCTCACAACATAAGCCACAGAGTGGGTGTGATGTTGAAGAAAGAACATAAGCTTTCATCAGTTCTGGGTTCAAATCCAGCCTTGCCAGTTCACAACAAGTGGATCTTTGACAAGCCTCCTACTCTCTCTGAGTCTTAATTTTTTTTTCACTTAAAGTGGAGCCAATAATATCTACCCCAGGAAGTTTGGGTGAGGATTAATGATAGAAAGCATATGTGAAGGAAAAACATAGTGTCTGGTCCTTAATAGTGATTAAATTAAATATACATCAGTTTTTCTCAAGAGTTCAGTCTCTAGCTTCTGAACTGGATTCACTTTCTCCTTCCACCACTTTCTTTTGGCTGTGTGACATTGGTAAAACTCTTTTATCTTTCTGAATAGAATATGGCTCATTGGTGAAATGCTAATAGGTCCTGCCTCAAAGATTTGCTGAAAACAATTAAATAGTTTCTTAAAAAAGCATTTAATACAGCTTCTATAATGCAGTAAGTTTCCCCAAAAATGTTCTCACATATTATGCCCGAGTTCTCTGTTAGTTTGCTTTGTTATTTTTCTTAACCAGTTCCCAAACTCCCAGTTCCTCTAGAACGTGAACCTTTTCTCTTTTTCCACACATCCTCTTTTCTAGCCTTGATATAGAGAGAGGCTATCAGCTGGGATATGCATTGTAGAGCAACCCCCAACCCCTCTGGCCACCTTCAGCACTTGAAAGCAACATGAGAATCTACTATGAAATTGGGTGGGTTCATGTCAATATCATGTTTTGAAATATTTTTTAGATTCCTTGATTCTAAGTACATTTCCATGAATACTTTTCCAGGAATACTATGATATACCTTAACGATGACATAATCAGCAACTCCAAAGCAAATTAATATGCAAAAGGTTCTAAATTTTATATCTTACTGTTATAGTTGGATCATGAAACTCGTGATTCAACTGACTAATTAAGAATTTAATGACCAGTGATTCTTTTCTTTGCCTTCAGGTTGCCCCACTCCCTAAATGTTGCTAAATAAAAAGATTGATCTCCAGTCAATCTGGAAATTCTCTTATCTTCTAAGTGAGGCTCACTGTTGTGTGAAAGAGCCTTCAAGCTAGTGAAAGTTTTTTGGAAGCATAAAGGTGAATATCTCTTAAAAGAAAGAACAAAAATAAAAGAAGAAGAAGAAGAAAAAAGAAATTGCATGCAACATCACCATGCTCCTTACTCCTATATCCAACCCCTTCCCACTGGGCCATTCTGGTTTCATATCCCATGCAACAATAGAAAAGACAGTTTTGAAATTAAATTGACTGAATAATATTTTACAATTATGATGTGCTTATATGAAAAACTATATACAGATTGATTACATATTTTGTATTTTCCAGAGTGAGCACATATTGCTTTTTTACTCACAAGGAACAATAAAAATGTAACATAAGCTCAGTCAGAACAGGCCTTTCCTTATTCTCTGCTTCCTTCCCACCAAAACCCTCCAAATCAATGCACCATGTAAGCTGAAGGATTTGTGGTGTAGACTCATTAAAAAAAGATGAGCATACAGATCCTCCACACAGAATAAAGATCCTTTGCTTAGAATGAAAGTAAATACCTTAACTGTAGTCTCTGCACCAAGCCTCAAAGTCTGGCAGAACTCCTCTCAGGAAATGATGGAGTGTAGAGAGGCCATGATGGCAAATGACCTGAGGAGAGTTTTTCATTGTACCATTTCTCATGCTATCCCTAAGTTCCAAAGGTTCTTGGCAATGGTTTGAGGCAGAGCAGATGAAGTCAACTGCTTGTGTCCCCATGTGGTATTGCGGAATTTGTGCTAGGCTTGTTGGAAGACAAGTTGAAGTTCTATTAAGTTCTCTTACTGAATAACTATGAAAGCTTGGATAAATCCCTGAATTTCTTTATGATGCAGTTTCCTCATCTGTAAATTAGGTATAACAATATCTATCTTTCCTAACACACAGAGCAGTTGTGAGATTCAAATGACAAAAGCATTTGGGGTCCATGCTATACAATGGCAGGGCATTATTTGGTTGCAGGTAGTCTGTATACTCAATACCTGTGCCTGTTTATCATAATTATGCATCATCTACAGATAATCCATGTATCTATAAAGCATATGAGCATAATGAATAGATGATTTGTAATTGTATACTTGCATAGACTTTAATGCACTTGTGGGATCTAGGAACATTAAATGGCCTACACAAATAAAAGTTATCTTATTTTTATCACTGGGAAAGTTTCCAGGACATTATCAACACATGCTAAAGTTTCCTACATAGAATGTAATACTGAAACCTCTGCTACCTTATGCTCAGGCTCAAAACTTCCATATGATTTGCCTCTTAAAAAAGCCACAGAACTTGTCAGCCAAATTCCAAAGTGACATTCAGCAGTGCATATTTGGAATCAGTTTTGGTTTTGCTTTTAGGCTGTCACAAAAAACTACAAAACGGCTGGACACATGTACCTCTCTCCACTCTCCTCACTTTCTTTTTCTTTCTCTAGAGCACGACTAACATGTTGGTTTCAAAACCACGATCACACGCATTCACATAGACACCTTCAGCAGGATTCTTAAGATATTGCTTCCCCCATGTAGCTCATAGATCAATTTAACTATACAGCACTGCCCTGGGTTATCTGTCTTGAAACCATGTGGAATACTCATCTTCTCTAATCCTGGTCTATAGTATTTCCAAAGTACTTTACAAGCCTGAGTAAGGCCTCTAATGCCTTGCAGCAGCTGAGCTGGTAGCACACATGATACCTTAAATGTAACAATCAAAGGAGCACGCTGGATCTTGGTATTTCCGCTGGCTTGCAGATGTGCTGTGTCCGGATCCAAAATCTGTAATGTCAATTTTAGATAAAAGGAGCTTAGACAAAATTGTCTCCCTGCCTTGTGTCAACAACTGAGCCAGGACGAGGGAACGCTCTCCGATAGCAAGGTTGCATGTATTACATATCAGTTATCTGACCCCTACAATAATTTCTGGGGGTGTGTGTGTCCGTGAGCAACCTTGCTTAAGATTTATGTAATGGAGGGCATTGTTATATTAATCTACACCATGTGGAACTCTCCAGGTGCTAAGCTTTGATCTTCCTGCCCTCTGGTGCATTAAGTTTTCTAGTATTCATTGACAATGATATTTGTGATTTAAAGCACTCCCTTTCCTGGCTACAGAGGGGGATACAAAAAAGGGTTCAGAAAACTGTACCTTGAACCAGAGACCCTTAACTTTCCTTGTTTGGTTTCAGTTTGGTATAAAATCCACTCTGATTCTGTTTAGGAGAATTTGATAGGCACTCCAAGGAGTAAAAGAATATCTTTCTGAAACATTTTATGGCACATTAGATTACTGCTGAAAATGCCAGACTTGGCTGACTGGGGACGCTTGGCCTTTGTCAAAGTGGAATGTGAAGATGGAAAGTAAAAGGCAATTTTCCACTTCTCACTGCTATGAGGAAAAGGGAAAGGGAGGTGGGAAGGATACAAAGAGATACAGACATTCAGAAATCCAACTCTGTTGTGAACCTAATAGCAACAAGAACAAAATGATAAAATTTTCTAATACAAAAGCATAATAAGCCCTGATTTGTCATATTTCAGGAAATACAGTATTACTTTGGAGGAAAATGTAAAGAAATATCAAACAAGTTAAAAGCAATATAGTATACACTGGTTAAGGACACAGACCCTGGTGTCAGATTGCCTGGTCCAAACCCCATTTCCGCTGCTTAACTAGTGTCAGGTTCCCCATCTGTAAAATGGGGATAATAATAGTATCTATCTTCCGGATTACTGGGAATACTAAATGAGCACTTAGGACAGGCACAGTATATCCTCAGTGCTATGTAAGTGTTTGCGAACACCTTACCCATGTCCTCTGCTGATAATACCTGTAATTTGCAACACAGATTACTTTCATTTTTACCTCTAGTATTAACTAGTATGATGCCTTTGAACTTCCTGGGCTGGCAGAGATCAAGTCTGGATTTCTATGAGGTATGTAAATGGCAACTCCTTTATTGGGGAAGAGAATATGTTCCAACTACATAGATTTGTTCAAGAACACTAATCCCAGAGGAAGAAATTAAGGAAGAGGAACGGTGATGTTCTGCGGTCATGGAATCCAGAGGGCTCTGGAAGGCCCTCCCTATCTTCTCCCTTGTAGGGAAAAGATATTCCCTCTTCCTCAGACCTTTCCATGTGCACAGAATACAAAAGTTTTCTTGTCTCTATCACCATAGATTCATTTTGCTTCTTCTTAAACTTCATATAAATGGAATCCTGTACTAAAACTTCCTCTTCTGTGTCTGGCTTTTTCACCCAGTAATAAAACTAAGATTCATGCATGTTTTTGCAAATATCAGTAGTTCATTCTCTTTCATTGCTGTGTAGAATTTCATTGTATAAGTATGTCACAGTTTATTTACTAATTCTACTCTTAAGTTTTTGCAACTTTTGGATGCTATAAGTACAATTTGAACACTAATTTTTAAAAGACACTTTAATAGTAACCTTCATTAACAGTTTTGTAGAAATGTATGCACTAACTTTTCTTTTTGCTTATACTCGAGTTGAATTCAGGAAGCTTTGATGTTCTCTAAGCATTTTGGTGGGGGTTCTTTACTGTCTAAATCAGATTGTCTTTTTAAGAAGGGTTTAATTTTTATTATGTGGGGCAATGCCAACCATCTTATTAATGATAGCTGAATAGTAACAAATGATCAGGTGAGACTCATCCTGTTACTTTGTACAACTATTGTGGGATTCCAGGACTCATTTGCTCTAGTTCAAAAAGAAAGATCTGAAACATGCTAAGATGATGAAAAATTCATGTTCCTAAACTAGTGTACATAGGATAGAAAAGGTTTTTCTAAGGAAGGCTCCTACATTCATATTCATTTTGAGGAGATGAGTGTGGGATGCTTTGAAGCCAGTGCCATTGCTAGACACAGGTGTTCCAGGACTCCATTTCTTGCTCATATGATGGGAGGCAGAAATTAAGAAGCAATTTATTCCAGAAGCATAAGAGAAAGGGCATGTCTAACTCTCAAACAGCCTGAGCCTCTTCTGCATTTGTCAACAATGTCCAGTGCTAGAGACACAAGTGGGCAACGGGGTGGGAAATAAATGGAATGGTTGTGGGACAAAAGGTTTAGTCCCATTTCCCATTTCTAGCAGTCCCATTTCCCATTTCAGGATGTGCAGAAATGGAGAAACAGCCTTACAAGACTTTTCAGTACTTGGATATAGTCCAAAGAGAGGAAATGAAGGCAGAGGAGAGTGCCAGAAAGTCTCCCTCTTTTTAAAGAGAAACTTACCTGCTAAGAATGCATTAAATTAGGATGACCAGCCTTGTTTAGCTCAGGACTGAGGGTTTTCCATTGGCACGGGACTGGCAGTATTAAAATTAAGAAAGGCTTAAGCAAAGCAGGCACTTTGGAGAACAAGGCAGATTTAACAGATCCCTCAGAGTTCTAGATTGCCTGGGCAGCAAGGGATTACCTAATCCAGGAGTTGTAAAGTTTGTTTAGCAGGAGACCAGTCTCCCTTTTTTGAATGGAGGATCTTTGGCATTAGCTTAGAAACTCAGCCTGATGAAGTGGACCTGTCCTGTTCAAAGCAGAGAAGTCTCCATTTAGCCTAACTGCTCCGTTTATAGATAGAGAAACTGAGACCGAGAGACTTGACACACCACATCTAGTTTACAACAGGTCTGGGACTGAATCTCAACTTGTCTTCTGAATTGTTCTTGGCCCACTACCACTGTTCTTAAAAGTACGGGCAGGGTATTCCCCACCACCCCCAGTCAGCATCATCCAAAGCAATTTACAGATGCAATGTAATCTGCATCTAAATGCCAATAATGTTCTTTTTAGAAATAGAAAAAAAAATCCTAAAATTTGCATGCAATCACAAAGTATCTGCCATCTTGAGCAAAAATAATAAAGAATAAAGCTAGAGGCATCACACTACCTGACTGTGGAGTTTACTACAGAGCTATAGTAACCAGATCATGTGATACTGGCATAAAAACAGACACGTAGACCAGTTTAACAGACTAGAGAACCCAGATATAAATCCATGTATTTACCGCGAACTCATTTTCAACAAAGCTGCCAAGAAGAAACAATGGGAAAGGACAGTCTCTTCAATAAATGGTGCTGGGGAAACTGGATATCCATATGCAGAAGAATGAAACTAGACCCTTATCTCTCACCACATACAAAAATAAAATCAGGTTCCAAGATGGTTGAATAGGAACAGCTCCAGACTATAGCTCCCAGTGTGAGCGACACTGAAGTTGGGTGATTTCTTCATTTCCAACTGAGGTACTGGGTTCATCTCACTGGGGCATGTCGGACAGTGGGTGCCGGACAGTGGGTGCAGGCCACCGAGCGAGAGCCGAAGCAGGGCGAGGCATCGCCTCACCGGGGAAATGCAAGGGGGAAGGGAATTCCCTTTCCTGGCCAAGGAAAACCGTGACACACAGCACCTGGAAAATTGGGTCACTCCCACCCTAATACTGCACTTTTCCAATGGTCTTAGCAAACGGCACACCAGGATATTATATCCCGCACCTGGCTCAGAAGGTCCCATGACCATGGAGCCTCCCTCATTGCTAGCACGGCAGTCTGAGATCTAACTGCATAGGGTGCAGCGAGGCTGGGGGAGGGGCACCTGCCATTGCTGAGGCTTGAGTAGGTAAACAAAGCTGCTGGGAAGCTCAAACTGGGTGGAGCCCACTGCAACTCAAGGAGGCCTGCCTACCTCTGTAGACTCCACCTCTGGGGACAGGGCATAGCCAAACAAAAGGCAGCAGAAACCTCTGCAGACTTAAATGTCCCTCTCTGGCAGCATTGAAGAGAGTAGTGGTTCTCCCAGCAGAGTCTGAGATCTGAGAATGGACAGACTGCCTCCTCAAGTGGGTCCCTGACTCCCGAATAGCCTAACTGGGAGGCACCCCCGAGTAGGGGCAGACTGACACCTCACATGGCCGGGGACCCCTCTGAGACGAAGCTTCCAGAGGAAGAATATTGCTGTTCAGCAATATTCACTCTTCTGCAGCCTCCACTGCTGATACCCAGGCAAACAGGGTCTGGAGTGAACTTCCAGCAAACTCCAGCAGACCTGCAGCTGAGGGTCCTGACTGTTAGAAGGAAAACTAACAAACAGAAAGGACATCCACACCAAAACCCCATCTGTACATCACCATCATCAAAGACCAAAGGTAGATAAAACCACAAAGATGGGGAAAAAACAGCAGAAAAGCTGAAAATTCTAAAAGTCAGAGCACCTCTCTCCCTCCAAAGGAACACAGCTCCTCGCCAGCAATGGAACAAAGCTGGATGGAGAATGACTTTGACGAGTTGAGAGAAGAAGGCTTCAGATGATCAAACTTCTCTGAGCTAAAGGAGGAAGTTAGAACCCATTGCAAAGAAGCTAAAAACCTTGAAAAAAGATTAGACGAATGGCTAACTAGAATAATCAATGTAGAGAAGTCCTTAAATGACCTGATGGAGCTGAAAACCATGGCACGAGAACTACGTGATGAATGCACAAGCTTCAGTAACTGATTCAATCAACTGGAAGAAAGGGTATCACTGACTGAAGATCATATGAATGAAATGAAGTGAGAAGAGAAGTTTAGAGATAAAAGAGTAAAAAGAACAAAGCCTCCAAGAAATATGGGACTATGTGAAAAGACCAAATCTACATCTGATTGCATACCTGAAAGTGACGGGGAGAATGGAACCAAGTTGGAAAACACTCTGCAGGATATTATCCAGGAGAACTTCCCCAACCTAGCAAGGCAGGCCAACATTCAAATTCAAGAAATACAGAGAACCCAACAAAGATACTCCTTGGGAAGAGCAACTCCAAGACACATAATTGTCAGATTCACCAAAGTAGAAATGAAGGAAAAAATGTTAAGGGCAGCCAGAGAAAAAGGTTGGGTTACCCACAACGGGAAGTCTGTCAGACTAACAGCAGATCTCTCTGCAGAAACTCTCCAAGCCAGAAGAGAGTGGGGGCCAATATTCAACATTGTTAAAGAAAAGAATTTTCAACCTAGAATTTCATATCCAGCCAAACTAAGCTTCATAAGTGAAGGAGAAATAAAATCCTTTACAGAAAAGCAAATGCTGAGAGATTTTGTCACCACTAGGCCTGCCCTACAAGAGCTCCCGAAGGAAGCACTAAACATGGAAAGGAACACCTGGTACCAGCCACTGCAAAAACATGCCAAATTGTAAAGACCATCAATGCTAGGAAGAAACTGCATCAACTAATGAGCAAAATAACCAGCTAACATAATAATGACAGGGTCAAATTCACACATAACAATATTAGCCTTAAATGCAAATGGGATAAATGCTCCAGTTAAAAGACACAGACTGGCAAATTGGATAAAGAGTCAAGACCCATCAGTTTGTTGTATTCAGGAGACCCATTTCACATGCAGAGACACACATAGGCCCAAAATAAAGGGATGGAGGAAGATCTACCAAGCAAATGGAAAACAAACAAACAAAAAAAGGCAGGGGTTGCAATCCTAGTCTCTGATAAAACAGACTTTAAACCAACAAAGATCAAAAGAGACAAAGAAAGCCATTACATAATGGTAAAGGGATCAATTCAGCAAGAAGAGCTAACTATCCTAAATATATATGCACACAATATAGGAGCACCCAGATTCATAAAGCAAGTCCTTAGAGACCTACAAAGAGACTTAGACTCCCACACAATAATAATGGGAGACTTTAACACACCACTGTCAACATTAGACAGATCAACGAGACAGAAAGTTAACAAGGATATCCAGGAATTGAACGCAGCTCTGCACCAAGCAGACCTAATAGACATCTACAGAACTCTCCACCACAAATCAGCAGAATATACATTCTTCTCAGCACCACATCACACTTATTCCAAAATTGAACACATAGTTGGAAGTAAAGCACTCCTCAGCAAATGTACAAGAACAGAAATTATAACAAACTGTCTCTCAGACCACAGTGCAATCAAACTAGAACTCAGGATTAAGAAACTCACTCAAAACCGCTCAACTACATGGAAACTGAACAACCTGCTCCTGAATGACTACTGGGTACATAACGAAATGAAGGCAGAAATAAAGATGTTATTTTGAACCAGTGAGAACAAAGATACAACATACCAGAATCTCTGGGACACATTTAAAGCAGTGTGTAGAGGGAAATTTATAGCACTAAATGCCCACAAGAGAAAGCAGGAATGATCTAAAATTGACACCCTAACATCACAATTAAAAGAACTAGAGAAGCAAGAGCAAACACATTCAAAAGGCAAGAAATAACTAAGATAAGAGCAGAACTGAAAGAGATAGAGACACAAAAAAACCTTAAAAAAAATCAATGAATCCAGGAGCTGGTTTTTTGAAAAGATCAACAAATTGATAGACCACTAGCAAGACTAATAAAGAATAAGAGAAAGAAGAATCAAATAGACACAATAAAAAATGATAAAGGGGATATCACCACCGACCCCACAGAAATACAAACTACCATCAGAGAATACTATAAACACTTCTATGCAAATAAACTAGAAAACTTAGAAGAAATGGATAAATTCCTGGACACATACACTCTCCCAAGACTAAACCAGGAAGAAGTTGAATCCCTGAATAGACCAATAACAGGCTCTGAAATGAGGCAATAATTAATAGCCTACTAACCAAAAAAAAAATCCAGGACCAGATGGATTCACAGCCGAATTCTACCAGAGGTACAAGGAGGAGCTGGTACCATTCCTTCTGAAACCATTCCAATCAATAGAAAAAGAGGGAATCCTCCCTACCTCATTTTATGAGGCCAACATCATCCTGATACCAAAGCCTGGCAGAGACACAACAAAAAAAGAGAATTTTAGACCAATATCCCTGATGAATATCGATGCGAAAATCCTCAGTAAAATACTGGCAAACTGAATCCAGCAGCACATCAAAAAGCTTATCTACCATGATCAAGTGGGCTTCATCCCTGGGATGCAAGTCTGGTTCAACATATGCAAATCAATAAACATAATCCAGCATATAAACAGAACCAAAGACAAAAACCATATGATTATCTCAATAGATGCAGAAAAGGCTTTTGACAAAATTCAACAGCCCTTCATGCTAAAAACTCTCAATAAATTCGGTATTGATGGAACATATTTCAAAATAATAAGAGCTATTTGTGACAAACCCACAGCCAATGTCATACTGAATGGGCAAAAATGGAAGCATTCCCTTTGAAAACTGGCACAAGACAGGGATGCCCTCTCTCACCACTCCTATTCAACATAGTGTTGGAAGTTCTGGCTAGGGCAATCAGGCAGGAGAAAGAAATAAAGTGTATTCAATTAGGAAAATAGGAGGTCAAATTGTCCCTGTTTACAGATGACATGATTGTATATTTAGAAAACCCCACTGTCTCAGCCCAAAATCTCCTTAAGCAGATAAGCAACTTCAGCAAAGTCTCAGGATACAAAATCAATGTGCAAAAATCACAAGCATTTTGATACACCAATAACAAACAAACAGAGCCAAATCATGAATGAACTCCCATTCACAATTGCTTCAAAGAGAATAAAACACCTAGGAATCCAACTTACAACGGATGTGAAGGACCTCTTCAAGGAGAACTACAAACCATTGCTAAACAAAATAAAAGAGGACACAAACAAATGGAAGAACATTCCATGCTCATGGATAGGAGGAGACAATATCATGAAAATGGGCATACTGCCCAAGGTAATTTATAGATTCAATGTCATCCCCCTTAAGCTACCAATGACTTTCTTCACAGAATTGGAAAAAGCTGCTTTAAAGTTCATATGGAACCAAAAGAGAGCCCGCATTGCCAAGACAATCCTAAGTCAAAAGAACAAAGCTGGAGGCATCATGCTACCTGACTTAAAGCTATACTACAAGGCTACAGTAACCAAAACAGCATGGTACTGGTACCAAAACAGGGATATAGACCAATGGAATAGAACAGAGCCCTCAGAAATAATACCACACATCTACAACCATCTGATCTTTGACAAATCAGACAAAAACAAGAAATGGGGAAAGGATTCTCTATTCAATAAATGGTGCTGGGAAAACTGGCTAGCCACATGTAGAAAGCTGAAACTGCATCCCTTCCTTACACCTTATACAAAAATTATTTCAAGATGGATTAGACTTAAATGTTAGGCCTAAAACCAGAAAAACCCTAGAAGAAAATCTAGGCAATACCATTCAGGACATAGGCATGGGCAAGAACTTCATATCTAAGACACCAAAAGCAATGGCAACAAAAGCCAAAATTGACAAATGGGATCTAATTAAACTAAAGAGTTTCTGCACAGCAAAAGAAACTACCATCAGAGTGAACAGGCAACCTACAGAATGGGAGAAAGCTTTTGCAATCTACTCATCTGACAAAGGGCTAATATCCAGAACCTACAAAGAAGTCAAACAAATTTACAAGAAAAAAGCAACCCCATCAAAAAATGGGCAAAGGATATGAACAGACACTTCTCAAAAGAAGGCATTTATGCAGCCAACAGACACATGAAAAAATGCTCATCATCACTGGCCATCAGAGAAATGCAAATCAAAACCACAATGAGATGCCATCTCACACCAGTTAGAATGGAGATCATTAAAAAGTCAGGAAGCAACAGGTGCTGGAAAGGATGTGGAGAAATAGGAACACTTTTACACTGTTGGTGGGACTGTAAACTAGTTCATCCATTATGGAAGACAGTGAGGTGATTCCTCAAGGATCTAGAACTACAAATACCATTTGACCCAGCCATTCCATTTCTGGGTATATACCCAAAGGATTATAAATCATGCTGCTATAAAGACACATGCACACATGTTTATTGCAGCACTATTCACAATAGCAAAGACTTGGAACCAACCCAAATGTCCATCAATGACAGACTGGATTAAAAGAATGTGACACATATACACCATGGAATACTATGCAGCCCTAAAAAAGGATGAGTTCATGTCCTTTGTAGGGACATGGATGATGCTGGGAACCATCATTCTCAGCAAACTATCGCAAGAACAGAAAACCAAACACCGCATGTTCTCACTCATAGGTGGGAATTGAACAATGAGAACACTTGGACACAGGAAGGGGAACATCACACACTGGGGCCTATTGTGGGGTGGGGGAAGGTGGGAGGGATAGCATTAGGAGATATACCTAATGTAAATGACGAGTTAATGGGTGCAACACACCAACATGGCGCACGTATACACACGTAACAAACCTGCACGTTGTGCACATGTACCCTTGAACTTAAAGTATAATAAAAAATAAATAAAATCCAGATGAATTAAAGACTTTAATCTAAGACCTGAAACTATGAAGTTACTAGAAGAAAACATTGGGGAAATGCTCCAAGACTTTAGTCTGGATAAATATTTTTTTGTGTAAGACCTCAAAAGCACAAGCAACCAAAGCAAAAGTATACAAATGGGATCACATCAAGCTAAAAGGCTTCTGCACAACAAAGGATACAATCAACTAAGTGAAGAGACAACCCACAGAATGGGAGAAAGTATTTGTAAACTACCCATTGGACAAGGAATTAATAACCAGAATATATAGGGAGCTCAAACGACTCAATAGCAAAAAACAAAACAAAATACAAAAAACAAAACAAAATACAAAAAAACCCACAAATAATCTGATTAAAAATAGGCCAAAGAGCTGAATAGACATTTCTCAAAAGAAGAGATACAGTGGCCAACAGGTATATGAAAAAATGCTCAGCATCACTAATCATCAGATAAATGCAAATCAAAACCACAATGAGATAGCATCTCGTCCCAGTTAGAATGGCTTTTATAAAAAAAAAAAACAACAGGCAATAACAGATGCTGGTGGGGATGTGTAGAAAAGGGAACCCTCATACACTGTTGGTGGGAATGTAAACTAGTACAGCCACTATGGAAAACAGTACAGAGGTTCCTCAAAAGCTAAAAATAGAACTGCCATACAATCCAGCAATTCCACTTCTGGGTATATATCCAGAAGAAAGAAAATCAATATATCAAAAAGACATCTGTACTCCCATGTTTATCATAGCACTATTCACAATAGCCAAAATACGGATGGATGAATGGATTTTAAAATGTGGTATATATACACAATGGAATATTATTCAACAGTAAGAAAGAATGAAATCCTATCATTTGCAGCAACAATAATAGAACTGGAGGTCACTATGTTAAGCAAAATAAGTCAAGCACAGAAAGACCAATACTGCATGTTCTCGTACATGGAAGCTAAAAAAGCGGATCTCATGTATAGATTGTGGTAACCAGAAGCCAGGAAGAATAGTGGAGAGATGGGGATAAAGAGAAGTTGATTAGTGGGTACAAATATATGGTTTGATAGAAAAAATAAGACCTAGTGTTAGGTAGATAAATAGGGTGACTCTAGTTTACCATAATCCATTGTATATTTCTAAAGAGCTAGAGAGAAGAATTAGAAGGGTTCTAGCCTAAAGAAAAGACAAATATATAAGGTGATGGATATCCCAAGTACACTGATTTGATCTTTACAAATTATATGAATACATTAAATGATCACATGTACCCTCAAACTGTGTACAACTATTATGCATTGATGAAAAAAAATGAAAAAAAAAAACTTACCAGGGGACTCTGTTCTAGACTATCTTGGAGAAGTTCCCAGGTAATTTTTATGAACATGTGGCTGCTTAAGTCTTACCACTCCCACCCCTTACTCTAGGATTCTTACCTGAGAGGTATGGAAGACCATTTACTCCCATCATCTCTCAAGTTTATCATTTGTAATTTAGGCACTGGAGTTTTCTGCAGGTTACTGAACAGGATAATAAAAAGAGCCCCAAATCTTGGGGAACAGGCAGTCTATATAAACCAGCCCCTTCTGCTCATGCTTCTGCCCATGATAGCTGGGCTGGAGCTGGGCTCTTCTCTGTCAGCTCAGGGCAGTGACTCTCCCATGCTGGCCTGGCCAGCTTCGGGATTCACTCTCTGGCATCATCGTGAGTTTTTTGTCACTATGGTAGAAACATTCTTTTCCTTGGACAGAGATAGATGAGTCTTCCTGAGAAGCTCTGCCTTGTTCCCTTGGGGGCTTTAATTCCTCTCCTGTTGGTCCCATTGTGTCCTATGATGATGTCAATGGCAGTATAGTGTGGTTTATGTAGCTTTCCTATTTTTTTTTCTTCCACTCTTTTTCAGAAGCATCTTCTCATTCTGCATCATATGGTTGGCTTTGGCTTTGAGAAAATTGATAGGGACAGGAGATCCAAAGGAGGATGTCTCATCTTATAATGCCAGTTCATCATATTTTCCTATGAAAATATCCTACTGTTATGATTCTGGGGTGGCTAATATAAACAATAAATAGCAACCATTGTGCTGAATTCTTCTATATTATCTCCTTTTAAGTTTAAAATTCTTAACTTCTATTTTTTAACAATCAAAAATGTTACAGCTTTATGCATTGGGTTTGCTTAAGTTTCTTCCTGGGAGACCTGAATAATACTTTCTTCTACCTTCATCCCTTAACCCTTCCTCATCCCCTACCAAATAAAACCAAACAAGAGACTGTGGACTTCCAGAGCATCAGAAGCTGGCTGCTAATTGCATATTTTTGAGGGAGTATGTTTTTCTACCTTCTTTGAGGCTGGTGGACCTCCATGCTATAGTTTCTAAGCTGAGCAGGCCCCCACTGTAGTCTTCTCTATCAGGTTCTACTCTCTAAGCACTAGCCTGGCTTACTGCTCAGACTGAGCCTGAAGCAGTCAGTTGGATCTGACATGGTTTTGGGCGACTCACCAAGGGTGGGACTGGCCCTTCTTGAATGTTCTTGAAGACATTGGTGGTGTCAGATTGGGCCCCTAAGAATGTTTAGCCACATCCCACTCAACTGAATGTATCCACATGCCATCTAGCTACAGACTTCTGAAACCCCATGTTTCTAGATTCTTTAGCTTGAGTAGAATGGAGGAAAATGTCTTGGTAGCTCCACCTTTGTTAGGAATGTGCAAGCCCAGGTATGGTTCAGAGGTCCATGTGGCACAGCTGCTAGTCCTTATGGCTGCAGCATGTGGGTTTCCTGTGGTAGTGGAGGAGGGAGAAGAAAGGGAAAGGAGGGAACGAGTTTCCTACTGATGAGGACCTCGTCAAGACATGGTGGCCGGAAGTTATGCTGAGGACGGAGTTCCCTCCCCACCTAAAAAAGAACACCCACTGCTGCAGTGACCCTGGCTGTGGACACAGGCAGGGTCACCGCTTCTCCTTTCCTGAGAGAGCTCCATTCAGCGTGCTGAGCAGGCCCAGCCCTGCCTTACTGTCTATGAATCTCTCTCTACAGCTAACACCCCTGCCTAGACCAACCCACCCTCTGTGAACCTGCTCCCCAAGCTGTACCCACCTTTGACTTGTAACAAACCAGTCAGCATTTGCTGCTTACTGAATAAACCACCCCAGAGGTAGCAGCATGCAGTGATAAACATTTGTTTTCACCGCAGGTCTGTGTGGTGGCTAGTTTCTGGCTGTGCTCCCTGGGTTCCTTCTGGGGCTCCAGATGAATGGGTAGCCACCAACAGGAGTTATGGAAACACATCATGGCTCTTGGGGGACCAAGGCTCAGACCTGCTGACACTGCCACCCACATTCTCTGGGTCACAGTCACAGACAAGCCCAGTGTCAGTGGAGCTGGGAAGTATCTGCCGATGGAGGTGGGGGTGGAGTGACCATTTACTAGATAATCATCTAACCTACCTCACCTGGTATTCCTCTTCAGCCTCTTCATGAACAGAGCCCAGATGCTGGCGCTGACCCCTCTGGGGATTCCGAATGTCTCTGCAGGGTGTTTCCAGAGGGAGAATCTGCTGCTAGAATTTAGCTGTGTCTCCATGTCTGTGGTATTGTGGATTGGGCGTGCCAGAAATAGACAAAATAAATGTTGCAGGAGAGACTTTAGTATCCTCTGAATTTCATCTTTAGTAAAATTAGAGGCTTGTATATGAAGCTGTAGCTCTGAGAGAAGTATTAACTAAAGCCCCAACTCAGGCTCTGATGTTTGAAGTTGATGAGAAGATGGTTCACTACCACAGGGTGTCATTACCTATCTGGGCTCCCCAGCAGACATAGCTAATTGTAGATTTCTTTCCTGCTGACAGGGGATGGTAGCAAATAAAATTTCAAGGCAGCATGAAGCACTACTGCTAATAAATTGGATGCCAAGATGGTCCCTTGGTGCTATCCCTGACCCAAGAACTTGAATATAGTTGGATGGCTTAGGTGTGACAGTGTGACACATCCATGGCATTACATTTTTGGGAATGGTGCCAGTTGGCACCAAACTCAGAGAGGTGCTGGACACAGGCCTAGTGTCCTTATGGTTCTTATATCCAAACTTCTGGTGCAAGGAAGATGGGTGGGCAAAGTAGATCAGCTGTGTTTGGCAAGGAACCCGCCTCCTGGTACTGAGGAAACCAAGCTTACAATGGGCTGGATCTGGAAAAGTGACACAGGGCGATAACAGTGAGTAGAATTATGCATCTCTATCTATAAAGCACTGCTTAGGCAATGCATTGTCAGCAATCCAGAAGACATTATAAAAGGAATGCTTTCTGGGCAAAGCCCTGAGACTCAGGAAGTCAGAAATCATGTTATTAGTTTCACTGAAGATAGCCGCTTTTTGGTGGAATAAAATCCCAAAGGGACGCCACCTCTAGTGAGTCAGAAGCAATGGTATGGTTAGAAGATGCCCTTGAATGACAAGTTTACATAAATCTATAGACAGAGGTCTGGGAGGTCCTCCCGGAAAAGAGGGAGGCAGGCAGACAACTTGTTCAGCACCAAAGCCTTAGGCATACAAGAAGAAAGGAGAGATTTATGTCCAATGAGGTGGTATCTAGCCCCAGGTTGCTGCACCTCCCATCCCCACCTCTGGCTCAGTCAGCTCCAACCAAACTCATCTCTGAGTGCTAAATAGGAAACATTGTTTCACTTAACACTTTATAATTTACTGGGGCCACAAGTCTCTCTGCTTTGGGATCCACATGAAAAATGTGTCCTTAAAGGAAAAGTCAGAAGCATTCTTCCCGTTTCTTCCCAGGACACCAGGAGGCTTTGTTTACCCTGCAGACCTGAGCATGACGGTACCAGCTGGTGACTCAGGTGAGGGTGCTTTGCAGACACTGGTGGATCCTGAGGAAGAGGCAGTGGTAGCGGGCAGAGTTGGCGGAAATTTGGCAGAAACCGGGTTGCGTGGCAGAAGCCACAGTATCTAGCAGGCAGCAATGATGTGCAGTGGATGGTGGGGCCCGGCAGAACACCTAGGGCTCCCCAGGAAGTCTCTGTGGGTCTTTGTGGGCATTCCTGGCTTTACTGGTAGACAGCACTGAAGGATGGAGGAAGAAAGAAGAAACTGGCAGAAGCCATGTGGTAGTGAACAAGGCTTATTTAGGAACAAATTGATGATATTCCCTGAGGACTCGCAGAAATTACCAGCAGTGGGCAGGGTTATCTGTGGTGAATTCAGTTATTCCACTTGCAGGAGGAAAGCCAGCCAGCAAAGTCATGACTATTCATGTAAATTTGTTTCCCATTGAAATGCTGGCTTGGTGTGGCCTGGAACATCTAGTTTGTGGAAACTTTCCTATTGGCTTCTCGCCTTGCCCCTTCACATGTCCTACAAACACTCTGCCACTGTGGCCTCTGGACTTAGAAGCTTCTTTTCTGAATTTATCTTCTCTGAAGGCCAAACAGGCCTTGGAATCTAGAGTCTGTTTCTGATAGAGAGACTGCTGATTCGATCATAGAGAGTAGAGGTTAGTGTGAAGTCTGGTGTCTAACTCCTGAAAGCCACCTCCAGCTCCCATCTGAGTAGTTTTGTGATCCTGGGCAAGCTATATTATCTCTCAGAATTTCAACTGTGATACAGCAGTAGTAGTACCACTCTGAGGGTTCATTTGTGTGTGTGTGTGTGTGTGTGTGTGTGTGCATTTTGTGAAAACGTACACAGAGCACTTAGAACAGTCCCTCAGTAACTGCACCCAGTAGCAACACCATTCATATAGCACCTTTTAAATTCATTCAACAAATACTTATTGAGCACCCACTGTATGCCAGATCTTAGTGAAATAAGCAAAGTTTTCATTAGAGAGGGAGGAGGGTATGGGGATATTAGAGGTTTGAGGAGGGAAGGTATGAAATAGTCATTACAGAGAGGGAGGGTGTGTTGATTAGAAAAACAGAGTAGGATTTCTGGACAATTTGGGGGCACTTGAGAATCCCTCCTTAAAAGGTTGAAAAAATTTTCCCTCCTTAAAAATTTAATCCCTCCTTAAAAGGTTGAAAAGGTGCAATTTCTTAACCATGATTTTTAAGCTTTGATTTTTTTTTTTTTTTTTTAAAGCAGAGGAACCACTTTTTCAAAGAAGTCCTGTGGAGGCCATCAGTATATTGAAGGCTAAAGGGCAGCTGTTCTGGAAGAAGTGGCTGGGGGAGTGGTAGCCTCCTCCACACAGGGACCCAACCCCTGTCCTCTGTGAATGTCTTTCTGGTTCCTCAGTAACATCTCTAGAGATCTGGGAAACTCAGTTTCAAAACCACTGTTTAGCTCAGCTCAATAACAAAGCCTCAGTCATCAAAGCAGAAAAGGAACTCTAGATCAAGCATCGTATTTGACTTTCAGATTTGTGAACAGCCCAGTCTTCCATTTACTGTATCTGAGTTTTATGGAAGTTGCAAAAGACAAAGAAAATATAAGACTCATCTTGATATCAAGGGTTTTATGACAGTGCAATTTTATAAACGTGTTACTTTAATACCTTTATCAGATATTTCTTGCCCCAATAATGCTGCATCACAAACCACCTCTAAACTCAGTGGCTTAATTCAGTGATCATTTATTGTCCTACCCCTGGTTCTGTAGGTTGGTGGGGGTGGCTGTGATGCAGGCTGTGGGTCTACAGGTGGTTTTTTCTTCTGTGTCTCATACTGGAGCCCAGGCTACCCAAGGCGGATTTGCACAGTGATAGCAGAAGCATGCTTGAAGCATCTGCTCACGTCTTATTTACTGAAAGCTCATGTTAAAGCAAGTCATGTGGTCAAGGCAAAAGCCAAAGGGCAGGGAAGTACACTCTGCTCATCATGAGGTCATAGTAAGGATGTGGATGTATGTTACTACTAGAGAGGAGCCCAAAAGCGAGACCAGCAATTCAATCCACCACAATACCCATGGAGCAGAGTGTAATCACCTATGGGAGAGTGACATTCTCTTCCCTTCTGCCTGAACTGCAGTCCAACTTCTACACATTGAGGAGAAGAGAATCCAGGCCTGCTTTGGCACCTGGAGGCTTCCATGCGTCAGAGGCAGCACCTGGTGGAAGTGGTGGCAGTGGCCAGCAAGGTTGATGGTGCTTGGTAAGGGCAGCTGGGCAGTGTGTTCTGGAAACCGTGGCAAGTGTCTACAAGCAGTTTAGTGTATCAGAGGTTTCAGCAGAAAGCAATGGTAACAGGAGGTGGAGTAGGAGAGAAGGAAAGGGCCAGACATGGTTAATAGGACTTGCAAGAACATGTGAAACATCCCTAGAGACCCCTAGAAACAACTAGGAGTGACTTCGGGTGTCTATACTAGCAGTTGGAGGTGGCTTATTGCTATTAATGCAACACCATGTATTTCAATAGTTTAAAGTGGCTGGAGAAACTGGTTTTCAACAATCAGATATAGAATTTCAGAGCTGAAAATGACCTTAGATCCATCTGATTCAACCCTCTGCTCCATAATATCACAGATATATGTCATTTGACACCTGTTTGAACCCCTTCAATGATAGATAACTCACGCACAGAAGGCAGCTCATCCAGTTTTAGATACCAACATTGACAATGACCTTCTGAGCTTGCAACATGCAGGACTAGAGCATGAAACAGATAGGAGAGGCAAAAGTCTAGAATGAAAAGAGGTTTCTGAAGAATGGCTAATTTAGAGAAAAGGTTCTTTTCACTGTTTTCAGAGGGAGAAGAAGGGAAAGAGAGGCCAACTGAAGACAGAAAGAATGGGAACTATTTTTTTCTCTTTTGCTTTCATGTTCTTTGTGGATTTAAAAATTAATTACCATGGTTAACAGGGAATAAAACCTGGGAAGTGGAGGAAGTACAAGCATTGGCTACTCCCTAACAGTAGTGTCTATGATGAGTTAGAGTAGAAGGAGACCTTTGGGGTAAGATCTACATATGGTTCTCCTACAAGTAGACAAATTACATCTGACATTACCTAAAGTTTGACCCTGGTTTAAACCTTCCATTTCCCATCTCACGAATTCCTCTCACAGATAAGGGAGCAGATAGCCAGGGATATACCTACCACTGAGTAATGTCAACCAAGGAATACAAATTTTATTCTATAGTTCTACTCTAATAAGCCTATCTTGAGAGCTGATAAGAACTGGATGGTAAGTCAAGGGTATAGGTCTGAAGTTAGTTTATACAGTTATAAATTTTGCCCTCAATGTTTAATTTTTAGGGATTTGGGAGCCAGAACCACTCTTAGGTTGTTTCAACAATAATACTAAAATCGGCTGTCAAGTCAGTTGGGTTGCAGGCGGGGAGATAGGCACTGGTCAGGCTGGTTATATGACTACTTAGGTATAACCAACCAAAGAAATAACAACCACCACCAACAGTTTAAAGACTGAATTTTAAACTTTTCAACAAGCCGTGCTGACATATAGCGACAACCTTAATGTGCAAACCACTTCAAGCAGAGCGACTTTTAAAAGCTGTAAATTAAAATCACGTTTCTTTTGCAAGCCCTTGAAACCTTTGAAAAACAAATAAATCAGTTAGTTTGTCCCCTATTGAGATTCCCAATTTTTTTCAGCAAAATTAGAGCTCAAAAAGAAATTAAAGCAGAAACTGAAAATGTAATTTTAGACTAATGATTTACTGCCTGTCAGGAGGTATGACCCACATTTTAATTCAATTTCATGATATATCCTTCTCCTAAACCTTTCCTCTTAACACTTGGATTCAAATTCAGTCACAATGCTGTTCAATTGCAGCTGGACTTACCTGGCTTGTCCTCTATGTGGTGATCCATGCTAGAGTCAGGCCCCGGTATAGTGGTCCAGCCTGAGTGGAGTTGAATGAATGCTTATGGGCCTGAATGGCAATGGGCTTGCTCTCAGCAGAGAAAGAACCTCATCAAAGTGGCCTGGAGCTGAGGTCTTTTTAGATCAAAACTAACATCAATGTTGATCAGAAATATTTTGCTCTGAAATGCCCATTGTAAGAGGTAGAAACGTTGAGTTTCTCAAAACCAGGACCGAGACATCACAGATCTTTGCTGAGATGATTACCACATTAAAATGGGCAGGTTTTAGTCAACAGTAAACTTGGTCCACGTAGGTATCTGTGGTTCCAGCTACCTTAGGGGAGACCTGAGGCTGTTTCTGGAATCCAGTTTGTATATATGCTTTTCTGTTCTCTATGGAAATATACGTAAAGGTTTTGGGTTTGTGGCTGCAACTTATGTCTGGGCAATGCCACCATATTCTCCATTGTACAATACCCTTATTTGAGAATAGTCAAACTCACCCCTGTGGTCAGGGGAGAGGCAGAGAGCCTACATGCTGCCTGAATAGCTAGTTAAGAATGTGCTTTTATGGAGTTTACAAATTCTTCAAGAGGGCCATTCCTTTAAATAACTTTGTAACCCTGTAGCTGCCTCCAGTGACTTAGCAGGGCCATTTGTCCTCTAGAGAAAGGGCTGTGGAATAACCATAGCTGTCAAACTTTCTGTCTACCAGAATGGCTTATGCTATACTCCACGGTTGACAGTCATTTGAGAGGACAGTGGCAAGCATAGCCATGGAGTCATCAGGAATGGCTACTGGGAACAGAAAAAAGGTAGGACCCCCCACATTGCCAGCCTGTTCCTCCATTCCAGCTGGGGTCATTAATTTTGGGAGCAAGGAAGGGTGACTGTTTTGGTGGTTTGGTTGTGCTGGTGGGGTGAAACAGGTAGTAGTCATCAGTGAAAACAGAGTAGGGATGAGTTAAAAATTACTGCAACTAGGATATCTCAGGGTTTGGGAGCATGACACATACCATTTATGAGGTATCAGAAATATTTAACAATCCTGTGTTCTAGTAAACATCTCAGATTCTCAGATTCTCAGATGGAAGGATTCAGTGGTGAAGGATGAGGAGAGGGTTTTGTTTTTGTTTTATATATATATATATATATATATATGTTTTTTATATATATGTTTTATACACACACACACACACAAACACATACAGAGAGAGAGAGACAGACAGACAGAGAGAGAGAGAGAGAGAGAGAGAAGAATCACAGCAGAGCGACCAGCTCCTGGGGTTCTTGAGCAAGGTCATATCATCCATAGCGGACAACAATTCACTATTTGAAAAGTAATTGTTAGCAAGCTGTTGGGCTCCAATAGAGACTGAGAGTCTAATTACAGGACAGCAAGTGGCCATGTGGTCAGAAGTGTTCATTATGAGCTTGGGATGTCATGTCCCCTAAGACAATGAGTCATTGCAGGAAGGAAGTGTTACATCCAGGGTTGGCTTAAGAAAGCTCAGAGGGCACAGTAGCTGAATGAACAGGTGACAGGGATTCCATGTCATCTACCACTGTTGCATGGATGGCTCTCCCTCAGCTCTCACCTATGGTTTCATGGGAGTTTTCCCATGATCAGCTGATAGAAGAGAAAAAACCTGGGCGTGGTGGGCACAGTATATTGGTGCAAGCCAAAAATAGACAGCTGTTAGACTACCACCCCGCCTAGGAGTGCTGAGGGGAAATCCTCAGGGATGGGGAGCTTTAGGCAGAGAACTTGGCCATTCAGTTTGTGTGAAAGGAGAAGTAATCCAAGGTAAACATTTCCACAGATGTATGGGCATGAGTGATTGGCTTTGCTGGTGGTTGGGGCCTGGAGAGAGCATGGTCAGAAGATAGAAGACAAAGTAGTCTGAGGAAGAAGCACATGACTGATGATATGGGAGCAGGAATAAAGTGTGAGGAGCTTTGTGTCACATAGTGATGCTCACCAGAGAACATCCACTGCAGAAGTGTCGTTAAATAACCACGTGTATAGGATGTCAGCCAGCCCTTCCCTTGGCCAACTCACTGGCAAGTTGATTACGTTGGAACCTTTCCACCTGGGAAAAATCAAGACTTCATCCTGCACAGAATTAACATGTCTCTTGGGCATGGGTTTTTCTTTCCTGCTCCTGTCCACCTGGCTATGTGAGGGCTCACAGAGTGAAAATTGGACACAGGGTCCTGCAAAATATCACTGTGAAGCAAGGGACCCACTCCATAGCAAAGGAGTCATGACGGTGAGCACAGAACCATGGGATCCACTGGTCCTGCCCCAGGCCATGCAGCCTGGTGTGATGGTGGCCTGACCCCTTCAAGGTGACAGCTGAGGCTCCAGCTTGCAGATGATATCCTGTGGGGCTGGGGTAGTACATTTCAGGATGCCATATTCATCTTGACTTGTGGACACTGGGTAGAATACATGGATCTTAAAACCAGGGAATGAAAATAGGAGGGGACCTGCTCCCCAATCACTCCCAGGGACCCACTTGGGGAATTTATGTTTTCCATCTTCAATTTTAGGTTCTGTGGATATATACGTTCTGATTCTCAGATGGGAATACTTCCACAAACGTTCAGAGTAGGAATTATACTAAATTTAAAGCTGTGGCTATGACTGGTCACTTTGAACTCAACATGCCAGGAGAGCAGGCAAAAAATAAGACTTGGTCTATTGGCAGAGGTAATTGACCCCCATCATCATGAGGAAGTAGGGTTGCTGCCAAGTCATGGGGACAGAGAGGAAAATGTTCTGCAGTCCGATGATCCACCGGGGCATCCCTTCCCTGTCAATTCTAACAGTCAATGGACAATTATAGGAATGCTGATCTGTTAAAGGCATAGTAACTAGGGGCTCAAATTCTTCAGAGATGAGATGGGAACCCTCTGCCAGTGGCCTATGTGGTGTTATCTTGACCAGGAGAAAAGCCACTAAGGGTGAAGGAATCTAGGATGGTTTAGGGTGGGATGAGGGTGATGAATTGAAGTCATTAGTTCTAGCTCAGGACCAACTGAACAGCTAAGACTGTATTCTCTCAAATGAGTCTTCCTTTTATATGTTTCCCTAGACAGGCTGACCAGTCACAATCCCAGAGAAGCTGTTCCTGGAAGGACTGAACTTAATTTGAGAAATACAGGGCTCTCGGCAGCGGGTTGGTGGCCTTCCTAGGCTCTCTTTTTGGGGCCAGGGCCCCTCTATTCAGCTGCTCTAAGTGTCAGATGCAAAGGGCTCACAGCTTCACTCATATCTGGGGAAACCTGTCTTCTGGTTATGCATCTCCTATCTTTTGTAGGGGCAACCTGCAACCAATGACTGCATGATATGGTAGTAGTGGTGGTAATTGATTCTGAGACCGTAATTCTGAGTTGTAATTCATGCTCCAGAACTGCCCATAGGATAAAGCCGAAACTTGACTTCAGCTGCAACCACATCCTAGCTGAGTGTTTTCCCCTTTGTGTCCTGCTCCTCTTTCTCTCTTACAGGTTCCTCCTGAGCTTTCACAGGAATCTCTGTTTTAGTTCTCCTTCTACGGAACCCAAGCTAACACAGCGGCCAATAGGAGAGACTTTTGCTTGGCAGGCAGCCCTTTTCTGGGAGCTCAGACCGCACTGTGCAGGCTCCCAAGATACCCCCTACATAAAAGGCGGTATGGGGGGGATGCATAACCTCCCACCTGAAGAGGAGTTTCTTCAGAGATGAATGAAGCTGTGAGCTCTTAGCACCCAACACAGAGAGCAGCTGGAGAAAGGTGCCCTGGGCCTGTAAAGTGGGTCTGCTTGCAAACACACAAACTTCAAGCCAGGTGGTTCCCTCTTAACACTGACCCTGGGATACAGTCCTAGCCTCACCAAGTTGTTATCTTTTTAAAATTCAAGTCCAGTAGGGTAGGGAAACAGGGCCTCACTTCTCCCACCTGGCATCTTCTGGCTCCCTGTGGATCCCCTGCTCTTCAGGTGCCTGGGACTGCTCTTGTCAGCTTGAGAACAGGAGGGCAGTGGGTGGACAACACCTGGTGAATAAATTTACACACTAAAGTAATGGTTTCCAAGTTGGTTTTTCATAATTAACTAAACAGACTGGAGTTAAGTTTCATGTGTAAAAAACTTGTGAAGAACTCTTGACAAGAGATAAAGGTTGATGAGAGGAGTTAAAGTTTTTAAAAACTTTTATCTTCCTTGGACTTTGTTCTCTTTCTCTCTGTCTTCCTCCCTTCCCCCATTTCTTTCTCTCTGTCTCACTCCCTCTCTCCTACTGTCTCTTCTTCCCTCGGTTTTTCTCCCTCCACTTCCTCTCTCCCTCTCTGCCTCATCCGCGTCCCTCTCCCTCTTCTTCTTTTTCATTATAAAACCCTCCTTGGTCGTGTTTGGGTTTTCATGTATTCAAACTTTCACTTCCCAGCATGTGTGTGAAAAGAAAAATAGTAACATCAACAGATTATATTAGTGCTTCTGTAATTTGAAAATTCCATCTGCAGATGTGTCTCTGATCTTGAAGGAAAAAAAAAAATGAAAGGCTTTGCTATGTCTCTGGTAAAACAGATATGGAAAACAAATGGGACAGGAAGTAGTTGGAGCTGAGATTTGAAAGCACAATGAATGGAGAATATCACATCATTACCTAGGGGCGAGAGCACTCTGCCTTCTCATAGAATCTCAGCAACTTGTCTGGGGTAGGAGGGGGCATTGCTATAAAACCATTCCTTCTTTGTGAAAATGGACCTTGAACTTACCGGTTTCTTTAAGAGCCTACTATATTTGCTGAGAGAACAAAGGGCTTTATTCCAGTGCCTAGGTCAGACTTAGATATTTGGATACTTCACAGCTCATATTGCTGACTGAGAGCATGCAGCTCTTTCATGTGATTTATATGAAATGGTGGCCTAATAAAAATTTGAGGTAGAATGGCTAACTTTTGCCCTTAGGAGATTCTGCCTTTTTGATTCTATTCTTGGTTAGTCAGAAGTACAACAAGAATTAAGATGCTTTTTTTTTTTTTCATTGACAATGATTGGTTGTATTTTCTTACTCAACTGTTCACTCAACACCACAAGCCTTAAAAATGTAAGAACCAGCATTGCAGATGGCAGTTAGGCCTTTGAGATCCTCAGTACTCTGTGAAGGTCTTTCAGGAACTGGGCCTTTTTACCTGAGTTAAGTAGGAACTTTCTAATTATATACATTCTCCATGCTTGCTGTTTTTTTAAATTTTCCCCAGAGTGGGCTTTTGTGGGTAATATATTATAATGTGGGTTCTGTAAACTTTGCTCATGTTCCAGTCACATTTACTCTGACATGGAGGGTCTATTCTAGGGTTTTTCTTTGGGACTGAACGCAGACTGTAGATTCCACCTACAGGCTCTGGGTGGTTTGAGGTAGACCGTGGACGTGCTTGGTGCTCCTGGTCATTTGAAGTGCCCACAGTTCCCATCAAACACTGGTATATTGAGATGCTCTATAATTAGTTGCTATCTACTTATTTTTAGAACTACTGCTTACCAATAAAACAGCATTAGCCATAATAATTAACATATTGTTTCAGATATCCAAGTTCCCGAAAATAATGCCGTTTTCAGTGCTTAAGAATTATAGGACAATGGAATCTCTTTACCCTCTTCCCTATAACTTTTTTTTTAAAAAAACAAATACTTTTATTGGAGAAATTCTAAACCTCATTCTCCAATCTTGATAGATTTGGGAAAATCATTACTTAGCAACAGACCAAACAGAAGACCCTTCTCCAGCCTGTCATTGAGAAACCAGATGAATTGCTTCCAACGTGGCACCACCTCCAACACAGCCCTTCCCTGTACCCTCCCCTCATACACATGCTCTGCCCTGTTCTACCCACCCTCTCACAGCCGCCACCCTCTGTTCTCAGCAATCTCCCTTCCTGACTTGTTGGTTCTTCCTGATCCAGCTCTCTTCCTTGCCTTTCCCACAAGGACTCAGCTGACCGCTCCAGCTCACCAACTTTATTCTTTCTCTGGACTCCTGTTATGCTCGTGTCAGTTCCACACAGCTTAGTATTTGCTTGTGTGTTGTCTAACAATATTATATCAATTTTATTTTTTCAGACCTTTGCATCTAGTAGTAGTAGTTACGATTTATTAAGTACCCATTATGTATTAAGTTCATTAATTATGTGCATGACCTCTAAGTGTCATAAGAACGCTGCCAAGTATTGTTGTCCTATTTTTAAGGCTGAGAAGGTGGAAGTGCAAATTGGTTAACAACTTGCCCAAGTGGTAAAGCCTGAGTTGAAACCCAGAACTCTCTGATTCTAATCTTCATGCTCTTAACACCTGTCTCAGCCCTGCCTCTCAAAGGCCAACATTATACTCTATACTTTTTGTATATATATACATTTTTTTGAGACAGGGTCTCGCTGTGTTGCCCAGGCTGGAGTGCAGTGGCTGATCTCGGTTCACTGCAACCTCCTTCTCCTTGATTCAAGTGATTCTTATGCCTCAGCCTCCAGAGTAGCTGGAATTATAGGCATGCGCCAGCACGCCAGGCTAATTTTTGTATTTTTAGTAGAGATTGGGTTTTGCCATGTTGACCAGACTGGTCTTGAACTCCTGACCTCAAGTGACCCACCTGCCTTGGCCTCCCTAAGTGCTGGGATTGCAGGCATGAACCACCATGCCCAGCCTATTTTTCTTTTAGTTTCACATTATTTAGCATACAGTGGGGCAGAGAAGAGGTGACATAAATTCCTGAATGGCTCTGTAGGGCTTTATATAGCATTTTGTGTTTTCTCATAATGTTTCAACAGAGATGTTTAAAAACTCTTCTTCTGTTTAACATTTATTGAGTGTAATTTTCATGCCAAACCCTGCACCTGGTGCTGTGGACACAGAGATGAGTAAAGTGGGGTCCTTATCTTCCAGGTGCTTACATACCAACCATCAAATATAATATAACTGGTCCATTATCCAGAAGGATTGCCCTTGGGCCTTATTTTGATCACTGGTGTTGGATTTGTGCAAATGCAACCATTTTTTTCCAACTTCATGACAAATGTGAATTTTTGTGATGTTTTGCTAGATCCAATCTGTAACAAATATACAAGAAGTAGAAAATCCACATGGATGGAAGAATCTATAACTTTAACCAACTAAGCGGTAATACATAATTGATCTTTTGCATTTTTGGAATATTTCTCTGTAATGGTATACATGGTATGAGTTTAAGTTGTCCAGGGAGTCAATTCTAATTATCTTTAAACAAAATGCAATGTCTGAACATGGAATCACTAACTACTTTGCAAGGCTAGTATTTTAAGACATTCTTGGTTCAGTGAAATCTTATATTGATGTTTCAAAATTCCTTAACTTTTTAAACTCTTAGAAAAATTTTAAATGCTCTTTAGAATGTCTTTGTCGCTATGCTTCTCCTAAGAATAAACTACTGATGATTTGTAACACATATTTTTTTTTCCTTTAGAACTCAAGGCCTTTAAAATTTCTAGGAATGTTCCTAGATATATTCTGTGTAGTTGAAATTTGTGACATCTAACTGGAGAAGTGGAAAGTTACATTCCAACACAAAGTGCTGGAAAGTTTATAGTGTATGAAATGTATTTTCCATGTAATATTCTCAGTGTAGAGGGGCAGTCTTTCAAGGAAATTCCCAAACTCTAAGCCATACCAATTAAACAATATATATTTAATTTGTAAGAAAGTTACTATGAAATGATTAGCTTTCCTTTAAACATTTAAATCATTACTTAATTTAAAAGCAAAATAAACTGTAAATTTTAGGAGATTATCTATATTTTGAGTATAGCATGGTATCCCTGTGAGTTCTTCCTGGTATGTTGATATATGGAGAATATACAAACTGTGGGCTAAATTGAGAGACACATTAAGTAGAAATATTTTACTTTCTGTCATTTGCATATCATCACACACAAAATTTTATGTTGTGATTCTGTTTACTCTTTTTAGCTTCTGACTTCCAGCCAACAAGATTTTCCTTCCAAATTTGCCCCATTTTATTGAGTTGAGAGATTTGTCCCTCTCATGCAACCTGGTCTGGGTCTTCCTATAAGAAATTTGCAGTCGTGCCATGAAAAATGCTTGTAGCACAGACATATGCAAAGTATTACCACTTTGCTTTAATCACCAGAGCAGAGTCACTCCATGAATAATTCGAGCGCAGTCACTCCATGAATAATTCGAGCCACTAGCATCCTGTTGAAAGCCAAGACCTCTGGGTTGTGAGTCATCTGTTCTTTTCTGTGGCAGGTGTTGGGGTCAAAGCACTTTGGATCTTTACTATGGTTTGTAGAAAGGACAGTTAGCCATGTATGTTCCTAAGCTGCTGTGGTTAGTGCACTTTCATTAGATGAAAGCTCATTTGAGGTGGTTGCATCCTGGAGAAGACAGTTTGCTTTTCTTTCTGCAGACCTGAGTTTTAGGGTCTCTCTGTAGTATTTCATATGGAAGCAACTGTTGATGGATTCTAGTTCCTTAGAGTTAGACTTTTTATCTGAATCACAAAACCACCAAGTGATTTCACATGAGTATAAACCTGTCAAGGTCTGTTTTATGGAGAGCCAGGTATGGACAATGGTTGGATAGGCCACTGCTGCTGCTACCTACATCCCACATTCAATTTGGTTGAATTTTGATATTAATATTAAGTAACTGTCAGGCTGAGAGTAAGTGGGGATAAATGCTCTAGTACAATATTATTATTTAAAAGAGAGTAGCATGAACACATGAAATCCCAATTAAAAATGATATTCTATGACTAACAAATATCATTCATTCAATTCCTTTGTTCACTCATTCATTCAGTCCATTCTGATTAGTGGCAATCAGGAAGTTTATCATGATAAGTTATGACACTAATTTGTAAGTGGCATATTAATTGATTTTATATGTGTGGATGCCTCAAAAATTTCTGACGGCACTAAAAATTTCTCCCTGAAGACATATAATACATAAAAATATAATACAGGATAATTTCTTGAAATGCCATTTTTTCCCTTTCTTTCTGGTTAGGATCTTGAAAAAAGTTAAAAAGTAGTGAGTACATTCAACATATGGTGTTGGGAAAAACAGAATATCAACAAGCAAAAAATGGGGTTTGACCGTTATCTAACATCATATACAAGCGTTAACTCAAAATGGATCAAAGACCTAAATGAAAGATATAAAATTATAAAATTCTTAGAGGAAAACATAGGAAAAAAATTTTCATGATATTGAATTTGGCAATGGTTTCTTGGATATAACACCACAGACACAGGCAAGAAGAGAAAAAATAAGACAAATGGGACTTCATGAAAATTGAAAAATTTTGTGCATCAAAAAACAGTATCAACAGAGTAAAAAGGCAACCCACAGAATGGAAGAAAATATTTGCAAATCATATATGGAATAAAGAGATTAATATCCAGAATATATAGAGAACTCCTAAAACTCAACAACAACAAAAAACAAACAACTGGATTCAGAATTCAGAATTATGGAGTTTTTAATACAGATTATATATGTGGTTAACATTTCTATTTTTATAGTAAAGAAATGTAGGAAAAGGACTTGAATAGGTACTTCTCCAAAGAAGATACACAAATGGCCAATAATGGCATGTTAAAAAGATATTCAATATCACTACCTTTAGGAAAATGCAAATCAGAACTACAATGAGATGCCACCTTACACCCATTAGGAGTGACTACTATTGCTACTATCAGAAAAAAAACATAACCCAAAAAACAAACTGAAAACAACCAGTGCTGGCAAGGATATGGAGAAAATGAAATCCTTATGCACTTTTGATGTGAAAGTAAAATGATACAACCACTGTGGAAAGCAGTATGACAGTTCCTCAAAAAACAAACAGAATTACCCTATGATTTAGCAATTTTGTTTCTGGATATACACCCCAAAGAATTGAAAGCAGGATCTGAAAAGATATTGTATACTTATGTTTATAGCAACATTGGTTCACAATAGAGAAAATGTGGAATTGACCTAAGTGGCTGCTGATGGATGAATGGGTAAACAGAATGTGGTATACACAATACCATGAAATAGTATTCAGCCATAAAAAGGAAGGAAGTTATGACACAGGCTACAATATGAATGAATCTTGGGGACATTATGCTAAGTGAAAAAAGCCAGTCACAAAAAGACAAATACTGTATGATTCCACTTACATAAGATACTTAGAATAGTCAAGAGCATAGAAACAAATAAAATGGTAATTGCCAGGAGCTGAGGGAGAGGAGAAAGGGGAACTATTGTTTGATGGGAATAGCATCTCAGTTTATAGAGAAGAAAAGAATTCTGGAGATGGATGGGGCTGATGGTTACACAACAATATGAATATATTTAATAACACTGAATTGTACACTTAAAAATGGTTAAAGGCCAAGGCAAGAGGATGGCTTGAGGCTAGGTGTTCAAAAACAGTCTGGGAAACATAATGAGACCCTGTCTTTACAATAAATAAATAAATAAACAACAAATAAACAAACAAGCAAGCTAGGCATGGTGGCACACATCTGTAGTCCCAGCTACTCAGGAGGCTGAAGTGGGAGGATTGCTTAAGCCCAGGAGTTTGAGACTGCAGTAAGCTGTGACTGCAGTAAGCTGGGATTGCACCACTGTATTCCAGCCTGGGCTACAGAGCAAGACCCCATCTATAAAAAATAAAAAAATTTAAAAATTAGCTAAGATGTTAAATTTTATGTTATGTGTATTTTACGCCAATAAAAAAATTGTGATAAAACAAGCAGCAATTATTCCACCCTCTAGCAACCACAGGCAATGTCTGTATTTTTGCCTCCCTTGCCTCAGGAGAATTAATAGCTTCTTTGGATTTTTGTGATTCTCTAGAGAAAGCCTCCAGCAAGTATTTGAAGCCCCCGGGTTTCAAAGGGAAGATGCTGGAATTTCCTGTGGGTGGTGAACGAGAAGGGTGGTCAACTCAGGAGCTGACCTGGGTCTCCTCCTGTGCCATGTCACAGAAACAGCAGGCCCACTGAGGGGGATGGCAGTGTGAGTGTTGGGGATGGGATGCTAAGTGATGTTGCCTTGCAAGGTAGTCAAAGGACCTGGGGCAGAGCCGGAAAGAGAGGGGAGATGTTGTGAGCCGAGCAGTTGCTGCCTGCAAATGGTCCATGCTTGCTTGGACAAGGGCATCTCAGGGGTGACCAGTGAGATGCTCCTTCCAACAACAGAGAACCTTCATCCATAAAAGGGGGAAGCTATCATAAGGACCTCATAAATGGTAGAAGGCATGGTAAAATACTTGGTTTAAGTGCTTTGTATATGGTAAACAATAACTATTAGCCATTTTATTATTTTATTTCCTTTTATACTCTTATTTGTCAGACTTAGGTATTCTGAAGGGTTTTTATGAAGGGTTTACCAATCAAAAGCAAACCTCAATGTGGCTTGTGTCCAAATTTTCACAAATTCGGAATTATGGAGATTTTAATATGGATTATATATGTGGTTAACGTTTCTATTTTTATGGTAATGATAATTACTACTTTATTTCTGTTACATTTGTCACTTGAAAGTAATTTATACTCACTATAGAAATGTTTGGAAAGCTTAAGAAAGCTAAGAACTTACTCATGATGTTTTTACTTGGGGTTAACTACTATTAATTTTCGTATATTTCCTTCCAGTACTTTTGAATACACATATAACAAAATTTGATATATGCATATAAAATTGGAATCATTACTATATATAATTTGTACCATGTGTTTTTAACATTAGTATTTTATCATAAACATTTACCTATGTTATTAAATATTCTTCAAAAATATGACTTTTAATTCCTACCTAATATTCTATTACAGTACCACAGTATAATTTACTGAATCTTTTCCCTATTGTGGGATCATAGCTGGGTGATAAATATTTTTGTACATAAATCTTTTACTACATCTCTCATTTACTTAGGATAGATTTCTAGAAGTATTATTGATTCAAAAGTATGAGCAATTTTATGACTTATAATACATATTGCCAAATAGCTTTCCAAGTTAAATTTCCAGTGGAAATATATGAGAATGTTTGCTTTTTTTTTTTTTTAACCTCTATTAGCAATTACCTTTAAAAATATTTTATTTAATAGGAATTTTAGTTTGTAGTTAAAAAAATTAGAAGTTGGACATATTTTCCATTTCCCGCATGTTTTGGGTTCACCTTATTTTTTTCTCTCATGAGTTTTTTGGTCATGTTCTTTTTCTATTTTTTTATTGATATACTAGTATTTCTCCTATTTATTTTTGTAAGAATTTAAAAATCTGGTATAGATATTAAACCTTTATCATATTTATAAATTAGCTAATAATTTTTCCTAGTCATTTACCATTTACTGTTATTTAGTTTTTTTAACATACAGAGTTTTAAAAATTTAATGTATTAAATATGTGAGTACAGGTTGAGCCTTCCTAATCCAAAAATCTGAAATCCAAAATGCTCCAAAATCTAAAACTTTGGGAGTACTGGCATGACACTCAAAGTTTATGCCCAAAGGAAATAATTGATTACTGGAACATTTTAGATTTTGCATTTTTGGACTGGGGTGCTTAACCAGTATGTATAACACAAATATTTCAAAATCTGAAAAAAATCTGAAATTTAAAACACTTTTAGTTCCAAGTATTTCATTTAAGGGATACTCAACCTGAATTTACTTTGTGATTTGACTCACTGTTTTATACTTTGAATAGGCTTCTTCAAACTGATCAAAGAGCTTCCTACATATTTTTTTGTGCTACATTAAAAAAGAAGTCTGACTCCTTAACTTTTAAAAAAAATTAATATCATTTTTAATTGACAAATTGTTGTACACATTTAAGGGGTACCATGTGATATTTTGAGATACACACACACACACACACACAATGATGAATTATTAAATCAGGCTAATTAACATATCTATCACCCCACTTGCTTATTATTTTGTCTGGTAAGACATTTGAAATTTACTAAGTTATTTTGAAATTTACAATATATTATTATTATCAACTGTAGTTACCCTGCTGTACAGTAGATCTCAAAACTTACTCCTCCTGTCTTAACTGCAACTTGTACCTTTTGACCAATAACTCCCCATTTCCTCCCCTGTGACTCCTTAACTTTTACGGAAGTTGTTTTAGCATATGCCCTAAGACAAGACTGACTTTGTGTTAACTGACAGGGAGAAAAGCTCTGGAGCTGAAGGCTTGGGTAGGTCTTACAGACTGAGCGCCCCAAAGCTTTCTCTTTTCTCTGTCTTTATTGAGTTAGTCTACATGGAGCTAATTGAGATGGGATTGATTTTGTTTAAACCCATGACAGGATTTAACTCATGATATAAGATTATTTATGACTCATTCTCCTTGATCCTATCTGGTTTTTTAAGAGTTTGTATCAGGAAAGGTAGTTAACTTTTTAACATTGATTTATTAATATGTAATTTTCTATATTATGTCTAAAGAATGGGGCTTCTATTTTTAATTCATTGAGATTTCCATTGTGTCTCATCATGTAACAAAATCATGTCCTCATTGATTTATTTTTATTTTTATCATTGTTTAAGGAATGAAACACGTTTGTAGAGCTTGTTATGAAGAGCAGCAGTCATCCACCTATCCCCTAACTTCTCATCATCTCGACCTTCTCAGAGGCCACCGATCATTCCTTAGATTGTTTTAGCATTTTCCTCCATGTATCTCTCTCTTTATTATTTTATTTATTTATTTATTTTTGAGACGGAGTCTCTCTCTGTCGCCCACGCTGGAGTGCAGTGGCGCGATCTCAGCTCACTGCAAGCTCCGCCTCGCGGGCTCATGCCGTTCTCCCGCCTCAGCCTCCGGAGTAGCTGGGACTACAGGCGCCCGCCACCTCGCCCGGGTAATTTTTTTTTTTTTTTTTTTTTTTTTGTATTTTTGGCAGAGACGGGGTTTCACCGTGTTAGCCAGGATGGTCTCCATCTCCTGACCTCGTGATCCGCCCGCTTCGGCCTCCCAAAGTGCTGGGATTACAGGCGTGAGCCACCGCGCCCGGCCCCATGTCTCTCCTTATAACATATTTATATTGCTGCTTCTCACAATGGAAGCACAAAGATTTACTCTTCTGGTTTCCCCAGACACATACAGCCACACAGAGATACTCCAAGTCCTCACAGCCCTCAATCTTTCCATTTTCCCCTGACATATTTATATATTTACTGGTAGTGTTGGTTTGCTTTCTATTGTGTTTATTTTCTCATTTACTACATCAATACAGTTCACAGCTGGGGAGCACTTGGATGGGGCTTATTGATTGTTGGTATCCTTGCGTTTTGAGTTGACTTGGCTGTTTCACAGGGAAACCAACCCTTGGAGGCATAAGACCTGGGTGACTGCATTGGAAGCTGTGCAGGGTAGAGACTGGCAAGGAGGGGTGGTGGTGGTCGGAGTGTGTGCTAAATCCCTTTATTTCTGGTATGGTCCAGCACCCTTGTCCTCACCTGTATCTGATATCCCCTTGTCCAGAGCCTTCTGCTATACAGTCTCTAAAGAATAAACTTCCAGTTTTGTGTAGAAATTGGGGGAAGGCTGGGGAAGGGATGGGCTGTTGACTGGCCACCTAAGGTAGAGGGGGGTACTTGGGGATCTAATTACTTCTTAAACGGACTTGCACAAATCCTTCTTTAGTCTGACCTTCACCTCCCCCTTACAGAGGTACCTGGTGCTGCCAATTTCTGAGTCTTTTGGGTGTTCTTCAGGGTAAATTGGGTGGTTCATGGCTTTTCCCACTGTCAGCTTAGAATTTTGCTTTCTTGGGTCTGCTAAGTCAATTACCATGGGCCATCTGCTTTCCAGCTTCCAAAATTGTGTTGCTGTTTTCCTTTCTCCTACTCTGTTTGTTCTTATGAGTTTATGTCTTTATAAAGCTCCCTTTACTGTCACTTTAATAAATGAAGATTGTTAAGAGCAATTTATGCAGATGCAAGCAACTCACTGTCTTCTTTAGTAGCCCATTTTTTCTTTATTAAACAAATGCTATGTCCTCATTTTAGAAAAACTGGGAAATACAAGGTAGGCAAAATATTTAAAAATCATACATAATTGCACTTTCCACACATACCCATCATTAATATAATTTTGGTGTAGAGATTTCAAGATACAAATTTTTTATTTATTGAATATATTTTTAAAGAAATGAGAATATGATTTCCAGACCTTTGGTAACTTCATTCAAAAGCATCTTAATCTGGTCATAAATATAAATTTACTTTATTCTTCATACTATACTTAATTGGAGCATGTAAAAAAGATTGTCTAGATACTTTTATAAATATGGTTTCAATGCTGAACATAAATGTCAAACATGATTGCTGAAAGATATATTAGTTAAAAATAATTTCAACTATATTCTTGCTTTTATCTACCAAATGGTATTAAACAAAGGGTTAGGAAATGGGAGTAGAAAGGAGGTGGAGTAAATTCTTTTAGATAACAGGATGTTAAGAGATTCCATTTTATTTTCAATTTTGATTATTAGAAAAAAACGCAGCTTAAAAATGTTTGTTTAACTTATGTGGTAAAGATAGAAGTAAATACAATGTAGAAAGAAAAGAGAAATTGCAACGAAATGAATACAATACAAAGGAAGAATAAGAGCGGAAAATGAAAGGTAAAAATAATAATTTCTCATGTAATGTTTTCTTTTTCCTTTTGCATAATTTCTTGTCAGCCTCTTTCAAGTTAGTTAAGTTGATTGTACCATGATGCCAGCAATGGTAAAAGCCAATTTTCTTGTTTTAAAAGTATTTCTTGTAGGAGTGACTCTAGTCAGTCATTTATAAAAATATATGCAATTTCTCCAAGAGTCTCTAGCAAATATGTGGATGATTGGTAGCTGAAAGACATTTTTAAATCATGGAACAGTAGATTAGAATACACATCTTTTTCATTGTGAGTCAACTGTATTATGTCTTATATTTTAAAATAGTGTTATATTGTGCACTTGTTTGCTGGGCATTGTCAGGCATTTAAAAGGTACATACATAATCTCTAATCATAAAAATAAGGTCAAGGTATGTATTATCCAGTACACTTATTATATAAGGAAGCAAAGGCTCAAAAAGGTTAAGTAGCTTGTTCAAGTTTTCTTATTTAGTACGTAGCAAATTGTGGACTTGAACTAAGGTCTTCTGTTACCAAATTCTGTGCTCTTCTGCAAGATGCTACCTCCAATGGAAGTAAAGGTTCACTTACTTTTCCCCAATCAAATGGTTAAGCTAAGCCCCAGTGCAATTTCTCCTCAAATGCCAATCTTGGAAAACTGTTTTTCAAGTTGTAATTATGTATTCCAATGCTTGGAAAAACTTAGGGGGATGCCACATTAAGCGATGACAAATAAGCACTTCTGGGAGTCTTGCAAATGCTGGTGTGTATTGTGAATCCTTAGAGGAAGTGCTGTATACCTGGTTTTATCAAATTCCTTGACTATGAAACCCTTTTGTTTCTGATTTTTCTGGAATTGATTCACCTAAAATAGTTCTATGGGGTTTGGGACATTATGTTTCCAGTGATCATCATACATTGATCAATATGAAGTAGGTTCAATACTAAGTCTTGTAACTTCTTTCCTTCTAAAAAAAAAAGAAATGGAAAGAAGGAATGTGGAAAGGAAGGAAAGAAAAAAGGAAGGAAAGAGAAAAAGGGAAGAGAGGCTGCACCAATTACGGGCAATGTCCTTTCCTTGGGGAAAGCAGTCATTAGGTTATGCCATTGGAAGAGATTTTCTGTGGTTTTGGAAATCACAATAGACAAATGATACAAACTTTTCATGAATGGGACAGTGTATATTATTTAGCTTTATATCTATAGTCCTTAATGCAGAGCCTACCACAGAGTCAGTGCTCAATAAATTAATGAACAAGTGAATAAATGAGTGAACAGAATGACAAGTCTGAGATGTGGAGTCCTTGGGTGACTTTAGGCACCTCACTTGGTCTCTCTGGTCCTCGTGGTTAAAAATGACAAGGCATCTTCTGTTGCAGGGTGCTGTGAGGTCTACACAGATGGTAACATCCCTACCACAGTGTCCAGGAAGAGTAGAAACTGACCTCATCTCAGTTACCTTCCTTTTCTCTTCCAGGGGAAGACTTCATGCTTGACTCTGGCAGATTATTTTAGGAATCCCTATTTCTTGGGGACATTAGAGATGAAGTGAACAGATGTCCATAAATTAATATGTTCTTAGTATTCAATCATCTTTCTTTTATCTCGAGTATTTTCCTTTCAAATAAGTAGTCTCCAACCCATCCTGTTACACTTTTCTGCACAAGACTCATATGCTGAGTATTGATCAAGACTCCAAAACATACAAACGCCTCCTCAACATAAGTATGGGGATTGATTTTATAGCCATCACGCAGCTGCTAGTCAGCAAGAAAGTACTGCGTGATGCTTAGCTAGGAAAGTTAACGTATAAAAATAACGGGCTTGTCATTACACGGGCACCAAAGGCACCCCTTGGGAAGAGACAGGCAGGAAACAGTAGGGGGTGGGGCAAAGTTCATTGGCTGGCTTGTAATTATCACCACTTCTTTCTAAAAACTAACAGAATCCATACAGATTCTGTGAATTTAACATTTTTATTCCACCAGGTTTCCTTTCTTTCTCACACCTCTGCTCCTAGACACGTTGTATTACCAGGGATTGAAGCTTAGCTTGCTTTACCTTCTTCTGTTTGTTTAAAATTCTCAAAGAAAAGAGAGAGTAGTGGGCAAACGAACACCTAGTAATCCTTCAATGAAAGCAGTGGTTTTTCCTTTTTCCTGGTTTTTCGGTGGAATAATTCTGTACTCTCTCTCTCTCTCTCTGTGTGTGTACACACACATACAGAGTTACACACACACACACACACACACACACACACACAAATGCCTTTCAGAATAGGCCAGAGACAGTGTCTGATTTCACACCTGATAAGGTCTATGAATGGAAGGAGGAGAAAGAGAGTTAATTTTAGGTGCTGAATGTGAATACTTTTGTTTCTCCTGGGACCTTGTATTCTGAGATGGTGCACAATTTGACTCCTCAAATTTCCTTAGACTTCTCAGCTTGGTGTTTAAGCTGATGGTATGTTGACGTCTCTCTCACCAGCAATAGCAAAACCGTCTCCGCACATGTTTCTTTCTACCTCTCTCTGCATGGATGGATTGCTTTCTTCCAAAAGGGTTTAGTTACCACAGGTTGGTGTTCTCTTGAGTGAGTGTTTTCATTATTTTTCTCAGAAAAGTGAGGGGACAGGAGGGCTCTTGTCTGAGAGCATGTCTATCCCTTAAGACCCGATGAACCACATAACACATAGGTTTAGTTTGTTCGGGGATCATAGTTTGTGCTCAGCCTGTCACTTGCAGGATGTTGGCCAAGTTCTCCTCATTCTGTTCTTGAGGCCTCCCATCGGCTGGCCTCCCCTCCATCTCACCCATACCTCTTGTTCCTGCTCTGAGTCCTTCCTTCCCTCTAACTCTGCTTGCTGACTCACCTTCCTTGGGGACAAGCTTTGGAAGTCACAGAGCTCAGCTTTAAAGCACATGAGGTGCTCGGGAGATCCCAGTTCCTCCTTTAGGACTAGGTGTGGTGGAGAGACCCCTGGCTATGAGTTAGAGACCTGATTCTGCCACTTACTGGCTCTGACCACTGAGCAAGCCTTGGTAGTAACACTCAATTTTCAAATCTATAAAATGGGGTAATGACATATGGATGTGTGGTTTTGTGAGGCTTAAAATCATAATCACTATGAAAGCACTTGGCATTTTGAAAAGCCCTGGGCTTTCATAGGCATTATGGCTCAGAAGGGGGGAATGTTCCTGTTTATGTTCTTTTTCCACATCTCAGCAAATCCCACCTGCACTTTCACCAGCTTAATGAAATCCTTTCCACTGTCTCAGCCCTTCTTGGTTCTCTCTCTGATGCTTTACCCTACTGCTCTAACCACACTGGTCTCTCCCTACTGGCAGAATATGTTTCATCACTTTAACAGATTAGTATAGTTCTGTGTTTTGATTTAACGCCTCTGCTTGTACCATAAAATAAATTGATTCTCTTCCTGACTAGTCTGAGTAGTGTCATATTCAGAAAACACCCAGGTTCAAACTCTAAAATTAATTGAACATCTATTAAGTCATTGATCTTTCTACAAATACCAAAGAGGGCCGACATTGCAGGACCCAAAAATTCCTCCTCCTCATCACAGCATTAGAGCATCTCTGCTCTTCCCTCAAAACTCCTTTTATAGCCATTATGGCTTAAAAGGGGGGATGCCCTTGGTTTTTCTTGGACCCAGATCCCTTTTTTCCATCCTCCTGGGCCCATTTTCTTTTCTCTGTGAGTAGATCTCTACTCTACCAAAGATAAAGTTAACCTTTCTGACCATTTGAGGGAAAAGAATAATTTTGAACCCTTCACAGTGCCTAGTACAAGGCTGTAATAGGCATGGGGTAGGTGTGCTCTCAATAATCGTATTGAATCCATCCCATAATAACCATGCAGAGAGTGCAATGAAGAAAATCAGATTGATAGTGTCACAGTTCTTGGGTCTTGGGGTGGCTACAGGAGATGAGATGGTTGTGTTCTCGGAGGCTGGAGAAATGTAAGAAACAAGAACCTTGGTGACTATTTTGTGTTTCCAGCCTGGCAAGTGGTCAAGGTCTGCTGCCAACTCTGGGGCCAGTGGCAGGCGGGGTGTAGGACTCAGGCCCAGCCCCCATGTCCTGCCCTCTCCTCCTTGGCCCTTCTCCATTGCACACTCTCTCTAGTTGGTCCTGTGACCAGGGCTTACAAGGTTACTTTTTCTGGTAAAAGGAACCTCTTGAGCACATCTCCCACAATCTCAGTTTATTACCCGGCTAGGCCCTTTTCATCCCTTACATTTGCCAATAATTCCCAGTTTTCAAGCTAATTTCATGTACATTTTTTATGATATGATATTCAAAACAACCATGGAAAACAGAAAATACAGGGCTCTGAAATGGGACATTATCTCCTGTTCACAGATGAAGGAAGGGAAGTAGAAGCATGAGGTTTCTTTTGTCCCTTTCTGGCCACACAATGTCTTCCTAAAACCCTCTCTAGTATATACGTATCCCAGTCCTTTAAGTTTTTTTAAATTTTTACTTATTTGATCCACGAGTTATTTATTTAATTAGTTTTTATAATTGACAAGAGACAATATACAGAATGGGAGAGAATATTTGCAAATGATATATCTGATAGAGAGATTTACTTAATTTTATCTACTACTTTTCCTTTTCTTTATTAATTTAATTGGTGCCGTGATCCATTTGTCCTGTACCCTTTAGGTTTGTCAGTACTGGTCTGCCTTCACTGTGTACTCTCCAGAGAACAAAATCTCATCAGTCTAAGCTCATGGAAGGGGAATCAGCAGAGCATTCTGCATTTATTATGAGAAATGCTTCTGTCTTGATGGTGTTGACAAGAGCACGCCTGTTGGAAGCAGGGTTTGGGGGCACAGATGGTGACCAAAGGAATGAAGATCATTTGGGAAGAGTCTCCTCTTTGACATGTAACAGAGTGGAAGGCACACCTGGACTTTTATGGGGGGAAATGAAAGGGAAATGATTTCCAGGAAAGATGGGTCTTTAACCAGCTCCGCCCAGTCCATCTGGGCTAACTCTTAAACATGAGCCCTGCACCATTCATCCGTGGTTTTGTGAACATCATCTGGTTAAGATACTCAGGTCTGTACTTTAATAAGCTCGCCAAACCTGTCACTGTTTGGGGTCCAGCTGTATTTTACTGTTTTTGCTTTTAAGATCAATGTTCCCAGATTCAAACCATGAAAAGTAAATGGTTCCTTGAAGTCACGAGTCATAACCTGGTAGAGTTTGGGCCTCATTTGACCCCACAGATGTGTTTTGTTTAACTTTCTTTTCTTTTTATTTTTTCTTTTCTTTCTTTCTTTCCTTCCCTCCTTCCTTCCTTCTTTCCTTCCTTCCTTCCTTCCTTCCTTCCTTCCCAACTTTTCTTTCTTTCTTTCTTTCTTTCTTTCTTTCTTTCTTTCTTTCTTTCTTTCTTTCTTTCTTTCTTTCTTTCTTTCTTTCTTTCTCTCTCTCTCTCTCTTTCTTTCTTTCTTTCTTTCTTTCTTTCTTTCTTTCTTTCTTTCTTTCTTTCTTTCTTTCTTTCTTTCTTTCTTTCTTTCTTTCTTTCTGTTTTCAACCTTTACAAAATGTGAGGTTTCAAGTAAAATTATATTTATGGCATCTTTAGAAAAATTAACTCATCCGTGGTCAGTGGGGTTGAATAACTGCATGTGAGTGTTTGGTCAGGACTAGCTAGTGGCCTGTGGGGCTGTGGTGTGCCGCGGTCCTATAAGACTGCCTCCCTCATCTGTATTGCTTTCTGAGCCCCTGCGAGCACTTTGAGTTTCTCACCTCTTCCACCGAAATGTCATTTCCCCCCAAAACTCTCTTTTTGAGCATGGCATTGGGAAACACAAAGATGGAAGTTGAAGCTAGGGACTGAGGGGAGAAAAGAGGAATGGTTGACCAGGAAATCTTTATAGGTGTCATTGAACTTCTTTTCTTCCTATTCCCAACCTCTTCTCTCATGGGTAACTTACTTAAGACCAGTATATTACAAAGAAGAGGCTGGAGGCATGCCAGGTTTGTTCCGTGAAGGATAGGTTACAATAGTGGTTCTCGACCTTAGTGCCCATGAACTCCTATACAGCCATTTAGATGAGAACGTACCAATGCCTGGGCTCCACCCTGGATCAATTCAATTAGAGTTTTTGAGGGTGGAACCTGAGCATCAGTAATTTTTAAAGTTCCTTTAGTGGTTCTAATGTGCATCCAGGTTTAGAACAGCTGGGTTAGGCTTTTGACAAGGTTTATTGAAGATCTTTCAGGTTTTTGAGCTGAAGGATGTTCCTTACTGTTTTGCTAGGTGGACACAGAGAGGCATCTTAGATGCATCTTTCCAAGGTTAGCTGAGAAGACTTGAGGGCAGATGTCTTCTCCATCGAATTAAAGGGTCCAGTCCAACATTTAATTTCCTGCCACAGTGGGACTGGTACATTGGTCAAATGCCTCATCTAAGTTCACGAAACTTTTTCAAAACACTAAGGATTCTTTAACTCACACTCTGAACTTCCAATAGAGCAGCAAAAATAAGTTATGTCCTACCCCACCCTGAAATAAAATGTAAGAGCAAACCAAGACTTTTTTTATTAGCTTCAAAACCAATGCCAGTAATACAAACCAGGAAATTTTATAGCTATATGTAGAGAAATAGGATCAGTGGACAGGGGTTGTATCTCAGGCACTAATTCTGTCTGATTTTCAAATGCTACTTTCACCTACACAGGTCAGAGCCACACGTGTGAGTAATTCTCAGTGAGCTGACTAACTGATATGTAGCTAATGGGTACCTCCTGCGACCGTAGATGGTATGCTGCAGAGGTTTCAAATTCTGACTGATCATTTTAAATCCCTTGAGCACTTTAGAAACATACAGATCCTTAAAGTTCCCACCTGCAGATATACTGCATCAGACTTTCCAAGGGCACAGGGCCTTGGGCATCTTATTAAGAAAAAATTACCCCCACTCCTCCCCAGTAAGACTTCTTATGTACTGCTGGTGGGATATGAATTGGTAGAACCTTTTAAGAGGGGCAGTTTGACTATATCTATCAAAAGGTAAAATGTACTTCCCTTTGAACCAGCAATTGTACTGCATGTATTGGATAAATTTGCCCAAGTTTCAAATATATATGCAACTTTGTAATAGCCAAAAACAAAACAAAACAAAACAAAAAAAACCCAAAACAAACAAAAAAAACCGAACAAAACATTTGTTATAATGGCACTGGTTGAATAAATTAAAATACATCTCAACAATGGAATACTACACAGTTGTTACAAATAATAAGTTAGATAATTTGGGAATAATCTATGTATGGTGGTACGGAAAGGTATGCATGCATATTTTAAGTGAAAAAATAAGTTGCAGAATGACTTGATTACTTTGATCCTGTGCATGTATGTGTACACACACACATGCATACATATGCATATTCCAGCCTATAAGAGTACACATGCAGCTACATATCCACATTCGCATGCACATACACATGTGTATACACTGGTTGAAATGCCAAAGTTGGATTCTTGGGCCAAACCAATAATCCTAGGAGCCTCCCAGGAGACATTCTGTGAATGTCCATTTTAACTGCAGAGAACCGCTGCTTTGGTCATGTTAAGTAGCAACTAGATTGGTTTTGAGACCACCTTGAATGTCAAGAATTCGTTGTTGTAGTTTCAAAAGTAGCACTATATTTATTTTTCCAGGCATTTTTTTCTTCTTTGCTTTCATGGATAAAGCAAATTCAGAAATATATTTTAAGAATAAAAGAGGTGATGTTGTTTTCCTAGTGGAAATAATATTTCAATGACTTTGACCCTATGCATTTTATTTCATAGGTTTTTATTTTATTAAATAAACTGCTTTTTCCATTTTATCAATGTAAAGAGGAACTTTATGATGGTGACCATTGATTTGAATCAATTGTTCAGTTTCAAGAAAGCAAGAGGCTTGAGAAGGTTCCTAGTCTTATAAATAGTACATAGGACATCAGATGGTGGAGGCACAACCAGTTTCTCAGTTAGATTAAAGGCCTACCAAGGTAGCATTGTGAGAAATCTCACTTGAATGCTATGTAAGTGGTGAGATACAACGGTCTGAATATGAGTGAGGAAAATGCCTGGGTCCTTTTATCAGTCTGGTGCATTTGCTGCCACTGTTGCTGCTGTTTGCCTCAAACACTGTTTAAACTGTTAACCTACAAGGTGGCTCTTATGTACAAAGTTGTTAATACATCCAATTAATGATGTCTGACATGCTGTTTTTGTAGGGAGAAAATATGTGCTAATAATAATTTTAGTTAAAATACCTTTTGGGGAAAATTTGCTGAAAATTTGCACTTTTGTTTCTATGCTTGGTACAAGCATATGCTGTCTTTCAAAAAATATTTGTTTATTTTTTGTATTAGATGGAGTCTCACTCTGTCACCCAGGCTGGAGTGCAGTGGCACGATCTCAGCTCACTGCAACTCTGCCTCCCCGGCTCAAGTGATTCTTGTGCCTCATCCTCCTGAATAGCTGTGACTACAGGCGTGTGCCACTATGCCTGGCTAATTTTTGTATTTTCAGTAGAGATGGGGTTTTACCATGTTGGGCAGGCTGGTCTCAAACTCTTGACCTCAAGTGATCCGCCCACCTTGGCCTCTGAAAGTGGCTGTCTTAAATTTTATATATGTATAAAATACTTTCTGTAAGAAACCAGCTGGTTTAGAAAAGTTTTAGTATGTGGAGATAAACTAGAAGTTACCTTTATATTCTAGTATTTTCAGCACTCCATAAATTCCATTATGCAAATATTGCCACACTATTTTGTGATTTTTAAATTCTTACTAAGGAATAAAAACTTTAATATATGATATAAATAAAGTCATTAAAGGGCTACCATTTTCTTGACCCTGCCAACCCCTTTTCCTCTCCTTCTCCATTACCAGGTGATTGCACACCAGTGCAAGGGGTATGAAAAAATAAAGAGAGCAATGGGTTTTGAGAAGTAAACCACTTACGTAAACTGTTTTATAATTTCTCTGAATAACTCTGCAAGAAGCTATTACTATTCTCATTTTACAAATGAGGAAAAATATTGACAGGGATTTTGTGAGTTTCCCAAGGTCTCATCCAGTTAGCAAATGTCAGAACTAACACTGGGACTCAGTAAGCCCCTGTCTTTTCCACTGTCTCCACCAGACAAGCCTCAAATTAATAATTTTTAATAATAATATCTTGGGTATGAAAACAACAGAAGAGCCATTTTGTCAAGATTGGAGAATGTTGATAGCAATTTTAAGTGCTAACCTTTTCCTGACTGAATTCCAATATTTTGTATGTATGCGTGTGTGTGCAGATCTTCCTTACATCCTATGAAATGGTAGCAGGTTAACATTTTAAAAACATTTTCTCTAATTCATTTTGTCCCTTTGACCCCTTTCCAATTCATTCAGGTATTCCTTGTATTAGGGGAGGAATATTATGATAGGGCTGCAGTAACAAAGTTCCACAAACTTTGTCATTTAAGGGTGGCTTAAATGACAGCAATGTATTATCTCACAGTTGTGGAATCTGTAAGTCCAAGACTTACAGAGTTGGGTTTTTCTGAGGGCTGTGAGAGAAAATCCGTTCCATGCCTCATGCCTGGCTCCTGGTGGCTTGTTGGCAATCTTTGGTCTTCCTTGGCTTGTAGATATCATCTTCACATAGCATTCTCCATGTTTATGTTTCTCAGTGCCCAAATCCCCACCCCTTTTATAAGAACATCAGTCATACTGCATAAGAGCCCACCCTAATGACTGACCTATCTTCACTACTTCCGTCAGCAGCAACCCGATTTCCAAATAACGTCACATTCTGAGGCATTGTGAGTTAGGACTTCAATATATGGATATTTGGGGGACACAAGTCAACACCTAGCACAATCCATGACAGATTTGGAGGATTGAGTGACAAGGAGACCTGTGGCTCACTTCTCTAGCAAATGGCCAGACCCCACAGTGGAAACGACCAGGTGGTAGGTGCATACAGAGAGGCCTTAGCCCTACACAAAGGAGAGCAGCAGAATCGTCCTGTGTGGGTGAGCGAGTAGACATGTAAATTGGAGCCATGGATACCCGGGTCATAAACTGGTTTTAGAGGGCCCATGATGTTTCCGAAACCCATGACAGTGCTGGAGCAGGAGAATGTTTGCATGCACTGAGAGGGTCCTACTAAATTCAGAGCAAGATCCAAATGGGAAGGGGCTATTTGGACAGGAATGAGAAAGAACAGAGCTGCCATCAACATGGAAACTTGGAGGAAGAAACATGTTTTCAGTTGTTATCTGACTGTGGAGAGAACTCAACCCTTCTCTCCTCCCTCCACAAGAGGAGTTTTGCCTGGATGTGTGCACTCTGGTGAGCCAAGCTTGGCTTGTGCCGGCTAGACCAGAAGTGATGCCCCAAACCTGTTCCTGCCATTAGCACTAAAAGAGAAAAACCACAGGAGGGCAGGGGCTGCTGGAGCCAAGCTGGGGTTCTGGGGTATACTATTCTTAGACAGTCCCAGAAGAAAGGAAAAAGAGAAACTTGCCAGGGTGGCCATTTAGTGAAACAAATTGACTGCCCTATTAGCCAACATTTCACCACACATTGGGGAAAAACAAGTATGAACTCTTTCCCTCCCCATTGCTGATTATAGGTCGAAACTCTCTTATAATAAAATGCCGTGAGACACTAGAAGCCAGGTAGGTGAGTGAATTTTTCAAAGAAAAACAGACTTTTCTAAACATTGGCAATGATTTCCTTTGTAAATAGGTTTAACCTTAGACCTTCTGTCATCTCACATTTTTATACAGGAAATTAATTTTCTTCATCCTCTTGGTGTTTGAGGGAAGGGAAAGAGAGTTGAACAAGTCCCTGGGATTTCGAAAAGCTGCCATATAAACTTTAAAATTAAACAGATGTTATGTGAATCACATGTAAATTGGAGCCATGGGAACCCTGGTCATAAACTGAATGGGATGTTCTGAAGTGAGAGAAGTGGTGGATTGTTTGGCAATTATGAAAGGTCTCATGGATCAAAAATATCAAATGAAAATGGATCTTTGTGTTCAGCAAGAGTCAGAGAATATTCCAAAGCATAAATCCTTTCCAGCAGATTTTAAACTTCCTGAGGGCAGAGGCTATATCTTTCTCCACTTTCTATTCCCAGCACCTAGCAGAGCCTTGCACAGGGCAGATGCCCGAACCATTTACTGAATGCAACCGTTTGGGAACAAGCATGTCATTGCAAGAGGTAACTTTTAAGTGCTGGGATTCCTATAGCTGACCCCGGTTTCATTCTTTACTGTTTTAGTTTAGGTTTTCACTGAAGCAGAGCCTGAGTCAAGGACTTGGGTATAGAAAGTATATTTTAGAGGTGACCTTGGGAAGCAAGAGTAAGGGAGAGGTGATAATGAGAGGAAAGGAGGAAGAGACTACAGTGGACTATCAGGGTCTCTGCTCTAGGAAATGGCTGGGATGGATTTTGCTGGAACCCCTTTGAAGTGTACAGAATACCTCTCAGAACGGTCCATCCCAAGGACAGAGGCTGGGGCATTTATCCACTGGCTCTAGTGGCCCATGTTGAGAGAAGGCTTCGAGGCAGAAAGACAGAGAAATGGATCTACATGCACTTGAATGGGACACTTGTCATGGGTTCAGCTCTGTGGGGGCTGAAATCAGAAGTGGCCCAGGAGGATGTGATATGGCACACAGGAGTGTTTCCTCCACTTACTGTCATAGCTTCCCTTCTGTCCTTCTTGGATGAAGATGCTCTTATTTGATTTATTCTAGGTGGTATTTATGGCTATCTCTGAGTATTTTTTAAACAGAAAAAAACTTACCCTTGATTTTAAGCGATTAGTTTTGCCATTTCTAGTAACAGGGTGGGGGAACCAAATCAATATCAGAAAGCCTGTGAGCACATTCTGTCTCCTTAGGTGCTTGCCACACCTTTCATGGGGAAAGATTCCTGGAGGTTAATTCATCCCATGCCTGGTCCACTCAACCTCCTTACTCTTCCTTTCTCTCTACAGTGAGTCTTGGCCCTGCCGTGCCAGTTTAACTTCTGCCCGTATCTTTGCTGATTCAAGTTAGTCATCAATCAATTCACCTAAGAACTGTCTCTACTTCCATACCACTTTCTAGGTGTCATAGGTTGAACTGTGTTCATCCTGCCCGCAACTGCCACCCTTCATATGTTGAAGTCCTAACTCCCAGTACTTCAGAATATGACCTATTTATAAACAGGGTCTTTGCAGGTGCAATTTGTTAAGATTGTCAATACTTGCCTGTATACATAGCACAATCTCCTTTGTTCATGGCCAGTAGGAGTAGGGAGGGCTCCTAATCAAATATGACTCGTGTCCTAATAAAAGGGGGAAATTTGGACTGAGAGAAAGACAAGTATAGACAGAAGACAAAATGAAAAGACACAGGGAGAAACTGGCCATCAACAAACCAAGGAGAGAGAGAGAGAGAGAGTAGATCCTTCCTTCACAGCCCTCAGAAGGAGACAACCTTGTCAACACCTTGATTTTTTAATTCCAGTCTCCAGAACTGTGAGACAACAAGCTTCTGTTGTTCAGGCCAACAAAATAGTTGTGGTGTTTTGTCACCATGTTTGTGGTACTTGGTTACCATGGTTTGCGTCACTTTGTTATGGGAACCCTAGCAAACGAATAGGCTAGCCACCCGCCATGCTTGGCGCAAAGCTTTCCTCTTCCATGAATTTCAGCGGATTGTAAAGAGCCTTGGACCAGAAGTTAGAAACTTTGGGTCTAGCGCTGGTACCTATCACCACATGAAACAATAAATTGTATAAATATGGGCAAATGTCTTAACCTTTTTGGGTCTCTTTCTTCACAGGGCAAAATAAGGATAATAACCACCCTGCCCCTGTTGCCTCAGAGAAGGGTGTGGGAATCCAAGGCAAACACATATGAGAAAGTGTTTGTAAACTAGAAAGCATGACACAAATGTAAGGAGGGGGTGTAAAAAAGAGGAACATGTTGAATCTTGATCTGGGAGTCAGTGCAACCTTGGAACAGTTGTTTATTTCATTTGAGCCTCAGTTCCATCTTCTGTAAATTGAGATTATTTTGAAGGTCCCTCCCAGCTCTCAAGCTCTAGGATTACATGCTTATTATTAGTCATTTATTGATTCAATAAACATGGATTGTCTGCTCTGTGCCAGGCTTTGCACGAGGCACAAGGGATAGGAGCATGAGTAACTTTAGCTCTGGTCTTCCAGGAGTTGTGTTCCTCCAAAATTTTCCTTCTCAGTAAATCCCATAATGGCCATTTCCACCCTTTGATAACACATTTTTCTCATCCTTGGAGGAACAAAAGTTTGGAGAAATGTAAAGATGGGAGTACGAAGGGATGGTTTTGGGGAGAGACTACTTCCAAAGCCATGTTTTGTCAACAGTCAAGGAAGCTGTTGGCTATGGATTTCCCTTATATAGGCCAAGAGTGACATTTTATTAAAGTTTCATCTTCCCAAATGTCCTAGCTCAGTCTGGCTTCATTTTATTGGCATACCTCTGGGTTTACTAACAACATGCAGCTGTGTAAGGTGTGGGGAGAGCATGTCCTTTCCTTGAGTTACTTCTGACAGCCAGTATTTGCACTGTAAGTTGTGTCACCATCTCCTCTTTGGTTTTCGATTAATCTTTGTTGTATTTTGCATCATGGACACTCTGTTTACAAGAAATGTAAGCTGTCTGTCCTTATGTCACTCAGGCAAAACTCTACGTGTCTTTGTCTCTGTGTCCAAATCACAGTGGCTGGACACTGGACGGAGTCTAGACTCTGGACTTGAATAATTTTATTGATTCATCCAGCAAAAATGCTTTTTTAGGGTATCCACACCTGGCTGTCTAACAGAAGTTGGGAACACAGTAGTGACAAGGAAGCTTATTGTATGCATTGGAGGTTCTCTTCTGCTGAGAGTGTAAGAAGCATATGAAGAAACAAAATAAGTTCAGATAATAAGTGCCAGGACAATGTGATAAACAGAGAGAAGGATGGACCCCAACAACATTAGATGGGGTGGCCAAATAAGTCCTCTTTGAGAAGTAATTTTTGAGCAGACACTTCAATGAAGAAAACTGAGACATAGATTTGTGGGGAAGTGTGTTTCATGCAAAGGAAGCAGAAAATCTAAAGATCTCAATGACAGGAAGAATTTAGCATGTTGAAGAAATAAGAAGGCATGGATAGATTACAGAAGCAGCTGGAATGCTGATATTATTCCAACCCTTTCCCACCCCTCATGTCTCTGCTTCCCTTTTGTTTGAATGAGTTCTTTGCACCAATTCCTCATCCTGCCTGTCTACCTCCATTTCCTCAGTCTGCTACATTGTCTGCATGGTTCCCTGAGAACTGCATTTATTAAGCCTGAAGCTATGAGAAGCTGTTTCTTGGGATAGCTTGCTTTAGTTAGGTAAATGGGAAAAGGCAGCATAGAGTTGAGGAAGTGAACTAAAATGTATCTCAGACAGGAGTAATTTAATCATAAAAGATGAACTTATTAAATTAGCATGAGAAAAGTAGGATTGATTGTTAGGTTGGAAAGGACGCTCTTGGAACCCAAAGGTGGGGGGACAGGTAGGCTTCATCGTCTCAGGCAGATCCTCTCTTTGTTGTCCTCTTTTCAGGATGCTTGTCCCTTATATCTACTTTTCTGCATGTCTGGTTCATTTTTTTCTTTGCAGCAGCTTCCTCAGCAAGGCTTTTAGTTACCTCTTGCCCGTAACTTTGAATTGCACTTGACCTAAGCGGCAGGTATGTAGCTTGACTGTTAGTGCCCAGCCCTAAACCCTATAGTGACTATAGCCCAGTAATAATAGACTTCATTCTGAACTACAAATTCCAGAACAATGACTCTGGCTGGCCCAGCAGGGATCAGGCATCCATCTTTGGCCAATTCAGATATATCTGATATGGAGAGTGTTCTCTTGGTTCATAAGCGTGCCTCTAGGGCCTGTGGGTGGGGCAACTTCTCTAATGAAATGGAATAGGTGGGAAAAAGTCAATGCCGTCTTTAGCAAAAAGGTTATAGGTAGAATGTGCTTGGAATAGGAGGATTTATACCAAGAGAGAAAATGTGATCTAGACAGAAAACCAAGGGAGAGAAGGAAAAGATTAGGTATTGTAAGAAGTATGGTGGCCATGAAGATATAGGTTTAGATTTTGTCTGATGTTTTTAATACCATGCTTTTGTATACATGCACACACATGCACTCCATCTCTTCTCACAAATGACTTGATGCAGTTTTTGTGAAATCATCTAAATTAAAATTCAGAACTGGAAGAAATAATATTGAGCTTAAGCTACTTTATTCTGCTTTATTGTCTATCTTTCCTAAATAGACTATGAATTTTTATATATGTCTTCCATAATTAAGATTTAATTATTTAAGGCTTTTATGTGTACACCAAAGTCCATGTTTTCTTACTTTTCTGGCAGATAAAAAACATACATTTCCCAGTTTCTCTGGAATAAGAGGTCCATGTAACTAGGTGGTGGCCAATGGTATGCGAGCGAACTTCCCATCCCTGGCCTCTGAAACCTTCCCAGTGAATCTCCATGCTCTAGTACTCTTCCATTGTCTGCCATCTTGACCCTGAAGATCCAGCAGAGAATTCCAAATTCATAGAAGCTGGTTTAGCCACTGGGTGGAAAAATCTTAAATTCCTGAATGACTCAATGGAGCAGAAACTGTGACATGAGTAAGAAATGGGTAAAGCCATTGAGCTGTTCTATACTGACCAATGCATTGAACGTGTAGATTCTTTTCTGGGGTTTCTGCCTTCTCACTTAATGTGCGGCAAAGATAGTGGCATATTTCAATGTAAAACTAATAAATGCGTATGATAGAGTGGAATAAAAAATAACTGCAAAGGGGATGTATCCATTTGACCCCAAGAAAATTGTCTAGAAATTGAAATATCCAGGAATGTGCCTTAGATATTTAATCTTTAGGGATGGCATATAATTCACTTAGTGATTTGTTTTTTGAGAACAGAAGTGGTTTGCTTTCCATAAGAATGGATTCATCAGCTTAAGTTTATTCCAAAATGTCAGCTACAGTGTACCCTCTTATTTACTAATGTCGTGCAGAAAGACATTTTCTTAAGAAAAAAAGTTAATAATTTTCTCTGCCAAACAATGAACTTTTGGTAATGGAAATGTAAATAGAAGCACAATTCATTAATGTTTAAAATTTTCCCTGGCCACACATATAGCTGACATAGACATGTAATGTAGATGGTATATCCAAATACATAAAAACACACACGTGTGCATGCATGCACACACACACAGAACTATCCTAGCTTGCCTTACATGCTAGTAAAGGTATATAGTTTGTTTATTCTTGCTGCTTTGAAGTTTCTAACAATCCTCTACTAATTTGTTTAGTTTTGTTTTATCATGAATTCTAAGTTTGCACGTTGTGGAATTCTCTAAAAGCTGTAGAAAAAGCAGTGAGCGAGAGTCAATAATTTTAGTCTCATCTCTGCCACTACTTGGCCTGTGACCCTAGACATTACCTCATCTCTTTGGATCTTAATTTCCTTAAGTATAAGATAAAATTGCACTAAGAGAATGGGCTTCAGAGTCTGATGGATCTGGGTGACTGGGCAAGTTCTTTAGCTTGTCAAACCCTCATTTCTCTAATTTATAACATAAGGACAATACCTTCTTCCTGTCAAGGTTGAGGCAAGCATTAGTGAGATATGTCTCAAGGCCTGATTCACGGTGAGTATTTAATTATTTGCTTCCTTTGTCCTGTCCTCTGGATATTGAGAGCTGACGCCTTCTACCCAAAGGAGCAGCAAATGTGGGAATCCACTCTTTACCTTGTTGGAGGTCACGCTGTTGTAGCTTTTACAGGGCAGACCTGGACTTCTTCTATTCTTTCCTCTTAGTGATCAAAGTAAACCTGCCTAGAAAAGGAGTGTGTTGGAGACATCATCCATTACACATCACAGTCGCTGTGAGCACCGTACCAGATGAGGACCTAGCCCTGTGCAAAAGCAGGGATGGGCGCACACCCATGACAATTTAGACTCAGTGTACGCAAGATTGAGTCAGCCATTGCATGCACTTTTTTTTGAAATAGAGTCTCCCTCTGTCACCCAGTCTGGAGTGCAGTGGTGTGATCTTGGCTCACTGCAGCCTCTGCCTCCTGGGTTCAAGCAATTCTCTTGTCTCAGAATCCTGAGTAGCTGGGATTACAGGCGCCCGCCACTACACCCAGCTAATTTGTGTATTTTTAGTAGAGATGGGGTTTCGCCATGTTGACCAGGCTGGTCTCGAACTCCTGACCTTAGGTGATCCACCTGCCTTGGCCTCCCAAAGTGCTGGGATTATGGGCACCGCACCCAGACCATTGCATGCACTTGTATGAGATTCTTGCTTCCTCTTATATGATAACATAGACAATAGGAGAGATGAGGTAGGAACAAGTGTAGGGTTCTCATCTTGGCTACATGTTACTCTGATGGTGTCAGAGTAAATCCATAAGGGAGTCATCAAACATAAGTTATCAAGAAACATGTTTACAATCTATGATTATAACCTCTTTTTAAGATACTGTTTTCTCTCAGTAACCAATTGGTTTCTCTCAGTTAAAGCTCAAAAAAGAGAGAAAACATCACTGTGCTCTTCAGCAGAACTTTTGTCAGTGTGATCGAGAAGTGGCCCAAGTGACAAGTGAGCTGACCAGGGTAAGAAATAGTTTCCTGTGTCTGTTCTTGGCCTTGTTACTTTCCGGGAAGGGACAGATTCAAGAGGGCCCCCTCATTGTCCTTGCCCTCGCCTTCAAAATGTGGATTGGGAGGTAGAGGTTTTTTTTTTTTCTAGGAACAGAAAACCTCTTGTCTTTTTCTTTTTTCTTTTTTTTTTTTTTTCGACACAGAGTTTTGCTCTGTCACCCAGGCTGGAGTGCAGTTTCACAGTCTCAACTCACTGCAACCTCCACCTCCCAGGTTCAAGTGATTTTCCTGCCTCAGTCTCCTGACTCTCTGGGATTACAGGCACCCACCATCATGCTGGGCTACTTTGTGTATTTTTAATAGAGACGGGGTTTTCCCATGTTGGCCAGACTTGTCTCCAACTCTTGGCCCCAACCAATCCTCCAGCCTCAGCCTCCCAAAGTGCTGGGATTACAGGAGTGAGCCACTGCGCCCAGCCAGAAAAAGTCATTTCTTGTCCTGGCTTTGCTACTAACTAGCTTGTAACCTTTAGCTAATCTTTTAATTTCTGGGCCTCTGTTTCTACATTTTTAAAATGGGAGAGTTGAACATGATTGATCTCTAAGATATTTAGTAGTAGTGTTATATAATTTCAGCATAAAATTTTTCTCAAGTATGTTCTAATACATGTGTCTCAAAATTCCCTAATTTGCATGTCACCTCACTCTGCAGTTTTTCTGTTTGTCTATGCATTGTATAGGCTAGACTATCATTTGCAGAATATTTTTATTTCAGTCACTTTTGAAATTTATCCTCTTCCTAAGCTGTAACATTCATGAGCTTACAACTTGATGGTGTACACACACGCAAACACACACACACACACAAAATCCCCAGCTATTATAACTTTTTTGTGTTCTTACATGTAATAACATATATTGGGAAATGCTACATAGTATAGTATTCTGTGAGACAGATTAATATACAATACTCAAACATTGATCTTTATCTTGAGTCCCTTATCCAGTGATGATCACAAACAACATGCCAATGTTTATGCTGGCCTATAGGCCATTTCCCACTCACCAGGAAAAATCTAAAGTACAATACTGTTATTGTTCTAACAACCTTTGAGGAATGGTACTTGCTCTTCTTGGTAACACCTGTTGGTTTAAACCTAGAATTCTGTGCAACACAGATGTAACATAGCTTGCAAGACCAGAAAATCAAAGAAAGATGCAGACGGGGGGTTAGAATGTTATTTAGATCAAATTATGGTTAATAGAATGTTCCTTGTTTCACCGAGAAAGCATTGAATCATCTGACAATGCATTGTGTATGTCCTCTCTCTTCCACGTTTTTGGCATTTGAGCTAGGTTGTACGCACACCTTCTTTAAGTCTTCTTTTAGATATTTAAAATATTGAATGTGTACACATTTATTTAATTAATCTTCATTTATCTAATTAATCTTGGAAGATGAATAATTTCTTGCACATCTTGGTTTTGAAAGAGTTCCATAAGAATTAGAATTCATGAAACACACAGCAAGTTTAACCTAGCCTTCATTTTTGAAATCACCTGATATCAATTAGCATTCCTCCAGTTTGGGGTTGATTTATGATGCCCTTGTAAGGCCCTGAAAATATGAAAGCAGAGAAGCAGTATTTCAAAATGCAGCATAAAATCAACAATAAAATGTATATTTATAACCTGAAAAGTATGATTTCATCTTGGAGAATTACCAACCCAATAGCAGTAATAAGCATGATTTTCATTGTACCATATTGTACTTATTAAGCACTTCAGGGGACTTGTGAATAAATCAAATTGTGGGATCAGTTTTGGATATCTGAACATATTTTTAAATATTGTAAAAATGTGGAAAAGTATCACAACTGGTTATCATTTGTTCATGCTTTCCAAAAGGGTTTTAATCATAAGCTCATTCTTACATCCTCCTACAAGCTGGACTAAGGTTGGAATGGCCCTTAAAGTGAGGCCCTTTGAATAAATGCAGGTTTAATATGGTCAAGAGATAAGATTAGACCCTTCAAAAATCCCTTTCAAATACCACAGATTCTGATTTATGCTCACAAGAGTCAGGGAAAACTAGGTGGTTTAGAGGATGCAATGTTATCAGAGAATTTAGGGTGATGTACATGCCTGCTTTTGATTTAAATTTTAATAAAAATATTCAGGATGGGAAGTTAAGGCATTGAATTGAAATGGCCCAACTTGCTCTGTTTGCATTATATTGGCTTCCACAAGTCAAGTCAATTCAATCCAACAAGTATTTGTTGACAGTGTACAATGTGTCAGGAACTGTGACAGGTGTGGGGCTACAAAATCAAAAAATAGCAGTTTGGGGGAGCTCTTGCTGGCATACAGATCAGTGTGACAGACCTGAAGTTCCAGGTTGACCCCAGATTTGGATAGTATTCTGAATTTAGATCAATGGTCACGGATTCCAATGGAAAAGGGACGTATAACTTGGCCTGGTCTGCAGAGATCAATATCCCCAATGAGTTATTTTAGGGTGATCCTAGGTTAAGTCCCAAGTAGCAGTGGGGTTAAGCTAGAGTGTCTGGCAAAAGTAGTCTCAGATGAATGGCTCACTTAATGAGAACCTCCCTAATTAGGAGAAGGTTGGTAACAGGGGCATCTCTAAGAAGCTTTAGGATCAGGACAAATAAACAAGATTTTTAAAAGTCCCAACATTTTATTGACATTACCTTTTTTTATAGGGTTATTAGATCATAGGTTCTATAGCTGAAAGCAAAACAAACCACTTTTGCTTCAGGGTTATATGCATGTCAGGGTGTAAGCCTCCCTCCAGGTTTCTCAGAGGGAATGATAGACACAAGAGAGCTCTAAAGAATTGCATCAGGATGGCATGTCTTGAATTGGAGGTCTGTTCAGCAGCCCTGCCCTGGCCCATATCACCCATGCTGGAGACCCAGAGTCTCTGCCTATGAATCCTTGGGTTCTTGCCTACAAAGTAGCTGACCCACAGCTTCTGTAAGCCAAACTGACATCACATATCTGATTCTATTTTCTCTTTACAGTGTTAAAAATTCTGAGAGGTGATGAAGAGCATAGTAAACCAAGTGAAGGATATGGAGGTTATTTGAAATGTTTTCTATTTATATTCCAATACATTGCATGTTTTCGGCTCCAAATTTGCTTGGATACCAAATTCTAGTTCTTACTAAACAATGAAATATTGTGATAGTTTTGGAAATAAATATAAAATTGGATGACTGTCTCTCACACTTTACTATTCTATCCTCCCTTGATAACATGCATAGAGTAACTATCTTGCCAGAGAAATGCAGACTGTAGACAGGGGCAACGTCTCAATTGCAAAGTCTAATAAATAGGACAGACACTTCCAGTGAGTAGATAATTTGAATATCACTTGCATTTGTGTGTGATCATACCAATACTAGGACTGATAATAATGGCTACCACTTGTAAAGTACTTACTTTGTAGGAATATAATTGTGCTATGTATTTTATATAATATCCTCATTTTATTTAATTTGAGTCCCACAATATTTCTATGAATTAGCTATCATTGCATCAGTATACTTGAAATATAAAAACTCTAAAGCTCAGAGAAGTTCACTAACCAGCTTGAAGCCAGAATCTAAAACCAGTCATTTTTCTTCCATAGCCCACCCATTTTTTATTCTTACCCTATGCTGCTTATGTTGAGATAATATGTCAAGGTTTTCTGATATGCTTTTCATGTTTTTACGAGACTGGGAGTGAACCCCTCTGGAAAATCCCTTGATGGTTCATTTGAACCCTGGAAAAATAGACAGTGAGCCAGTGTTTTTCAAATTGTGGATTTTAGCCAGTTAACAGGTCATGACATCAATTATTAGTGGATTATAACCAGTAATGTTTTAGAAAGGAAATAGAGCATAGAATAGAAAATATCAGAATACATAGAACTGAAGCTAACTATTGTTTTGTAAAACTTTTGGCATATATATGATGTAAAAATGTATGATTATATATTATGTATTATATAATTTTTGGCATATATTTTATATAATATTCATGTGTGTGTGCATGTGTGTACTCACAGTGTAAGATTTTTTTTTTTCTGTGAATTTCAGTCAAAAAATTTGAAAACCACTGCCTTAGGATATAGATAGGGTGAGCAGGGAGTAAGACTTATGGTGTATAAGAAAGGAAGAAGAGTTTGGGGATATTTATGGGGGTCAAACTAGGGAGGAGGAAGGAGGAAGTCAAAGGGAAGAGCAAGGAGACCCCAGTAGCAAGAAACTGTCACCTATAAGGCTGGGAGGATATACTGGATCAAGGTTGGAACAGAAGGATCTTGACTCTTGTGCTAAGGAATGTGGACTTGATTGTCTGGGAGTGTATGGAAAGCCATCAAACAAGTTTGACTGGGAATGTGACATGACAAAACAGTGCCTTGGATGGATTAATCAGGCCACTGTACATATGATGAACGGGAGGTACAGAGACTGGAGTAAGGTGTACCTTTAGGAGGCTTTTGAAATAATCCAGGTCAGGGACACTGAGTGCCTTGAATGGGGAGAGGGGAGTGGGAAAAAAGAGGTGGGAGATATGGTAAACACGAATATGGAAGTAGAGGCAAATGACTGGGAGCTAGGCAGAGCCTTTGACTAACATAGAAACAGGGCAAAGGAGCAGGCCTCGAGGGTAAGATAATGAATTCAGTTTGGCATGTGCCCAGTTGATCCATAGGAGGGACATCTAAAGTGGATGACTACAAAGCAGGGAGCCATGGAAACATGAAGCTTGGTGCAATGTAGTTGAGTAAAAGGGCTAACACATAGTCAAGCTAGGCAACAATGCAGCATCCTCTAGATAGGTGCTGACTGACTGGTTGATCTTGGTGACAGTGGTGGGATACATGCATTTTTCATTGTGACACTCCCTCTATTAATATTGAAAGAGCAATGAGACATTTGTCCACTGGCCTGTGGGATGTTCCAGACTTTGGTATTTTACAACTGCATTAATACAGAGGAATTGGTTTTGATGCAATGATTATTGGTATTTTTAAGCATGGTTATGTTTGTCAAATATCTACTTTGTTTTAGAGAAAAGTCTTCTCCAATGAAATGACTAATGGTCTTAGCATCTTTGGGATTAGCTTCCTTGGGATCCTTGGTCTTAGCATCCTTGGAATGCTTAAGGGTCTTAGCATCCTTATCAACCTTGGTCTTATCGTCCTTGGATACTCCTGATTGTTGTCCTTATCAGGAGAAGGGAGAGGCAACAGCCTACTAGCATTGAAAGTTGCCTAACAGTTGGGCATAAAGGAAATTTGCCTAGGCTCCTCCATGGAGGTCATCCCAAGAGTAGAAACATACTTGGTACCTTGTGATAGGATTATGTCTGCAGATAATGCCTCTTCTAGTTGGATGCTTTTTGTGTGTGTGGTAGAACAGCTTTTATCACTCCTAAGTGAAGTTTAACTTTGTGGCCTCCTTTACAAGCATGAAACCACATGCAATGAAAACACAATTACTTTCCTAAATTTGCCCTTGCTTTGGCTTTTCTAGACCAGGTTTCCTAACAGTATTCAGTTTCTCTCCCTGAATGGATCTTGGTGTTGATGGTAGTCCTTCAGGTAGAGATTGGGCTGATGTTTTCCACCAAAATACTGACTGGTCTCCACAACATGCACATGAACAGGTGAATTTTAGAGCTTCAGATCCTGAGATGTAGTTCTTATTCCTTGATTGGTAGCATGCAAATGACAGGGACCAGGCCCTGGAGGTGGACCCAGGTCTCTAAGCTGCAGCAGTGACATGCAAGGTGACTTGTTCTAGGAGTTCCTGCAGAAACAGAGTTTGGTGATTTGTGGGCTTTTAGCAGACTAAGTTACTTCCTCCGTCGTGTCTACCCTGGTCTCCTAGTCTGCAGACCTTACGGTAAGAAATGCCCAGTAACCAAGAAGCTGAAAGCAAAGCCATGGCAGGTTTCTCTGCCAGTCAGTGCATTCCCTAGGAAAGCCCTTGGGATAAATCCATTTCCCCATAACTGATGAGTTGATTGTCACACCATAAAACCTCATCTTATTAGCTGGAGGAAAATTTCATGAAAGTAAGGGATGTCATTTCCATTAAAAGAGAAAAACCCTGAACATAGTTATCTCTTTGAATATTCTATAACCAATTATTTATTATTTGTGCCTCTAGAAATGTTAAAAATGTATTAATTAAGCATCAATTGTGAGCTAAGGCAAATAAGATGAATGTGTTGTTTGCACACCTTATGATGGTTAAGACATTCCTAGAGTTAGTTTTGTCTGCTGTTAAAAGCCTCTCATGGCCCCAGGAATTTAATATCCAGGAACCTGTAGAATGTATGGGGATAAGTGATGCCATGTAATGCTTTTGGGGCCTGGAAGGTCAGCACTAGATCTAGAATGTAGATTGACTTAAGATCGAGAACCAGAGGGCCCTCAAAAGTAAAAACAGTCCTGTTTGGGGAGTACGCGGAGCACTCTATGAACTAATAAATACCAATGAGGGTCAAAATACCTGAAGAATCCCTAGGACAAAGTATACCTCATGCCACTGGCTTTATCTCTGTCTTACAACCATTTTGTGAATTACTGTCTGTGGGAGGCTGAGAGAGAAGGAAGAAAGAGTGTCTAGAATAAATATGGATTATAGTCAGAATAAATATGGGAGTCTGAGACCCTAACCGATATTTGCACACTCTTCTGCCCTTGTGCTCAATGGTCCAGGCAGTTGTGAAGTTCTTAAGGCAATGAGCATATTTCTTTTATCTTTGAGCTCCTAAGGGTTTCTAGTTTCTGGCTCACTGTGTTAAAAAAATTACTGGATAAATGGATCATATAGAATGCCTAATCTTTTACTTAAATAATTCCAGAAAAGAGGCTAAAACTTCTGCAGGAATTCACTTCAATATATCTGATCTGGGTTTTTTGTTTCATTTTTAAAAAGTGTTCTTAGAACTTATCTACTATAGCGTATAGCATCTATTAAAGGCTTACCATGTGTCATTTATTGGGGTAAGGAGTTTACATTGTATTAAAAGCCTATGTTGTAGGTACTATTTTTATTCTCATTTTTCAGATGAGAAGATAGAGCATGAGCAGGTCGTATAGCTAGAAAGTGATGGAGCCAGGAGTTTTTATTTCAGATTTTATGTCTGTAGAAAAAACATATTAGAGCTTATTCTTTTACAAATAGTCACTTAACTGGCTAGGTTCCTAAGACAAGAATCTATTCTTATCTATTCATAATTTGTCTTGTGTGGTCCTCCATGGCAATGAAGAATGAAGGTCTGCAGGGTTTAGTTACTTCATTGTCTTGAAGACCACTCTGAAGTCATGCACTAAATTTTTTAACTTAAAAAATATAATTTGAAGTTTTGGAGCTCAGAAGACTTAGACATTTTAATTTTGATGTCTCCAGCACCTGACATGCAGCCCGGCAGATCCAGTATCAGGTTATGATCCCAGGCAGGGTCATGTGGCATATGCCTATGTGAACACCCTCTACACAGATAGTGCATCTAGAGTTGTGTGATGTCAGGCCCTAGTCCCCATTGTGTTCTAGTACCTTTCTGATGTTAAAGGTGCCACACACTGCACCATCTCTCGGTAAGCACAGATTGGTTATTCAAGGATGAGCTCTAGATGCAAATGGACCTGAAACTACACGGTTCCTGAGGCATGGAGTGCAGAGCCCTCTGGATTTTGAGGTGGAAAACTCAGGGGCAGGTGAGGGGCCATTCAAAGGTTTGGTCTGCATCAGAGTCACAAATATGGTGTGTTCTTCCTACTAATTCCCCAGAAACAGCTGCTGGTTGGAACATAGGCATGGTTTCACGAACTTTGCTTTCCATAGTCTCAGAAATTCAGACTTTTAAGAGGGAGTTGTGATGTATTAATATATCATCAGATGTTTCCATGATTGATATTTGTGGAGACCAAGGTCAGGGATAGCAATTTTTCAGGGAATGTTTTGCTTTGTAGTCCCATTACAATAAACAGAATCTCATACACTCTTTGCAATTCTTTTCCACTTCACTTACTCCCACAGTCATTTTTGCATTACCTACTGTGTGCAAAAAAATGTGCTCAGGCTCCTGCCCTCTAGGAATTTAAGGTTCACTCCTCTATCAATGAATGACATTTTTCTTCTGAGGGGTGATTTGCTGAAATTTTATGTATGTGCACTGATTATATATATGCTACTTAAAACTTTAGCTGAACTGTAAGGATAGCCAATAGGACAATACAACCAATGACTTCTTAAAAGGGAAAATTCTAAATTGTGAATATTTCAACATTTATGAAACTGATAGAATGTATTTTCATTTGGAACCCCCTTGATCTGGCTTGTTGTTTTCTTCTTCCCTGTGTCTCTTGCTGGGGACTCCCTGTGTCTGTCCCGTCTCTCCTCTTCTTCTGACTCTAGGACTTTGGGTCTTTCCCTTTCCCCGTTATCAGTCCTAGCCATATCTTTCATTTACCTGGAGAACTGTATGAACTCCACCTCCTAACCTGTCAAACTCTCAGTAGTGAGTGAGTCTGGGTCTGCACCTGTTATGCTTTTGCAAAATTCTCTGGACAAGCTGAGGCGGAGCCTGTGACTTGTTTCTCCCTTTAGGTTTGGTATTTCAATGGAAGCACTGCATGTGTGGCCAGGAGAGGGATGTGCAGGGGTGGTCATGGCAGGCTGTTGGACCTGGCACCCACAGCAGCCCTGTCAGCATTTGAGTGTCTGGATGTGGATTGTTGTCTTTGGCGAACATCAATAGCACATTGTCAAAGCCCTGCTGGCTGCTGCTTCTCACTGAGGATGCCCGTAACCACCTCCCTCTAGACAGTTGATGTGTGTTCAAGGAATAAAAACTAATATGAATCCAGCATATGGACTGTAGACACAATTGATCTGAAATCTTCATAATCCGAAAAATAAAAGTCAAATTTTTTTCTGCATTTTTTAAAAAAATGGACAAGATATAAAACATAGCTGAACTTGTGAGATGGCTTTGGTGCTCCCTTCCCCCCACTGTGAGTCTCTGACTTCTTTAATGAAACAGGGTCAGAGTGCTCAGAGATGTGTGGTAAGGTCACAGTTAGGCCCTCTAGTAAGTCATTGATTCAACTGACTTGGGGTATATATTCTGTTTGCTATTTGTATAGGATCTCATGTAATACCACTACAGTTTCTTTCTGGTGCCCTAACTTAACATCACGGAGCTCGGGAGCTCTCTGACTTTTACCTCTCTTCTGTGAGGCCTCCAGTTCTTTGGCTTCCTTTGTGATGATTTGTTGTTTTCCTTAGCATCTCTCTGCTTTCTCCCATTCCTCCCTTCCCTGTAGGCTTGAAACTGAGATTCTACTTCCTCGGGTGCAGTAAGCTGCAAATCTTCCGCAATTCTGGAAAACAAGCTGTTGTATTTGGGATAAAAGCATTTCAATTTTTGTTAGAAATCAGGAATGTGTGTGTCATTCATTCAGTCATGTATTTGACAATTATGAAATTATTCAGTACCTTTTATTTGCCAGAGAACATTCTAGAAGTTGGGAATACAGGGTTAAAATCTCTGCTAGACCAAATAGAAATTGGTACTATTTTCTCCTTGTTCTTCAGGCATGGGTGTGGCTTATGTCTCAATTAAAGTGAGCTGAGAGGAGAGATTGCCTTCTGTCAACCACACAGGCAGTAGAATTCACACAGGCTATGGGTTTCTCCCCATCTCCTTTAGAGTTGCTCAGGCTGATGGTAATTTTGAGGGGCCAGAAAAATTTGGGATCCTTGCCTACCCCAAGGGTAACAGTGTATTTGCAGAGTACCTGCTATCTGAAGCCACGTGGGAGGACTGGTGTCCTGAGATAGTGTATTTAAAGTGTCACCTATTTTCCAGGATGGGCCAAATGACAATTTCATGTCATTATTTGGCAGGGAGGGAAAGGATTAGCCTATAAAGCAGGTAACTAAATATGATTTCATTTTAAATCTTTTCAATCTTCTCACAAATAAAAATACATTCTTGTCAAACTAGGAATCCTAACTTTGGGTTTAGAAATATATGCAGGGACATAATGTAAATGTACATTGATATTTTCAGTACTATCTCAGCACAATTGACATTTAGCTTGACTTGCAATTAAACTCTGACAGCAGTTTCCAACACTAAAATTTTGTGTGGCCAAGTACACCAAAAGAAAGCCCGGGAAAGTCTTAACCTTGAGTTTGCTTTCTGTTAAAGGGAGTGTTTTTATGGATTTTATTAAAGATCATGCTTGTAAAAAGAATTGGGTGCATTATTTTGCCAAAAAATAACTTGAAAAGTAGTTTTTCCTCTCGCCCCTCCCACTGTATATGAACCTGAGAAAGAACAAATGTGATGCTGTGCTAGGTAAGAGCCATGGGGCTGCGGATGGTCTGGAGAGCCTTGACGCTACCCAGTTCAGGTCAGATGCACCTGGATCTTTTTCAGGGGTTGAGATAGAGGGGCTTGGAGTTTTTTGGCCTGCTTGATTAACTAACGGCATCAAATGAAAGCAGGCCAGGGCTTGGCTGTGAATTTCACTACCCTCTGCAGACTCATCTATAGTCCTCCCACATTGAGTGGAAGCACAGGCTTCTGTCTTTCATGTGATTAATCTGCTTTTCTATTGCACACTCTGGTTTCTCCCATCATGATCCCTGGGAAAGAAGAAAGGTCCAGTCTCTCTTTCGGCCCCTCAGGAAAAGCCTACCTTATTCTCTTCTCAGCTTCCTACAGCAGCCAACGCTTCAGGCTTAGAAAGAAAAAGAAAACCCTAAAGGAGAGTGATGTCTACCAGAATTATTATGCCCACATTTAAGGCCTGACTTGGGTTAGCATGAATTGAAAGATCAACAGGCGTATATATATATATATATATATATATATATATATATATTTTTTTTTTTTTCCTGAGGAAAATGTGTCTTTCTTACTCTTTTTATTATTATACTCTAAGTTCTAGGGTACATGTGTACAACGTGCAGGTTTGTTACATATATATACATGTGCCATGTTGGTGTGCTGCACCCATTTACTCATCATTTATATTAGGTATATCTCCTAATGCTATCCCTCCCCCAACCCCCTCCCCACAACAGGACCCGGTGTGTGAGGCTCCCCTTCCTGTGTCCCAGTGATCACATTGTTCAATTCCCACCTATGAGTGAGAACATGCGGTATTTGGTTTTCTGTTCTTGCGATAGTTTGCTGAGAATGATGGTTTCCAGCTGCATCCATGTCCCTACAAAGGGCACGAACTCATCTTACTCTTTTTGGCTGGGTGGAGTAGTGGGATGTGTATGGGAAAATGCAATGACAGGGTGTACTGTGTGTTTCAGAGCTTTATCAATATGAGACATAATCCAGGAGTAGAACTTATGTCTACTCCCACCCCTTAGGCCTCTAGCAGAATTTGTGGAAGATGAAGATAAGGCTTGAAATATTCCAGATAGGACTCACTGAGACGACTTCTCCTTCCTCCTCCTCCTCCTCCTCCTCCTCCTCTTCTTCTTCTTCTTCTTTTTTTTTTTTTTTTTTTTTTTTTTTTAACAGAATCTTACTTTGTCGCCCAGGCGGGAGTGCAGTGGTGCCATCTTGGCTCACTGCAACCTCCACTTTTTGGGTTCAAGTGATTCTCCTGCCTCAGCCTCCCAAGTGGCTGGGACCACAGGTGTGTGCCACCACTTCTGGCTAATTTTCTTATTTTTAGTAGAGATGGGGTTTCACCATGTTGGCCAGGCTGGCCTTGAACTCCTGACCTCAAGTAATCTGCCCCTCTCAGCCTCCCAAAATGCTGGGATTACAGGCATGAGCCACCACACCCAGCCCTCACTGAGACTTCTAATGTAAGTTGCTAACCTTGACTGAGTCAGTATTAAGTACTAGGTATTGTGCAGGTACTTCATGTGCATCTTATTTAATTTTTACAAGACCCATGGGTGGCAGGTACTATTGGCACCATTTTCCAGATAAAGAAAATGAAGTTCTGAGCAGTCAAATGACATGTCAAGATCACCCAACTGGTAAGCGACTTAGGGGGGATTCCCACCTTCCTTAAAGATTTTTGGGTTCTGCCAGTGAGGATCTCATAATGTTGTTGATAGAAATGTCAAGATACCCTCGAGTATGCTAGCTGCAAATGTCCTGTTATACATCCCTGATGCCAGATGATGGTTGGCGTTGTTGAGAACAGCTCCAATACCAGAGAGGAGGACATAAGGCGTATATGTAAGGAGCGTCTATGATAGAATTCAAAACAAGCAGGACACAGGCAGAGGGTCTTACATAGTATCCTTTCATAACTGGGATACCTGTCTTTTTGTGAAGAGGGCAGCAGCTACTTTTCATTTTTCTGAAAACTTAAGGTTGTAGGGAGGCCAGGGGCTTGACAAAGCAAGCATGTGTGTGTGAAATACTGACACTCAGGTCTGTGTAGGTGTATGTGTGTGCAAGGGCACTGATGCTGGTTGGAATCCTTTTCCATCCAGAACCCAGTAAACCTCAGAGGGAGGCTTCTTGGCTAGACTCTATCTCCCAGCAGAGAGAGATACTGGTAGCCATTAGAGGTGATTCCATGATAATGATTGGAAACCCAGCTTCATAGGCTCACTCATTTCACAAACCCAGAACTATGTCATGGACCAAAGAACACAGGGACAGAGTGAACTATGAGAAAACCTGCAAATCTAGGCAAAGGCTGAGGGAATTTCAGATTTATTTCCAATAAGATGTGAAAGTCAGGCTTAAAAGATACTTGATCTAGTATGTTCATACTTCATGTAGCTTAGAATAAGCTGTTCAACAGTTTCATACTTCATGTAGCTTAGAATAAGCTGTTCAATAGTAAACTGCATGCTCAACTTGAGTAAGGATCTCTGCTCTACTGCTTTATAAATGAGACGAGAATGTGGTTTGTGGCATCAGCATCAACCGGAAGGTTGTTAGAAATGCAGAGTCTTAGGTCCCACCCAAGACCCACTGAATCAGAGTCTGCATTTAAAAAAGATCCCCAGGTAGGTTGGATGCACAGTGATGTTTGAAAACTACTCTGCTAAAACATACTAAACAATAGCACAATGCACCAAAGATATTGATTAGTGGTCTCAACCCTGGCTGAATATTCCAATCTTTGGGTGGCCCCACTCCAGACCAATTATATCAGTTTTTTTTTTTTTTGGAGTAGGGGCCAGGCACTGGCATTTAAAAAAACTCATAGGGTGCCGCTATGATTAAGAATGCCCTGATTTAGATGGTGGGTGCCCCACATGAGTGGATAAATGTTGCTTTATTGACTGGAGTTCTGAAAGAGTTGGCCCTATGACATGATACTACTTAACATGTCTGTTAGTGATTTAGGAGAGTACGTATAAGACATACTGATTCCATCTGCCAGTGATAGGGGATTGCACAATATAGTTAGCTAACATCCTGAAATTCAGCAGGACTAAAATGCTAAGTGATTGTGACAAGAGTGGAAAAAGTGTGGACAAGTGTGAAGGTCCTACTGATTCTCAGAGGACATTCATCCAATCATAACAAGAAATTGTCCAGTGAAGAATGGTTCAGCGATGGAGAGCTGTGATTAAAAAGGCAGAGAAAAATCAGAGCATGAGAAATGTAAAGGAGAAAGAAATCATTACATAGCCTTCCCCTGGTACTTGATATTGGTTAGGACTTTCTATTGGCATCACCCAAGTTAGGATGCTGGAATTGAAGTGCAATTATGATGAACTTTGGATATTTCAGGGGAGACTAATAAATATTAGGCGTAAAAAAGCAAAAGAGGCTGCTTTTATTTAGTATGTTGAAAACAAGACTAAGGGGAGAACTTAACATTTTTCACATACAGGAAAATGTGCTTTTACATGAAAGATAGTGATTAGCTGATCTTTTACCAGAAGGAGAAGAGAATAGCGAATAGACATTAGGAAGAAATTTCTAACATCAAAAGTGGGCAGTCTCTGAAAAAGGTTGGGGAAACGAAACCTGTATCTGCTAATGTTGCTTCGGGGCCCAAGAGGCAAAAGGTGGTCTTCATGAGAAATCTGGAATGTAAGGCCCCCTGCCAGTGGGGAATAAAAGCCTCCGGTAAGTTTTGCTCTACATAGAAGGAATGAGATGCTCTGGAATCCTGAAAACATTGATGAAGTTAGTGCACCATAAATCTGCTAAACACCTGAGACAACTTTGATTTCTGCATATCCATTCTTAACCAAGTAGGACTATAAGAAAACTTCTTTATCCTGATAAAGGGCATCTACAGATGCCTTTCAGCAAACATCAGACTCGATGGAAAACATTTGAAAACATTTAAAAATATTAATATGTTATTTTAATTGGATAAATCATAATTATCTACATTTGTAGGGTACAGTGTGATATTTTGATATGTGTATAGAATATGGAATTATTGAACCACACTAATTAACATATCCATCACCTCACTAACATCATTTTTTTGTGTGTGGTGAGACCTTTGAAGTTTACACACTTAGCTATTGTGAAATATATACTACATTACTATTGAATATAGTCACCCTGCTTTTCAATAAACTGCAAAAATGTATCCCTACTGTCTAACTAAAACTTTATATCCTTTTTACTATACTCTCCCAGTCTCCCTGCTGCCTCTGGTAACCACCATTCTACTCTCTACTTCTATGAGTTCAAGGTTTTTAGATTCTGCAAATAAATAAGATTATACAGTCTTTGTCTTTCTGTGTCTGGCTTATTTCACTTAGCATAATGTCCTGTAGGTTAATTCATGTTGTTGCAAATGACAGGATTTCTTTCTTTCTTTCTTTCTTTTTTTTTTTGAAACTGAGTCTCGCTCTGTCGCCCAGGCTGGAGTGCAGTGGTGCGATCTGGGCTCACTGCAAGCTCCCAGGCTCACGCCATTCTCCTGCCTCAGCCTCCCGAGAGTAGCTGGGACTACAGGCACCTGCCACCACGCCTGGCTAATTTTTTTGTATTTTTAGTAGAGACGGGGGTTTCACCGTGTTAACCAGGATGGTCTCGATCTCCTGACCTTGTGATCCACCCACCTCGGCTTCCCAAAGTGCTGGGATTACAGGCGTGAGCCACTGCGCCTGGCCGGGATTTCCTTCTTTTTGTGACTGAATAAGTATTTTATTGTGTATATATGTCACATTTTCTTTATCCACTTACCTGTTGATGGGCACTTAGGTTGATTCCATATCATGACTATTGTGAATAATGCTGCAGTGAACATGGGAGTGCAGGTACTCTTCAACATATTGATTTCAAATCCTTTGGATATGTACCCAGACAGAGGATTGCTGGAGCATATGGTAGTTCTATTTTTAGTTTTTTGAGGAACCTCCTTACCAAAATGGCTGTACTAATTTGCATTCCCATCAATATTGTACGAGGGTTTTCTTTTCTCCATATCCTTGCCAACACTTTTGTCTTTTTAATAGTAGTTGTTCTTATAGGTGTGAGGTAATATCTTATTGTGGTTTTAATTTACATTTGCCTAATGATTAGTGATTTGAGTATTTTTTCGTGAATTGTTTTCCATTTGTATGTCTTCTTTTGAGAAATGTCATTCAGTTATTTTCCCCATTTTATAATTGGATTATTTGTTTTCTTGCTATGAGTAGTTTGAGTTTCTTACATGTTTTGGATATTACATCCTCATTAGATGCATGGTTTGCAAATATTTTCTCCCACTCTGTGGATAGTCTCCTCACTTTGTTATTTTTTTCCCTTGCTGTACAGAAGCTTTTTGGTTTGATGTAATCTGTTTTGCCTATTTTTGCTTTTGTTGCCTGTGCTTTTGGGATCGTATTTAAAACATCAGTGCCTGGACCAGTGTTGTAGAGCTCTTTAACTTATGTTTTCTTTCAGTGGTTTTGTACTTTCAGGTCTTACATTTAAGTATTTAATCCATTTGCATTTCTTTTTGTATATGGTGTGAGATAAGGATCCGGTTTCATACTTCTGCATGTGGCTAGCCAGTTTCTCAGTACCATGTATTAAAGAGACTGTCCCTCTCTCTCATTGTATGCTTTTGGCACCTTTGTTGAAATTCAACAGACAATAAACACATGGATTTATTTCTGAGCTCTCTATCCTGTTACACTGGTCTATGTATCTGTTTTTATGCCTGTACCATTCTGTCTTGAAGGTCGTGAACAAGACAAAGTTGCCTCTGTCACCACTTCTGTTCAATTGTACTGGCATTCCCAAACAATGTGTAATACAAGAAAAATAAATTATATGTATATAAGCCTTAGAAAGGAAGAAACAAAACTATAATTCACAGATGATATGAATAACTAGGGTTGATTAGAAAACCATAATGAATCTTTAAGGAAATGACTGGAATTACTAGCAGAGTTTGACAATGTTGTTGGATATAAAAATCAATTTAATAAAATCAACCACGTTCCTACATACCAACTACAATTGAAAACTAATTTTAGAAAGATAGCATTTATCACAGAATAAAAAAAAATTAAAAAACTAGAGTTTTGCTTCCAGTAATGGCTGACTAGACTATTCCAGACCAATCTTTATAGAAAAGCTAGATAACATACAGAAGGTTGTTGGAAGGTGCAGAGAGAATTTTCAGGATCAAGACCTGGAGTAAGAGGGAAGCCACAAGAGAAGTGAGTTTAGCATTTGGGGGTTGCTTTTCATCTTGAGGTGAATGCAGATTCTAAAATCAAAAGCAATGGCTGAGAGATTCAGAAGCTGGCCAGAGCGTTCAGCACTCTAAACAGGGCTGGAGTGACAAAAGGAATAGGTCAAGCCCCATTGAGAAGGAGGTGCTCTGATAAACACCCCAGGCTTTCAGTTGGGACCCTAAAGGATTATATGCTAGGAGTAAGAGTGAACCTGAACAAGTCAAATCCTCACAGGACTAGAGCTCAAAACAGCCTAATTTTTATTGGATTAAGGTGATTTGCTCCTACCCTAACTGTCTGCAAAATTAACTACAAAATTAAATAATTTCTGGAGAATAATAACATCATTCAGAGTAGTATATTACTTCTATAATTTGTCCTACAATTGGTATGCTATCAAAAATAATTGGGTATACAAAAATATAAGTGTATTAGCCCATTCTCATACTGCTAATAAAGACATACCTGAGATTGGGTAATTTATAAAGGAAAGAGATTTAATTGACTCACAGCTCAGCATGGCTGGAAAGGCCTCAGGAAATTTACAGTCATGGCAGAAGGGGAAGCAAACACGTCCTTTCTCACATGGTGGCAGGAAGGAGAAGAATGAGAACTGAGCAAAGGGGAAAACCCCTTGTGAAACCATCAGATCTCCTGAGAACTTACCGTCATGAGAATAGCATGGGGAAAACCACCCCCATGATTTAATTACCTCCCACTAGGTCCTTCCTATAACACATGGGGATTATGGGAACTACAATTCAAAATGAGATTTGGGTGGGAGCGCAGCCAAACCATATCACTAAGACCTAATCAAAAAACAAGAGAAAAAAGATACAATACAAGCATACTGAACAGAGAGATTCAGTTATTAGAGTTAACAGATATGGAGTTTAAAATAACTGAGATCAGCATATTAAAAGAGCTAAAATAAAATACGGAAGATGTTGGCAAAGAATAGGAAACAAGGAGCCGAATGGAAATTCTAAAATGGACAAATGCAATACTAAATTTAACAACACAATGGAAGGATTTAACAAGTATACACAGCAGATGAGAGAATGAGTAAACTGGAAGATAGATCAGAATACAATATCTCTACTGAAGTATGAAATGATAAAGGATGGACATGGGCAACTATAGAAAGAGCATAAGAGGCATATGAGACAGAGTGAAAATGACTAACAAAAGTTAGTGAGGGAGAATGTGGCAGAAGCCATATTTGGAGAAGTAACAGCTGAGAATTTTCTAAAATAGATGAAAGACTTCAAGCCACAGGTTCAAGAATTGCTGTAATCCCCAAGCAGAAAAAAAAAAAATAAAAAAACCGTATCTGGGTACATTTTCTTATTTCTTTGATTCCAATATTTCTTTTAGCTCAGCTGTCAGTCTTGCTATTGCTCCTATGAAGGCACACATTTTTTTTCCCTCTGAGTTGCCCTACCCAATAGGTATATTGGCATATGGGTAGGAAATAGATTACATGAATAGAATAGAGAGATCACAAATGGACCCATGAATACATGGAATTTGTTATGATTATTTGGCAAAGTGAAAGCAAAAGTATATGTTTTTAATAAATGATGTGGAGACAATTGGTTATCCATTTGGAAAATAAATGAAATTTGACTCCTGCTTCACATAATATTTAACAATTAATTTCAGGTACATCAAAGACCCTAATGTGAAAAAGGCAAGTTAATATGAGAGAATTATTGTGATATTATGGTAGAGAAGGACACAAGACACAAAATAATAATCAGTGAAGGGACATATTGCTGAAATTAGTTTACAATTTCAATTTCTATTCCTTAAAATACATCAAATTAAGAATTTACTTTCATTAAAAGACACCATACGTTGAGTGAATGTATTATCCAGAAGATACAAATTCCTACTAATCAATAAGAAAGAAAAACAACATTATAGAAAAATGGGCAAATGAAATAAAGAACAATTTTAAAGGATCAATTTCACATGAAAAACGAGTCAATGGACAATTTCATTACTAGTCAGGGAAATGCAAATTGAAACCTACTATTTTATACTCCACTCTTTAACAATACCAAGTTGTAACTAGGACCTGCAGATACAGAAATTCTCATCCACTGCTATTGGGTGTAGAAACTGGTATACCATTTTGGAAATGACTTTGGCAACATCGAATTATGAGCATACCCTATGACCCTATGACCTACCAATTCCATGACCAGATATCTACTATAGAGGAGATCTTGCATGTGAGACACAGATGTTCATAATGACACTTTAAAATTATGAACAAAATATGTAACATATTTATATAGTTGTTCATCAATAGAAAGATGTATACTCATATGCTGGAATACTATACAGCCATAAATATGAAATAATCTTTATGTGCATCAACAGGGACCAAGTTCACAAACATAATATTGAATACAAAAAGCAAGTCACTAAAAAGAACATATTGCTATAATTTCATAATTGTAAAGTTCTAATATAGACAGTTGAATTACATATTGTTTAGGGATACCTGCACAGATGGTAAACACTATAAATTATCAGAATTCAATATAGTGGTTACCTTTAAAGAAGAGGAATGGGTTGCATTCAGTGATATGTAAGTGGCTTATGGGGTATGGTAATGTGTGGTTTCTTGGAATGGATGATGGGTGTCCATTTTAAAAAATACTGCAGCAACTTTTCTTCTCTGTGTGGAGCTGGATGGTATTGCCCAGTGAACCTCTAATCACCGACATCCTGGCAAAGGGTGTGCATCTGAGCAAGCTAAATTAGTTGAGCCAAAGTTGGTTTTAGCTAAGTTTCCAATTGTGATTTTCCTTTGGTTGCACTTCTCTTAAAAATGACCAACTCACATTCGTTTGAAAACACACCTAACTCGCGACATTCAAGTCATTTGTGACCCAATTGCTGAAATATGACCTGGGTATAGCTACTTGTTTCATGAAATCGTTGGAGACTATTTAGGACACCATTTAAAGATGTTCTGCTTTTGCCATGCCCAATAAATTCTGAAAGATTTGGCATGATTCAGTTTTTCTAAGCCGAAGGCCCCCATCCAAGATCAAGTTATGGTTTTTGCTCCATTTGGATTCCATGAATGTCATGATTTCACCCTTCTGCACTGCATATTGTTTTATATCAGTTCTCCTGAGCTCAAGGGAACACCCTTCAGTCCAGCTGCAGGAGCCCAGGGAAGCTCCCATCCAGAGGTTTGGAAAGCTCTCTCTGAAAGAAGAGCTCGGTGTCTCACAGTGTCTGTGAAAGCACAGTGGCTTTCAGTTCAAAGGTGACCCTTCCCTACCCTCCTAAGATCATCTGCTGTTTGTACAGGCTACTGGTTCTTCATCTAATCGTTTGGAGTAAATGAGGGTGAAGACCTGGAGGGTGTGTGTGTTTGTGATAGGGTGTGGGAGACTGAGTTTTCATGAAGACTCGGTTTTATTTATTGTTTGTTTACCCCTGCCTAATCCCCTATAATTTGTAATCCTCCCAATCTTCCCCGCCTTGGTAAAAATATAGTGAGTGATTTTAGCCTTCCTCTCCTTCCTAGTGTTTTGGTGCTAGTATATACTTTGAACAAAGTATATCCACCTAAAAAATCAGGGGAGGAGAGGAGGTTGCAGGCAGCTCCCTTGGGTAAGGGCAGGAGTGAGTAGTGGGAGGAGAGAAGGATTATATGCGTTTTCTAAAGAGAGCTGCAAATGCTGCTTCTGAAATCCTTGGTGGATAAGCCTTGCTTATTTCCTTCTGAAAATTTTGTGAATTACTGTGTTGTCCTTTATTACGCTAGCAGCAGTAGTGGCCGCTCAGGTTTCTAATAAGGAGGAGACATTGCCTCATGGCCTTATGAATTTCTGGAGGTGAAAGAATGTAAACTAAGGCCCCATGTCCCCACCTCAGACCTTATTATGGCCTGACAGCTGGGAAAAGCATAGGAAGCAATTAAAACACCCTGTATTAGTCACAAAAGGAGATCCCAGCCCCAGCCAACAGTGAAAGGAGCAGATCTGCAAAAGAGTGTGTGTGTGAGAGAGAAGAGTGAGCCAGAACAGTTAAAAATGGAGAGATCCTACCCAAGTACTTGCCCAATTAACTTCAGCACCTGTCTGGTTGGAAATGGTTTGTAAATGCATTAATTGAAAGGGGTGTGTATGTGTTTGGTTGGGGCAGGGGAGCAGTAATTCAACAATCCAGAAACCCAGAGAAGAAGAGGGAGGAGGAGTGGAGCCGAGCAGGGACCACTGGAAAACCATCATCCCAGAGGAGGCCCTGGTGCCTCCTCTCTGTCCTGCTGAAGGGGCTTCTTTGCTGGGACCTCTGGAGGGCAGAGAGCCTGTGACAGCTAAATCACTGGATGCCCAGGAAAGAGGCTTGTTTTTGCTTGGCCTGCTTCTGTTTTATAGCCTGATGGATTTTGGCTCTCTCTTTTCCTCTTCAGAGGCCTACAATCCGCACCAAATGTTTCACATTACTCAGTGTGAAAAACCTCCTATTCTTTCAGATTTTTTACAAGTTCATACATCCTTGGAAACTCGATATTCCATATTTCATTCTGCTTTGTGGATGTCATTGTGAGGGATGCGGGTTCACATGCAACAGGCCTCTTCTGGCTTTGATCAGCTTGACCGCAACTAATTGTAAATGGAGAACAAATGAAAGAAATATTTACAAATTTCATGGGAATTCAGGCGGGGTCTAAGCCTTTCCTAATGCCTCCATTCACAGTAAATGTTTATTGAATACTTTGACTCTACTGTGCACTTCAATATTTATATAGTATTAGGTTCTAACTTGTTCTGAGGGGATCCAAAGAATTAGTAAAATGACCTTCCCCTTCTCTGCTCTACCCCCTGCCCCTCCTGCAAACTTCCTTTCTTTCGCATTACAAAATCTGTTGCTGCCTAAAGAAAACCAACTCAAATTCCAAAGCTACAGCTGTAAGAAGGAGAAGGAGAAAAAGGGGTGGGGAGGAGGTGTTAAAAAAGAGACCGGAAAATTTAAAACAAATTTTGAGTTGCATAGTCGAGTTGGGAAAAATCAAACGAAAATGTTAAAGATTTGTTCAAAATAAAGTCATAAATGCCTGGAGCCAAGTTCAACAGCTGCTGGGTCAGGCAGGCTAAAGCCTGAGAGGCAGCACCAACTAAGAGCTGAATATTATGCAATTAATCAGCACTTGCCTGGTTATAAAGAAACATGTATAACCCTGTCGGAAGATTTTAAATGGAGGCCTTGCCTTTCCTAAGCACACTTTTCCAGAAGAATTTCTGTTTACTCAGGAAGCAAGCTACCTTCATGGCTTCTCCCTGGAGGTTTTGGAGAGGAGATGCTCTAAGGCTGGGACAGGGTCAGCTGCCTCCCTCCAACTCCCCTACCTCGTGGCGTATGCTGGAAGCCCCATCAGACATTACCTTCTTCCCACTGCTATCATGAGCTGCCTGCACTTACAGGGCAGCTTGGACAGATGACAGGCCAGATGCTGAAGGGAGGAAAGGAGGTGACCTCTGTCCAGAGAGCCCTTTTGCTATCACCTTCTTGGATGGCCAGTGTGTCTGGGGTCTGCCAACATCATCATAAGAAATGCTCTAACAACTGCTCTTTTAATGAGGAACATTTCACATCTGTGTCTGCTGTACCCTGGGTCTGTTCCACCCCAGGAGTCGTAAAAGTCAGGCTAGATTCTGTTATCTATGGAGCCTGGCTTAACCTGCCATTCTCCATCTTTCCACTCAGATATGAAAGGCAAGATTCAAGGATCACAGAAACTAGAGGGCGAGTGACCTCAAACAACCCCAAATGTCTGATGATACAGGGGCATGTGGCAGAGGGCAATTGGAAGTGGCTTAGGATAGATGGCTGGAAACAGAGTGGCAGGCAGCTGAACAGAGGAATGGGACTTTGGAGAAGGAAGTCAATGCCGAAGCTGATACAAAACGAGCATGACATCCCAAAGGAGGGTTTGGGGTATTTTATTGGTACAAATTTCTTTATAAAATCCAATTTTAACTTTTACTCTTTGAGGAGTCATTGATTTCACTGACATCAAGAAAGCCTTTTTTATGAGCACACAAATCTGAAATCAAAGTTATTGGCTTTTAAAATCAAGGCTTTCTGTGTGTTTTGGTTTCATGGCATTGAGAAAATCCTTATCCATAAACATCAGCAGCTTCAAAAATGAAAGACTTCAGCATTTCACTTTGCGGTTTTGATTCTTTTTAAACTGATCTAGAACCTTGAAGGAGGATTATGCAATATTTTCGTTTCAGAATTCAACTGTTGACATTTCCTAACATAATTATAAAAGTCAGAGAAGCATCCCAAAATTGTAAATGGTAAAACTATCTATATAAATACAACATCATAATAAAACATGTAAAATGTTTACTGTGTATGTATAACTATGATGTATTGAAAGTGTGACTGACATTTAATTAAGCACAACATATGCATTCAATATTAAGAATGTCCTAATTTGCCTAGTTTTATATGAATGGACTTTCACAGTTCTGATTTTGTTTTTTTAAAGGAAATGTCTGGTCTGGTTATACACAGTTTATGCAAAGACTTGTTTATAAAAATTCCCTTTTTATTTCATAAGCTATAATGTGTGATATATGTGGACATTCAGATGCTTTTGTTAGCGTATCAAACCATTGGGGATGACTTTTTTTCCAGTGATGGGTGTCTGGATAAAATGACAGATTCACGATTTTATTTATTCATTCCTGTGGTCTTTTCTGCCATAGACCCAGACTTCCAAATCCAGGGAAGGGAAGGAAAAAGATCTGGCACAGAAAGAAATTAACCCTACTTTGCTAGATCTCTTCTGTGGGGAGACTCTCCTTCCCTCTGACACTGTCAGAGAACAGCACCGCATGTAGACAACCTTGTTCTTCCACTTCCCAGCCAATACCGTTTTCTGAAGAGCATTCTTCTCCTCATCCTAGGCTCTCATTTGTGGAAATTTTAGGCTGCCCTCTTGAAGACCTTGCTTTCTCTCTCAAGATTTTAGGAGTACAGGGCATCATGTTAAGCTTCTTCCAGGCTGGATGGAGGAATGCCGTGCGCTACTCGGCCCCTGGTTTCACTGTGGTCCTCAATAGATTAGCATTGAGCAAGACTGAATGGCTGTCAATAGATCAGTAACTGGAGTTGTGCTAAACCTCTAGAAACCAGTCCCTGAAAATCCCAAATCTGGCTAGACTGGCCCTGAGCAATGTCCGTTTCACGCTCCTTCCAATTCTCTTCTTTTACCACCGGGGCTGCCACCTCTTGTCCCCAGGAGTCCTGTTTTTCTTAGATGCCCTCTTCCCATCAAAACATCCTCTTTGAGCCCTGTTTACCAGTAAATGTAACTGGATAAGAATAACAAACTTTTCATTTTGAAAGAAGACTTGCAGTAGGGAAAATGGACCGATCCGGAATGGTGGGATAGTGCCACAGATCAGGGGCAGCTTGGAAGAGACCTGACTGACCATGTGCAAGCAGCGTGTCCTACAGGTGGTCATTTACTGGGGGACGGGGGTCTTGTGAGTAGGGAAGTGCTCTGTAGATTCAAGGGGCAGGAGGGAGTGGTGCTTAACAACTTCAATTTTGGAATCGGACAGCCAGGTCAAATCCTGTCTTTGTTACTTATTACCTGTGTGATGGGTGAGTTTCCCCAACTGCTGTCTGCTTTGGATTTCTCATCTATAAAACTGGGCTAATGATAGCGCCTACCTCATAGCTTTGAGAAGTGAATGAGTTAATACATAAAGAATATTTTGAATGGCATCTAGCATATAATAAATGGTACATCATTATTAGCTGTTTTTATTGTTTCAGGAGGCAGGAGGCATTTTCTTTACCAAAGCATTAAATTCCTACTGCCATCTTAGCAACAGGAATGTTTATTGAAGTTAGATTTCTTTACTTTGTTAAAGAGATCCTCTACTAAGGACCTTTCCTGGATTAACAATCCTATCAATTTAGCACTCGGGATTATTGGTATATAAATGTTTTAGTTATTTCTTATGAATTTTAATCCAATGCTATATTTATTTTTAACCATAGATGTATTTTAACTATGAATTTTCCTCCTTAAGAACTGAGGGGGGAAAATCCACCTGCAATGCATTTGCAGAAGAATGCTCAATTAGAAAGATCTTCAAACTTGCCCTAGCAGCACAGGTATCCTTAGATCAGTTTTCTTCACTGTCCCTCAACCAAGAAAATGACCTTTTCCTTAATTATCTGTTCTAAAGGTGGTGATCAAAATTTTTCAGTGGTCAGACATCAAATGTATTGTTCCGAAACAAAATGAGAGGCCTTGTTAATCAGCGTTCATTAATGGAAGCAGAAAGAGGTGAATGCGGAGCAGTGTTATTTACCTTTCCTATTAAGAACTTGTCTGGAATTTCATAAACAAGGTACAGAAGACACTTATTCTACTTGTAATTTGAGCTATGAAAATTGTCCTATGTCTAGTGCAACCAGCATTAAATACACACACACACACACACACAAAAAAAAAAAAAAAAAATTAAAAGAAGAAAAAGAAAGCTAGCAGCTTGCAAATGGTGCCTCTTTGCACGAAAGGACCACATTCCACAATGTGGCTTATGGGACTCCACCTGTATTAAGCTGAGCAAAATGAGGGTGACCCATAGACAATAGATTTCTTTATTGTATTGTTTTGACACAGAACAAGTGACATTCCTCAGGCCCCTTTTCATGTTACAGTCTGCCACAAAATACGTCTGTACTCTTTTTACCTGCAGAACTGGGTTATATCAACTCCATCACTTTTAGGCTTATCTGATGACAAATGAAAATTGATACTGGTGGGGAGGCTAATGACAAGCTGGTTACCAGACAACCGTTCACCTCTGTTTCAAAGTTCTTTGAGCCGTTTCAGTTTAAAACTGGAAAAATGTTTATGAGCAACAATATACTCACATTTCCATAAATACATTTATACCAGAAAAATGGGAAACTGTGGACATACGTGTTCTTTACATAATATATAATATGTACAATGCAAATATTAGACATTATATTATGATTATGTGTGCATACGGATTTCTTTTGTACACCTGTTTATATGTTCTAACGTTACTTTATCTGCGTATATTTATGTGGATATAGGTATGTGTGTAGTCAAAGCATTTTTTAAGACACTCTGGAAATAATGCGTATGTTGCTATAGAATGAACACAGTGCCTAAACCATTGATTGTGTGAATACTGCTCATATAATGTGTAAGTTCTATGTGCTTCTATGTTTCACAATTGCTGGAAAAAGGAGGAGTTCTTAGAATATCTTCTATAATACTCCTAGTGATACCATGATTTCATTTTCTTCGAATACAGCACGAAATAGATTTGTACCTTATTTCCCCCTGAGCACTGAGAAAATTATACACTCTACCAAATAGCAAGGAAATAAGGATCTGTTGAAACAATCTATTTTACATATTTTATGAATGATTACACAAGCATTATATAAATATGCAGTAATTACATATGCTAATACATACTTTCGATATATCTAAGTTTTCAACTGCAGATATTTTCTAGCATACTTTCCTATAGTTACATTTACTCTGTATGGAAATTGTATCTTAGCTTTAGCCTTGGATAAATTTCAAAGAATCACAGATCACTGGAAATGGCTTCAGATGCCACTGAATACAGAGATGGAAAACTGGCAGCTAGCGTGCCAGATTTTGCCTATAATATATATTTTTTGGGGCATTCGGTGTGTGTGTGTGTGTGTGTGTGTGTGTGTGCACATGTGTATGCTGAACAGTTTTATTGAGGTGTAACTGACACACAATAAACTGCACATACACCATACAGTTTGATATGTTTCAATAAAGGTACACACCTATGACATCCATCATTTGGATAAAGGTATATACAATGTTAAATTGTTTATCCTAAAGCTGCTTCCTTACTTCTTTTAACTTTGGCCTAAAGGTTTCTCTGTGCATAGTGAACTGTAACCCACCTAGATACGGAAACAGACTGTAACCTACTCCTGTACCAGTCACGGAGTTTCAGCTATAGGTGGCCAACTGTTCAAACCGTGTGCAAATGAGGCAAATGCTGAGTTGTAACCAATCTGACTGTTAACATGCCTCCCTTTTAGTTTCTGTCCATAAATCCTCTCTGTCCACATTGGCAGCGCCAGAGTTAATCTGAACCTATTCTGGTTATGGGGGCTACTCAATTCTTTGCTCAGTTAAACTCTATTAAATTAAATTGTCTGAAGCTTTTCCTTTAACAGTGGGTAAAAACATCATCACAATCAAGATAATTCAGATATTCAGCACCATCAAAATGTCCTCATGCCCCTCTGCAGTCTCCTTTCCTGTTCTAGCCCCTCCAGGCAACTGCTCATTTAATTTCTATCATTATAGATTTGTTTGCATTTTCTAGACTTTTCTATGAGTGGAATCATAAAATATGTGTCTTTTTCTTTCTGCCTTCTTTCATTTAGCATAATTATTTTGAGATTCACTCCACACTCATAGTAATTAAAAAGGTTTCTTCCTATGTTTATTTCCAGAAGTTTTATAATTTAGGTTTTATAATACATTAAGGTCTCTATTTTAAGTTAATTTTTGAACAGTTGTCTGAGGTATAGACAGAAGTTCATTTTTTTATGTGAATATCAATTTTTTTATTTTTTTGAGACAGAGTCTCACTCTGTCGCCCAGGCTGGAGTGCAGTTGTGCGATCATGGCTCACTGCAACCTCCGCCTCCTGGGTTCAAGCGATTCTCCTGCCTTGGCTTCCTGAGTAGCTGGGATTACAGGTGTACGCCACCATACCCGGCTAATTTTTGTATTTTCAGTAGAGGCAGGATTTTGCCATGTTGGCCAGGCTGGTCTCAAACTTCTGACTTCTGGTGATCTGCCCACCTTGGCCTCCCAAAGTGCTGCGATTACAGGTGTGAGCCACCACGCCCTGCCGGAAAGACTATCCTTTAACCACTGAATTGCTCAGCATTCTTTCAAGCTGGGGCAATTGTAGGGCTCACCTCGTTTTCCATTTTTCAGAGGATACTGCCCTTCATTGATTGATGTCTGGTGCCTGGAAAGCCATGGTTTCATGCAGTTTGTGGATTTTTAATTTTTTTTCTTTTTTTTCAGATGGGAAGGTAAGTCTGATCCTTGTTACTTCATTTTGGTCAGAAAGGGAGGTCCCCTACTCAGTGTTTTGTTTTTTGTTTTTTCCCCTGTTTTTGAAACAATTTAACTTGTTGCCAATGGATAAAAATGAGGAGATATCATAGTAAAATCTAGATTTCTGGCTTCTCTTGAAAAATCTGCAGTTGTGGATGCACACTCCACCCAACAATAATGGATTTCAGAGAAGCAGTGATTTCCCATGGTCCTCTCTTTCCTTCATCCCCCTGGGCCTGATTAGTCCAAACCTCTCATTTTATTTGGGAGGAAACAGCAGCAGACAGGCAAAGTGGGTTGGAATTCGAATCTGAGACTTCTGACTTCAAATCCAATAGTGTTTCCACAGAGATTGAGCAAGTACGTTGTATTATTAGTATGGAGCTGAGCAAACTGGAGGTCTGAATATTTGCTGACAGATTTAGATGCTCAGTGCCTCTAATGCACACTCTTTTTTCATCTCCTGATAATAACCTGTGAAGTTTATTATAATTTATCTGTTGTCATATTTGGAAAGCAAACCATGTGGCAGGATTTAACTGTTACTTAATTCTCTTAAAGGAATTGTTCATCCAGCAAAATTACCATTTGAGAATTATGTTTATTTTTTTCTCATTAAAAAAGTGCCTGCAGCATTTATATTGAGTGTTTCAATCTTTAATGAGTTCCCACCATAAAAGAAGACTGACATGACTACAATGTAGAGAATATGTTTGCAGTATTCCTTATCCATGCATAACTTTCTGACTTACATTATTGAAAATGTTCATGTCAGAATAAACTGAGAAATTCAATTTGTTAGTCTGGGACATTGTGTGATAAAAAGCTGTATCTACCATTTTCCTTTCCTGTCTGATTAGCCAAAATGTTACCAAACTCTTGTGCAGTATATGGAAATACGAGTCAAAAAATAAACCACAAAACCAGTAAGAATTATGTGAAGTAATACTTTGTAGATTTGGTAGACAGATGCATTTTTGGAAATAAACCCACTATTTAATAAACATTGATATATTTACTCTCAATTGTTACACATGATGAAAATACAGACAATGAAGAATGATCTATAACTTTTGTTTTCATATTCTGACTTTTTCTTTAACGTAGATCCTATACAAGAAGAACTCAAAATAAAATATGAAATGACTTTGATATGATTTTACTGCATTACCACAGATGACTATTACTAATTTAAAATTGAAAAGGAACTGTTGAACTATCTTATGATTTTCATGTTTAGGATCACATTACATCGAATGGAAACTGTTTTACCTTGATTGCAAGAGCTATTAACATTGCCTGTGTGACAAAGAATGCTATGGTCCCCTCCAAAAGAAAAGTGAGGCTATGCTTTTACTGGCGAAGGGGGCCATCTAACAGCAGGCTTGGGCGGCTGGGAGTATGTCCATTGTCATCCAGTGCCTGGAGAATGACATCGATTGGTGCAACACAAGAAAGATGCACAGGGCATGAGTCTCTGCTTTCTGGAGTTGGTCGTATTTGGGTGTAGGATAGTTCACATAAGTTCCCAGCTAGTAAATTCTGCTCTTTTACTAACTTTTCACAGAAAATCCCCAAGCTGCTTTTTCTATTTCTTTATATAACTTCTCTCTGTTCACCTTCATTTTCCCTCCCATCTTCTATCTTTTCCTCTTTTTCTCTGCATCTTTTTAGAATTTGCTTAATTCTAAATTCAAGCATGTCTATATTTTTTTCTCTCCTTGAGAATTCTCCTTTAACCATGTGGATCTCTCTCCAGTCCTTCTCTCCCTTCACATGTGCTTTTAAACGGCTTGAACAGGAGATTCAGATCTATTGTGTCTCCTCACATCTGACATTTGCAACCAGTTCCTGGCCCCAGCTTACCCTCAAAAGTTCTATTCAGGCTTAATGTCTCCTGTGATCTGCTTTTGTTGAGATAAAAATCTGTCAGGTTCTGAATTTTACAGCAATGTCATGTCTCTTTGGGTACAGTTAGTTTCTTTGTCCTCTAAGCATCTCTAGTTTGAATATTTGAGACATCGTTCTCATTTTATTTTTTCTCACTTTATTTTTCTTACATGCTCTCACCCTTCTCCCTTGTGTCTCCTCATTAACCTGATCGCTGACTTCTTATGGCCACTCACTCAACATCATTTTCTTCCCAGATGATGTCTTCTCTTACTGCATTTCCTACATCTTCACAGACAGTCTGTAATTTTTATTTTCATTGTGGCCCCAATGTTTGGAAATATACTGACAAGATTTTAATTGGATGGCTTTCTTATACCATTTGTCCTCCTTCCCTATCACTTGTGGGCTTTCCGTTATTAAAAAAATGTCCTCAGCACTAAGAGAAATCCTTTACCCCAAGTCAGTTTTCTCTAGCAATGACATTTTTCTTTTGACATTCAGTTTTGCACTTTTCCTGACTTGTTATTATTTTTGGTAACCATTCATTAGGAGATATTTATTTAGTGTTTATCTCTATCAATTTCCTTCCAGTCTCTTTTCCAAATCCATTCTAAGCCCAACTTCGACTTCCTTGCCTTGGGGAAGGTTGTGGACGGACCTGAAGATACAGTATTAGAAGCAGCTCCCCGACCCTCTTATGATTCCTGGTTCCTGCTCTCAGGGAGATTAAACTACTGCAGGTAATTTTGCTGCGGGGGGAGGAGGAAAAGCAAGCAGAGGAAGTTGGGGAGATGGAAAGTGGTAATGGAGAGAAATATCTCCCTAGCCCGGGAAGGAGACAGAATTTTGTGGTCTGTGGCTTCCATGAGGGGGTGACCAGTGACCCACTGTCTGATGTAGCCTAAAGGAGAGGCAGGGCCAGAACTCAGGTGAGCCAAGTGAGCCACTCAACTCGAGTACTTGAGGGGACTCCAAAACACTCAGTAATTAAGATAAGTAATATTTTAAACGTATTATTTAAAAAAAATCAAGATTAATGCAAAAAATCCATAATGAACAACATATCAATACTTTAAATAAAGGAGAGATTCAGAGAGGGTTGTACCTCCAGAGGATGGTGGATGGTGTGCCCAGAGTGTTGAGTTCAGACATCTCAGCAATGATTCCTGGGCTCCCAGGGACCAACCTTTAACAGTTTCTCCATTTCTAAGGATTCTGTAGATTTGAACAGTGCCATCACAGATGAAACCAGTATGGACAGATTGATAGAGGGTCACCTCTAAAATTTTTTAGTGTAGAAAATCCCTAGAGACTTTTGTCCAGCCACAGGTAGAAGCCCCGATAATGGGAGAAATTGGGGCCTTGCATTTGGAGTGATTTTTGACTTCAAATTAAGTAAAATAAGGTATTTCTTGCACTCATAGTTTTACTGTTACTTATTTATACCAAACACAGTGCCTCTCTCTGAAGCTTGGTTATTATTTCAGGAGAAGAGTAGGAAGCTGAGATGCTTTGCTTGCTCTCCCCAGCTCTGTATTGCCTTTCCTCCTATCCCAAAAATCCACTCCATATTAACCAGTGACTCGCTGACTCAGTGTCCATTGATGGAAAGATCTGGAAAGTGTGTGTGTGTGTGTATATATATGTGTGTGTGTGTATATATATATATATATATACTAAAGGCTTCCTCTCCTTGCTTTATTCACATCCTTAAGATCTGACTTCTTTTCTCCAGCATTAGAATCAGCACTTTAACGTGGGCTCTGCAAGGTGACCTGCCTTGACATAGAGATTGTTGGCCCAAGTATTAGGAGAGGTGGATGCCAGGCCTAAGTCTGCTTCTAGCCGGCTGTGTGAATGTGGGTAAGTCTGTTTTACTCCCTGAGCCTCAACTTCCTCATCTGTGCAAATAGGGAGTTAAACTAGATGAGCTCTAGGGTGTCACTTTGACTCAACATTCCATGAGTTCCAAGGATGATTTTGATTCTCACCAAACTGCCAATTTCCAGCTGATCCATTTATAATCACTTTAAAACAACCCAGCATCAATCCCCGTTTTCACTCTGCACTTCAACATTGTAGTTTCTGTTTTCAAATTCTGCTGGCCTCCAATTGTCCTCTGTGTTGAAAGCAGATTCCTCACTCTGGCTCTCAAGGCCCTAACTTCTTAGAGGAAAAGCCCTGACAAGTTCTTTGCTCTTCTTTGATTTAAACCTTGCTTGATGTTAAAGCAGAAAAGGAAGAAATAACACTTGGGGCTAATCATAAACTAGTTTCTTTATCTGTGAAATAAAGAGATTTTATTAGATGCTCTTCTAGGTCTTTTTCGGCATTAAAATTTTGAGTCACTTCAAGTAGCATGATGATGTTCTTAGAATTTAAATAAGTTTATGATCTCTTTTTTTTGACCGCAAGCATCAGCTTTTAAAGTGCTCCAAGTTTTTTCCACCATCAGTTACTTAGAAATTTATATAGAAATATTGGGCTTCCAATCTGTTGCTTGGGCCATTTAAGTTTTGTAATTTGGTGTTTGACATGCTACTGTTTTACGAAGAAGTTGGAACATTTCTCTAATCCATGTTATTTTAAACATACTGAAAAACCTGAAGGAGTGTGTGTATGTGTGTGTGTAAAGGTATAAAGTGGTCTCTCCAGCCACTGCAGCAGCTGTGAGTGTTCTCTGCTTTGTTTGCCAAAAGGACTGGGCAGGCTTTGTACATTCTGATGCTTGGGAATTGTGAGACATGGACTCCAGACCCTTGTTTTAAAGGTGATTGGTGGAGGCCTCCTTGCCCCCAAGTGTGGTGTCAGTTCCAGTTTCCTTGAGCACTTCCAGGTTATCAGCCCAGCTCTCCTCCAGTTCCTGGGGCTGCTGAAGAAGCTGTTGGGAAAAGTAGGTACCCCTGTCGAGTCCTTGCTGTTGCACAGCCCTTCTCCACAGGACATAAGTGACTTCTTCCTCTTAAGCTGGAGCATTATCAGTTATACAGAAATACACCTTAGGAAACATTCTTTAGGAGGACCTGGATGAGTTCATTTATACAGTCTTCACAGATCACCCCTAAGCTCGACTTCAGTTAGAGAAGGCTGTAAATTCAGCATCTGCACCGATATGAACAGGAATAGGATCAGTTTCAGAGGCTTTCTAAATACATACAGATTCTGTGATCATGTCTGGACTTTTGTATTGAATGATGTTAAACTCAGAGAGGTGACAGAGGTTATCAAAATGAATAAAGTGAAAACTGTAGCCTGTGATGGTAAAAATATAGGCTCCAAATATTACAGAATGAATAGGAGAAAAAGGCTTTTTAAAATGCTATCATCTGTCATTTGGTATCACTTTTTGAAGAGCAGCACAGACAAGATTTTTAAAACATTTTATTCTAGCAATGCAGAAATGGCTACACTGTGCTACACTAATCAGAGAATGTCAGATGAGAAATGCTTACAACTGTGGCCTTTTATATTACCTTTATTATGCAACATGAAGAAACATAACTTTTTAAAAATGACAAAGTAAAAGTTCTCACCTTTCTAAAAACGTTAATAAACCCATTTTTAACTCAATGTGAATAATGATGGGTGGAGCTATGAAGCTAGCAAAGGGAAGATAGTAGATAAACATTTTGAAAAAGTGCCATGTTCTTTGCAAGGGAAGTCAGAAAAATGTGTCATTTCAGTAAAGTCAAGTTAGTTTTATCAATTGTAATTTTTGCCATTGATAAAAAGCATTAGCAGGGACAATAGCAAATCCCAGATAGACTTTTACTTAGAAATCAATTATTTAAAAGTATAAAACCAGAGGTAACATTGGTATGACAAATCTCTTAAGAAATACAATTCTGTTAGGAAAGTAGATAATCTTTTGTGAGCTTCCCTTGCTCAAGCAAAACAACCAAACCAAATTGAAAAACCTGTTCCCAACAATATAAAATAGTCCCTATGTGAAATGTAAATTATTTCTTGAACTGACCATATTTGTCAAACCTTATACATTTTAAAATTATCTTAAATTCTACCAGTTATTAGACTTTCAATTAACACATTTTACTAAGTGTAAAAAATATACACCTAGTGTATGTGGAGACTCTTGAAGTCTTTAAGTTAAAACTTTCAATGCTTAGATTCATCTCGATAAACAGGAACAGAGTGATTTGGAGTAGAACTCTGTGTTTTCTGGATTCTTCTTGTGGTTTTAGTAGCTGCCTTTTCTGTGATTCTCTTTGGCTGCCTTCCCTTTTGAAATAAAGGGAAAAAATGCTACTATTGGATGGTGCAACTCCAAGGAGAAACAAGTAACAAGCAAAGAAAATTATCCTAGAAGTAGCAGTTGCTGACCTGCCCGTTCTGGCTTCTGGACCTTCACTCTAATAGGTTGAGTCCATTGCTCCAGGTGTTCATACATAGCCCTTGGAGTGATATATTTAACATGGGTCTCTGAAAATGATGAAAAGAGGCATCATGACATGAAGCATCGAGTGAAGTGTGCTTTCAGACCATGGGCATCAGGTAGATCATGCAAGGCTGGGAGAGGTGGCTCATGCCTGTAATCCCAGCACTTTGGGAGGCTGAGGCTGGCCCATCCTTTGAGCCCAGGAGTTCAAGACCAGCCTGAGCAACAGGGTGAAACCCTGTCTCTGCAGAAAATACAAAAAGTAGCCCAGCATGGTTGTGCATGCCTGTAGTCCCAGCTACTTGAAAGGCTGAGATGCGAGGATCACTTGAGCTCAGGAGATCAAAGCCTGCAGTGAGCTGTGAGCATGCCACTGCCCCCCAGCCAGGATGACAGAGTGAGACCCTGCCTCAAAAAAAAAAAAAAAAAAAAAAAAGAATCGCACATCTCAGAGTCATCCTGAGGTCCAGGACTCTACCACATTTCCATTCAAACTGTAACTATGTGTGTGGTCTGAGAGCCCACAATTCGAACAAGACCCTCAGATAACCCTCACTGAAGTGTGGAAGACTCTGCTCTTACAGTCAGTTTCACTGTCCCTAGATTGAGTACATCTGGGTTCAAATCCTCATTCTGCACCCTTTTAACTGTGAGGGCTAGAAAAGCTCTTGAAGCTCTCTGGGTTCCACTTTCTTCATCTGTAAAAATAGGAATCATGATAGTGTCTACATCCTAGGGTCTTGCTGAGAATTGAGATAATGCGATACACTTATCACTGTAGCTGGTTCATATGAACCACTTATAAATTAGAGAGGCTACTGTTATTACCATTATTATAAAACGTTTTGTGAAGGATATCCAAACCTCCACTCTGGTTTGAGGGCAATAAATAATGTATAGTTAAAGGAAGGAGTATTAACTATACACTTCTTCACTAAGGGGAGCCAGTAACATGCTAAAATCCATGGTTACCTCCCAAGTGCTATGGCTTGAATGTGTCCCCTCCCAAATTCAGGTGTTGCCAATGTGATAATATTAAGAGGTGAGGTTTTAAGAGGTGATTAGCCCATGAGGGCTCCTCCCTCATTAATGGGATTAGGTGCCCTATTAAAAGGGAGAAGTTTGGCTAGCTTGTCTTTCCATCATCTGCCCTGTGAGGATACAGCATTCTTCCCCTCTATAGGATTCATCAATGAGGCACCATTATGAAAGCGGAGAGCAGCCCTCAGCAGCTATTGACAGCTTTTTTTTTTTTTTTTTTTTTTTTGAGAGAGCAGCCCTCAGCAGAGCTCACAAGCTCCGCCTCCCAAACCTATTGACACCTTAATCTTGGACTTCCCAGCCTCCAGAACTGTGAGAAAATAAGCTTCTGTTCTTTATAAATTACCCAGTTTCAGGTATTTGGTTATAGCATCACAAAATGGATGAAGACACCTAGGCTTGCCAGCATTTTTCTTGTCCCAGATTCTGCTGATGCTCTTTTAGATGCTCTGTGTAGTTCTTGTCCCAAAGAGTAAAAGATATAGCCCTCTGTTATTGGTTTTAAGGCCATTATTCCTGAGTTTCTGCTTTTGAAGCAGCTCCAAGGGGAGTCTTTAGCAGATGATTTACAAAGAAGTCTTTGATGTTCTCCAGTGTGTCCTGCAAAATGCTGTCAGTTTGCCTTACTTGTTAACCTTGGTGGCCTTTGAGAACAAGGGCCTGCAGCTGTCTCCCTCCAACCACTCTCCTGTCCCAGGCTGCATCCTTTTTCTGCTGGGCTGTCTTTTCTGTTGACCACAGCCTCTCCTCTATAATTGTAGAATCCCATTTTCTGAGACTTGGCGATCACTTCCTTGTGGCCATCTGAGCAGCAGAGAGATTCCTCATGCAAATAGGATAACATTTCCTGGATAACACTACTAAATATTAAATATACTTAATTATTTTTGCAAATTTTTTTTGTAACTTTAGTCACTTTAAGTTTCTTGGAGCTTAGGGGCCATATTAATGACAAAGAATCATTAATTATCATTAATTCTGAGGGCGGAAAAGCTCTTGAGCTATAATTTATTTGACTCTCTTCTAGAAAATGTTCTAGGACAAATCCAACTCTTCTAAGTACAAGAAGCATAATAGATAATAATTCTTTTTCTTTTAAGTAACATTGGCCAACACTATACATGTGATGTAAACTTGAAACTGTCAAGGTTAGTTGGAATATCCTACATTCAACATTCCTTTTTCATGACCACAGCACTAAGCCAAGGCATTAAGAAAGACACCCTGCCTTCTACAAGAGTGCATCCTAGTTGGGGAGATAAGACTCGTGGGTGGAAATAGCTTTACATCAAGGCTGGATAAGGATGTGAGTAAGTGCTGAAGAATAGAGGACTTGGGGAAGAAAGAGGCATGTGTGGGACAAAATGATTTCTTGGTCATTTCCTACTTGCATTTCTTGCTCTTACCCCTAGGTGATCCACCACTGACATTGCATTGACCTTGTTAAGGTATCTGTGGGTAACATACCCACAGTAGGGATCTGGCAGTCTCAGAAAGTTGGCTCTCATTGGCTGCTGCATCTTGTTGGCAGAGGAAAGGGGAAAGAGGTTGGCACAGAGTGACCATGCAGCTGACTCTGTGTGCAGGTGCTTTGCCTGCAATACCTTATCCAAACCTCCAGCAACCTTGAAGGAAAAGAGGTACCATTTCTGTTTAACATGCAATAAAATGAAGGCTGGGGGTGTTAGTAACTTCCCCAAGCTGTTATGCAATTAGTAAGTGGGTTAAAATTCACGTCTTTTTGATGCCATGACAAACCATCCCGTGGACTATTAATATTGAAAGCCCAGAATTTTAATGACCATGAATTACTCTCTAAGAAAATTGACTCAAGTTTAGCAGTGGCCTTATATGCCAGGGAGCTACGTAGGAGGTGAACTGTGAGAAGGCCCAGAAAAATCAGCTATAGACTAAACCATTCATTATGGATCCCTTAGGGCTAATGGTTTCTTTCCACCTTCTCCCTTTCCTTCTTTCTGAAATTGAATGCTGTTTTAATCAGTTCTAGCTGTTATAACAGAATACCATGGGTGGCTTAAACAATACAATTTTTTTTTAAAAATCACAGTTCTGGAGGTTGGGAAGTTCAAGATCAAAATGCTAGCAGATCAGTACTGGTGAGTGCTCTTTTCCTGGTTTTCAGACCACTGTTTTCCATTGTATCCTTATGCAGTCGACAGAGAAATAGATAATCTCTTTTTTTGTCTCTTTTCATAAATGGGCACTAGTTCCATTCATTTCTCCAACCTTATAACCTAATTACCTCCCAAAAGCTCCACCTCCAATACAATCACACTGGAGATTTAGGCTTCAACACACGAGTTCTGGGGAGATGCAGATATTCAGTCCAGAGGACATGCTATAGCTACAATGAGAATTTATCAGAGACTCATTGTACAACTTGCAAATCCAGGGCACTTCAAGTCTTACAGTTTGGTTTATGATAAAAAGGTAGACTTGAAATTTCTGGTCTTGACTGGAGTAAAAGATAGAGTCCTCCTAGAGCCTGGGACTCACTGGGCTGAAGAATCCAATTTCTTATGATGTCACAAAGGGGAGCATGAAGACCACACATGTCCTTGGTCAGAGAAGCCAGGAGATGGAACAGGCTCTGAAAGGGCAAGGGATAATGCCTGGATTTTATAATTTTTGCTGCACCTCCATCTCACATGGGTAGCTATGTGCAGAGGGTGAGAATGTGTACATAGGCATACTGGGCAGATTCTGACCCATTAGAAACTGGTTGAGTCTATGGCCTTACCAACCTGAACATGCCCAATCTTATCTGATCTCAGAAGCTAAGCAGGGTTGGGCCTGGTTAGTACTTAGATGGGAGAAACTGGGTGAGCACCAGCTCCAAGCCAGGTACTAAACTTGCCACTTTTTTTTCTATGACCTTAAGCTTTCCTGGGTGGTACCAGACAATCAACTCCCTCTTATCCATAAATGAGGGTCCTAGGAACCAGAATAAATAATCTCCAGGTTCCTTTGGGGAACATGAAATCAGAGCTGGGAGAGCCGGAAGATCTGAGGCAGATTCCATGAGGTGTAGTTCCTAGAGTCCCCTCTTTCTTGGGATGTCTGTGCCACTTGGAACAGGGTGCCAGTATGGTAGAATGATAAGAACGCATGTGAGTTTTGGCATTAGAACAATCCTGAATCAAATCCCAGCTCCTCCATTTATCAGCAGCATACATTTAGGCAGTAGATAACACCTACAACTAACATTTATTGAATTTCTACCATATATCAGACACTGATCAGGTTTAGACACCTTGCAAAGTATTAACTTACACGTATTTTTCAGTATGCACAAGTAGGCTGTAGGGTACATGCTATTATTAACGTCATTTCACAGATGAGGAAACTTAGGCATAGAAGGTTAAGTAACTTGCCTGAGGTCAGACAGCCAAGATTGGAACCCAGGAAATGTGCCTTCAGTGCCCATGCACTTAACCACTCTCTCCCATTTCTGTGTCTTTATCTGCAAAACAAGGATTAAAGTAGCTGCCTCAATATTGTGAAGATGAAACTACATAGGATATCAATATATGAAGTTGGGACATACCAGGTACCCAGCTACTAGCAGCTGCATTCCTGCCTTCCTTCCTCATGATATACAGGAACACCTCCTTTTTGGGATGAAGCTGAAATGCCTCTTGTATGTCCAGCTCTCCTTTCCTTTGTCTCCGGTGCCAGCCACCCTTTTGTTTATACTCGTACCTGCAGCTCCACCTTCCTCATTTCTACCGTTGTTCGTAACTCATTATGATTTCTGAGGGTGAGGCTTATTTTACACAAAATCATTTCTAGTGAGCTGCTTGCTGGCCATGTCTCTAAGGCACTTTAATCTCTTCAGTTATTCCCTACATCCCACTGAGGGGGGTAGATTACTTCTGGGAAGGACCATCTCTCTGTGTGTAGCTTTCTGCTAATTTCTGTTTCAGTGAAAATCTCTTTCCTGAGCTTTCTCTGTTGACTCTTTTTCACTTCTAATATTCAATCTGAGGTCTGCCTAACTAAAGCAAAAACACTGCTCTAGCTCTGCACCCAGCAGCCCCTGCAGAATCTGAGAATCCGCTAGAGAAGGGTCCTTCCCAAGTCCCATGCCTGGGATCTCTCTGGGTTTGACTACATTGGGGAGGATCCGTCCTGGTTAATTTTCACGGACAACTGAGCCTGCACCCTGCACGATCCTCTCTCCTCTATTCTCTTCCAGGCTGTGTGTTTTCGGAGGCTGACACCCTGTGGACTGCATTACCTGGGATCTTGTGCCTTCTGGCTTCCGAGTGGGTTTGGCCAATGGGAGGCACCAGCAGCAGATAGAGAGGAAGCAGTAGCTATGGCCCCCCATGACAGGGCCCATCTCTCAATGGGCTCCAGTCATTCTGCCTCCTCCCCTGGCCCCTTTAGTCCCTGGGGGTGCACATGGCTGCTAGGCTCTAGGTATTTTTCTATCCCTTTTATATTCCCATAACCCTGCCCACACCTTTATGTGTGGACCCTTCATTAACGCCTCTTCAATTGAATAACATGGGATGAATTCTGTGCATTTTGGGTCCCTACAGATTTGACATGGGATGAATTCCGTGCCTTTTTGGACCTTACAGATTTTGGGTTCTTCGCTAGAACCAAAAGGTAACTGAGGAGGAATATCGTTTATAATTCTCACCTTTGTAAGTACAATTCTTATTCTAATGAGTGAAATCACAAAATTCAAAAGAAAAACACAGTATCTCCAAGTACTTGGCTATCTCCTTACTCTTCAATGCAGGGGGACGATTGCTCTTTTATCAGGACTCTATGAAGAGCACGGCTTAGTAGAGAAAGTTGTAGTTCAGTGGAAGAGCTCTGTTTTGGAATCCAAGTTTTTAAGATAGATTTCTAACCGTGTGACTTTGGGCAAATCATAAATTTCTGGATGTCAGTTTTCTTATTGAAAATGATGAAGCCACTGAGGTTATGAAGTCTAACCTTGTTCTAAAAAGATAAATATCAGCAAAGGTGCCACTACCTGGAACATTTAGAGTTGGCCGAGGATCTTGCTTTGGGCCAAAGGTTAAGGCTGCCCCAAGATTTTCCTAGGGGACAAGGTTGCCCCTGATTTGGACGTCTGAGGTTTCTGGTGCACTCTTGGCCACCCTCTGCCTGACATGATTTCATTTCTACACTTGTTTCTCCCAAGCTGACGAGCCCCATTTTGACACTGGGCTGTGTGCTGGCTGCCTGTACTGGAACAGGAAGGACCCATACCCTTTAAGGAGACACAAATGTAGCAGCAGTTGAGGGCTTCCACTGACCTCACTAGGGTCTAATTTCAGGCCTACATCCTTTGTGTCCTTAGAATAGAATAAAGAAAAAGTCTATAGATTTAAAAACAAACAAACCAAACCAACATCCACATCTCTCTTGGTGTTCATTATGGGTCTGGAGAAGGAAGGAAGAATGATTACAGAATGATTTCTACCTGTGAGGCAGTGTGCTAGGCAATTTACATCCATGATCTTATTTAATCTTTATAAGGAGCTGTATTATCCCCAATGTACAGATGGAAAAACTGATGCTCAGAGAAATGCAGCACATGGCAGGATTACTGTGCCAAGGGATTAGGTGTAAGTTTTGTCTCAGTCATGGCTGTACCAAGGGATTAGGTGTAATTTTTTCAGTTTGGTTGAATCACAGAAATAATTTCTGACCTTCCCAGGCTTTGCATGCAAATTTGTCTTTACTTTCCCACAAAGCTTGAGAGGTGAGATATTTCATTTGCCCTTCTCTTTGGGCCTACTTATGTCAAAGGTTGGCTACTCTTTTCTATTTTAATTGTAATTTTTTATTTTTGTCTTTTGCCTGCTGGAAGTACACTCAGAAGCCTGCAGAGTCACTGCCTTGCTTATTGAGCGTCTTTTTTTGCTTTTTCAGAAATTGCTGTACCAAGGCGTAGATGAGAAATGTGAGAAACAAGATAGGAAATGTTTCTTAACAATACAAGGCTGTGACCCGTATGGAAATGTCTCCTTCTGGAGGGAACCCAGAGGAAAAATATCTCCCTATTCCAAGGGTCACATCCAAAGCCACTCTGCAAGTGACCCGAACCCTCTTCCATCTCTAGTGGGCAGACTGTATTAGCTTTTACTTGAGATAACATCATTCACCTTGACAAAGTCAGGTCTCTTATTTCTACTTTCCCTCAGCCTTAACATTCTTATCCTCATTGTTACTAGTTCCTTAATTTACTGGATGTTAGTTTCCAACTACTTTAATTTGAATAGTTGAGCTAAATATTTGTAATCACTTCTCAGGGAAATTATGGGCCATTTATATTAGAAAGAACTTTCATAACTCCAGTGCTAAAATTGAATTATTTCTCGCTGGCATTGTGGCAAAAATAACTCAAGTATGTGTACAAAATATCTTGTGGGTTATTTACCTTCAAATAGCCTCATCTAAAAATAATTACAATAAACTCACACTTTCTGTATCTTGTGATGAAAAATATTGATATTTCACATACAGCATGTTTGAAACAGTTGGCCTCAACAGGCTTTTCAAGTTATCGTTTACATTTTTTTTTTTCTTCCGAGTAAGGGATAAGAATGACATGAAACAACTTCACTCAGCAGATGGGAATATGGAAAAATCACGACTAATGGTTAGGCTATGTATATGTTTGGGGTTGCTTGTTTGTTTTTGTCCTACTTATCACCTCCCCGATTCTGCTAATTGTTAGCTTGTGTGTCCTTGGGCAAGTTCACCTCTCTGAACTTGGTTTTGTGCCAGTTGTGCTAACATTGAGAGCCATGGCTCTTAAGTAGGAATCAATTTTGCCCCTCAGGGGATGTTTGACAATGTCTGGAGATATTTTTGGCTATCACAACTGTGTAGAGGTGTGCTACTGGCATCTAGTGGGTGGAGGTCCCAGATGCTGCTAAACATCCTACAAATGGACAAAGACTCTCCCACAACAAAGGAATATCTAGCACCGCATGTCAATAGTGCCAAGGTTGACAAATCCTGCTTTACAGGTCGTGGTTATGGAGAAATGTTAGCATCAGGTGCTTTGTGAATTGTTCAGAGATGTATAAATATCAAGTGTTACTATAGCATCTCTCAGGCATGGGTGCTAATTATGACTGTAACTCCTTACTACCCAACTGCCCAAAGCACTGTTTGAACTCTGGGACTCCATTTCTTTATTGTGAAAACTTATTAGGCTTCAATGATCTCCAAGAACATTTCTGGCTCTGATAACGTACATGGGAAAAGCATTATGGGGTACTTTGGCTCCAAGTTGACAAAACCAATAGTTGCTAATTTCAGTGTTTTGTTTTTTGGACCTCATGTAGATCACTGATCTGAATCTTTGCTCTCCAGATAATCTGAGATTTCCTAAAACGGAGGAGGCAAAGAAATTTTACCCTTGTTCCTTTAATGAGCAGATAAGATTTATCTGTGGCAGTGTTTTGTTTTGTACGACATAGAATAATAACAATGTTAACAGCAATAAATAAACAATGGAGAGTGCCTACTGGGTGCCAGACTTTTGAACACCTACTGTGTGCCAGCCCCTGCCATAGTGCTATAACTGTAAGATCTCATTTTATCATCACAGCATGGCTGGTTAGTATGATTGCTTCAATTTTACGAAAATGAGGAAAATGAAGTTCAGAGAGGATGGGGACCTTGCCTGAAGTCGCACAGTTGTTGAGGCATCCAGTTGCTTTAAAATACAAACCATGAGCGCTTTCTACTTCTCTAGATTCTTACTCAGTATGGTCATTATTAGAAATTTACAATGGAGAGTTAAGTAAGAGTGAAATGAATGCCAAGAAGGCAGCAGACAGCCCTGCTATTTTGTAAAAAGCTTTGTGCTCTGTGGGTAGTTGTTTGGTATCTGGTAAATTGGAGAAAAGACTGGGGGTAAATCTTGCCATCAGCCTGAGTTGTCAGAGAGCAGTAAAGGACAGTTCAAACAAGTGGCCTTTTTCTATCCTTTTCAAGTAATTCATAAAATAGCTCCTATGGATAGGGTCAGGGCAGAGCTCCAGGTACCAGTGAAAACATTATTGATGATAATCAAGAAAACTATGGTAATATCAAGTGTCAATAGAGAATAACATATAATCTGAATAAGGATTTCAGATTACAATTGAGTAGAGTTTTGAATATATAGGAATCAGTTATTCTCCTTTGATGAGGGCAACCATTCTTCTCAATCTGTGGTTTCAATGTTGGCTTCCTTTGGGATCTTCAACAAATCCTAACACCCAAGCTACATCTAGGCCAATTAAATCAGAAGCCCTGGGTGGGATCCCAGCATCAGTAATTCTCAAAGCTCCCCAAATGATTTCAATAGGTAGACAAATTTGAGAACCAGAGTGCTATATCAGCAGTCCTTAGACATCTGTGTATATCAAAATCACCTGGAGAACTTGGTAAAAACACAGGGGTTCAGGCCCAGCCCTTCTTCAGTGAGCCGGGGGTTCTAGGAGCTTTATTAACTCTCCAGGTGATTCTGGTAAACATCATAGTTGAGAACTGCTTCTCTATTTCACTCTTTAGGGTCTATTCTATTTTTAAATAGAAAAAGAATAACACTCTTCCTAGCTGAGGAATTGCCTAGAATAAACACTGCATGCAGGTGGGCACATTTGGATCCTCACAACTCATTTCTGAGCCTTGTGCCAGGCACTGGCAAGCTCCCATGTCCTGTAGATGCCAACCTTGTCCTCTGCAGCCCTTCTAACTCCTTTCTGACAATGGCCCCTAGTCCAATTTTGAAGTATCTCTCAGTCCTATTTGAAAGTATGGTGAATCTGTTGTTCATATGACACATTTTGAGACTTGGTCCATAAGAGATATGGTGGTTGCTCAGTCAGGAACTCAAGGTAAGGCCACTTCCTGTAGACATCTTATGCCTTATTTTACCTCTGGTTGCTTTTCACAGATTTTCATGCTATCTGAATTGCTGACTTTTTGAAACAGTTTTCTTGGTTGTTTCATGGAAAAATTCCCATGCTCCAAAAATGCAGTCCCAAGCCTTCCAGGACTTATACTGTCAGGCACTTCAGTGAGTACTCTGAGTTTAAACATCTGAATCTTTGAAGCTCAAATTATTTACATTACTCTGTAGTTTGCTTTATGTTCCTCTTGTTATATTCAGTTTTAGGGAGCTGGGGGAGGTAGAAACTAGGGAATGAGGTAGTTCAAGTTTATGTGTAGTTTTAATTTAATTCTTTTGAGAAAAGAGGTCTTTGTTACCTGTGATGAGAAGTTGAGCAAGTAGAAATTCACGAGGGAGATATAGGATTTGGAGGACACTGCAATTCATACTATTGCTTGTCTTTGGACGTAGCCAAGAGTCCATAGGAGTCCTGAGTGTGCGTTTCCAGCTAGTCTTTCTTGTTGGGCAGGGCTAAAAGCTTCTAGGAAAGCAATTTCATTGGCCTAATTGTATCAGAAAACAATATTCATGTTATAGCAATTGGTGGGTGCAATATTTAGGGCTATGTTTCTTGCTAGAAGAGCCACATCTTAGGCCACTATATATGATGATGTGAATTAAAGGATTGACAATAGCCTCTCCAACCAAAAATATCTCTTTAGTGGTAGACGTTACAGTGTTTCAATGGACACAATCAGAGAGCTTTCCTTTGAGTTCATTTATCCAACAAACATTTACCAAATAACCCTACTATGTACCAGATTTTGTGCCAGGCACCTGGGACATAAAGATGAATAAGACCTGATCACTCCTGCTGGGAGATTCACAGTATAGTGATGGAGAGAGATAAACAAGTACATTCTGGAGCAAAATGGGGTGAGCACTTTCAAGTATGCATGTATGGAGCGCTGTAAGAGTCAGGTTAGAAAGAGCTTTTTTGTGGGAAAGGGCATTTTGAATTGGGTTTTAAGAGATGAGAAATTATTTTGTAAGTGAAGAAGGCCTAGGATGTTTATTGTTGAATGAAACTGCACTGAGTGAAGGATGTGCATGAAAGCCTAGGGTCCCAAATGTTGATTAGAGAAAGTAAAAATATATGTGTGCCTGGACCATATATGGATGGAAGTGAGTGTGGAGAATGAAGCTGATCAAATTCAGGAGCATCTGATATACTACACAGGGAGGGTGGGACTCTATCCTGAAGGTAATAGAAAACAAATTGAAATGTTTAAGCTGGGGATGGAGCTAAATGTTTATGAATTTTGTGAAAGAATATAACTCTCACAGTATAAGAGATAGTTTAAGATAGTATAAGAGATAGTTTAAACTAGAAAGAGGCTGTGAAGTGAAGCTTTTTACAATATTTTAGGTAAGAGATGATGAGGCCACAGGCTAAGGATTTCATATATCTGCCATGTGTCCTACTACTCCTTTCTGCACCATAACAGACATTACTAGTTAATCTGTTCTGTTCCCATGGTTATCCTCGAATTTTTCTCCATACAGCACATCAGGAAGCCACTGTTTATTAACATACAACATATAAACATAATAGTAATGTTTATAATGATGAAACTTGTTTATCATCTTTGTCAGAGAAGAGGAAAAGAAATAGAATGAACATGATGACTGGCAGCTTAAACGTTTAGGCTTAAAGAGAAATTTAGAAAGAAATAACTCTTTCTCTATTGGAAGGCTTAGGGGCATGGTGATACAATTAAATGAAACTAAGCTCAAAAGACACAGAACATCCTTGGGGTGGAAGATGATAATTTCAGTTTGGGTTGTGTTTTGAGATGCAGGTGCAATATTCAAGTGGAAGTACACAGGAAGTTAATAACTACAAGGTGAATATAAGACTTTCAACCAGTGTTATTCAACACCTTACCCCAGACCAGCTATGGTTCTTAGCCAGGAATGTATGTCTGGAGCTTGCAAGATATTTTAGAACTGGAAATATAGGCTTGGTATATTTTACTCTAGAATATAGATTTTGCCATTTAAGCCATGGACATCATTCAAGGAGAGGGCTATTAACTCAGAAGTCTTTTTTTTTTTAAGTGTCAATACACATGAGAATAATATTAAATTATTATTAATTTAATAATAACACAGAAAAGTATTAGCATGATTTCAGATATCTTTCTTAAGGATTATGACCTTAGGCAGTATCCTAAAATCAATGGGATATGGAAAGTGAAAAGTGGTAGAGGGTTAAAAAGGGACACAGAATGTAGATGAGTAAGCAAAAGACAGATTTCGCTCGCTTGGCAATTTTATTTGGGGTCGAGTCAATTCTTAAGGGAGGCAAGGCTTAAGAATAGTTTTGATTTGTGGCACTGTTGAATGAAGTACTTTTGCTTGGTTTTATCCATAGAGTTATGTGCATCCTAGCCTCATCTTAATATTTTTTTCCTCAATGAATAATTATATGGAAGCAACTTGGAGAGAAGACTACATAATAATATATTAAACTGGTTTGTTTTCCTTCTGATTAAGGTACACCAGAAGTTTCTCCTCTTTGTTCTTGTTAAATCAATTAACTTGGTATCTGAAATAAACCAAGTGGTTATGTTGCCCAGAGGAGAAATAGAAATGTCTAATATTCTATCATTTCATATGAAAACTATAGTACTTCTTGGTAGTTGTTTGTTTACCTAGGGCTGACTATAGGAAAACAAACCATCAGCCTTCAAAACTGAGATTTAACTTCTCCCTGACCATGACTGGTAGTGAAGTCTTGAGAGCTGTGAGGAAATGTTTTGTCTACTTGTTCCCCTCTCAGTGGCCTATAGTGTCTTGGAAGCATGTGGCAGGCATTGAAGGAACGTTTCAGCTTATTTTAAATCTCTGGTTGAAAGGAGTTGAGATACAGACATGGCAGGGTGAGCCACTTGCTCTGGCAGCACAGGCCAAGCTCACTCTTTCCATCTGTGCTCAGAAAAGCTGCAGCTCTGGGCTTTCTTGGGCTTGGAGTATTCTGTCTCTGTCCGCTGGTCTTTTCACTCTTGGGCCGGGAAGGGCATGCAACTGGAAGGGCTGTGTCTTAGTCATCTTTGGCTGCTATAACAAAATATAATAGACTGGGCAGGTTAAATGCAGGTATTTTTTTCTCACCGTTCTGGAGGTTGGAAATCTGAGATAAGGGTGCTACCATGTCTGAGTTTTGGTAAGGTTCCTCTTTCTGATTTGCAGACAGTCATCTTCTAGCTGTGTCCTTACATAATGAAGAGAGAACTGTCTCCCTTCCTGTTCTTCTAAGGACCCTAATCCTATTATGAGTGCCCCAGCCTCATGGCCTCATCTCCCCCTAATCACCTCCCAAAAGCCCCATCTCCAAACACCTTCACTTTCGGGTTAGAGATTCAACATATTAATTTAGGGGACACAATTCAGTCCATAGCAGGTTGGCTGCACATTCATAAACTTCTGGGTTTCCTGGATAGCTGGATTTACTAGGCTTATTTCATACCATGTTCTTTCCAATGTATTTACTTCTTTATTTTTTTAATTGGCAAAAATTGTTTATATTTATCTTGTATAACATGTTTTGAAGTATGTGTACACTGTGGAATGCCTAAATCAAGCTAATTAACATACGTATTATCTCACATACTTATCTTTTGTGATGAGAGCACTTAAAATCTACTTTCTTAGCAATTTTCAATAATATAATACAGTGTTATTAACTATAGTCACCACGTTGTGCAATAGGTCTCTTGAACTTATTCCTCCTGTCTAACTGAAATTTTGTATCCTTTGACCAACATCTTTGTCCCTTTCCCACCCCAGCCTCTGGTGCCCACCATTCTACTCTCTGCACCTATGAGTTCAATTTTTAGATTCCACATGTAAGTGAGATCATGCAATATTTATCGTTTTGTGCCTGGCTTATTTTAATTAACATAATGTCCTCCAGTTTCCTCCATGTTGTTGCAAATGATAGTATTTCCTTCTTTTTTATGGCTGAATAGTACTAAATTGTGTATATATGCCACATTTTCTTTATTCATCCTTTAATGGATGCTTAAGTTAATTCCATATCTTGGCTATTGTGAATAGTGCTGAAATAAACATGGGAGTCCAGATAACTCTTTGACATACTCATTCATTTCCTTTGGGTTTATACTCAGCAGTGGGATTGGTGGATCATATGGTGGTTCTGTTTTTAATTTTTTAATGAAAATCCATACTGTTTTTTATAGTGGCTATGCTAGTTTACATTTCTACCAATAGTGTGCAAGGGTTTTCTTTTCTCTACATCCTTGCCAGAAGTTGTTATCTTTCATATTTTTGAAAATATACATTCTAACTGGGGTGAGATGACATCTCATTGTGGTTTTAATTTGCATTTTCTTGATGATTAGTGATCTCAAATATGTTTTTTCATATAGCTGGTGGCAATTTTTTATGTCTTCTTTTGAGAATGTCAGTTCAGTTCCTTTTCCAATTTTATAACTGACTTATTTATTTTTTTGCTATTGAGATGTTTGAGTTCCTTATATATTTTGTACATTAACATTTTATCAGATATGTGGTTTGCAAATGTGTTATCCCACTTCTAAGTTTATCTCTTTCTCTGTTCATTGATTGTTTCCTTTGCTGTGCTGAAGCTTTTTAGTTTGATATAATCCGTTTTGTTTATTCTTGCTTTTACTACATGCGCTTTTGGAATCATATCTAAATAATCATTGCCTAGACCAACATCATGGAGCTTTCCTGTATGCTTTTCTCTAGTTCCTTGACAGTTTCAGGTTTTAAGTCATTAGTTCATTTTGAATTGACTTTTTTATCTGGTATTAATTAAAGGTATAATTGTATTCTTCTTCATGTGGATATCCAGTTTCCTCAACACCATTTATTGAAAAGACTGTCATTTTCCTATTGTGTGTTCTTGACACTTTTGTCAAAAATCAATTGACTGTAATTGTGTGGGCTTATTTCTGGGCTCTCTATCTTGTTCCACTGGTCTGTGTATCTGATTTTATGCCAGTGCCTTGCTGTTTTGATTATTATACCTTTGTAGTATATTTTGAAGTCAAGTAGTGCGATGCTTCCACTTTTCTTGTTTTTGCTCAAGATTGTTTGACTATCTAGGGTCTTTTGTGGTTCCATGAAAATTTTAGGATTTTTTTTCTCTTTCTGCTAAAAATGTCATTGGAATTTTGGTAGGGTTGCATTGAATCTGCAGCTCACTTTTGGGAGTATGGACATTTTAGCAATATTTATTCTACCAATCCATGAACATGGGATATCTTTCCATTTATTTGTGTCTTCTTCAATTTCTTCAATCAATGTTTTATAATTTTCAATGTACAGGTCTTTCACCTCCTTGGTTAAATATATTCTTAAGTATTTTGTTTTTTCTGGTAGCTATCATAAATTAAATTTTTTTATTGGTTTCTTTTTTGAATAGTTGTTAGTGCATAGAAACACTATTGATTCTTATATGATGATTTTGTATCCTGCAACTTTACTGAGTTTTTCAGTTCTAGAAGTTTTTTTGGTAGATTCCTTAGGGTTTTCTAAATATAAGGTCATGTCATCGTAACATTACCTTATATTTGGAAATAAACATGAAAGATAACAAATGTTTGTCTTAAAAGACAAGACAATTCTCTTATCTTTTAAAAACCTAAGTCAGATCTCCTTTCATCTCTACTCAGACCCCTGAAGTGTCTTCCCATCTCGCTAAGGGTAAAAGCCAATGCTCTTACATAGCTTGCAAGGCCTTTGGTGATCTGGCTCCTGAAATGCTCCCTGTGGTTCATTATTCTGCAGCCATCCTGTCCTCTCTCCTGTCCTTTAAACAATCAGGCACATAAGGCACCTCCCTAGCACCTCAGGGCCTTTGCACTGGTTGCTTGTTCTGCCTGGAGCACTCAGATGTACATAAGGCTTGCTCTCTTTCTCCTTCAAGTATTTGATCAAATATCACTTTCACACCTAGGCTAGGTGTGAAATACCCTACTTAAAATAAAATTGTTGCCTGCCCACTTACTGGTCTGCTCAAACTAGACACCCTGCTTTATTTTTCTCCATATGACTTACCAGAGTCTTACAAACAAATCTTTATTTATTTTCTTTATCATCTGCCTAGCCCCTTTAGAACAAAAGCTCTATCAGGGAAGAAATTTTAGTCTGTTTGGCTCAATGTGGTTTCCATGTCTAGACTCTAGGTAGGGCCTGACACAGGTATTCAATAAACATCTGTTGAATAAATAAATTTTCTTTCTGTGGCAAAGAAGGGAGTCCCTGGGGATATGGTAGAGCTGGAATTGCCCCGTTAAATCCTTTTCATTTCATGCTTTTCTGTTCTGCGTTATGCTCCACTTTGGAATAACTCAACTAAATAACCATTAGGTAGAAGACCAACCTTACATAGTGTTTTAGAAATATCTATCCCCCAAATGAATTACAGACTCCCAAACATCTCCCTGTGGGCCTGCCAAATGCCCCAAATAGTCGTTCCAGCATATTTATCCAACTGAAACTGCCTTGTTGAGAACACCAGTGGTAAAAATAATGAGGAACATTTGTTCAGTGTTCACCACGTGCCAAACACTGGAGTAAGCACTAATGTGCATTATTAGCTCATTTCCGATAATACTCATTTTACAGTTGAGAGACTGAGAGTTAGAATTGGAAGGGAAGGGGATTTGTTTGGGAGAAGAATGTCCCAGGGCAAGGTACAGCAAATCTGAAAGTTGAGAGGAAAGTGAGAGTACTGAAAGATATCTAGAAAGGTGGAAGTGGAGAGTGCATGAGAAATGAGTCAGGTTGAGGATGGAAGAATCATAGTTATACAGGCTTGTGGTTCATCAGCTTAGAAGTTTCTACATAAATATCTTGGTCAATATTTCACCAATTTTTAGACTCTTAAGTCCAAGAAATTCTAATCTATCATTTTAGTCCTTCCTCCACTTTACTGGAAGTTTGTCAATTGTCTTCACGTAAAGAATTTATTTTCTTCCTGGCATCTCTAAAACTAAGGAAAAGCAGGTTCTCTTTTAAAAAAACAATATGTTTTCCCACCCAGTATGCTCATATTTTTGTTTTTGCTGATTGTCAGATACTTTTGCTTTATAAACAAAAGCTACTGAATTCATAGTTATTATTCTGCTTGGTTCTGCTCCAAAGTAATTAAATGGAACCTGGTGTCAGAAAAGTTTACATGACAATGTATTTACTAGGAATATTCCTTCACTCTAAGATCAAACAGGAAAACTAAAGGCAGTAATTTTTATCAGATTGCAAATATCTGAAGCAGTGGTTCAGGGAGGAATTGGAGAAAACCACAATTTAAGTCATAAAAAACTATACTATTTACATAAATAAAATCATTCTAGAGTATTGCCTATTTATAGCAAAGGTTTTATTTTTTTGCCATATGAGATGAGTTGATAATTAATCTGTATATATTTTTGTTGGCAGTTTCTTTAGAAAAATATGACAAAATATAAAGTATTACAAAATAAATATAAAAGGTCTACAAAATTGCAACATATTTATTATAAGCTGAAAATATAATTCTTTTTAATACTCCAGAAGACATTATCAGACATTTACCAAATTAACATGATAGTGAAGTTTTAATGTAAACTATTAAAAAATAGACAGCAGGTAGATAGAGCTATATCATTTCCCTGACGATAAGTTATATCATGAAGAAAATGCAAGGCTGGGTGTGGTGCCTCATGCCTGTAATCCCAGCACTTTGTGAGGCCAAGGTGGGCAGATCACTTGAGGTCAGGAGTTCGAGACCAGCCTGGCCAACATGGTGAAACTCCGTCTCTACTAAAAATACAAAAATTAGCTGGGCCTGGTGGCATGCGCGTGAATAATCCCAGCTACTTGGGGGCCTGAGGCATGAGAATCACTTGAACCTGGGAGGTGGAGGTTGCAGTAAGCTAAGATTACACCACTGTACTCCAGCCTGGGTGATAGAGCAAGACCTCATCTCAAAAACAAACAAATGAACAAACAAACAAACAAACAGACAAACCGAAAAACAAAAAGTAAAAAAGAAAATGCAAATTAAAAGAATGAGATACCTTAAAAAGAATAAAATCATATTTTTGCAGCAACATGGATGAACCTGGAGGCCATTACCTTAAGTGAAATAACTCAGAAACAGAAGGTCAAATACTACATGTTCTCATTGTAAATGGAAGCTAAATAATGAGTACATATGAACATAGAGTGTGAAATAATAGACATTGGAGACACAGAAGCTGAGAGGGTGGGATGTGGGGAGGTGGATGAGGGAAGATAAATACTTAATGGATGCAATGTACATTATTTGTGTGATGGTTACACTGAAAGCCCAGACTTCACCACTATGCAATATATCCACGTAACAAAACTGCACTTGTACCTTTTAACCTTAAACAAACAAAAATCTGAAGGAGATAACACCTCACATCTGTTAGAATGGCTATTTTGAAAAAGAGATGAAAGATAATAAGTGTTGGTAAGGAGTCAGAGAAAAGGGTCAGTTCTCAAGATTCATTTATTCATTCATTTAACAAGTATTGAATGCCAGTTATATGCCAGGCACTAGTATAGCCACTACAGTTAGTAAAGTAAAATTTAGTGGTCATTGACTCTAAATTCTGGTAGAGAAAAACAGACAATAAACAAACCAATAAATATATATCAAATATCAGATGATAATTTCTAAACATTAGGGGACAGAATATATGGGTTGAAGATGTTGCTGCAGAAGTTATTTATCAGAGGACAAAAATCAGATTACCAACCAAATGGCTAACCAGGCAGCTAGCAAAGAATGTAATGTAGTATTTGTGGCTCTATTACAAGTCTGGTGACCTCTGTTCTATTTTCATCTCATACTCAATGTCTGACCCTGGGTACATAATTTTTTTTGAGACCCGAATTATTCAATTGTCAAGGAGAGGGTTGTGTAAGTCGGTCCTTGAGGCCTTCTCTGGCTGTGCATTTTCGGCTCTGTCTGAAATTGAATGAATGCTTAGCTGTAGACAGACAAAGTACTCAGAACCCTGTGCACTTAGTTAAGAAATCAGGTGAGAGGGGAGACTAAAATAGAATACAGTAGTTGTTATGCTTGTAGTTAAATACAGGATCCCAGTTCTCCTTCCTTAGGCTGAATAATGGTCCCCAATGATATGAAGTCCTAATCCCTAGAACTTGCAAATGCTGCTTTATTTGGAAAAAAGTGTCTTTGCAGATGTAATTACATTAAGGATATTGAGTTAGGGGGATTATCCTGGATTATCCACAAGGGCCTTAATGCGGAGAGAGACTGGACACACACAGATGAGAAGACCATGTGAAGAAAGGTCTGAAGATGCTGATCTTGATTCGAATGAGGAGGGGACAATCCAAGAAATGCCCACAGTGACCAGGAGCTGGAAGAGGCAAAGAATTAATTCTCCCCTAAAGCCTTCAAAGAGAGCATGGTACTGCTAACACCTTGGTTTCAGCCTAGTGATACTGATTTGGGGTTTTTGGCCTCCAGAGCTGTAAGTAAATAGGTCTGTGTTGTTTCAAGCCATCACATTTGTGGTAATTTGTTATAGCAGGTTTGAGAAACTAACACAGTAGGACTAGTGCTTCCCTGTGCAAGTTAGATGTAGCCATGTGGTTGCTTTGACTGATGCCATGTGAGTGGAAGTGATGTGTGTCTTTAGGGCAAATGCCTGCTTTTCCGTGCTCTCTTTTCCATTTGGTGATGGAAAGTTTGGAGATGATGGCTGCCTTGTTGTCCTGGTAGATTAGAGTTCTCCAGAGAGAACCAATAGGAGACATATGTATGTATGTATAATCTGGAGAAAAGGGTCTTTTATATAAAATTATAAATAATACATATTTTATGTATTACATATATTAATTTATAGGAATTGGCCTTTGTGTTTGTGGAGGCTCAGAAGTCCTATGCTCTGCTGTCTGCAAGCTGGAGGGCCAGAAACCTGATAGAGTAATTCAGTCTGAATCTGAGGCCTGAGAACTGTGGGGTGCAGTGTGGGGAGGCTGATGGTTTAATTTCCTGGTCCAAATCAGAAGACCTGAGGATGAGGCATATGAATTCTCAGGGCAGGAGAAGAAGAATATCCCAGTTCAAAGAGAGGAGAGTGAATTCATCCTTTCTCCACATTTTCATTTTATTTTTGCTCTCAACAAATTGGATGATGACTGCCCACATTAGTGAGGGTGATCTTTACTCAGTCTACCAATTCAAATGCAAATCTCTTCCCAAAACACCCACACAGACATACCTGGAAATAACGCTTTACCAGCTATCTGGGTGTCCCTTAGTCCTGCCAAGTGGACTTACAAAATTAACCATCATGCTTGGGTCTCTGAGTGACCATGTTGAAAAGAAGTCCCTTGTTGATTTATAAAGAACATAAGTGTGACTGCAAAATTAATCTTTGTGGTTTCAAGCTCCTGAGACTTGGGAATTGTTTTGCAAGCCTCTCCTAGCTGGAGGCAAGGAGGGTGATTGGCTGCTGTTGAAACATTTCCAGTAACACTTTGTTGTACCTCTTGCTCTTTGATGGTCCTGTGGTCCCTGGAACCTCTCCTCTGGCATCCCAGTGAAGCCAGGACAGTCACAAATCATTACCTCCATATCTAGCATCCCATGTCATGATAATGCGTAATTCAAGGTTCTGTAGTCAAATACGTGGAGAAATGCTGGGCTATTCCAGGTGAAATGGTTTAATCTTCTTATAAGACTTCTCAGAGGCTTCCGCATACAGTGCGGCTCTATAGGATGAGGATATAGTGTGTGATGTTTCAAATCTCTTTTTGTCTGAGTGAAGCAGATCCCAGGTGAAACTAGCTCCTTATTGAATTGGGCCATGACACTTCCCGTGTGTATCATTAACATACCACATTCCCTCAACTGACCCAGGGGCAGCATAGGTGTAGGATAGCTTTAACGTGTCTTCCTGTTCAGTATGAGATGGACTGTATTAGATTGTTAGGATAGCAGGTTAATGCATAACTTGTAGACTATTACCTGACAGATGAGGAGGGCAGGCTTTGGGTGCAATGGTGGAGTGATTTGCCTGAGTTTTCCTTATTCCCTGCATTTTCCCCTTTAAGCCTGCCCCAAAGCCTGATTGTTCGAAGGATGCATCCAAGGGCTTGAACTTGTAAGACCTCCTTTCAGCTGTTATTTTGATTTTGGATGGATTCCACCTCTCAATTGTCTCAGATATTTTTCCATCTCTGCAATGGTTGAGATCCCAACCCTAGAGTTCTTGGAGCTCACAGGCACTAAGAAACAGGTCCCTGCTTTTTATTACCCATAGTCCTTGGAAAGACTTAAAGTGTTCTTTTAACATTCAAGACCACGTGAATCTTTATGAGAAAAAAGAATGTTTGCCAAAATGAAGAATCAGCATAAAAGTTCAAGTGACCTGACTAATAAAAAAAATAAATGAGTAAAAAAGGGACTTGACTGGTCCCACACTTTGTGGAGCCTGGCAAAGAAGTCCGTTCTTATTGTTGAGTACCTGTTGTAAATTTCAAAAATGGGCTCCAATTCTTCACCACTCCCCAGATCCTCTCCCTTTATGGAGCCCTTCCCCTTGGTGTGTTGTTCTGATTCCTCCTTCACTCTGACCTCAGCCATGTGGTTTGCTGTGGGCCAGTGGCACACCAGCTCTGTAGTTTCCATTGTTATAAGTGTTGTTGCTAATATTCAGAATCACTAGATAAGAAAAATCCTTAAATGATGTACTTTTAAATCAAATGGGAAAGGGAAGAATTCCTGCTCTAAATTTTGAGAGTATATAAACTTTTAAAAAGGATGCAGATTCTACCAAAAACCTAAGCCCATGTAAGAGGAACTGGAGGAAGAAAAGGAAGTTGAAAAGTGCTGCTCATGAAGACAAAGGAGAGGGGAGTAGACTGGGCAGGTAGACCACAGGCTCCCCCAAGGCTCATGTTTACCTGCCAACCTGCACAAATGGTAACCAAAGATACAATGTTGGATTCCATATATTATATTGTCATGCATGGAATTATCTTGCCTTATTTCATCTGGTAGGGAAAGAGCATGTCTCTATGTTCCTTGAAAGACAGAAGAGTTTTTGTTGGGGGAAGGTTCTAAAAGGCATTTTTTGAGGACACTTTTAAGTAAAACCACGGGTCAGGATTTTGTTTTTCAAATAACACTGACTGAGGGAGTTCCATTTCTCCATCCTTTCTTGAATTATGTCCCCTCCTCACCACCACTGTTGCAAAATAAGGTGTGGGAAATGAGGTTGTAGATGTTCCCTTGAAAAATATCTGTCTGTTTCTTAAGAAACCATCACATTCCTTTTTCACTTCAACCTGAGATTATACCAAAAGTATGCCCATCTTTAAAATGTACATAATGGCCCAGATGTTCATTTACTGTTTTCCCCTTTTATCTTTCATTATGTTGTTGTTTTGGGGTCATAAAACCTTAATGCTTTGGTTTAAGTGGCAGCTAAATTTAGAAGTACCTTCTGCTGGATTTGATTCCAAGTTCACAAAATTAACTTTTCATTATATTTATGCCTAGACACTGATTTTATTCTCCATTTGTCAGTTATTTTTAAGGACTGAATACTAAGTATGTGAAGTGTGACATGAAATTATGAGATTACTGTTTCAAGAGGTAAACTGAATTTGAACATGAGAATGTCATATTCTCTGGAAGTCGGGTGCCATTTCAGTAATACCATAATTGTTCAAAAGACTTTCAGATTCCTTTCTTACATTGCCTTCTGGTCTGACTTACTAACTTTAAAAACAAGGGATAAATTTTTGTAGACACTTGCTTGATAGCCCCCTGTAGCTTTCCCTACTAGAGTGTCATATGTGTGAGTGAAGCAGATTGATTTCCAGACCAGCCCATTTTAATTGTGAATATGACTAAGCAACTTCAATTGACACCATGTGGAACAGAAGAATCACCAAGCAGAAACTTGCCAGAATTCTTGACCCACAAAAGTAAGAATTACAATAAAATGGTTGTTGGTATAAGCCAGTAAGCTTTAGGGAAATTTATTATGCAGGAGTGAGTAACTGGAAAAGACTCCTGAAAACAAATAATTGCTAGATGTTCATTTTCTGGGTTATCTGACTTAAAATGGTTTATTCCTTAGTCAAGACCTATGTGTCATTGGTTCATTTTTCATATCTACTGGCAAGATCATTGTGAGACTCAGAGACACTTGTCTCTGTAGACTGCCTGACACATAGGTGGTCAATTGTGTCCATCCACATAGGCACTGCCTCATGCCAGATATAGTAGTACCTGGCATGCAGTTCACTGCCATATCCCTAGTACCTAGTACCCTACATCTTTCCGTGGGATGCAGACAAGATATGAACAAAGGACTATATGTTATTTCAGTTGGAAATAAGTGGAGAATACTGAAGCTGGACAAGGGGACTAGAATCTTGGGGAAGGTTTGAAAGGGGCAGGTAGAGGGCCCTTGTCATTTTAGAACAAGCAAATTTTTCTCTGATAAGATGACATGTGAGCAAGGATCTGAAGAAATTATGAGGGTCTGGAGAAAAGCATTCCTGACTGAGGGGACAGCTAGTGCAAAGGCCCTAGGGCAGGAGTGGGCTTTGCATGTGCCAGGACAATATGGAGACTGTCATGGTTAGAGTGGAGTGCAAACAGGGGAGAGTCACAGTAGTTTGTTTGGAGAGAGACCAGGGACTAAGTCATCCAGGGTCTTGTGGTCACTGCAGTGGCTCTCACTCTGGGTGAAATTGGTACCAATGGAGGCATGGAGTACATGAGTCATACATGTGGTGGCTGTTATTTTTCATTACTAGAATTACCTGTTAGCAGATGATAGGTCTAGAATTAGGCCATGAGTCCATTTAGCTTCCCAGTCCATGCTTTGACATTCAACAGTGCTGTCTTGTTACTTGTGATGTCTGTGGTCTCAGAGTCTTTGTAGTATAAAAGTATTTCCACTCTACAAGAGTTTACCATGGAAGATAAAGAAAGAACCTGAGATTCTAAAGACCCTTTTACCCCTCAGGACTGTGGTATTTGCCAACCTGTGAGTTTTCTCAGCCTCTGTTTATCCCTACTGTTCTTCACTCTCGCCCAGTTTGCAGGAAGAATTGAGAAATAGATAGACTTCTCCCAAAGGCAAAGAATTGTTCTTGTAGAAAGTTTGAGGTTTGTTTTTTTTTTGTTTTTTTTTTCCCTGCCCTTCTTCCTCTTCCTGGGACTAGAAGAATATCTAGATGAAGAATATCTTATTTCTCAAAGGGGAAACGGTAATGATATTTGGCCCAAATAACCTTTCTTGGCCTTGCTACCTCCACTGAGCTCATCATAGGAGGACACAATTTACATAAGAAATGGATCTGTAATAAATTCCCCCATGAATTCCTTCCAGCAGCATGCAAACCTTTTTAGTTCCACGGTGTATGCTCATATAATGATCCTCCACCTGGCTCGGGACCTTTTTATGTGGGAACATTAAACTAATTTTGCTCGGAATGTGGGATGGTTTCTCAAGATGGCGCACCTGATTCTAAATCGCAGTTCACAAGGCTCTTTGGGAAGATGGATGGATCCCTGGAGGCTCTTTAGGCTTTTCGTTGCCCTCAGAACTTCTCTCAGAGCCCAGCTCATCTCTGAAAACCTTCTGCTTCACATTTGGTATCCCTGTGACAGCCACCAAATGATTGGGTAGGGTCAAGAAGTCAACTGACTTCCTCATATGCTTCTGCCATCACTCCATGCCTGGGTGGGGGTGGGAGCCAGCTGAGGTGCCTTGGGCTTCTGTAAGGGTGTGAGAGTGACTGGGATACTGATGGGATTAAAATATCAGTTAGAATTCTTTGCTGGGAATGGGTTAAATGGCACATTCCACGAGTTGCTTTTGTCTGGTAGCAGTGAAACTGAGTGATATGATCTCTCCTCCATTGTTTATGACATGAGGATATGCCCTCCTTCTGGAAACAAGCTGATTCTTAGAGGTACATAGAATGGTGCTACTGGGAGACCTAACAGGGGGTTAATTACTGGGGTGCTGTGAATACAGATGACGTACATTAAAGTATTTCATCTGTCAGCCACCAAATGCTACTCTGTTCAGAAGCTGGGGTGAATCTGAGGGAAGCTTGGCATGAAAGGTCTAACTTAATGAAAAGAATCTAAGAAAACATGAAAGTATTATGTTTGCAACTAGAGAAAAAGCTAAACTAGGGCCTTGTGGTGTTTGTTGCCTAAATGGTAACTCCTGCTGCATTCTTAACTTTCAGAAAACCTCAGCTGAATCTAAATCTCCTGCTTATGCTTTGTGGAGTATCTCAGCTTAAAGCAAAGCCACATTATCCTGCTTGATATAGCTGGGATGATTGCGGGGTTATGAGTGTAGTCAGAAAACCCTGGCATAAAAGAGATTTTAAATGAACAGATGAATAGAGCAATCAAAGGGCCATCCAATCAGATCTAAGCAGATTAGAACTTCATGCAGCCTCAGACAGAAATAGATAGAGAGTGCTCTGTGACATATCAAAGTCACTCATCTGAGATGCTCATGTTGCCCTGACCGTCAAAAGCTGCTCTCAAGGCTGACTTCAGCTCCATTTTCACAGGCATCAGTCAAATAGTCTCCATGGAATGGGATCCTGACTTTTAGTATTGCTGCAATTTGTCTCTTACTGTTTTTCATTTAAAAGTATTTCTATGTTTAGGTTTGGATCAAGCAGTTTACAATTATTATTAGGATCATTTTCCATGTCTTTTACTTACTGTTTTTTATTTAAAAGTATTTCTATGTTTAGGTTTTAATCAAGCATTTTATTTTTCAAAATGCTTTGATAAAATTTCATTTCAAAAATTTAGCAATTTTTATCACAAACATTTTCCTTACTATTTGTCCCATTAAGTGTGTATGCCTTCATACTCACTATAACTATTTTTTGAAGTTTTGTTTTATATTGCCAATATTATTAGATTTTATAGGTTTTTCAAGGCATTAGCTATGTCTTATGGTATTTTTTCTTTCATAAATAAGCCATTAATTGATTCATGTGAATTCCTGAAATAAGTATAACAAAAAACTTTTATATTATAGTTTAATATTAGAGTTTTATATTATAGTTTAAAATATGTGGATAGGTGGAGCTTAGAGTTCATAAATCCAGACAACCCTGGCCTCAGTTATGAACCTTAATGTCTACCTATTCTGATATTTTTAACAGTATGGAATTCTTAACTCTGCCCAATGGATGAACCACTAAAAACCACAGATAGTTGTTATGCACAAATGCAAGCCAGGGTTGCTGGACATTTTCATTATTTAAGAAAAGGTAGAAATCAAGAATTTTGACTCAAAGTACCTGGAATTAAAATTTGATGTTTACTTCAATTATTTTTTAAAACACCGTATGGACCAAACAAGATTTGTCTGTGGGGTACTGTGGGCCTCTATATTGTGACCTTTGGTGGGGTATGTTGGAACAAACATCAACTTAATTTTCAATTTAGGAAGTGATATGGTTTGGCTGTGTTCCTACCCAAATCTCATCTTGTATTGTAGCTCCCATAATTCCCATGTGTTGTGGGAGAGGTCCAGTGGGAGATAACTGAATCATGGGGGCAGTTTCCCCCATACTGTTGTCGTGGTAGTGAATAAGTCTCACGAGATCTGATGGTTTTATAAGGGGAAACCCCTTTTGCTTGCTTCTCATTCTCTCTCTCCCCTGCCACCATGTAAGATGTGACTTGCTCCTTCTTGCCTTCTGCCATGATTAAGAGGCCTCCCCGGCCATGTGGAACGGTGAGTCAATGAAACCTCTTTATAATTACCCAGTCTTGGGTATGTCTTCATCAGCAGCCTGAAAACAGACTAATACAGTAGGCAAATTAAAAAATTGCAGCAGAGCAAGGGAGAGACCCTTTCTAATGAAAAGCAAACTTAAGAGTATCTAAATGATATTCATGAACCATAGGAACTAAGTAAATACCTAGGAAAGGTGATTACTGTATTATCAGGGTGTCTCTGTTAATTTCTCAATTACCCTAATATGTGTAATTACGACTGGGAAGGGGGAGAGAAGGAATAAGCCAAGTAATAACCCTGATCATGGCATTTTCTTTAAAAGCTCCATTTTGACCCATATAGCTTTTGAGCTGTCTTCTCTAAATAGTTCAACACTTAATCAGGTAAATAGATGGTGGATCCATCTAGTGAACTAACAGTATAATAAAACATTTGCTCGTGATCATTTATAGTTAAGGTTACTAGCTGAGGCACAGGGTTGTTTTTCTCAAGCCACTAATCATTAGTAAATAGAGATAACTCTGTTGCCTGAGGCTGGATTGGAGATTTACTCCGATGTAGACCCTGCTAGTCGCTTACCCAATATGCATCTTTCCATTCTTCATTAGTACCAGAATGGGGATTTTTGGGTAGAAGGATAGTAATGTGTCCAGAAAATGAACAAAAACCAAACAAAAGAAACACTGTACTTCTACTTCTTGCCTCTCGAGTGGTCATGTGACTTGCTCTGGGCAACAAGAAGTCAGGAGAAATTGCTGGATGAGGCTTGTAGAAAATGTTTTTAAAAGGAGACAGATTCACCTGACATGTGCCCTTTGTCTCTCATCTGTCTTCTACTTTCTATTTGGAACCCGGACATGATAGTGATATAATATTTGTATCAATTTATTTCCTGGTACACCTCTCTGATATTTTTTCCTCCTACATTGGTTGTCTGCACCTTTTGGTTTTCCTCTTCCTGTGGCCCTGCTTTTGTAAGACTACTTTCCTCAGGGAGAAGCGAATGTTTTCAGTCTTTTTTTTTTTTTTTTTTTTTTGAGACGGAGTCTCGCTCTGTCGCCCAAGCTGGAGTGCAGTGGCCGGATCTCAGCTCACTGCAAGTTCCGCCGCCCGAGTTTACACCATTCTCCTGCCTCAGCCTCCCGAGTAGCTGGGACTACAGGATGTTTTCAGTCTTACTTATAGAATGGTTGATCACAAATTGATTATTATAGGTAAATCGTGACCATAAACACAGACTTCTGTGACTGCATACAGAGACAGGCTCCTTCTTTGCAGTACTGATCAAGACTGTATCCCACACAGCCAGGAATTCTGTTGGATTCAACTCCATGTGACTACCATTAAAAAAGAAAAAAAAATCATGTTGTGTTTATGATAGCATCAATATATTATGAAGTTCATTTCTGAAAGCTCATTCCTCAAAACCTCCATTTTGATCGTGCCAATAAGTACCTAATCTTCTAAACCTCTGCTTATAATTTTACACATTGATGACCAGTGGAATATTGCATGAACCAAGTTCTGGCAATCGATATTTGCAAACAGTGTCTCTCTTCACTTTCCTGTTCATCGGTTCTGGACACTGCGGGGCATGTTTGTATTGACAGCCTTGGGCCCTCATCTCTGTGTTCCTGTGTTGGGTCAGGTGGTAGTGTGGACTGTGGGAGAATTCCCGACAGTTGCACCTATACCAGGATGGCTAAAATATCTAGACACGGAAATGACTGTAAATCACAAATATGTCTATGTGACCCAAAGAACATCCATGCATATGTTAACTTCCCTTTCATCAGATCCCCAAAATGTCAGTGATCACACAGACTCACCTGACAGGAGGGGAAATGTGACAGAGGCATAGCTAGAGAGGAAACAGATAGGACCCTTGCCCTACTACAGTGAACATAGGATGCAAATTTTAATTGTGACTTATGACATGTCGACACAAAGGCTGGACCCCTCCTGGGGCCTTGGAAGACAACTGTGCAACTGAGTGTAAGCTTTGTTAGCTTCCGGGTAAATTTGCCTTTGCTAAAAACTTGCACTGACTTTAGACATGTCTGCTTTTAGGGGTAGTGTCCTAATTAATATCAGTGGGAAAATAAATTTCTGTCCTGCTATCTTCTCACAGATACACCTGTGGGTAGACAGCCAGAACAAATTATACATTTTAAAAGCATTTTGTTTTTTAGTTCTATGCCACTAAAAGGTAGGCTTGAAGGTAAGAAACTATGTTTTAGCTAAGAATACATACCCATATTTAGACAATAAACAGAAGGGACTGAGTATAGAAGCAAAGAAACAAACTATCCTGCATAATAAAGAGGGAAGCATTTACATTATCACTGTGGAACAAACCATCCCAGACATGGTGGCTTAGAATACAAAGTTATTTATTCTCTTTTGTGATTCTGTGGGTTGACTGAACTCATCTTGGAAGTTCTGCTCTGTGTGAGGTCAGCAGGGGCTGTGTCATCTGGAGGCACAACGGTGCCAGCACATCCAGCTTGGTTTACTCACACGGTGGCCAGTTGATGCTCCCAGATGGGAACTCAGCTGGGGCTGTTGGCCATAGTATCTTGGCCTTCTTCCATGTAGCTTGTCTGCATTGGATAAGGTTCTTACACCATGGTTTTCAGAGGTTCTAAGAGAGAGTGTTGGAACAAAAATGGGAAGTGTAGTTCTTTTAGGGCCCAGTTTTAGAAAATGATATAGCGTATTTCCAAAACATCATATGGATCAAAGGTAATCACAGTCCAACCTCGATTAAAGGAGGGGAGGAACAGACTCCTCTTCTTGGTGGGATGAGTGGTAACAAATTTGTGGCCACCACAGGAGATAAAGGGATCCAAAGGTTTGCATTCATATAGCGTCATCACTTATATCTGGATTATAAAAATAGAAATAAACGAAGATAAGACAATGCCTAACACATAGTAAAGGCCTAAAAATTGTTCATTGATTTAGAATTTATGGGCCTACAACTTTTAATGTACGTGATCTTACATTTTAGCTTCTTGAAAATGTTTATATTTTCAAATATTCTGTTCTAGGCTGAGCAAAGTGGCTTATGCCTATAATCCCAGCACTTTTGGGAGACTGAGGTGGAAGGATCGCTTGAGTCCAGGAGTTCAGGACCAGCCTTACAATATAGCCAGACTCCATTTCTACAAATAATAATAATAATAATAGTAATAAAATTAGCTGGGTGTGGTGGCACATGCCTGTAGTCCCAGCTACTCAGGAGGCTGAGGTGGTGGTAGGATCGCTTGAGCCCAGGAGTTTGAGGTTGCAGTGAGCTATGACTGTGCCAGTGCACTCCAGCCTGGGTGATACAGAGAGATCCTACCTCTACAAAAACAAAAACAAAAACAAAAACAGAACAAATATTCTGTTCTAGTCTCACAGCATCCATCAAATAAAATCCTTCATTTTGCTCAGAATATCTGATAACTGTAGTTATAGATCATTTTTCTATGGTCTTGATTCTATAGATATAAGGGATTTGGGTTTTGTGGGATAATTTAGAGGCCCCTTTGCTTTCTTTTACTTTTCTTTGCTCCATTAGCTTTTGTGGATGGTGGTGGGAGAGATGGTCTCTATGGCGAGGTCTCCTCTAGCCCATAGGCTCAAAGGCAGTTTTCCAGTGTGAGATAATCTGCCACAAGAGGTGAACAATATCACCATGAGAGTGTTATCCCCAACCATAGCACGTGTTTGCCTCACACCACAGATTCTGACAATTAAGAGGGTGGAAAACCAGTTTTCCAAAAACGAAAAAGTTTGAACAGTAGAAGAGGGAAATAAGGGGCTTGCTCGTCCACATGAAATATTAGCTTGAACACAAGAGGAAGCCACGAGAACCATAAAGATGAGGTGGGAATAAAAACCCCTGATGCATGCACAACTCACCTGGGATTAAAACCCAAGGCCATCCTGGAACCTGATATAACCATTCCTGTTGTAATCTAAAGCCTTGTCAACATATTGCAGGTGCACACCACATGACCAGGTGGGGAAAAAAGAGGCGAAGCCAACTGGGAAGAGATGTGTCAGTTTCATCTTCATAATACATATATCCCAAGGTGCATGTGTGCATCTGGTTTCTATTTCAGAACTTTTTACTAGTAGCTTTACAAAAACCGGGGCAGACAATTCTGTGAGTTAAGGAGACCATATGTTAACGAGGGGTTGGGAGGGACGTGGCAGTGTTGCTGAGGGACCTAGTGGGGCTGCTGGGGACCAAGAGAAAGAACCCAAGGGACCTAGGAGGGGGTACTCAGACTTGAGGTTGGGCCACCTAAATGGTCATATGTTGCTTGGCAATGCTAAATCTTCAGAGTCCAAATAATTTTGAAGACACAAATTTTAAAAAAATTGTTTTGAGGCTGATTGCATTTTGGACACAGTGAAAATCCTTTTCTGATGTGGAACAGATTGAATTCTAGAGCTGGAAGGGACTTTAGGGTCATTCCAGTCCCAATCTTCATTGACAGGCGAATCCCTCTTGAAGGTCTTATGTGACAAATGGGATATTAGACCTGCCCAAGGTTACAGGATTTGTGTTAGAGGCATCGCAGAGACCCATATTCATGAGCCAATCCAGGAGTCTTTTCTTAAATATATTCTGCCCTTATGGAGCACTAATCTCATGAAAGTGTGAAGACCCCTCAAGTCCCAGGTTCCTGGGCCACTGCTCTCCCTCTGATGATCAACTAGAGGGAGTTTGTCCAGTGGTCTTTGCTGAAGATCACAGTTGGAACATTTTTCTTACTGTTAGGTAAAGAGATGCCATAATGATACTGTTGCTGTAAGTCCTTCTCAATGGTTTGGCCACACAGGAATTTATTAATTTTCTTCTGGAAAGCTATTGTCTCCACTTTTATAAAGTGGTACCTGGGTCCCCCCTACTGCCATCAATACGCCAGTGCATCCATAGAGTTACTTATGATCTCTTAATCCGTTCTCATTTATTCATTAATTTGTTGGAGAAAGCTTTATTAAGGACTTATTTTAGGTAAGGCACCATGATGGATCCTATAGGGGCAAAATATAAAAGGGATATAAACCCCCAACTCAAGAAATAGACTGCTTAGTAGGGTTGAAAATGTAATACTTTTTTTTTTTTTTTTTTTTTTTTTTTAGGAAATATGTTTAGTCAAAAATGATGATAGGAGTTTGGTTTTACAGCTGAAGTTTTTGATCTGGGCCTTAGTTGGGTCAGATTTGGTTGTGGAAGAGGGAGAAGAGGCATCTAGATGGTGGAGGCTAGGTGAGTAAGGGCACTTCTTTGTCTATTTCGTTCTCATCTTTAGAAGCTGGGGTCTTGAAGAAGAGAATGACTGGGGTGCTCCTCTGCTATTGCTACCCCTGTCAACAGTTCTCCCAACTCTTTCACTAACAAGATGATAATTTTTTTTGAATTTCTCTTTCCTCTCCTTTCATCCTCTCTCTGACATTTTGATTGGGTATCAGAAGAAACTGGGAAACAAATTAACTGTTTCTTAATACTTACCATCACATTATCATCAGAATCTCTAAGTGTCCCATTAAAAAAGAAAAGGGACCACTCATGCCTTGTAAATGTCAGACTAGACTCTTTCCCCTAAAAGCATCTACTCTTGTAGTCTCTGAGGCTTTTCCCATTTTCTGCTTTGTTTCATTTTTCTTGAAACTTCCATGATATGCTTTTGAACATCTAGCAAACTCAGAAACATAGGACTGCTTCTCTGAGTGGGGAAAGTCCAGGGAACTCCTTTATGTTGTCCCAGTGAGTTCAAAAGGGCCCATTTCACTTTTTCTGGAGGGACACCCAGGTGAAACCTTCAAGTGATGTGCCAGGGAGCAGCAGGCCCTGACGTGTGCTTATTCTTTTGGCAGTGTTGAGCTGACGTGAGCATCTGTCAGGGCTGCTTTTTTATGACTCCCGCTAGACAGCTTGAAAAGAGATGAAAAGGTTTATTGGATCTGAGGAAGAAAGTGGTCAGGAAAGAGCATAAGGTGGGTGGGGCTCCTTGCAGATCTGAAGTTCCCTTCTGATTTCTCAGAATGCATGATTGTTTTTGCTAGCCAAGTAAGGTATGTGGTTTGTATTCTCTCTTTCTCTTTCTCTCTCTGGGCCATCTTTGTGAAATACCTTAAAAATCTCTTGCCTTATATCTGTCTGTTTTTCAGGACCTGGAGTCAGCCTGTGAGCCACCTTTTTTGGTATTTCCAATGGCAGCAATCTCCTTAGCCCTGTGTTTTTGGAATCCTTTCTGGAAAATGCAAGAGGAAGAGGAGATGATGATTTAAGTGTTACTTCAGTCTTTGTGCAAGCCCCCTACCCATCTCTTAGAACTTCTTGAAGCTGTTTGCTTTTTGTCTTCTGTAGCTAACAGTACTTCTTTGGACTCTGTGGCCTAAGGCCTGTTTTTGATGCTTGTTTTAACCAAATTTTACCTATCTAATGACTTGGTCTCTACCTAAAGTCTTAGTCTTTTTCTAGGCTCTAAAGCCAATCCAGTCTTTGACTGGTTTAACTTGTTTCTCAAAATAAGGTATTTTTGTTGCCATTTGAGATCTGACTCTGTGACTCAATTTTGTTCATTCATTTGTTAATTTAGCAGATATATACTGACTACCTACTAGTCTCAGACATTGTCCTAGTGTCTGGGAATATGGTAGGGAAAAAAGCAGACAAAATGCATATCTTCAAGGGAGGCCACATGGCAGCTCAGTAAGCAAGTGAATTATGCATAGAGTGACGACTTAGATGGTGTATTAGGCCATTCTTGCATTGCTGTAAAGAAGCACCCAGGACTGGGTAACTTATAAAGAAAAGAGGTTTAATTGGTTTATGATTCTGCAGGTTGTATAGGAAACATGGTCCTGGCAACTGGCTGGCTTCTAGTAAAGCCTCAGGAAGTTTTCATTTATGACAGAAGGTGAAGTGGGAGCAGGCACATCACATGGAGAAAGCAGGAGCAAGCAGGGGGTGGGAGTGGGGATGTGGGTGGGGGTGGTGCCACACACTTAAATGACCAGATCTCATGAGAATTCACTATCATGAAGACAGCACCAAGCTATGAGGGATCTATCCCCATAATCCAAACCCCTCCTAAGTGGCCCCACCTCTAGCATTGGGGATTACAATTCAACGTGAGATTTGGGTAGGGACAAACATCCAAACTATATCACATGGTAATAAGTTTTACAGAGAAAAATGAAAGTGTAAAGGGATAAGATGTGGCAGTAGGGGAGAACATTACGGTTTGTAAAGAGTAGCCAGGGAATTCACTGATAAGGTAACATGTGATCAGTTGCCACCTAGAGACCTTGGAGAAGAACATTCCAGGTAGAAGGAACAGCAAGGACAAGTTGCCCGAATAGAGAGTCTATTTAGACTGTTTGAGGTTTAGCAAGAAGGTCTGCATGGCTGGAGTGGAATAAGCAAAAGGAAGATAATAGTTGGAGATGATGGCAGCACGGGGAATGGAGGCTGTCAGATCTTGTGGGCAAGTTTAAGACTTTTTAGCTTTTGCTCTGAGTACGATGGAAAGGTACTGAAGGGTTTGGTTCAGTGATAAGAAATGATACCATTTATATTTTTAAGGTATTACTTTGACTATTGTGTTGAGAAAAAATGATTGGAAAGCAAGAAAGAAAGCAGATTGGAGGCTCTTTCTAGGAGCAAGTTGATGGTGTCTTAGACAAGGGTGGTAGTGGCAGAGGTAGGAAGAAATGGGGGTTGGATTCTGGATATACCTTGAAGGTTGAGACAACAGTAGTTGCTGATGGTTTTGATGGGATAAGTGAATAGGAGGAAGATGTCAAGGACAATAACATGGTTTTTAACCTGAGGAGCTAGAAGAGTAAATGTACTGTTTGCTGAGATATCACAGAAGGAATAGGCTTCAGAGTGTGGGGAAATATCAGAAATTGGTTTTAATCATGTTGTTGGAGATGCCTATTAGACATCCAAGATGTCAACTAGGAATTTGATATAAAAATATAAAGTTTATGGAAGAAGTCAAAATGAGGATATAATTTTGGAGTATATCATTTTATATATGCTATTTAAAGCCACAAGACTGGCTAAAATCACCAAGGAAGTATGTGCAGAAAGAGGAGAGAAGTCTGAGGACCAAGTCATGGGGTATCTCAACATTTAGAGCATGTGAGAGAAGGAGGAACCTACAAAGGCAGGTGAGAAGTAGTAGCCAGTGATGTAGTGAAATAACCAAGAGAGAAAGGTGCCCAAAGCCAAGTGAAAAGGTATGATCAACTGTTTCAAATGTTGCTGATGTTTCAAGTAAGATGGAGACAAAGAAACTGGCTATTGCATTTATAAACGTAGTCATTATTAGTGACCATGACTGTGCAAAATCCTGACTGGAGAAAATGGAAGGAGACATATCGGTGATGGAAAACTCTTTGCAGGATCTCAATGAAAATCGAAAATGATAATTTAGACCTTAATTGGAGAGAGATTTTGGGGTCAAATGAGGTTTTATATGTTTGTTTTTTATTTATTTTTGAATTTATTTGTTAAGATGGGAGATACTACACCATATTTGATGACAATGATAATGATGAAGTAGAGAGGGAAGGATTCGTATGGACTGAAGGGGGAAAATGTTGGTGTGAGCAGGGGAAAGGGGCTGAGACTTGCGGAACAATTGGAGGGGTTTGCCTTTGATATGCGTATGGAGAGGAAGACAGGAAGGCACTAGAAAGTAACCACCCTGAGGGCAGAGGTTTTGTGTATGTGTGTGCGTGTGTGTTTTACTGGAAACTAGTTTTATTTTAAAATTAAGTGCATAGCACTCATCTAATTCCATTGGTGTAGACTTTAGCACCATACTTATTTGCAATTAATGTCATAACACAGATACATTTTGGTTTGCAGTCTGTACTTGAGTAGTGTTTATTTGGTGGACTTTAGTGAAGCCCTTCATACATATTAATCTCTTCACAGTTGTGTGTAACTGCTCTCTCTCGGCACATGGAAAATAATCAGTTGCTGACTGAATGAATAGAACAGATGCAGGATTTGGCTTAATATCCCTCCATGTTTCTCATTGCACCTAGAATAATATACAAATATCTTAACTCCACATAAGATTTCACTTGTGATCTGTCTCCAACCTTACTCACTAACTGCTCCATTCTCCCTCTCACTAACTGCAGTTCACTTACACTGTCTTCTTCCATTTCCATGAACTCTTAATTATCTTCCTTATTTCAAGTTCCTGTCCTAAAATGCTCCCCTTTTTCATTCCCTACTCTCTCCCCTTAAAACATGGCCAACATCTACTTATCCTTCAGCTCTCACCTTAAATTCCACTTCTGCAAGAAGGCCCTCCCTGCCTGCCCAAGGGTTTCTCCTGTCAATCTCTCTCATCTACCTTCTTCTTCTTTTATAATGTATATGTGTATTATCTGTATCTTTTCCATGACTTCAAGTTTTGTCTTGTTAACTGTTATATAGCTCAACCTAGCACAGAACCAGGATCATAGCAGGTACTCAAAAATATCTATGTTATAAAAAATGGGGGCTTCCATGTCAAGAGGGCAGATTAAATACATATTTTCCCACCGTTTTCTAAAACCCCACTAAAATGAAAATAAAAGAATAAAAATATAAAAGCATAAGAACAAAGAACAAGGGAAGTGAAAACAGTAAATAACAGGTAAATTTTTGGAAGATGAGAAACAGATGGAGGATAGATAACTGATTTAGTGGAAGAGAGAAAGTTGAAAATACCTCTTTATAGAGGAGAGTATTGACAAGAAGTTAGCCATTCCTCCCTAACAAATCATGAACAGTTTCTAGAATGTTAGATGCCAGGCTTATGCCCTTCTGGGTAGGGGGTTAGAAGATTCTTCTCAGGAGAAACAGGTCTAGAAGAAAAATATATACAGATATTGTTATAGGGGAGGAGGCCCAAACAAACATCCCATCATCCTAAAATAGAGTCCAGCAGCTTACAAGCCTAGCTCAAGCAAACAGAGCTTTAAATGTTTTAAAAAAGGCATTTAAATGACTATTTTTTGTTATTTTATTTTGAATTCAGGGAGTACAAGTGCAGGTTTGTTACATGGATATATTGCATAATGGTGAGGTTTGGGCTTCTAGTGAACTCGTCACCCAGATAATGAACATTGAACCCAGTAGGTAATTTTTCAATCATCACTCCCTTCCCACTCTCCCTTCTTTTGGAGTCCCCAATGTCCATTATTTTCATCTTTATGTCTATGTGTATGTATTGTTTAGCTCTCACTTATAAGTGAGAACATGTGAGTATCTGATTTTCTCAAACAGCGCTTTTATTCTTTACTTTTCATTATAAATGGATGGTCAAAGAGCAATGGATAGCATGAAATACTGAGACTATAAAAATATACTATATGCTGAGAATACAAAAAGAAGAAATGTGGAAGAAAGAGATGATTCAGATACTAGAAGAGGGAAGGGAAGATACTGCATTTATGAATTGAGAAAATAGTACTCCAAAAAAGAACCAGAGAAAAAGATTAGAAAGTAATCCCCTGACAGGCAACATTAAAACTCATAGAAGGGATAGGCATGGGAGATGAAGTCAAATTGCTCCTAGAAAGTAGAGAGAATGATTAAAATATACTCATAGGAGAGAATACTTAAGCAAATTACAGAATTGGTACAGAAATCAAAATGACCTAAGATAGTAGGATTTCCAGAAAGAGAAATGGGGGAGATTTTTCTTTCAAAGAAATAATACAAGAAAAAAAATTTCATAATGAAAGGAACAGGAATCTCCATACTGCAAAAGCTCGCTGAGTTCCTAAAATCATGACCACAGCCAGGATACATAATCATGACAAGAAAGAAGGGGAAATCCTAAAACCTTGCAGAGAGCAAAACACAGCTCACTTACACAGATGAGAAACTGAGATAGCATTGTTCAATAGCAACGACGGAATAAATACAGACCATCATAGAGCAAAGCCTTCTAAATGTGGAGAGAAAGTGATTTCCAACACAGAATTATATACCTGGGGAGACTCATAATGAAGTATGAAAATAAAATAAAGACAGAAAATTTTGGATATTCAAGTTTTCAAGAAATCTACTTTCCGTGCTTCTTAGAAGCTACTGGAGGAAGTTGTGGGGTCTGGGAAATAGAAATTGCAATACAGTGAAGTGGTGAGGGGAACTTCCAGGATGGCAGGAAGGAAAACCTTGGGAAATCAGCTCTGTGGCAGGACTGGAGAACAATAGTCCGGTCTGGAGCAAGAGAAGACAAGAAAAAAATATGTAATGAACAGATTTACCTAATATTTGAAGATATAAAAAATTATACTGAGGGCCTCTAAGAGAAGGTAGGAATATCTGGTCATAAGTGCCTAGACATCTAAACAAATCCCACAAAAAGCAAAAGTTTCTATGCTAAAGGTAATCATGCTTAATACTTGTCACACAGGTGAGCAACATTCAACAGTCACAATCATGTATATGGTGAAATGATGATGAGCCTGAACAGTGCATTGTATCAGGAACCCGTGGAAAAGGTTAGTGAAAGTATGAGGAAAAGTGCTGTAAAAGAGCTAAAGTCTCCTCTACCACAATGAGAAGTCAACATATAGTGGTTAAAATTGAAATTGGGAAAGAATGACATAAACACAATATTTAAAAAAATTTAGAAAAACTGAAAAATTGCTAATCATGTTGAAAGTAGGTGTTTCTGGGAAAGAGGATGGTGGCAAGGAAGGGAGGGGTGAGTCAAGGAGCTATTTTTTTTGTTATACACCTTATTGCATGTTTACTTTTTAAAACTACATATATTTATGACAAATAAGTAAGCATCGACTTCGGGAAAATTAAAAATGACTGAGAGAGTGAGTGAGATACAGAGCAGAGGCTCATGGCATCTCTACCCTGGGATGTGAGTCGGGGGAAAGAAGGGGAATCGGCAGCTAGTTTCCCCTGGGTCAGTGCATCTGATTACAGGAGTTGACTCCTGACTGAGCCCACCAGGTTAGGTTAAATAATGACGTGTGTCCTCCTCTCTTGGGAGTAATGTACATCCCCACACTCACCAGAAGGTCTGCAGGATGTTTTCACTTGAGTAGCATGATACCAAATATGATTTTTTATTCTTTGTAATTCAAACCTTCGGCCTGGATTTAAACACATACAAAAGTCCCTCTCAAACCATGCCCTTAGCATTTACAAATGTTATAATCTGGATGGGAAAACCAGAGCTGTTGGCAGGGAGGTCAAGGGGAATTTATTTACAGTCTTGTCTCTACTCCGACTTGACCCATATACTTGGGCCTCAATCCCCTGTATACTCTTATTGACTTCAAACAAAAAGGGTGTACCTCATCATCAGGGGTCCGTGAGGTAAACAGAGATTGGCTTATTGGAAAAGCAATTCATCTCTTAACTAGGAGAGAAGAAAACTGCTCTAATGATGTAGGATATAAATGGAAACCAGAGCCCTGTTAAACTCATAACCTGAGTGAGCATTCTTATCTTTCATGTTCCTTTTAAATCAACATGCCCATTAAAAATGTATATATATTACATGTGATATCATTTGAGGAGAAGAAATTTGATTCTTTTAACAGGTCTGTTCTTTGCTAGGTGTTATACTCAGTTTTTACAAGGGGGCTCCACAGTGTATTTCTGGACACCTTGCATATGTCTGATAAAGAGTGAAAAGCTAACATCATTTGTAGACTGAGGACCTGAACTGTGATGCCGAGTATGGATATAATCAATGGGACAGTGGTGAGTCTGATTAGATATTCCATGTATACTGATGACCCCTATTTCACCATAAATTGTAATTCAAAAATGTGGTAAATGGGGCAATGTGGTGATCTCCATGTGTGAGTATATAGAAGTATGTGCATACTCATACACACATATGTTTAGAGTAAATATGTGCACATTTATGGCAAATATAAAGCCATAGTTAAGAAGCAAAGGGCGTAAGATCAGTGGAGTAAACCAAGGACAGGAACTTGGGATTGTGGCAAGGGAAGGAGATTAGAAGTTAGAGGATTCATACTGAAAGGTGAAAGTAAAGCCATTTTGTAGGGCTGGAAGAGTTTTTTTGCAACTGCCTTCTGCTTATAAACAAGGAAGTGTTGCCCTGGGAGAAGGAACTGACATACTGGGAGAAGGAACTGACATATTCAGGTCACACGGTTAGCCAGTAACAGAGTTAAAACTAGACCATGACACTGGGTCCAGTGTGCTTTGCGATTTATTCTGTTCCTTGAGTGGTCAAGTAGTGACAGGAGTCAGAGGTCATGGTCAGGCTTTCTTGTGACCATAGGATGGTCAGAGTTCACGTGGGAAAAGGGTGAAAAGGTTAAGCATTGACTGCAGCAGCAATGACCTGTCATCTGCCAGAATTTAGGCTAGGAGACTAAACAGGTTAGAGATGACTGAAGATGAAAACAACTTCATCTTGAATGTGTGTTTTATGTGTGAATCCATACCAAGTGGGGGCTTGAGACAAAATGGATTGTAGAAAGTTTTCTAATTGCTTTTTATGTCTCAGAAATAACCACAGTATAGTAAATAAGAGGTGGCTTTCAAGAATTGACTGAGAATGTTAAGACTGGCTGATGGCAAAGCATGTAGAAAGGGATTGGGAGAAGGTATTGGGCTTAGGGCACAGTGTCAGGGTCCAGTCATGGAGAGGAGTCAGGCACTCTTTGAATGAAAAGAACCAACATCTGTTTAGTTGTTGTATGAGAGTCCCAGCTTGAAATAGATGGCACACTCAAACTGCGTAAAAGAGAAGTCAATAAAGGAATGATTTTCAAAAGTGTGGTCAAGATTTAGGGAAAGCAACACTGATACTTCCACTCTTGAGGGCTGGCAGCAGTGGAGCCCTTAATACTCAAGGCCAGAAGAGACAAGTGGGTCAAACAGGCTCTGGGGCCTGGAGACAGCAACTGCAGCTCTAGGAAAGTGTTACTGGCAGATTTTGATGTAAGGATATAGCCAAATTATGGTGATCTGATGGGAAAGGAGTCAGAGGGAAATGACAACCACCACCCTCATTTCACTTTTCTCCAGTGCTCTGATCTCATACCACTATCTCTCTTTATCAAACCCTACAAGAAACTGGAAGGTATTGGGGTTCACTGATGGAGTCTCCATGGCTCAGCCTCCTAGGGAAGAGCAGGGAAGAAAGTGAATCCCAAGTGGCAAGTACAGGATATCCAACACAGGGGGCTTGAATAATTATGACACATTTCCCGTAAACTGGATATTGATTTATTATCTGGATAGACCTGTTTCTTGAGTGCTATGGTCTGAATGCTTACATCTGCCCAAAATTCATAAACTGACTTCCAAGTTGATAGTATTAATAGGTGAGGCTTTCAGAGATGAGTAAGTCATGAGGCCAGTACCCTCATAAATGGGATCAGTGAAGGTCCTTTAAAAGAGGCCCTGAGGGCTCATTTGCCTCTTCTACCAGATGAGAATGAAGCAAGCAGTCACCATCTACGAAGTAAGGAATAGGTCCTCACCAGGCATCAAATCTGTCTTGATCTTGGACTTCCCAGCCTCCAGACTGAGAGAAATAAATTTCTGTCATTTCCAAGCTGCCCAGTCTATGGTAATTTGCAACAGCAGCCCAGAAGAACTAAGATATTGAAAAACAATTTTTTAGGAGAGTAACTTATGCTAACATTACACAAAATTACCAGGCTTTGGAAATGATGGGGAAAAGTCAATTCTGGGAGTGCTCCTTATCATGTTTCCATGATTATTTTTACTATGTGCCACTGTCCTTTAATTTAACATGGTAAGATGGCTTTCTCAGGTGGGTTGATAAATGGAAAAGCCTAACTTCACCTTCTATGCTTTAAAAAAAATCAGCTGTCTTGACTGAATGGAATATATTAGTCACATGACAAAGTCTACTATGATGACCCAGTCTCCTTTCCTTTAGTCCTGACCCATGAAAACCATAGTGGTTTCCAGGTGTAGAGGAATATGAGACTATTTAATTTGGAAAGTGCATGGATTTTAGTGGAAGCAGGAGCACTTGTTCCTCTAGAGCCATTTTCTGCAATATAAGGCTAAAATCTTTCCTCACTGTTTGTGAGTTTAGTAAAACATTTTATGAGCTCACCGTGGGGTATTGATACCTATTAACAAGTAATTGGCCTTATAAGACCCTAATGAATAAAGTAGAATAACAAATAACTCATATACACTAACAAACACAATGGTCAAATGAACAGGAATTCTTAGTTGAACATTTGATGGATTCTCATTGTTACCGGAAAGGCGTCCCTATTCAGACCCCAAGAGGGGGTTCTTGGACTTCACGCAAGAAAGAATTTGGGGCAAGTCCGTAGAGTAAAGTGAAAAGAAGTTTACTAAGAAAGTTAAGGAATAGAGAATGACTATTCTATAGGCAGAGCAGCGGCACGGGCTGCTCAGCTGCTTATACTTGTTACTTCTTGATTATATGCCAAACAAAGGGTAGATTATTCATGAGTTTCCCAGAAAAAACGTGGGCAATTTCCAGAACTGAGGGTTCCTCCCCCTTTTTAGACCATATATGGTAAATTCCTGATGTTGCCCTGGCATTTGTTAACTGTCATGGCACTGGTGGGAGGGTCTTTTAGCATGCTAATGCATTATAATTAGTGTATAATGAGCAGTGAGGATGACCAGAGGTCACTTTCATCATCATCTTGGTTTTGATAGGATTTTGTCAGCTTCTTTACTGCATGCAGTTTTATCAGCAAGGTCTTTGTAACCTGTATCTTGTGCTGACATCCTATCTCATCCTGTGACTAAGAATGCCTTAACCTCCTGGGAATGCAGCCTAGTAGGTCTCATACTTATTTTACCAAGCCCCTATTCAAGATGGAGTTGCTCTGGTTTGAATGTCTCTAACATCATCACAGTAAAGAAGTGATGATGATATAGTGATGTTGATGCTGATGAAGGTCAACAGTTCTGGAGTCCTTACTATGGATAGAGGAGAGTTTTACATATCAACAACCAATGGGTAAGTCTGTATTTTACATAGAGGAAACAGGCATGGAGAGGTTAAATAACTTTTCTAAGGTCACACAGCTAGTAAGTGATAGAGGCAGAATTCTTAGTTCTAAATGTGATTATTTCATAAATTAAGTGATGAACAAGAGGTATCTTACTGAACAAAATATCAATAAACGTTTGGCCTTAGTTTCTTTCTCTGTAAAGTGGGGTTCATAATAGAACCAGCTGCATAATGGATAAATGATTCATGTAGGAAAAGTACTTAAAACAAGATCTGATACATTAAGGGAAGCAGCTTCATATAGTGGTTAAGAACACAGATTACTGGGATTCAAATACCAGCTCTGCTACTTACTGGGTAGTGTAGCTTGGCGAATAATTTAATCTCTGCAGATCTTGGTTTTATCATGTAAAAATAAGGACAATAGTAAAGAACTCATAAGGTTATATATAAATTAAATGAGTTAGTATTTGTAAAGCTCTAGAAGAGTGCTTGTTGAATAAAAGTTAGCTTTTGTGGTTCAAGGCACCCATTTACTGCTACAGTACTTGAAGCACATTGAAAAATTCCTACTTCCTTCTTCTTTTTCCTTTCATTATTTATTACTTCATTAAATCTTCTGCAAGTCCTTTAACTCTTGAATAACATTTTATAATTCCTCAGATTATAGTTTGTGTTAAATTCTAGGAACTGTAATTTCTTGGCTAAGGTAGTGTATGCTGTGGTAGAAATCCAGATTCCTTTTCAAAATGGAGACACTCCTTTTCCCAACTCCCAGGAATTTAGGCTGCCAAAGACTCATGTCCAACTTCCTCTCTGGGAATTGCCCTTGGCCAAAGGGAGCTGTCTTGCACAAGGTTACATACTTTCCTGAGGGAAGCCCGCATCTAATAGCTGGTCCAAATGGGTTTAGGAGGGCATAGCCCCATGCTTCAATTAGGGACATCTTTGAAGAACCATTTCAGCTTTAGATCTTCCAAAAAGACCAGCTGAGGCAGCAGCTGCAAATGTATCACAGTTCAACTTTTTTCTGTGCTGAATCCTATTGTCCTTGCTCCCACACAGGTGTGGTGCCCAAAACAACTCCCCAAATTGCATGCAGAAGATTTACTGCATGCAAATCTTCATATTAGAGTTGTTTCTGACCTGTGACAGTTTGTACCAGGAACTATCCTCGGAAGCAGATTTCAAAATGGAATTTTGGAGCTGGATTCTGTCAGCTGGCTGTGAACGAATCTCCATTTAGTGGTGGTAGATGGAGCATTGCCAACTCCTGGCATGTGGTTGCAGAGCAACTGTTAAAATTTCATTGGTGTTGAACTTGGATGAGACACAGGTGGAAGGGACTACACTGCTGATTGCAGTATTTCAAGCTTTTGAGAGGGTCATGTAGTATTTATAAGAACTATAAAATTGGGTAGTTCTTGTCAGGGCCTATGGAGATACTGGAAAAAGACAATGATAGGCTGAGGGTGATTAATTACCAATTTAAGCCTAAGTGTAAAAGCCAGAGAGCCCATGGTAGCATATAAAGAGACTCATCTCTTGCAGTCAGAGAACAAAAAGAATGGATGACCTAGGGCTTTGTTCTAGATTGTTAAGGGTAGCAGAGCACCAGGGAAGGCCAAAGTCTCCATGCCAGCAAGTCTGTTCTGCCAAGGTTAGGACTCTCATTGGAAAAAGTGAGACCTTGAGATTCAGCATGGTGACAATACACTACAAAATTCTGTGTGCTTTGCTTTCTCCCTGAGCCCTCTGCACCTGCAGAGGGCCTGCTCCTCTCTGTTATAGGCTAGCACTCCCTCCTTTTTATGGAAGACGCAGAAGTATTTGTCTTGGATGACAACTTGTAGCTCTTTTAGGATCTACCTCACCACCTTCCTGGCCATCAGACTAATGATTAGGGTCATATTACAACCTAACCCAGGGGAAGTGCTTTTATGCTAAGAGAGGAAAGGAATTATACCTCTAAGAAGTTGCAAGACTAACCTAACTTATACCAGCAGGAGCTGGGAAAGTATGGCTCCTGTGAGTGCTGAATCAAGTGTGTATGTGTTGGACAGGGGGAATATAGGAGAATATAAAGAAGTTTATTAACATGGGAGCATTCTCCTATAATAGAGGATTTAGCACCTGGAAAGGACATAAGAATATGATGTTAACATGCAGTTAGAATTGCTCTTAAAGATTGGAGGAGGTGATGGTCCACATTAAGTAAAGCAGAGATGCCAGAACTGCCATGGCAGATGGTGGACAGAGAAATTAAAATGCTCACAGAAGAGACCATGCTACAGTGGGAATACTATATAAATCTGAAGAATCCATCAGTCAACTATATTCTGTGTGAGAGTTTAAAGGACACTCCACTTACCAAAGTGATAATGCACTGGTGAGAGGGATGCTGGAACTGTTGAGAGGCTCAGTGGTAGCCATCCTCTGGGGCCAGGGCTGATAGAAGGGATGCTGTTATAGAATGGGCCTCTAAATAAATAGGGTTGATAAGAGCCTGATATATAGGCCAAGTGGTGGCACTTGCCAATCAGAGAAAGGTAGGAGCACTTCTTGTAATTTACAGCAAGATTGTAATGATAGCAGGTATGCCTGATTCACAGAAAGTTAGGGAGATGGTTAATAGAATACAGAGTCCTTGAGGTAAGACAGATGGGAGGCCAAGGATAGTATTACTTAAAGAAATCAAGAATAGATTATTAGAAATCTGAGGGCAGCTTCCTCAGTAGAAAGTTGCAGTTCCTAGCCCTGCTTCAAGACCTGAGCTAGGTCGGCGCAGTAGCTCACACCTCTATTCCTACTACTTAGGAGGCTGAGGCAGGAGGATTGCTTGAAAGCCCTGGAGTTTGGGACCAGTCTGGGAAATACAGTGAGATCTCATCTTTTACAAAACCAAAACTGTGGCTCATGTCTGTAATCCCAGCACTTTGGGAGGCCAAGGCGGGCGGATCACGAGGTCAGGAGATCGAGACCATCCTGGCTAACTTGGTGAAACCCAGTCTCTACTAAAAATACAAAAAAAAAAATTAGCCAGACGTGGTGGCAGGAGCCTGTAGTCCCAGCTACTCGGGAGGCTGAGGCAGGAGAAAGGCATGACCGGGAAGCGGAGCTTGCAGTGAGCCGAGATCCCGCCATTGCACTCCAGCCTGGGCGACAGAGCAAGACTCCGTCTCAAAAACAACAACAACAACAACAACAACAACAACAAACTCAAAAATGAAAAACCTGAGTTACTCTTCACACTTGACATCTAAATATTCAAGATGGGACTAAGTATTCAGGAAGAAAGACTTACGAAGACAAGTATATACATTAATTATGCTCCCACTCATTTGGCAAAGGGTCCTGTGGTCATTTACTTGGGAAACCATACACTGTGAACAGGGTGTGAATCAAGTATTTTGAGGACTGTTGGACACACATTCTAACTTGACATTGATTTCCAGGGCCCCAAAGCATTATTACTGCCCTGCTATTAAAGTAGTACATATGGGGGCCAGGTTATAAATGAGATACTGGCCAGGTTTTGCTCATGTTCGGTCCACTGGACCCAGGGTCCCATCCAGTGGTCATTTCCTTCATCCCTGATTGTATAATTGGAATGGATACCTTTGGTAATTGACAGAACCCCCATATTAGTTCCATGGGCTATGTGGTAAGAGATTTCATAACGAGGAAGACTAACTGGAGGCCTCTAAATCTGCCCTATGCCTGCTGTCTAGGATAGCAAATAAAAATAATAGCACGTTGCAGCAGAATTACAGAGATTAGAGCCACCCTTCAAGCCCTAACTAATGTAGGGCTGGTGGTCTCCATAAATATTCCCAATTAATTAACTACTCTGGCACTTAATAAAAACAAGTGACCCTTGAGTATGGTAGTGGATTTCCACAAACTCAAGCAAGTAGTAGGCCTGATTGCATATGTTTTGTCAAATGAGGTAACCTTTACAATTAATATGACCTCATGTACATTGTATGTGTCCACTGATTTGGCAAATAGTTCCTTTTATATACCTATGAAGAAGTAAGGCCAGATGCAGTTTGCATTCACGTGGAATAGTCAACAATATACATGTATCATCTTGTCCCAAGGCTATCTTCACTCTCCAACCCTCTGTCATAATATGGTCTAAAGGAACTACACCATTTGCTTATTCCATAGACCCTCACATGGGTCCACAGTATCGATGACATCCTGTTAATTGGACCGATGAGAAAAATGTGGAAAATATATTGGAAGTGAAAGAATCAGAGAAACGATTCAAGGTCCTGCAATATTAGTGAAATTTCAGGGGTCTCATGATCTGGTACATGCCAGGGCATCCACTTTAATAAAAGAAAAAAATATTGCATCTTTCTCTTTGCATCATGAAGAAGGAAGCATAACGTCTGGTAAGTCTGGTTGGGTTTTGGGGGTAGTATATGTCACATTTGAGAATACTACTCTGACCAGTTCACCATCTGACAAAAGAGACTGCCAGCCTTAAGTGGGGCCAAGACCAGAAAGGGTTATGCAGTAAGCTGAGAGTGCCTTTAGGTCATACAACCTGCTACATCCTGTGATATTAAAGGTAATTGTGTAGGAAAAGAGAGGCCATGTGGAGTTTATAGAAAGCTGCAGGAGCTCATTCAATTGCATCTGTAGCAGAATATAATAAACTTTTGAAAAACAGCTCCTGTATACTACTGGACACTCTATCAGTGTCCATAGAGATGGACCACCTGAACATGAGTCATGATGTGGCCACCATGAGTTCGGTTCTCAGACCCACCATGTCTTAGGGTCAGGCAGGCCCAACAGTAATCTATTATAAGATAGAAGTTGTACATCCAAGATTGATCATGAACATGGTCGGGAGTGAAGTTGCTGAATCACATACCCAGAGTGCCATGTCATCTACCACCACCCCCGCTTCTCTATCTCAGATCCTATCTGTGTGGGGAGGGTCCTAATATCTAGCTGACAGGAGAGACAAAATCCTGAGTTTGGTTCATGCATGGGGTGGCTCAATATGTAGGAGCTGAGAATGGTTTGTGGTTGGATGGCAGCCCTATTTATTTGTGTCCTTGAGAGAAAGCAGTAAGATAAATCCTCCCAGTGGGCAGAGGATTGGCAGGTACATCTGGCATCCACATAGCGTGGAAAAAGATGTGACCTGATGTAAGAATATATATGGATTTATGGATAGTGGTAGATGGTTGGTGGTTTCCAAAGAGCTTGGATGAATATTAGAGTCAAGGAGGTTTGGGAAGTAACAGGCATGTGAATGACCTATGAGAGTGGGCATGAAATTTGAAGGTCTTTGCATCACTTGTTATTTACCACCAAGAGTATCCTTTGAGGAAGAGGCACTACGCAGAATGAGTCAAATAGCTGATATCAACCAGACTGTCACTGGCCACTCCATCACTGGCACAATGGACTCAAATAGAGTATCCATGATGACAGGGATGGGAAGTCCTGAAGGGTCCAAGAGCATAGGCTCCCACTCACCAATGTTGTTCTAGTTCTTACTGTTGCTGAATGTCCAAACTACCAACCTGTCCAACCTAAGCCCCTGATACAGCACTACTCTTTGAAACCAAACAGCCACCACTGTGGACCTCTTTCACTCAGAGGGGGAAGGAAGTGACATAATTTTAGGTTTGGGGACTGCCTTTCTTAATGGAAGGACCATGAACACCATCACTACCTGATGCCTCATAGAGTGTTTTATTCACCGAAACAAGATACCACATAATATTGCCTCAGACATGAGGCTCACTCATATCAAAAGAGGCAGTGGCACATGACTATAGGGTCCGCTGGTCCTATCATATGCCACATCACTCAGAAGCCATCAACCTGCTATGAAGGTATAGCTGAGGTGCCAGTTTGGAGGTGATGCCCTGCAGGAAAGGAGTACCATCCTGCAAGTTGGAATATGCCCCAAATTAATTTACAAAGGCTCTAGGGTCTAGGAACCAGGCAAGGATTGGATGTTAAAGGTAGCCTATCTTATTTGTGATTCACCTGGGGGAATTTATGCTTCATGTTTTTGCAACTCTAATCTCTTCAATTTGGTCTTAGAGGCTCTCAAAGGCAGAATATGTGCACTGAAGACACGACAACGATCCTACTACATTTTAAACTAGGCTGCCACCCAGTCACTTTGGGCTCCTTGTGCTAAGAGATCAGCACGTGAGAAAATGAGTCATCGTCCCAGCAAGAGTAATTGATCCTGGAGCCTTAGGAGAAGATAGGGCTGCTCTTATACAATGGAAGCATATCAGAGTGCCTTTGGCATCCAGGTGCTCCAATGGGATGTTTCTTGGTTCTCTCCCACACAACTTTAACAGTAAGTGGACAAGTGCAAGCAGCTACAGCCTGAAAAGGACATGTGGACCAAGGGTTCAGACCCCTTCGGGATGAGGGCCTGTGTCTCCAATTGGTAAACCAACAAACCCTGCAGAGGTGCTAGCAGAAGGTAAGGGGAATCTAGAATGGAGGGAGCAGAAAGGATACAGTGAGTACCAGGTGTACACCCCATGACCATCTGCAATTGCAGAAGTTCTAATTTGTCTCTATAACTGCCCACCTGAAAGTGTCCACAGGAATAGATGGAAACCAGAAAGATCCCATGGGAGTTGTTTTTTGATGGAGTAGACTCACTATAGGAAGCTATTGGTTTTGAGTGACAAAGTGTGGTCCCTAGTAAATCTGTGATGTACCCAGGTTTAACTTTAGGAATGAGGTACTTATTTCCCCAGCTGCCACAAGTGATGGCTGCTGAACATTTGTGGCTGAGCTCCTTCTGGAGAAATGCCCTCAGCTGAATAAAGCTGCCTCTCCCAGGTTTACACCTCTCTCTGGATGAAGGTTGCATTCTATGACTGGCCGAGGGATGGGGACAACTGTCTGGCCTCCTTTGCTTCAATTTGGAACATCATTGATGGGCCGTTACAGCTTTAGAGCCTTCTGTGGAATTGGCTGAGGCTGTTACTACTACTCTACAGTTTAACTCTTCCTTTATCCAATTCTGATTTCCCTGCTTCCTCAGTTATTCTCCAATTAATTCCCTTCATGCAAATCTTCATCCCAAAGTCTGTTTCCTGAGGAACCCAAACTACACCAGGTAAGCAATCTTTAAACTGGAAAATATAAGAGATGCCTACACTTCTAGTCCTGCAGAGAGTTTAATTAATTTCAACGTTTTCACAGCAGGGACTTTTCCTAACATTGCTGTTGTCTTTTAATGTACCCTACATGCATTCTAGGAGTCCTCGATCCCCTTATTGCATTAATTAGAGACAGATAAATTCTATAAATTCTCAGCTACAGGAAAAGTGTCCACTCTGGAAAACATGTGAATTTGCATTTTTCTATGAGCTTAGTTAATCGGTGGCCCTGCCAGCTGTTATTTTGCCTTCTGGATGCTGTTAAAGAAAAATTTGATTCATTGTTGTGTGCTTGTTGTACTGGCTCGCCATTTCCACACAGATTGTTTTACTTAGCTCTTAAAGTAAGATTGTGAACTAGATACGATGCTCAATTAACAGATAAGGAAAATTGACCCTCACTGAGGTCGAATATCTTATCAATACAACTAGCTAGCAAGTCTTTTTAGTCCAGATTCAAAGTCAGATGGTGACTCCAAGTCCAGTATTGCCTTCTCCTTTCTCACCTTAATAACGTAGTCTCTCCATGTGTGTGGATTTATATCTGGTTGTGGACCATGCCTGAGTGACTCTCTATATTAAGTAATCACCTGCAATGAAGTGGGGTATCTTGAAAGCCTTTGGAACACTCCATGTCCCTTTCTAACTGGCATAAATTCACTCTAAGTCGTGGATGTTTCCCCCACTTTTGACGAGCCCCTAAGTCCTGGCTGGGAGTTGCATCACCACTCTTGGCTAAACTTCTCTCTCTTAGATGAGAATGTCCAGTGAAATACTTACTTATGAGGAGCAATAAATATGCTGTGGAAAAGCTAACCAAAGAGTTCGTTTGTTTGTTTGTTTTCTTCTATAGTCAGTATTACCTGGAAAGTCACCCGGTTTAGCTATGACGTAAATTTGCGGTCCTTGGCTGGGAAAAGGCTTGTTGGCGAAGTCTGATACTGAAAAGTAATCTTCTTCAGGAAATGAGCACCAAAGAGCTGTTATTCTGTGTAATAAGAAAGAAACAAAAAGGATCCCAAGAGAAGTAGTTTGGCAACTGATGTTCAATGGTCATTACAGACTGAGTGCTCAAATAAAAATACCTTCAAACCCTGAAGAGTGGATTTCTGTGTTTTAAATATAGATTCTTACTTTTCAAATGGGACTGTTTCCAAATGACCTCCTGACTTGAAGCGGGTAGAGTTAAAGAGCAATTGAAGGCACTTGTGTGGTGGGAGGAAATGAAAGAAGACTAGCTGTGCAAATGGCAGAATACATCTTCTGGTGTTTTGTACTTGAAACAAAAAACCCGCAAGCATACATGTAGGAATATGGAATAGTAAATGTGTTGTATCCAACTAATGTTTGATGGCAAATTATCATCAATTTCATTGGTTCAATCTAGAGGACTCGATAGGACTCATAATGAAGCTGGCCTCTTTGGGAGGTGATATACGGCAAAACTCCAAAAAGTCCGTGTGATTTTCCACTTAGAAAATCTCCACACCTCTGAATTGTTTAAAGAAAGAAATCACTTTGCCATACAGCATCTCATCTATGTAAGTCAATTCACTTGGCTGGTGGAGCTAAACTCACGAAAGCAGCTGGTGAGACTGATCTCACCAGGATGGCCAATTCCTTGGCTTTTCTTCAAAACACATGTAAAAAAAGAGCCATTTTTGCCATTTGCCCTGAAAGTGTGACGATTTTATATGGCTTCCAGGAGAAGAGAGGATGAAGAAATAGCTCCCATTAATTCCACACACGAATGTTTCCAAAGCATTTGAAAATTCTATATGTATTGTTGCAACTGAATTTACTTTAAATAGCACCAAAAACATAAAAACCAAAGCCCTTTTCGTTGGTTGCCTCATTCATTACATTTTCACTTAAGCACAGCATCGTAAAAAGATTTGCTTCAGCCTGATTTCCCCCTTTTCCTTACTTCTACCTAGGATTTTATTTTCTGTTTGGAAAGTTTTAAGTTTAAACAAATCAGTTTGTAATGACTAGTTACCTAAACTAAAAATCCCTTTCAAATAAACAGGCATCTTTTGAGTGTGGTTAAACATTTAAAAATCATTAAAATATACATGTATTGATTCTTTTAACTTGTTAAAGTACATTAAAACGGAGACCAGGCCTGAAGAATCCCAGAGTAAGCTTAACCTTGTTTGATTTGCAAACAGAAACAAAAAGACTTATTTCTCATAAGTGCCTATACTAAAGAAACTTAAGCTCAACCAATGAGAAGCTGCCAACTAACTTGTAATTATATCACTAGGAACTTTCCAGTGGGAGAGACCAAACAAGACAACTCTATAACTCTAACCAATCAAATACATTCTTTGCTTTACCTCTGTGTTCACTCGGTGAAAGCCTCCCACTGTGTTCTCTTGGTGGACCTCCCAAACCACTTCTGGTTTGAAGCTGCCTGATTAATAAATTGTTATTTGCTCAAATAACTCTTAAAAATTTTTTTATTGTGCCTCAGTTTACCTTTTTAAAAAACTCAGTACGTGTTTTTACTGCTCTGGCCCAGGCACTGCTCCAGGTAATGGGTGTCAGCCTAAGGTAAGAAAAGTGTTGAAAACATGGTAGGAATTTTAGCATTTGTTGAACTTCCCTGTACATCAAGTTCTGGTCTTTGAGTGACTGCCACTGCTGTGGGAAGTGATGGGAAAGATGAGGGCTGTTGAACTACAACATTTTGTTAAAGTGTTTAGTTTCATTGGTGCCTTACTTTAAAGAGGTATCTCAAATGTTTAAATGGAGCTGCATGAACTAAAAACATCTTGAGTAATCTTAAAGCATGTACCTCCTTAAACTCTTATTGAGCCAATTCCCTTAGAACAAATTTCCCTGTCTAAAATATGTTAGCTAATTAAATATGGTAAGAATGTGTAAAAAGTATTAGTTTTGGTTGTAATCAACAGACTAATGCCAGATAGCTGGGAAGAAAAGGGAAATTTATTAGCAGGAAATATGAGTTTTCTCAGGAAATCCAAAAATGAGCATGCACAGGACTCACTGTCAGGCTTCTTTCTCCGTCTGTCATCTCTGCTCTTCCCTCTCTGCATTTGGTCTCTTTGCACACTGGCTTTCTCTGTTTCTGCAGTTTCTGTGGTGGAAACCATGGCAATTGAGAAGCCTCCGGTTTCATTCAACACAAGAACCTCCACCAGTATAGATGGAAAACATCCCTCAACATAAGAATTCCCAATTCTCTGACACGGGTTGGGCCACATGATCTCCCTGGACCAATCAGCTGAGGCTGGATGGGCGGGGTCACATTAGAAGAACTGGACTGTTAGGAGCCCAACCATGTGGGTAGTTAAAGGATGGGGAAGTCAGTTCCCCAGGGTTTAATCCCAAGAAAAGGTGGCTGGAGGGTCTTTGGAAGAAACTATGCTGTCAACAGAATAATGCCACTTTGTCTACATGTATTACATATACATTTAAAAAATTGTTTTGTGAGATATTTTGGCAATAAACTGAGATTGGCAAACTATCATCTACGGGCCAAATCTGTTCCGTGGCCTGTTTTTGTAATAGTCCATGAGTGACATTTTAAAATGTAAAAAAAAAAAAAAAAAAAGACAACTATGCAACAGAAATTATCTGTTGCCCACAAAGCCTAAAGTGTGTATTATCTGGGCCTTTACAGAACATCTTTGCTAACCTTGCTCTACAGCAGGCGGATGAGCATGCAATCTCTGTGTGTGGTTCCCTGGGTGTTAATCCTGGCTCAGCCATCTAGAGGGAGAACTAAGGCAAGTTGTAAAACCTATCTGTGCCTCTATTTTATCATTTGTAAAATAAGAATAATAAAATACTGCCTATTTTATGAAAGTCATGCAGCATAAATAAATACATGTAAGTAATCTATAATGATGGCTGATAGTAGTTATGAATGTTAAATATTATGTCCAATCATATATAATCCCTGATGTGTATATATACAGAACATGTTCATATATATGATATCCCATACATATTTATGTATAAATGAGTATGTATCACAAATTAATAAATATATATTCATATACACACATATATACAAGTATATGCATATTATATTTTTGTAAATATAATTGCCCATGAAATGTACTCCTGGAGAATACTATTAGAAGGAATACTGTAATGTAATGATTTGAGAAGGAAACAGGTTTTTTTTTTAAAATGAAAATTCTCAGCTCTCTTTCTCTTTCTCTCTCTATAATATTATATATATTATGTTATATATTATTATATATTATATATATTACATTATATATGTAATATATTATGTATATTAAATATATATATCTCTCTCTCTTTAACAGTCTTAAAGCAAAACAGAACTATATTTGGACATGGTCAGATTCAAAACCATATCTAACCAAATGATGTAAATCTGACGTTGTGCTAAATGTTATTCCCTCCTTTAAAGGCAAAATTTACTTTCCAACATTAAATGGGAACATTCCTATTATGGCAATACTAATGTTTCAAAATTAAATTTAAAACATTTACAAAACTCCACAGATGCCACTTCAAATGTTTTTCATAGTTCTCATTCAATGTAATAGTACGATATAAATATCTAAGTATGGATTAAAATCTCCATGAGTATAATTATCTACTCTATATGAGTGCATTTTTATCCAGAAACAATCCCAATCTCAATCTCTCCCCCCTGGTTCTCTCTGTTCCCCCACCCCCGATATTTACATAAGTCTGTATACACACTGTATATAACATATTAGGGAGCATGTAAAGCAAAAAAAAAAAAAAATAGAGGCACAATGTATATTTATCTGTGACCATATTTTATATCACATACTGTCTGCAAAAAATCACCCTTGTAATATTTTTATCAGGAATAAAACCTAGGGGTGAAAAAGTATATCTTCCTGACTTTATGGTACTTCATTTAACACATGTAGCATAAAGGCCCATTTGGAAAAGATCTTTCTGAAAAAGAGGTTATCTCATCAATCAAGCGCTTCCTGTGTATGTATTGTAAATAATAAATGTATGCCACATGTGTGGCTGGAAGAATGCTGGAAAAAACTCTACTGGCATGGCGAGAAAATGCAGCTAAAATAACCTCTCCTACCAACGCAGTTCATTCCACTCAGCAAAAATTGGGGAAGCCAAATTCATCAATATTGATTTCAGGTTTCATCAGCAGGGATTTTTTGAGTAAGACTCTTTTAGTTACATTTTCCATTTGACATTTCTCATTAGACTCAAAGCTTTCTCTGTGCATGTCTTTTCATGTAATTCAAAACCTAGCTCATCAAGCAACCTTTCCAACAGAAAGAAACAGGAGACTCGTTTGCTTCTTGAAAAAGTAAATTTCTATATTTAGACAGTCTTCATATGTCAATCCAGAGTCCCTGCTTCCTCCTTATCCCGTTTTTTGAAATAAAGATTTTATTTGTTTGTTTTGGTTTTTAATCAGTCAAAAAGAAAAGTACCATCTCCTCGTCAGACAATACTGGAAATAGCATAAGGCATGGATTCTGAGGGATCACTCTGCTGGGAATTTAATGGAACAGAATGCTCTTGTTAGGGCTTTTGGAGCAAAATCATTCTGTCCTGTTGACTCTGGAATTCCATCTGTTTATCACTCTGAGTGACTTTTACTTTTCAGTCTCTGTGTCCATAGGCTGGAGAATAAATCACAAAGTATCTCAGTGTTTGGATGAGTGTAGACTGTTATGTTGTTGACTATGCTCATCTTTTTTCACACCTTTGCACCTCTCATCTTCCTCCCAAGCAGTCCCCATAGTTGTGGGTTTAAAAAAAAAAATTCTGGCCTGGCATGGTGGCTCACACCTGTAATCCCAGCACTTTGGGAGTCCAAGGTGGGTGGATCACAAGGTCAGGAGATAAAGACCATCCTGGCCAACATGATGAAACCCCATTTCTACTAAAAATACAAAAATTAGTTGGATGTGGTGGTGGGTACCTGTAGTCCCAGCTACTCAGAAAGCCTCCCGTGTTCAAGCAATTCTCCTGCCTCAGCCTCCCAAGTAGCTGGGATTACAAGCATGTGCCACCATGCCTGGCTAATTTTGTATTTTTGGTAGAGATGGGGTTTTACCATGTTATTTAGGCTGGTCTTGAACTCCTAACCTCAGGTGATCCACCCACCTCAGCCTCCCAAAGTGCTGGGATTATAGGCATGAGCCACCATGCCCAGCCTATTTGTCTGTTTGACATAGCCCTTCTGACAGCTGTGAGATGAAAAACCTCACTGTGGTTTTAAGTTGTGTTTTTTTTATATCCCGAATAAGTCTCAGAAAAGAATCAATGTGGTAAACTAAGAAACTTAACTCCTTAAAGAGAGTTAAACAGCTTGGGTAACATAGTAAGACCCAGTCTCTACAAAAACATTTTAAAAAATAGCCAGGCATGGTGATGTGTGCCTGTAGTCCCAGCTGCTTGGGAGGCTGAGTTGGGAGGATTGCATGTGCCTGGGTGGTCAAGGCTGTAGTGAGCTGTGATGATGTCACTGCACTCCAGCGTGGGTGACAGAGTGAGACCCTGTCTCAAAGAAAAAAAGATAGTTAATGTTTAATATTTTAAAAACTTACTTTAATGCCAAAGACAACTTCTAGGTTCACAAGCATTCACTCCTCTCTGTGAATAGGCACGATGAACACTGATCCTGCTCTTGTTCTAGGGGTAGGCACTTGATCCAAATTGGGCCAACTGGGTTCTTGCTCCTGGAAATCTGAGACAGGGACTGGAGTGTTCAGGTACCCAAAGCTCCTTGAAGCCAAGTTAAGAGTAAATTAGCTCTTTAGAGAGAGCACAGTCATGGAGACTTTAGGGATGTCTTGGTGTCTATTTTCTCAAGACTTCCCTGTTCGACAATTCCTTTAGTTCCAGCAAATTACTACTCTTTACTTCAACTAATCAGAATTAATTTCTGATGCCTGCAGCCAACGCAACAATAACAAACATATCTTTTATTAATTGATAATGCATACAAGATAATCAATTTAATATTAATTTTAATGTGGATACATTAGGAATATGAAGGATGGAGTAATTGAATGGGAAATACTGATGACCTGAAAATGTTTGCCTGATTAAAGTAACACATAGAAGTGGATCTGGTCCAGCTATAGAATTGTACAAATGAAAATATGCTGATTTATAGTTACCTTCACCGAAACTGGAGAGTCTTCAGCTTTGTAGCTCCTTGACATTCCTGGATCATTCAGAATCAATAATCCCAAATCCTGTTACTGAGATGGCTCTCTGTTCTGTATGCAGATGGACAGTGACTCAGAATCTTTTGGTGCAGTAAAGCAGGAGAGTGGGAAAGAAAGACAAAAACCAGGCGAATTCATGCAGCCATCAGCAAAATCTAGGGATTTTTGTCAAGATATTTTCTTTCCAGAAACAAGTGTTCATTTCCCTCACTACTGTTGTACTTATTTATGAAATGTGATTGTATGAAGTATTCTTATGCTAATGCCTGCATCTTATTCACCTGTGTCCCTAGTGCCAAACAGTTCTTGGCACACTATGGGCTCTCAATGAGTGTTAGTTGAACAAATTAGTATATATGATAATACAAACCATGTCACTTCGCTAGATATATTACTTGAGGTACTAAAAGTTTTATGAAAACAGAATTCTTGTTCATTTAATTAAATTTTACATATATAATGTCAGATGTTGTTTAAGAGAGTCTTATTATGAATCACTGTGGGATGAAAATCATCATCTCCAATTTATACTGCTGATAGTTTGTGTTGCCATGTCACAGATTTGCTTATGTCACGGTGCAAGTGTAAACACTTCTCACTTGAAACAATGGAACTTATCTCTTGAAACAATGGAATGTGATTGTAGCTCCCTGAACTTCAGGTTTGTATCTGTCAAAAATTAAAGTAGGAAATTCAGAAAAGCAAGCGGTTGGTGGAAGAGAGGAGAGACTCATCCAGTAAGGGACTGTCTCATAGGGGATTTACTGATCAGTTAACAAGCCAGATAGGAGGAAGGCCAGTTCCTTTTCTTTTCATCTTATAGATTTGTAGATAGACATGACATGATTCATAAAAAGGAGGTGAAAAAAAGCAAAATGAGAAGTTTTACTCTTTTCTAATGATCTTTGGTATGTTGGCATGCAAAATCTAACTGCTAGGTTTAATTATATTTATGAGATCTGACTACACCTTTTTATAAAACTGATTTTCTATTTATTTGCTTTTCTTTCAGAATAAAAACGAATGTTCTAATTGTGAAATTTGGTTTCACCTTTGAATCCCTCATAAAAATTAGGATACCATTAAAATGTACTGTACTTTAAAAATATTTTAAAATTTAATTTTAGGCTCCTTAATAATAGTAGGAGGCAAAAGTGCTTTGCAGTGAATCCGGCAAGATGGCTGAATAGGAAGAGCTCCAGTCTGCAGCTCCTAGAAAGACCAATGCAGAAGGTGGGAAGATTTCTGCATTTCCAACTGAGGTACTGTTTCATCTCTTTGGGACTGGTTAGACAGTGGGTGCAGCCCATGAAGGGCTAGCAGAAGCAGGGTGGGGCATCGCCTGACCCGGGAAGTGCAAGGGGCCAGGGACCTCCCTCCCTTGGCCAGGGGAAGCTGTGAGGGACTGTGCTATCTGGCCCAGATACTATGCTTTTTCCACGGTTTTTGCAACCTGCAGATTGTGTGCCTACACAACCAGGGCTCTGGGTTTCAGGCACAAAACTGGGTGGATGTTTGGGCAGACACCAAGCTAGTTGCAGGAGTTTTTTTTCATACCGCAGTGTCTCCTGGACCCCCAGCGAGACAGAACCGTTCACTACCCTGGAAAGGGGCTGAAGCCAGGGAGCCAAGTGGTCTTGCTTATCGGATCCCACCCCCACTAAGCCCAGCAAGCTAAGATACACTGGCTTGAAATTCTCTTTGCCAGCATAGCAGTCTGAAGTCGACCTGGGATGCTGGAGCTTGGTAAGGAGGGGAGCATCCACCATTACTGAGGCTTGAGAAGGCGATTTTCCCCTCACGGTGTAAAGGAAGCTATTGGGAAATTTGGACTTGGTGGAACCCACCGCAGCATGGCAAAGCAGCTGTGGTCAGACGGCCTCTCTAGAGTCCTCCTCAGTGGGCAGGTCATCTCTGAAAGAAAGGCAGCAGCCCCAGTCAGGGGCTTATAGATAAAACTCCCATCTTCCTGCGACAGAACACCTGGGGGATGGAGCAGCTGTGGGTGCAACTTCAGTAGACTTAAACGTTCCTGCCTGCTGGCTCTGAAGAGAGCAATGGATCCCCCAGCACAGCACTTGAGCTCTGCTAAGGGACAGACCGCCTCCTCAAGTAGGTTGCTGACCCTTGTGCCTCCTGACTGGGAGACAACTCCCAGCAGGGCTTGACAGACACCTCATACAGGAGAGCTCTGGCTGGCATCTGGTGGGTGCCCCTCTGGGACAAAGCTTCCAGAGGAAGGAGCAGGCAGCAATCTTTGCTGTTCTGCAGCCTCTGCTGGTGATACCCAGACAAACAGAGTCTGGAGTGGACCTCCAGCAAACTCCAGCAGACCTGCAGAAGAGGGGCCTGACTGTCAGAAGGAAAACTAACAAACAGAAAGTAGTAACATCAACATTAACAAAAAGGACACCCATGTAAAAACCCCATCCAAAGGTCATTAACATCAAAGATCAAAGGTAGGTAAATCCATAAAGATGAGAAAACACCAGCACAAAAGTGCTGAAAATTCCAAAAACCAGAATTCCTCTTCTCCAAATGATTGCAACTCCTCGCCAGCAAAGGCACAAAACTGGACAAGGAATGAGTTTGATGAACTGACAGAAATAGAATTCAGAAGGTGCGTAATAACAAACCCCTCTGAGCTAAAGGAGCATGTTCTAACTGAATGCAAGGAAGCTAAGAACGTTGATAAAAGGTTACAGGAATTGCTAACTAGAATATCCAGTTTAGAGAAGAACATAAATGACTTGATAGTGCTGAAAAACACAGCACAAGAACTTCCTGAAACATACGCAAGTACCAATAGCCGAATTGATCAAGTGGAAGAAAGGATATCAGATATTGAAGATCAACTTAATGAAATAAAGCATGAAGACAAGATTAGAGAAAAGAGAACAAAAAGGAACGAACAAAGCCTCCAAGAAATATTGGACTATGTGAAAAGACCAAACCTATGATTGATTGGTGTACCTGAAGGTGACGGGGAGAATGGAACCAAGCTGGCAAACACACTTCAGGATATTATCCAGGAGAACTTCCCCAACCTAACAAGATAGACCAACACTCAAATTCAAGAAATACAGAGAACACCACTAAGATATTCCTTGAGAAGAGCAACCCCAAGACACATAATCGTCAGATTCACCAAGATTGAAATGAAGGAAAAAATATTAAGGACAGCCAGAAAGAAAGGTCAGGTTGCCTACAAAGGGAAGCTCATTAGACTAACAGTGGATCTCTCTGCAGAAACCCTGCAAGCCAGAAGAGAGTGGGGCCAATATTCAACATTCTTAAAGGAAAGAATTTTCAACCCAGAATTTCATAAATGAAGAGAAATAAAATCCTCTACAGACAAGCAAATGCTGAGGAATTTGTTAGCACCAGGCCTGCCTTACAAGAGCTCCTGAAAGAAGTACTAAATATGGAAAGGAAAAACCAGTAACAGCTACTGCAAAAACATACCGAATATAATGACCAATGACACTATGAAGAAACTACACCAACTAAAGTGCAAAATAACCAGCTAGCATCATGATGATAGGATCAAATTCACACATAACAATATTAACCTTAAATGTAAATAGGCTAAGTGACCCAACTAAAAGACACAGACTGGCAAATTGGATAAAGAGTCCAGACCCATTGGTGTGCTGTATTCAGGAGACCCATTTCATGTGCAAAGACATACATAGGCTTGGAATAAAGAGACAGAGGAATATTTACCAAGCAAATGGAAAACAAAACAAAGTGGAGGTTGCAATCCTAGTCTCTGATAAAACAGACTTTAAATCAACAAAGATCAAAAAAGACAAAGAAGGGCATTACATAATGGTAAAGGAATCAATGCAACAAGAAGAGTTAATTATCCTAAATATACATGCACCCAAACAGGAGCACCCAGATTCATAAAGCAAGTTCTCAAGACTTACAAAGAGACTTAGGCTCCCATGCAATAATAGTGGGAGACTTTAATATCCCACTGTCAATGTTAGACAGATCAATGAGACAGAAAATTAGCAAGGATATTAAGGACATGAACTCAGCTCTGAACCAAGCTGAATTAATAGACATCTACAGAACTCTCTATCTGAAATCAACAGAATATACATTCTTCTCAGCACCACATAGCACTTATTCTAAAATCAACCACATAGTTGGAAGTAAAACACTCCTTAGCAAATGCAAAAGAATGGAAATCATAACAGTCACTCTTTCAGACCACAGTGCAATCAAATTAGAACTCAGGATTAAGAAACTCACTCAAAACCACACAACTACATGGAAAATGAATGGCCTGCTCCTGAATGACTATTGGGTAAATAATGAAATTAAGGCAGAAATAGATAAGTTCTTTGAAACCAATGAGAAATAAGTAAGTTCTTTGAAACCAATGAGAACAAAGAGACAATGTACCAGAATCTCTGGGACACAGCAGAAGCAGTGTTTAGAGGGAAATTTATAGCACTACATGCCCACAGGAGAGAGCAGGAAAGATCTAAATTCAATATTCTAACATCACAATTAAAAGAACTAGGGAAGCAAGAGCAAACAAATCAAAAGCTAGCTTGAGACAAATAACTAAGATCAGAGCAGAACTGAAGGAGATAGAGAAAGGAAAATCCCTTCAAAAAAGTCAGTGAATTCAGGAGCTGATTTTTTGAAAAGATTAACAAAATAGATAGACTGCTAGCCAGATTAATAAAGAAGAAAAGATAGAAGACTCAAATAGACACAATAAAAAATGATAAAGGGGATATCACCCCTGATCCCACAGAAATACAAACTACCATCAGAGAATACTATTAATATCTCTATGCAAATAAAATAGAGAATGTGGACACATACACCCTCCAAGACTAAACCAGGAAGTAGTCAAATCCCTGAATAGACCAATAACAAGTCCTGAAATTAAGGCAGTAATTAATAGCCTGTCAACCAAAGAAAGCCCAGGACCAGATGGATTCACAGCTGCATTCTACAGAGGTACAAAGAAGAGCTGGTACCATTCCTTCTGAAACTATTCCAAACAATAGAAAAAAAGGGAATCCTCCCTAACTCATTTTAGGAGGCCAGCATCATCCAGATACCAAAACCTGGCAGAGACACAACAAAAAAAGAAAATTTCAGGCCTATATCCCTGATGAGCATCGATGCAAAAATCCTCAAAAAAATACTGGCAAACCAAATAAGACAGCACATCGAAAAGCTTATCCACCACGATCAAGTCAGCTTCATCCCTGGGATGCAAGGGTGGTTCAACATATGCAAATCAATAAACGTAATCCATCACATAAACAGAACTAATGGCAAAAACCACATGATTATCTCAATAGATGCAGAAAAGGCCTTCAATAAAATTAAACACTCCTTCATGCTAAAAAAAAAAAAAAACACTAAAAAAAGTCAGTATTGATGGAACATATCTCAAAATAATAAGAGCTGTTTATGTCAAATACATAGCCAATATCATACTGAATGGGCAAAAGCTGGAGGTATTCCCTTTGAAAACCAGCAGAAGACAAGGATGCCCTTTCTTGCCACTCTTACTCAACATAGTATTGAACGTCCTGGCCAGGGCAATCAGGCAAGAGAAAGAAATAAAGGGTATTCAAATAGGAAGTCAAATTGTCTCTGTTTGTAGATGACATGATTGTATATTTAGAAAAGCCCATCATCTCAGCCCCCAAACTTCTTAAGCTGATAAGCAACTTCAGCAAAATCTCAGAATATAAAATCAGTGTGCAAAAATCACAAGCATTTCTATACACCAGTAATAGACAGCCAAATCATGAGTGAATCCCATTCACAAATGCTACAAAAGAATAAAATACCTAGGAATACAACTTACAAGGGACATGAGAGACCTCTTCAAGGAGAACTACAAACCACTGCTCAAGGAAGTAAGAGAGGACACAAACACATGGAAAAAATATTTCATGCTTATGGATAGAAAGAATCAATATTGTGAAAATGGCCCTATTACCCAAAGTAATTTATAGACTCAATGCTATTCCCATCAAGTTACCACTGACTGTCTTCACAGAATTAGAAAAAACTACTTTAAATTTCATATGGAACCAAAAAACAGCCCGTATAGCCAAGACATTCCTAAGCTAAAAGAACAAAGCTGAAGACATCACACTACCTGACTTCAAACTATACTACAAGGCTACAGTAACTGAAACAGCATGGTACTGGTACCAAAACAGATGTATAGACCAATGGAACAGAACAGAGGCCTCAGAAATAACAGCACACAGCTACAACCATCTGATCTTTGACAAACTACCTGACACAAACAAACAATGGAGAAAGGATTCCCTATTTAATAAATGGTGTTGGGAAAACTGGCTAGCCATATGCAGAAAACTGAAACTGAACCCCTTCCTTATACCTTATACAAAAATTAACCCAAGATGGATTAAAACTTTAAGACCCCAAACCGTAAAAACTCTAGAAGAAAACCTAGGCAATACCATTCAGGACATAGGCATGGGCAAAGACTTCATGACTAAAACACCAAAAGCAATGGCAACAAAAGCCAAAATTGACAAATGGGATCTAATTAAACTAAAGACCTTCTGCACAACAAAAGAAACTATCATCAGAGTGAACAGGCAACCTACAGAATGGGAGAAAATTTTTGCAATCTATCCATCTGACAAAGGGCTAATATCCAGAATCTGCCAGGAACTTAAACAAATGTACAAGAAAAAAACAACCCCATCACAAAGTGGGCAAAGGATATGAATAGACACTTCTCAAAAGAAGACATTTTTGTGGCCAAAAACACATGAAAAAAAGCTCATCATCACTGGTCATCAGAGTAATGCAAATCAAAACCACAGTGAGATACCATCTCACACCAGTTAGAATGGTGATCATTAAAAAGTGAGGAAACAACAGATGCTAGAGAGGAGGTGGAAAAATAGGAATGCTTTTACACTGTTGGTGGGAGTGTAAATTAATTCAACCATTGTGGAAGACAGTGTGGCGATTCCTCAAGGATATAAAATTAGAAATGCCATTTGACCCAGCAATCCCATTACTGGGTATATACCCAAAGGATTATAAATCATTCTACTATTAAGACACATGCACACATATGTTTATTGCAGCACTGTTTACAATAGCAAAGACTTGGAACCAACCCAAATGTCCATCAATGATAGACTGAATAAAGAAAATGTGGCACATATACACCATGGAATACTACGCAGCTATAAAAAAAGAATGAGTTCATGTCCTTTGCAGGGACATGAATAAAGCTGGAAACCATCATTCTCAGCAAACTAACACAGGAACAGAAAACCAACACCGCATGTTCTCATTCATAAGTGGGAATGAGAACACATGGACACAGGGAAGGGAACATCACACACCAGGGCCTGTTGGGGTTGGGGGGCAAGGGAGAGAGAGCATTAGGACAAATACTTAATGCACGCGGGGCTTAAAACCTAGATGATGGGTTGATGGGTACCGCAAACCACCATGGCACATGTATGCCTTTGTAACAAACCTGCATGTTCTGTGCATGTATCCCAGAACTTAAAGTGTAATAAAAAAGTAGTATGAGGCTAATTTAACTGAATGGCTTATAAGTGCCAATGGGTTGGTATTTTGACAGTCATTGTAATTGCTACAATATCCAATTAGATTAAAAATGGCAAGTTCTTTTTTATTCTCTAAATGTAAATATGACCTATTTCCACAGAACCTTTAGAATGTACAAAGTTTTCCTTCCCCCCTGTAGCAATACAGGCTTTTGGAATCTTTTTATATGGAGATCATGTATTCCTCTTAAACATTTTTAAAAAAACTTTGACTTCATGGCCAACACCAATTAATGACCTCTTTTTGTGAAAGGATGATACATGCTGAGTATACAGGGCCTGCTGTAACCTAGAGATTGTTTTGATATCATATTGAGCCTCAGTGCAGAGATGGACCTTTTTGCGTTTGAAAGATGGTGGATAGAGGGTTCACAACTACCTGGGCAGAGTTGGGATAATCTTTCACACTCCTACCCTGAAAATTAAATTAAGATAAAAGAGCAACCTTTGCAAGAATAATTTTTGTCATTTGCAAATTCAGTAATTGTGTTAGTTTCCTAGTGATGCCATAACAAAGTGCTGCAAACTGGATGGCTTAAACAAGAGCAATAAATTCTCTTACAGTTCTGGAGGCTAGAAGTTGAAATCAAGATGTCAGCAGGAGAATCTGTTTCTTGTGCTTCTGTTTGTTTGTGGTGTCACTATCAGTCTTTGGTTTGCAGCTATATAACTGCAATATCTGTCTCCCTTGTCACAGGGCTTCCCCCTGCCACCGTCACCGCCCTGTGTCTTCACATGGTGTTGGTACAAAAAAAACCAGTCACATTAGATTAAGAGTTTACTCCAGTATGAGTAACTATTGGAACCAGACAATAGGCAAATTTTAAAATACAAACATAATTCCAGGAAAATGTTGTATAAAAGAAAAGCAGGGTAATGAAATAGATCAGTGGTTCTCAGAGTTTGGTCCCTAAATTAGCGGTATCAGCATCATCGGGGAACATGTTAGGAAAGCAGATTCTCAGCCCTCACTGAAGACTGTCTGAATCAGATGCTGTGGGGGTGGGACCATAAGCCCTATTTCCAAATAAAGTCTCATTTTGAGGTACTCGGGGTTAGGACTTCAGTGTATCTTTTTGAGGGACACCACTCAACTCATAAGCCATTATTGAATTTTTTTTAAGGAAGTGAAGTGCCTCTGTTTTATTTTTTTAGTTATGGGAGAAGTATTTGATGAATGCCCTGGAGTCTAGGGAGAAGTGTCTCTTCTCTGGAAACGCTTGAAGGTTTCCAGCTGAAAGAGTACAAGCTATTAATGTATTGCATGTATCTACCCCAAGTTAAAACCTATTCCACCGTGGGCTTCCTGGAATCCTAGACAATGGTACTGCAAACAGCAAAGAGGACTTTTAGTCCTGGGCTCATCAACCCTTATTGCTGGGTTTTGAGGTTTTTTTTTTTCCTTTTTAATCAAGTTTGATCTTGTGAGGAGCTTAATCTTTACATAGAGGAAGGCTGAGCTGCTTTCTTCAATGCAGTGGTGGAGGGGGTAAGGCCCTTTTCACATCCACCCTCTTCCTCTCCAAAACTTCAGAGGCATCTCCACAATCCCAGAGTCAGAATCAGCCAAAGAACTTATTAATAATTTAGATGGCTGGGTCCTCCTTCCTCCCTGACCTATGGAATGTGACGGTCAGAGGTAAGAATTTGAATTGTGAACACACTTCCCAAGTGATCCTTTATATTCACTAAGGTTTAATAACCTCTTTCTTAAGAACTTCACGGAGCACAGTCGGAAAACCTCTGATCTAGTCCAACCTTGAAGATGAAGAAATAGCCTGCAGAGGAAGCTGTCAGGCAGATGAGGATGGTTAGAAACAGAGCCGGGGCTCCCCCATTTGGCTGGCCTCCAGCATCTCTGCAACGGCAGTACATGAGGCAGCTCTTTGTTTTCTAGCGAAGTGGGAGAGAAAGTCCACCTCTGAACTCTTTCAGAATGTTTCCCATACATTAATTATCAGTAAAAGGTATTTATTTCTTTATTTTGATGGTGAAAAATAAATCCATTACTCGTGTTTTCACCTAATAGAACACCGTATTCCCCAGGGTCGGCATTTTAAAAACTTGTAAAAATCGATCTCCAAGAGCTAATGGCTTTGACGGAGAGGTAAGGATTTTGGTTCTAAGCCCTTTCTGTTAACTAATGGCTCAATAACAGGACTGAAATCATTTGGGACTGAAAGGAATTCCTAATGATGAAGGAACATCCTAATAAGAAATGAATGGGATAGTGCCATAACCCCGAAATCTTGGCGCTTTCAGCCTCGTAAACCTGCCGTAGTCCATGAAAACAGCCTTTGTGCCTCTTCTGGCACCACGTGTGAGAGAGATCCCAGATTTCTCATGAAGCGAACTGGCTGGAGCAATGTATCTGACCGTGTGAGGTGACACACACCAGGTCTTGGAGCTGCCTGTAAATGAAGGTCCCTCTTACTGTTTGGCATTGAACTCTGGGCAGGCGAAGTCAAGGGGACTTTCCCTTTTTTTTCATATTGGTTTGTTGTTAAAGGTATGCAATGTAACTTGGAAGTGGATTAGAGAAAGGGGAACCCATGTCCATTACATGCAAATGTAACTTGAGTTTTTAGTAGAATGTAAAAGTGAGACAGGGCCCTAAAACCTCTTAATTTTAAACAATGTGAATCTCCACTGAAGTCTCACCAGGCTGTGTGTACAATGTTTTAGCACAAGTCAATAAACTAATGTTTTTGTGCTGTTTGTTCTTTGGGGAACTGTCTGGGTAGCTAACCCCATTTCCATCTTTTGCTTGTTGGGAAGTGGCCGGGTGGTCTCACAAACGATAGACCGGGTTTTTCAAGACTCAACATTGTGCCCAATCTTGAAAGCTACACTCATGACTGTTCATAAGGAAGCTGCTACCATTGTGGCATGTGGGTATGAGCCAAAGAGAAAGGTTTCCTTTTTAATTTATGGAGGCTGTTGGCTTCCTCACTGACACGAATGTAGCTGCACCTTTCTGATAACAGTGCCACCTGGCACCTTCCTAAAGATGGATGCTTCACTTGATGACCCATTTGTGACAAAGAGAAATATAGCAGCTGCATGTCTTGGAATGCTCGTGCCGGCATGGTGAGTGTGCCTTCTCTCTCTGTGGGCAGCTTTCTAATTGCAAGCAGTGCCAGCTACATAATTTATGAGGCCCAGTGCAAAATGAAAATGTGAGTCTTCTTGTTCAAAAAGCAGGAAAAAAACTTCATTAAAGGAACTAAACTGTAAGGCTTCTCCCTGTCTTCCTTCGTATTTCTCTCAACTTGGTATTTTAAATTTATAGTTTAATGTCATTTTAAATGAAGAACAATTAAAAATTATTAACATGAATTTTGCTGTTTATATTGTACAATGCCAGTTTTATAGGCAAATTTAAGATCATTTAACTCATATAGGAATCATGAAAATTATGCAATGGGTATTTCATTGCTCACGCATGCATATGTCTTTTGTTCTCACAAGAACAATGGAATGGCTGCATAAAACTAACCCAATTGTTTTCCTTTCACTTCTTGATTCACCAGTTTGTACTAACACTCCTCACTTTGGGCTTACTGAGGAATAAGGAAGAACCGAAAGGAAAAAGGAATTATGGGTTTCCCTATATGTTCCTGTCTATGCCATATTTTCAGCATAAGTAGTTGGGCAATACAGAGAAATAACATGGATAAGAATGTATACAATAGGGTTCCTTGGTAGTTCTTGTTACTTAGAACATCATTGCATTCTTTCTGCATGTGAAGCAAGTTCTAGTTAGAATGGAGAGCATGGCCACTCTGGGCTGTCAGTGTCCCTGCTTATTCAGTTGTAGACATAACATGCTTACATTAAACTCCCTTTGGATTATGCTGAACGCCCATGAATTACAAGTCCACCAGACTTCTGGGCTCACAGGGCATTGCAAATGCCATTTGTGAATGGAAGAGCATGCACATTACCTGTATCTCCTTTGTTCATGTGCCTGCTCCATTGTCCTATTGGATTTCAGTTACAAAACACAGGTTCGAAGATAAAATTACTAAGAATTTCAAGATGGCAACAGCAGAGCATTAAACCACATGAGGGACCCTTCTGAGCACAGAGACTTGTGTGGCTGCCCAGGTCTCATAGCCAGGAAGCCATCCCTGATGGGAAGTTGTAATCAGAAAGTGTTTGGTAAGCAAGAAATAAAGATCAAGGACTTCAGGAGACCTTAAGTGACCATTGCGGGGCATTGAGACCAGGGCATGTTCTAGTTCAAGTGACCATTTGGGTCATGGCTCAGATGTCATCTTCTTAAAGGCTACTCCTAATCATCCATTCCAAAGTAAGTCTCCCTTCATCATTCACTATTACAGCAATGGGTCTCAAATTTCAATGTGTATGGCTGATGGTCCCACCCCCAGAGCATCTGATTCAGAAAGTCTTCAGTGAGGGCTGAGAATCTGCTTTCCTAACATGTTCCCCGATGATGCTGATACCGCTAATTTAGGGACCAAACTCTGAGAACCACTGATCTGTTTCATCACCCTGCTTTTCTTTTATACAACATTTTCCTGGAATTATGTTTGTATTTTAAAATTTGCCTATTGTCTGGTTCCATCGTAAGAAATTAAGCTTGCCGCGAACAGGAATTTAGTCAACTAAGTTTAACTGCTATGTCTCTAGGATTCGGAATATGCCTAATTTGTTATAGGTACTCAAAAAATATTTATTGAATTAACAAATGGACACATCACCAGGAAGTTCAGTGGGTGAAAGGTTTTTTAGATGGTGGTGATTGGAGTGACTCTGGGCCACAGAAATACTTGTATCTATGCCCAGATAGGAGGTGCTGCTCATCAAATTTGCTTCTAGGCAAATAAAATACAAAGTTGCAAATCTAGGGGCAGGGAGCAGTAATCATGAAACATGATGCTAGTGAACCAACAGGATAATTTCAATAGTAGGGATAGGAGGGCTGCATAATTTCCTCTAAGGCTTGAGTATATTTGGCCATTGCTACAACAGAATAACATGCAAAGCTCCCTCCTGTGCCTAGGTGAATTCTATAGCCTCAGCAACTCTGTGCGTGAGGGGTGTCTGCATGGCTTCTGGTTGACCAAAAGCAGTTATTTAAGCTAGACTGTGTATTGCAGACTGCAAGCCCTGCTACCTGTGTGTTTATGAATTGTAAAGTGCAGGGATAAGCATAGCAGTTTACCCTCCATGATGAAAGCTTGGGAAATGACCATGGCTTTCCCAGTTGTCCATTCTGGGGGCTGGCACACTCCAACTCTGCAGCCCTCGGCAGGCTGGAGACTTTCAGGGCTAGTAACTTGGTCACCTCATGAGCTGCTCTTTCGCTTAAACATATACTCCTGAACCACTGAGCCTCTTTGACCCTCTATAGCTTAGAAATTATTCAGCATTTTGGTCAGCCTGACTTGATCCACTTTTCTCTCTACATTTTTCTTTATGATATAGATTTTCACGTCATCTGGAAATACCCCTATGAGCTGCCTTTCAAATGGCTTTGGCAGAAGCAGTTCTGAGGACAGGAGTTTCTTTGCAACTCCCAGAACCAAAAAGTGAACAATTATTTTATAAGAAGTCAGGGTTAAAGGGGAGAAGGGAGAACCAAGACTCCACAGTGGGCAACTAAGAATGCTTCTGTTGCAAGCATGTGCCTAACACTACTTGGCTACAGTCAGAGTAAGTCAAGGTGATGGGCAACCTGGCGAAGCCCTGTAGCCTCTTGGGAAGAAGTCCTTGCTGTTGGTTCTTAACCCCTGATATATTAAACTCACTCCTCCCTCTAACCTCTAGAGAATCTGATTTGCTGTTCCTAGGGGAGTGTATTTGGTCTGCATAAATAAGTACCACAGACTTTTTGGGGGGTGGCTTAGACAGCAGATATTTATTCCCTTACAGATCTGGAGGCTAAAAGTCAGAGACCAAAAATTCATCAGGGTTGGTTTCTTGGAAGGCCTCTCTTCTTGGCTTGTAGCTGGCCATTTTCTCCTCTTCGTCTCCACGTGGTCTTCTCTCTGTGCTTGTCTGTGTCCTAATCGTTCATTATAAAGACACCAGTCAGATTAGAGCCCACCCCAAGGACTTCATTTAACCTTAAGTACCTCGTTAAAGACCTTGTCTCCATATACAGTCATATTCTGGAATCCCAGGTGTTAGGACTTCAACGTGTGAATTTTGAGGGGATGCAATTCAGCCTTATCAGGTGGGACCCCGGGAAGTTGTATTTCTAGCATTTTCTCCAGGTAATTTCGATGAAGCCAGGCCTAGACCCCGTGTTTGGTAGCTCCTACAAACACCTGCTAGTTCTGCAGCCTCCTCCACTGGCATGACCCTCTCTTTTCTCCTTTGCAAATGAGAGCTTCTCTGCCAGGCCAGCTGACTTTCAACTAGATTGTAACAGATATGCTCCGGAAGGAATCAGTAACCCAATACCTTGCTGCCTGCAAACATAATCTGGGTTTGTTTGTGGCTGGGCTTCTGGGTATCAACCCAGAGACATTTCATTTCCAATGAACTATGTTCTCAAAAGCAAAGTTGGTTTGCTCTTTGTAGAAAAACCTGAATCTGAAGACAGGTTGTAAGTGAAGCTTAGTATGTTGGAAAATGGATCAGATGTAGACCTAATTGCCTGTAATTTATCGTCTGTGGTCACAATTTAGTCTGCTTTCCAAGAATCCTCATTAAATCTTCAACCTCAGGATACCCAAAGGAGCGGTGCAACACTAACAAGCATTTGCCTGAAAAGTCAATCTTCAGTATATATTTCCCTCATATAAATCCTTCCTTTCTTTCACTCTCAAAACTGTCCAAATGAATGCAAATAACTCATCTATAGTAGGAGCCACTCTCTCTGCATGTGTGTTTTGGATGTAGGGAGTATGGGGGTGAGGTAGGTTGGGATTAGCCTCCCATCATCTGTGTGAAAAAGTTTAATTTTAAAAGCACACTCTATTTGCCATTTTTTCTTTTTAGTTTATGAAGCGGTAAATCTGCTCCTAGGTAGAGATAATATTTTCCTTTGAATTTTGTGGAGGAAGAGCAGTTTTTGAGTTGTGCCTGGCATGTCTCAGGGATAGTTAAAGTGATACATTTTTGACCAATCCTGCTATATTAACAGCAGTGGCACCAATATCACAAGTTAAATATAGAATTTACTATTGGTGTGGGATGTCAAGGTTCAGCTGTCCTCAGCTTTGATTTTGGACCAAAAGGAGGTCTAGATACAGGGGCTCTATCATTCTTCTAGAGAGTTTGAAAATATGTGGAAATGTGTTTTAGGGGGTCACGTGTGTGGGGGCATTCCTGAAATGCAATGGAGGGAGGCAGAGAAATGAGACATCTCATTCTGTTCAGAACAGGTTGGCACAATGAAGACTGATGCACCCAAAATGCTTTTAACAGGCCTCCTGGGAGCCTCATGATGGATATCAAAGCGTGAATTTTAGTAACCGCAAAGATGGAATGAATTGCTGTGATGCTTCCCTTCAACCCCTCAAGCACTGAAGACAGGCTGAGGGAAGAGGCTGGCCTGGCTTGTCCTACCTAACTTGTTCAGGAGGAAAGTGGGAGCAGAATAAGCCGGTAGATCTTGCCTGTGCCTTGATCTCCAGGCCCTGCCTGGTTTGCACTTGGCACAGAACCTGCAAACTCGAGACAGTGCCCCTGAGCCTTAATGCTGCTGGCTTAGGAGAGAGGTGAGGCCACCCAAGAAAGCATTATCCCCACCCAAAGAGAAACGTAGTCCCATGAAGGCAAGTCAGCCAGGCAGGGAGGAGAGTGTTGGGTAGAGTAAAAAACTGAAGTCCCAAACTTCTCAGAAAGGACAGAAGAGTATGTGGTTCTGTTTACTACGGGGCATGAATGGAATATGGGAGAACTATTCTTCCTTAATTTTTGCACTTCATCTGTATAAATTAATACAAGTATTTTCCTCATGACTTCTTCTATTCCTTGGCGTCATCCTCAAGGGATAGGTCTTCCTCTTTGATTCCATTTTATTTTTAAACTTGTTTCTCCTGGAGTGGGTACTTTTTTACCCTTAAAATAAACACTATAAACTTTCAGTTCAATTCCACATACTGTTACATTTCACCAAAGGGTTAATAAGTAAAAAATGCTTTCTAAAATTTATTTTTATTTCCTTTAAAGTTTTCAAAATGATTATTTAAAGAAGCAACAATTGCTTTTGCAACCACCCCCTCTATTTGTGGGTTGTAATAAGATACCTCAAATAAATTTGGGAATAATTTTGAAAATAATCCTTTCCAAAAATGACTTAAGGTTGAAAATAAGATTACTTCTCAAGTAATAGAAAACATATATTATTTTTACATCTTGAAGTTCCAGAATATCTTATTTTTATAGTAATGGTTGGCAGTGTGAGAACAACATGCATCACTTCCTATGGATATAGTTATTACTGAAGTGTTATAATCAAGAAATGTGAAAAATCTAAATTTGATTTCATGATTTTTCCGAGATTTTCATTCTGTATGTGTCGCTGAGACTCTCCAAATGCATTTTTTCCTAGGTGAAGAATAAACTAGATCTTATTACATTCAAAACTTTCTTTTGACTGCCAATGGGGTAATAAATTCAACTGTTCAATTTTACAAACATGTATCATGTGTTTAAAGTAATCTTGTAGGTACCTGGATGGGAGATGCCAAAATTAATAAGATATATTCTTATTTACTATCTGTTAGGAAGTAGAGATGAGAATTGACATAGCTGGAATCTAACTAAGGCAGGCTTCTATCAGTACTGCAGTAAATCTGTGAAGAAGAAATGATGTGCTATGGAGTGTACAGTTATTCAAGCAATATGTATTTAACACTTGCCAAGCCAAGATCTCACCTGTGTACTGGGAATACAGTGGAAAAAAAAAATGTACTGTCTCTGCCCTCTTGGAGCTTATAGGATAGGGAAAGCATATGTGTCCAGAAGGGACAAATTCTGGCTGGCGTAACGAGGAGTAATTTCATTGCAAAGACCACACTGGGATTTTTGTGAGAAGGAAGGTAGTATCTCAACATAGAAACATCAAGGGGAAAAGCATTCCTGAAACAGAACAGAAGCTCAAGGTAGAGACTTTGGAGAATGTATTTGGAAGTGGAGAGTAAGTCTCAGATGCTGGATCTCATATACTGGAGCACAGGATGAATCTAGAAAGATTTGGAGATTGATTCCATGCTGTGAAAAACTCTCAGTGAACACACTTTACTTGATATTTCATGAATCATGAAGTGACAAATATCTCTCTTAATGGTGGAAGTATTTCCCATTAAAGTTTGTAAGGTAAGCACTTTTTCCCTTCTTGTTGTGAGTAGTCAAAAACAAACAAACAAACCGTGGAGAAAGCATTTTTTTCCCTTCTTCTTGTGGGCAGTAAAAAAAAAAAAAAAAAACCTTGGGAAATTTTGATTAGGAGGATGTTGTGATCATATGAGAATGGCAGTGGCAACAGGGCTGTTTCACAGATCTCTATTATGGCTACACTCCCCTCCTGATTCCCAATGAACAGGCCATGATAGACATATCCCCCATGGGTAGGTAATGTCTAGAACATCAGATTACCTGTGGTGCAGCAATAGGGCCAAAGTCTTTCTTTTTGAACCTGATCTGTAAGAAATTTGCTATTTAGCCATGTGACTGAAAGCGAAAGGAGGCCAAGAAGTGGAGTATGGCCACTGCAATTCAAAGGCTTGTATGAGCCAAAAAATGAGTAACTGATGATGAAGAAGCCATAAGAAGGATATGAATAGTGTAATTAAACAGAGAGGAGCAGGGAACATGAATAAGAAGACGATACAGGGACACCATGAGCGATTTATATTCATGACCATGAGAGTTAGAGGGGTAGCTAGGAAATCCATCGAGGCAGAACATCTGTGTTTTGGTAACTTGAGGGATGTGGGGAGGGGAAGTTTGTGATGGGAGAAAGAATTTAGGAGAACTCATTAGCCAGGCATGGTGGCAGGCACCTGTAATCCCAGCTACTCTAGAGGCTAAGGCAGGAGAATTGCTCAAACCCGGGAGACAGAGGTTGCAGTAAGCTGAGATCGCACCACTGCATTCCAGCCTGGGTGACAGAGCAAGACTCCGTCTTAAAAAAAAAAAAAAAACAAAAAACTCTAAGATTTCAACACTGAGTGACTAGATTGGTAGTGATTCTCTTGCCTGTGCTAGAATGCAGGTGTAAGGGAATTTTGTAGAGGCAGAAGGTGCTGAGTTCTTCCTTGGGCAAATTAGGTGGATACTTGTGGAATATCTATGCAGAGATGCACAGATGAATGGTCCTGTGAATTTATGACTTTGAAGAGAAATCAGTGAAGGGGAAGGGAGGCAGCATTTATGGTATCTTAACTATGCAGCAGGTACAGTGCTAAGTGCTTTACAAATGGATCTTCATTTAGTTAATGTTCTCTGGAAAGACCATATAATTTGCCTGTTTGTTCTCAAATCCAACCCCTGTTTGCTAACTCTGTGTTGCATTGAGAAAGGCTGTCCTTAAAAATGACTTCTGGCTTGATTTGACCAGTGGAAGGGATGGTGGGAGATTGGAGGGCTGGAGAAAGATATTTCTCTCCTCTCTGCTTCCAGTTGCATCTCCAGTAGCAGTAGCTGCCTTTTCTTTTCTTTGGTACTCTCTCTAACTGGACAGAAAAAGAAAAGGGGGAAAAAACCCCACAGTCAGTATGCTAAATTTGACTGCATCTGCATATAAGAGAAAAAACTTGCCAAGAAGTGGCTTAAATATATATGTGTGTGTGTGTGTGTGTGTGTGTGTGTGTGTGTGTGTGTGTGTGTGTGTGTATGTCTGTTATATAAAAGATAGGCAGTTTAGACCTATTATGGTAGCTTTGCAGTTTCTTTAGGGACCTAGTCATGTATCTCTGCTCAGCCATCTCTTACATGTGGTTTCTACTTCCAGGGTATCCTCATGGTCCAAAATAGCTGATGAAGCTCAGCCATCATATCTGTGCTCTAGGCAATAGGAGAAAGAAAAGGTGGAGAAAAGGATTATCCCTCTGATGCTGCCACTTGTATCTCATTGGCTGAAACAGAATCACATGGCCACAGGAAGCTGAAAGGGAGGCTGGGTAATGGTGTTTTAAGTTGGTCATAACTACTCAGCTATAAATCCAGGCTCTTTTGGATTTGAAATTGGACCTTGGATTTGGATAAAAAAGAGTGGGGATAATGGACAGTACACAGCATTTAGAAGTCTGTATTTCAGCTATAAGGTCACTAGTATCCTCATTTTAAAGGTAAGAAGTGGTTCTAGAGAGCCTAATGAGGTCTCACAGGTGGTACATGGCAGTGATAATATTTCACCTCAAGCCTCTCTGACTCCAAAGTTCATGAGTTTTTCTCTATAGTAAGTGTAGGGCTGGAGAGGGAACGGAGAGTCCACCACATAGAGCTGATGACTGAAACATGAGAGAGGATGGAGCAAATTCCCAGGAAGAACATGGAAATAAAACAGAGGGGCTCAGGAGAGAAATAAAGAACCAGAGGGGCTGGGGAGACCTAGAGTTAAAGGTGGAAGATGAATAGCCATTTGGGGAAAATAAGAGGAAAGGTTGAAGAGGAAGGAAGAAAGCCAGAGAACCAAGGCCCTGAGCAACCAAGGAAGCAGAAGGCTGAGGCGGCAGTTTCACAGTGGAGGAACACTAGCCTTGGATCAGGGAAGTTGGGTTTGGTTCTGAGCTCTGTCATTCTTTGATGACATGACCTTGATAGTTCTTCCACAGCTTGAACCTCATTACACTCATTTCCTGGTAAACAGAAAACATGCCCAGGTCATTGGTGAAGAACATCAGAACCATTTATTTTCAAATACGGATACAGGTCATATTGAGGAGAGTGTTCTGCAGGCTATGTACTCTAAGTTTAGAAACACTACTTGATAAAGTCTTGCTCTTTTAATAGTTTCCACTGCCTTGGATGTGGCCTGGGTATAGGAGTTGTAGTTTATGGTGCATGTCTTAATTCCAGATCACTGTTTCTACCTCTGTTTACAAAATAATTGTGAAATAGTCAAAGGCATGGAGAGGTCAAGCTATTTCCTCCTTTAATTCACTGCAGAATAGAGGGGCTCTGATCTATCAGAATGTACCCACACGTAGAATGGGTCTCTGACACTGGACAACTTCAGCCGTCCACCTGTCTCCCTGCGCTCCTCTCTCTTTGGAAGCCTTTGCCCATGGACTTGGCTAGTGAGTTCCTCTCCATTCCTTAGGAGAAGGTGCTGTTATTGCATTGGCCCTCTCTGTGATATTGTGCAGTACTCTGCACGTTTATAGCTTGCATAAATATTGAATAATAATAAATAACTACAAGAGAGGAAGAATATTATAGGCTGGGGAGAGTGAAAGATGCTGAATTCATTATTTGAAGGCCAATCTCAGGCCTCTTGGCTATCTCCTTCAAAGAGATTTGTTTGCCAGCTGTGTTGAGAAATATACTTTCCATATGATGAGCCCAGAGAAGCAGCCAGTTTCCCTACAGAATGCTTTTGGAGTATCCTCAGGAGGGCCTACAGAATCCTTAATGGCGTTTCAGAGAGGATAACCCCTCACGCCTCCTTGGCAACTGCGTTAGTGGAAAGCCCTGGGGAGAATGGCTGTAGCAAGATGATGAAATTAGAGGAGTGGGCTAGATTCTTTTTACTTCATTTTACTTTCTGATTCCATGTGCAAACAGGGCAGCTTTCCAACCATTTTATGGATGCATTGTTGGCTGAGAAGGTCACTTGCTTTTCACTCACAATGATCTTGGCTCAAGGAGGGCATTTCTTGTTTAATACGTAATCCAAGTTCAGTGTGTCAATCAGATGCTATCTCCTCCATCTCAAAGACATTTTTTAAAAATTTGATGTTTATGAATGAGTTAAGACAGACAACTTACTTCTTAAATTTGAGGTATGGTAAAATATTGAGTAAATATTTACAGAGCTGGGAGACTGGAAAAACTATAATTTAAAGAGAGCAATATGCAAACCAGTTGGGCTACATCCTTTGTAGTTCTGACTGGCTGCAGCCTAGCCCAGCAATGTGGGTCTTTAGTAAATAAAACTAATGCCTCCTTGATAGCATGATCAATGTCTGCATGTTGTACTGAAAATGCTTCCATTGAACAGATTGGTTTCATTCACTCGGAATTTCACATTGTATTCATCTTGTGATGGGAGAGAGGAATTCCCAAAATCTTGAATAAACAAGAACTAGTACTGGCCTTGCCCATGTGTTCCTTGCCTTGTATGTCAGTGCACCCTTGCGATTGCCCACCTAGCTGGTGAAACCTAGTAGGGGCAGGAGGAGGTGGAAGGTGAGCTAGGCCGAAGTCAAAAGCAGGGGATAAAAGTGGGTAGAAGTTACAGTTTTAAGAACAGCAGCTCTATGATGGTCTTTTCAAGATGTCAGGGCTTTGGAAACCTCAGTGTGGATTTGGCTTCCTAGTGGTAGCTGGTAGCAGCTGGCAGCACAACTGTATGAAGTGGGAGACTTTTTCTGTGCCCCAGAGACAGAGAAGCTCCGCCTCCCCGGGTTCTGCCATTCTCCTTGCAACCCAAGACTTGGAGATCAGATTTTAGGATTGCAGCTGGGATTTTTTCGGATTAAGCTTTTTTTCTAACAAACAGTAAATGACACAGGATAAAAACTTTTCTAACTTGTTTTTCAACTACCCTGCTCCCCTTAAAGAAAGACTCTTAAGCAGAGACTGTGGGACCCTTTTCTTATCCTTGAAGACTCAGGCCTATAAGTGAACTAGGGAGATGTGGAAGGGGCCCTCTCTAATCACTCTGTGTAGGAGGACTGACCAAAGAAACCGTGACTGTTTCCCGCAGAGAAGAAAATGATTGTCACTAGCTAGGCCTTAGTTGCCTTCAAATGTTTGAAGAAATATTACAGGGGAGAGAAATCTCTCTCTCAGAAAGGCCTTTCCTGACTTTCTTAACTTATGATAGGCCTCTCCTGTATATCGATCTGCCTTTGGTTGGTTTCCTTCATGGCACTTCTTATGACTTGCAATTATTTTATTTCTTAGTTTGTTTACTTTTTACATTGACTTCCCTTTCAGGAGAACAGGGATCATATTTATATAATTTATATGAGTATGTTTTATTATGTCACAATTCACTTCTTTCTCTTTAGCCCTGGGTGTGGTACTGCACATAGTTAACATTCAGTAAATATTTGAGCAGAGGATGGGTAAAAAGGACAGCTCAGGAGATCCAGGGTGATGCTGTTGTTCCTGAAGGGACAGACTCTTCTGAGGGTGTCTGCTTTCTGTCCCAGAGTTACAAGTTGCTCCTAATTCCACTACTAATCCTGCCAGTTAAAGTATAATTCCCCACTATGGGTCACCTGGGGGATCAGTAAGAAAAAAATCAGTGAGTTGATACAAAGTTTCATTATGTATTATGTACATAAAAAGTAACATACACTTAAGAGTGTATCTTAAGAATAATTTTCTTTTTTAAAAAAATAGAAGCCAGAATGTAAAAAAGTCTCTCCCTCGCCCACCTCTGCTCCTCTCTAAATACACACAAAGAAAGAGTGGGCAGTTCCTCTTCACTTTCAGGTATTACTGGTAGACAGCATCGGATTGTAACTCCAGCCTGCAATCAAGCAGACTTTGCACCTGAAATGGTGAGCTACTTGATGAGATGCTGAGGAGTTGGTTATCTGTCAGTTAGCTTCCTTGGGTTAATATGACAAGGGGCTTCCACTATGTTTTGAAGCAAAACAATGACAATGACAACCCTATTCCCCCCACAAAATAACAAAGATAGTCTTGAGTAAAACAAAGCTGTGCTCCTGTTTGTTAACTTCAAATGTATGACATGGTCTCTTCCAAACCAGACGTTTGAAGAAATTGAGCCTTTGTTGAACCAGAATTGTGCTATCTTTCTCAAAGCGGCAATTTTGTGAGATTTCTTGAATTGAATGGCGTATCATGGAAGCATTCTCTATATGGATTCAAAACTCAGGTCCCCAACCCTGTCTTTGACAGATGCATTTTAAGTAATCCAAGAAATGACTCCACTTCATCACATACCACAGAATTGAAGGGCAGCTTCTAATAGTTACTTTGCCCCCATATGCATGTCAAGGGAGTTTCTCAACGGTGAGTAGAACACAGGAAACAGAAGTTGTATAGTACTTGAAGATCTGACTAAGCCCATCAATGTCTATTCTGGATGCAGAAGCTACATCAGTTTTCTTCCTGAAAATGCAAGAAAACAACACGCACGTTCTTCAAAAGAAAGAGCCACTGAACAGTCAGTGGAATAAAGCCTAGGGCCTGCGGCAAAAGTTTTCACCACTGGTATAAAGGGCTCTCATTATTTTCCTGGCTACGGATCCAGGAATTTAGCCACATTTAAAGACAACATGCCCAGAGTAGTCCAGATTGACATTTCTTCCTAAGTGACCCAATGGGGGTCATGTTCTCAAGTGTTTGGTGAATATTCAAGAAAGATACCATCCTACTATTACAGGAAAATGGCAGCTCTCTCTTCTCTTCCCTGTGCACTAAAGGGAATTTTGTATTGTCTGCTGGGTCCCTCATGCCTTCTTCATTGGGCAGATTCTGGATAATGGATGAAGGAAGGAATTGAGGAGAATCAAGACAGGCTTCATTTGATTTTCATTAGAAAGCACCAGAGAGAGAAGGATACAAAAAGGGTGAAAAGGTGAAGAATCATTGAAGTTGATGTGACCAGATTTGGGGGAGAGTTAGAGTGAAGAAACAGTGAGTTTTGGGGAACAAGTCCTCTTACTGTGAGAGGTAAGGAGGCATAGAAAGAGGATTGTAAGAATTTGGTCATACCTATGAATGAATCTTTCTTTGATATTTTTTCAAGGTATTGCACTACAGTACCACATAGCTCTACAATAACTTTTGGATCTCAAGTTGATTGATATTTGAATGCAAATCTGTGTCCAAACTGGGTCACATGGTAGCTAGGCTTTGTAAGGGTTGCACGGTTATAAACATACATGTGAATGTGCACAGTCATTCTATTCTGTGGACAAGATCTCATGAATCACTGCAGGGAGGAGGTACAAAAATCCTCTTAATTAGGAAATAGATGTTACTACTGAAGTCAGGATTCAAGACATTGCTGTCACCATGACAGCCTAATTTGATATTTTCATTTTCTCGGAGTCAGTGAGGGATCTGAACTTTCAGTGAGGCAGTCAGTGCTATTCTGTTTGGTTCTCTGTATTATCCCAGTTGTTTTGAAAGTTGGAAATATACTTTATACTGTAAAGGAAAAAATACGAATATTTTTAAAGGAGACTCCACCATCTAATTAAACCAAATGACTTTAAAGTAATCATTCTTTAATTGGTGGGCTAAACAAATTCTGCTGTAAAATGATGTTAAAAGTGGATGATGAAGAAGTCAAATAGCCACAATATTAAGATTGCTAGGACTTAGCAATCTATCAATTCCTTATGGCTTTCTTGCAGCAGGCAGGGGACAAGTTTTGGTGAAGACCTTTTGGGAAGTGTTTTGTTTTTTATACCATTAAAATTTGTTTCACCTATGACATTTTTTAAAGGCTTTATGGAAGTTCCATTTTCTAGGATTTCAGAGTAGTGCCATTTTTTTAGTGCTTTACTGACATGATATTAGGAGAGGATACAATTCTCAAAAGAGCAGTAAATCTTACCTTAGATATTTTAGTTGGGGTTACAAAATCCCCATAAATCTAGAACTTCCAGTGCTAAGTTCTTGGCCTACTTCTAAAATGCTTTGGAATTAATTGCCCCCCAATGTGAGGTAGATTCAACCTCGGGATGTATTCCAAAATCAGTGCAAGCCCTTCTGGCTTCCCATGGCTCCTCAATATCTATTCTATATTCCTTCCATTCACTTCCATCACTGATGAATCCTTTAATGTCTACATCCATCAAAATGAGCATCACTTACCACTTCATAACTTTTATGTTCTGACTTAGCATGTAGGGTCTTTGCCTAGCCTCAAAATACCAGATCCTACAATGTATTTGTCATCTTTACTGTATGTTTAGTATTTAAAAAGCACTGGGGTAAAATGCATGGCAAATTTCCAAGACCAGTAAAAGGGAAGATCATCTCAGAATGATTCCAAGTACTCTACTGCCATTTATGTCTCAGCTCTCTGTTTTGTTGGTCACTGCTTTATATCAATTATTTATAAAACTAGGGTTTTCTAGGCACGATGTTTCCTAGTAAAGTTTCCTCATTTAGCTCAACCAAACCTAATGCATTTGTGTTTAGGAACCCAAAGTAAGAACCACTGTGTCTTACCACTTTGAGCAAAGGAACAAACTTAGAAGAATGATACAATCTACTGAGTATGCCTAGAGAAGTGGATGAATAGAGGGGATTTATCAGTAAGACTTTACAGGTTTGTTATTTGTCAACCTGTCATTCCATTTGCAACAACAGTCTTCTCTGGTTTATGTAAATCACAAATGTCATGACATCTCCACCCTTACTAAGACTTCATTGTGACTTTGATTACGATTTTTGAATCGAACAAGAATAGATTAGAGATACTGCTCTGTTAACATTTGTGCTTAGCTCATTTTAATCACAAGAGCAAGTCTTTTCTGGTTGGTCTAGGTGAGGTTACAAATCTAGAAAAATTTCTGGAATTGTATATTCAGATATGCTTTTTTATTTTCTTCTGGAGCCCTCTTAGACTTATGTTTGAGCTTCTTGGTGTATATTTTATACTTTAGCTTCCCTTCCATAATTCTCACCTCTTTGCCTTTCTGTGTTGTGTTCTGTGCGATTGAATCAATTGTATCTTCCAACTTACTAAATATTTATTTTATTTTCTTACTTTTTTTTTCTTTTCTTTTTTTTTTGTGTTAGAGGTAGGGTCTCACTGTCACCCAGGCTAGAGTGCAGTGGTAGTATCATAGCTCACTGCAGCTTGAAACTCCTGGGCTCAAGTGATCCTCCCACTTTGGCCTCCTAAACTATGTAGTGACATTTTCCTCCTTTCTGAAATTTTTAGCCATTAAAGGTAATAAGGTAATAGTGTTCTGGTTGCTTGGCCAGAAATCTGAACCTCAATTCAGGGATAGGGTAAGAAACTTATGACAGAGCGTATGACTTCTTCAAAACTGTGTATTGAGTAGGCGTAAAGGTAATAATTTTATTTACACTAGGTCTTCTGGCTTCTTTGAATACAGTCATTCATAATCCTGCAAAGTTGATTAAAAGTTTTCCTATCTCACATAATAAATGTTCAAATGAGTCGCCTCTGGTTCCATTATTTCTTGGGTTAGATTCTTACCTTGTGAGACTGTGAGGATTCTTCCTATAATTTCCACTAAGTAGTGATGTATGTAAACAAGAGTGTGTTAAAGGATTGTGGCCAAATGGGTGTGTGAAGCCACATGTGGCCCTTTGTTATACATCACCGCTGCTCTTTCTCCCTTGTTTGTTCTCTAAATCATCAGTAGCAGCTTGATTCCATTCAAAACTTCAATTAGGTGAAACAAATAGACTGTACCCATCCAGCTCAAAGCCCTGAAAGAGCAGAGAGTCGAATATGCAAAATGCATGAGAGAGAGAGTGAGATCCTTCATCCCTTTGAGGGAGATCAGGGAGCCTTAACAAAAAAGCTATTTTGTTTATCATTAGATTAGATGTTGCATTAAATACATTAAATTGAGGGTGGAAAAGTAGGCACATGTATTTCATGTATTGTTGCACAACACATTAAGTTGTGGCAGGCACACTTTGTTGTTGGAACCTCCAGGCTCTTTCCTACCCCAACCCCCTAGTGAGAAGGGCAATCTTCCTAGGATAGGAGCCAGGGCTGTGCTGTCTAGCCTGTGTGCTGGGGTGGGGGGTGCCCCATCCCCTGCTTTGGAAAAAGGACTCCAGAAGCATGAATGCACCTTTACAATCCAAGTGGCCCTCTGCACAGAGACTCTCTCAATTTGGCATTGCTGGTGTTAGAGGGTAAAGGTGATCAAACCTGCAGCTCACTTGTGACATTTTCTGGCAGAAATAAGGGGATGCTGGCTTGCTTCCACAGTTGTTCATTTTTAGGAAAGCTCTCAGAATGTGGAAAATAATTCTGCCTTCATTTTCTCTCACTTGTATCTTCACTTTGCTTTACTTATAATTTAGGTATGATATTTATAAAAAAAAAGTTCTAGTTTTAAAAAATGTGTTAAAATTTGCCTCTATTGTTATACATATTTTTAAAATGTGCCTAGCATATTAGAATAAAAATGTTAAAGCTTGAAGACCCCCAGTGATCATCCAGTTTTTCAGCCTCTTTATAGATAGGGAAACTGTGGGCTGGAGGTTCTGTGACTCCTGGGATATCATTCGATAGCATTGTGATTCTAAAAGTGCGATGATCTTGGTCTCTGTTGTCAGACTGCAGAGCTCTTTTTAGTGTACCAGGTCACCTGATATGTTTGTGGTCATAGAAATTCTTAGGTCACAGTCTCTGTGAAACAGAGTTCTTCAAAAATATTTAATTAAATCAGTTTGTACTATAAACAAATGAGTGTTCTTTCAGAGTATAACTTACCTTTAGTTTTCATTTATGGTCTTTGCAGCAATAAATATATCTGTACAATAGCTAGGCAGCCTCAAAGAAAATATTTTTAGTGGAAATAAATTATTTTTCTTCCATCAGTTTCCCTAGGTGAGACTGAATTGAGAATAAGGAAAATAGAGAAGATGACTGCAAGCCTGTGAATATTCCACATTGGAATATGGAGAGCGATTTTGCGGTTGATAATTTTGCTGCCTTATTTTCTGACAGACCGAGTTTCAGGTCCTAAAAATGTAATATAATCATCAATCTGAAACCTTTTTATAGCATTTGTCAAATTCATCTCTTTTTTAAATTCAGAAAAATCAATTTTTGATGGATAGAAATCTCAAGGCCCCAGAAAGCAGGCATCCCTGGGGTTAACTTCCTCTGTAGTAGGCACAGGGCTGTACATGAGTGTTTGAATTAATATTTTGATGTTTCCCAAGCTTCATTCTTACTTGAGTAAAGGGGAGAAGGGGAGGACTGGGGAGGTCTTTAGCAGTGGGAAACCCTTTTCAAACAGAATAAGGAAGACATCACTTTTGATACCTAACCCCAAGCCAAACACAGAATGTTCTAGCAGCCTTAAGATTTCTAGTTTAATTGCTCTATCTAAGACACTAACTTATATGCCCATCCCCTTGAAAGCTATCAATCTGAAATTCTCTTTGAAAGTCAGGTGGCTTGCTTTATACTCAGTAGGCATGTTCCATGGTAGCTCTGTTGTCCAGAGCTCTCAGCAGAAAAGTTTATGCTCTTTGTAATTCTACATCTCTTCTTCAAATCTCTTTGTAATTCTACATTGATCAGTTGGGACATGGAAGCTGAAAGAATTTCAGGCCATGCTGCAATGCTGTACATTCTGAAAGTTCTCTGGAGGAAATTCTTACTCTTACCCTATTTGTTTACTATAGATAAAATATACATATAATAACATTTATTATTATAAATATAAATATTTATTTATTATATAATAAATAATTTCAGATAAAATAATCTCAGAAATACTCTGGTGGCAAGTGTAGACTGGCTTTTAAATATCTCTAATTATCTGAGCATCTAGGGACTCAATCTATATAACTTGCATCATTGGTGCTGAAGTCAATCATTATAATGTGGAAAGAAACCCCTTTTCCATCAGAGTCAAAGATGCCTATCCTTGCACTCTGGGAAAATAATATTTATTATAAAGGCAATTGTGACATCCAAAACCACAGTTGTTATCAAGTTCTTCATACTCCAAGATCCTTTACGTAAGAATGGAGGGAATAAATTTCATAGTTTCATTCTTTCGTAGGTACTGGAATTACCATTTCCAATACACGTGTTATTAAAAATTATCTTGAAATAATCAAGCAGTCAAAGGGGACATTGGAAATGAGGTAGTAAAAAGACTATGGGACTCACAAGTAGATAGACCTGGGTTAACACACTGCGGGTAGTAAGGTGGTTGACTTGGCACGTGAATTGGCTAACCTTTGTAATCTCAGTGGTTTTACCTGTGAAGTGGGACTAATAAAATTATCACAGTGTTGTTCTAAGAATTCATTGAGACAATGCATGTAAAGTATCTGGCTTATTAGGAACTTAATAAATACTGATGTTTCTCCCTGTTGAAGACTTTAATACTGCTTTTGATTTATGTGCTGATTTTGTCCTGAAATTGTTTTTAGGTCCAGTAGTTTTTGTTGGCTCAGTTGGGAGCTCTGAATGAATGAAAATCCCAGGCAACTTTGACACTGGGCTGGATGAAAGGTCCATTCCCAAGAAGTTCAAGGAAATCAATACCTTCCTAATTTCTTCACTCGGTATAGAGTTATATGTGTTGCCCCAAATTCTGATACTCAAGTCTGATAACAGTGTGGTGATTTCCAGCGTTAGAAAACCTACTCAAAGTTATATTACTCCTTGTGTCCAACATCTTAAAACAGCTGTGGATAAACTGATTTTTTGAGAGGCTATGGAAGTTTAACAAACTGTTACTCTGTTGCCTTGGGTAGAGATGGTTAAGTGTGGGAGTCAAAATGAGGAAATACCACCACCAGGGAGGACACTAGAGACAGGGGTTCATACACACAGAGCTTGCAGCTTGTGCAATGATATTGCGAAGTCATGTTTAAGTGGAGACTCAGACACCAGATGTGTACAGCTGCAGTAGAGGAGCCAACCCAGCCAAAGAGAGAAAAGCCCCATGCTGGTTGTTTTGCTTTTGAGTGAGAAGGAAAGGGAAATAAATCTCTCACAATAGAGAAAAAGAAGATAGTTAATGTTTATTTTTTATCACCTTTTTCTTTTCCTTTATTTTAAAGTCTAAATGGGGCCATTTGTCTTTAACGTGCTTTACCTGATCAAGAAATACATGAGCAATTCTATATCAATAAAAAAAAATGTGAAAGGTTCTGCAGAAAAATGTTCGGTTCAAGTGGCTTAAGACAGGTTCCATTTATTCAACAATCTATACTTTTTAAAAGGCTATACTTTTCTTGAGGGTTCCTTCAGTTCATAGCATGAAGAGGGATGAGTTGCTGATCCTATATACACAAGTATTGCTTTTATAACCATATTTTTTTTCTCTTTGAGAAAAGATTTCATTTAAACCATCATCAACAAATGTCCTTGCTAATGATCATATATACAGTGGGACTAACTTTTCTCTGGGGAAGTTAGTCAATTGAAAATTATTTGCTGTAACTTATTCCTTACCGCAGGCAATATCATGGTCTAACAGAAAAGCATTTAAAACTTTGTCATGTGTTATTAAGGAATATTTACACTTGTGGGGCTATTCTTAAGATAGCCAGAGCACTTTTGTAGCTGAGTTACAAATAGAACACATCCAGACTAGGTTTGTTTATTTATTTATTAGGCTACTCCTTGCAGAGCAGGGCTAACTCCTAAGCAGTGTCCCCAGCCTTGTCTAGGCTTAAATACAGAAAATATAAAGCCCAGAATCCTAGTTTCCAGAGTTTATATCTACAAGGCTAACTTACCTGTGAAATTGGTTAGAGCTAGAATATACTTGATTACAACCCCTTTTAAACTGAGCTTCCCATTGCGTCTATACACATATTGAAGACTGTAAAGAAGGAAAACACATAGGAAAACACATGTTTTCTTAAAAATGTCTTAACTTTGGAGATTCATTATTTGTTATCCTAAGATACTAGTATATCTGAAACTTGACAATGCAAGTTTCAGATATACTAGTATCTTAGGATAACAGTAAAAGACAAAGATTAGACTAGCAGGGGAATAAAATGCACAACAAAATCACCTCTCCCTTCCTGCACTCTTATTTGAAGGAAAAGACTGGAAAAGATGCTTGGTTTAAACCACATGGGAAAAACATCTTTTCAGCTGCAAACTGCCTTTTATATTTTAGCAATGTAAACACATTGTATGGGAATACCAGGGGCTGTGCTGCCTCCCTGTCCAAATACTGCACGCAGGTAACACTGAACAAGAAGTGGCATGATAACATGGACAGACTGCCCGGAACATGGATACCATCTCCCAGGGCCCAGGATTCAGAGGCCTAGAGGTAACACTGGTGTTTCTAGGCTTCTGCAACAGTGAAGGACCACTGCCACCTGTGGACAGCAGCAAGCATTAGCGACATGCAGGCCGAGTGAAGTGTCAGTGTCATGTTATTATGGTGACAACAAGCAACCTGGAGAATCAGATATTCCAAAATTTTCCCAGTAAGTGTTTTATACCTCCATGACCTGGGATGGGGCTTTTCACTGCAAATCAATAAGCATCCTTCAGACCATATGTATGTAGGACATGGTCATCATGTGTTAATATAAAACCACAGAGAAGGCATCTTAAATCCTAATGCCTTTGAGGGGCAGTTAGATCATGTAGATGTAAAATAATAAGAGTGATCAGGACAGCAAGTTGGAGACTGCATGCCCTACCTAGAGGCATTCAGTTTTGTTTATTTATTTACTTTTTAAAGAATGTACTCTATCAAGCAACACACGTTTAAAGCTCAGATTCAGCCTGCAACCATCTAGTGCCAGAGGTCTTATGAGATCCCAGGTGACATTTGTGCACCCAGGAGCAAAAGTCTAAGCACACTTCATTTACTCATTCATTAATGTGGTAATTCAACTCATTCACCAAAAAATACTTATTGCATCTTTGTCTTATTCTAGACATCACTCTATCTTGATAGACAAGTTGAGAAAACAGATATTAAACAAATAATTACACAAATAGAATTACATTTGTAATAAATGAAATGAATGAAAATCCCAGGCAACTCTAAAAATGTATATCATATTTCATAACATGAGCTTGCTTATAAATTACATCACTACACTATTTACCTCTAAAAAAAGAGAAAACCCTGCCAATTAAGTTATAGCTCTGTGCTTTTTTATACATTTCATTTCATACTTATGGAAAGAATTCATTTTTTACTTAGTGCAATGTAGAATTTTTATCACACATTCTTGTGCGTATATATAAATTGAATAAAGCATTTCTAAAACCTTTTCACATTGAGAATTGAACTCATCTGAAGCAGTTTTTGACACAGAGTCATCAGCATCCATGCTTTTGTATACACTGTCATTTTCTGGTCAGCAAGAGAGATGGACATCAGCATTTTTGAGAGTGCTCTACTGTTGTCTGTGAGGTGTCTTCCCCGCAGCTGACACTAACTCTCGAAGTTTAGATACTCGTGTTTTGTTATTTTATTTTATTTTTTTTAATAGAAATAAGCTCGTTCTCTGTTGCCCAGACTGGAGTACAGTGGTGCAATCATGGATCACTGCAGTTTCAGCCTCCTGGGCTGAAGAGATCTCCCCACCTCAGCCTCCCCAGTAGCTGGAACTACAGACATGTGCCAACATGCCCAGCTAATTTTTAAAATTGTGTGTAGATATGAAGTCTCACTATGTTGCCAGGGCTGCTCTTGAACTCCTGGCTTCAAGCCATCCTCACACCAAAGTGCTGGCATTACAGGCCTGCATCACTGCACCCAGCCACTGGTGCTTTCTTGATTTTACCAACAGGTGCCAACAGAAGCTTTTCAGACATTAATTAGGATGTCTATACTTTCCTGCAACAGTCCTTTCATAGTTTATTGATTAAAGAGGGAAGGGGCAGTATTTGTGGAATCACGTTGCTGGAGCTAACACTCACATTCACGCACGTGCCAGCAATGAAGATCATGTCAGGATGTCCACTGATGCTGAGTGGAGGAAATTGGAAGACCCCATTGTTGGAAAGTCACGTCTTGATTTCAGAATGTAAAATTATGAAAATAATGATCAATGAAAAAGAGTCACTGTATGATCCGACTTGTTCTTCAGGATCAGTGGTTTTCTCTTGGAGGAGGTGACATTTAGGCTTAGATTTGAAAACTAAGAAGTTGTTCAGAAGACCAAGTGGAAAGTGTGATCCTGGTAGAGACGGGACTGGATTACAGGCTCATCTGGACACGAAACTGCAGCAATGCTACAATATTTCCAGAGTAAATGTGAAATGTGGTAACTGCCATCCAGGTTTTTGTACATGAAGGCTCACCGTCCCGAAGAAATGAAAGTAGGTCTCACCCTCACTGAGACTGAGAGGATTTGGGAGTGCACAATAAAATAAAACTATCACCGGTCTGTTTCTTGAGTACTTTTAATATGTGGTTACACAAGTTGCTTGGCACAGCTAATATCTGAAACTGGCAGTCACGATCATCTGAAATTCCAAAACCACATCATGGCTAGGGTGGTGATAGTGTGCTGGTATAGTGTTGTGCATAGTGTATGACAAATGATAGCCTTTGTGATCTAAATGCAAAGCTCTTCAATACATCTTCTCACCCCCTAAGAAGTTGTCTTGCTCAATAATTGACAAAAGAAACATATGAAGGTTGTGCACATTTTTCAGAATATTAGTTTTGCTTTAACCAAGTGAATTGACGTGTTTATAAATTTGTTTCTGTAAACAATTTTTATTAATAGAAAACTAGGTTTACCCCACTCTCAGGAGAGAAACATCAAACAAATATTTAAAGACTATCTGTTTGAAGGAGCCCCAGACACTCAGTCCTCCAGGTCACAGCCATGTCTTTAGCTGTTGCTGGCCTGCAAGGAGGTTGGCAAGTTCAAGGAACCAAAGGAAGGGCAGGGCATCTGGGACATGGAGTAGATGATGAGAGGGGAGGGAGGAAGGAGCAGACGCTCATCCAGGATCATGCCATGGAAACTCTCTGTTAAAGATTTTGGTCTTCATGTTATGGGAACTTTGGAGTTGTCAAAGGGTTTTAAGCAGTGAACTAACATGATCATATTAGCACGTTTACTGTGTGGCTCCTGCAAAGCTAACTGTCTGTTGGGAACAAGTTATTTTCTCTCCAGGAAAAGCAGAGTTCTTTCATGTGGCAATCTGGATTTCAAACATGGGTGAATCTTCTTTCAGGTGTTGCCTAAAAGGGGTATGTGAAGATTATTGATCATTCACAGCAGACATTTGGAAATTTTGCGGAGCTGAAATGAACAAACTACACCAACAATAATAAATCTATAAGTAATCAGATTCCAGTGAAGTAGAGCCTTCAATGGTTTTATTTCTTTTTTTCCTAATTTCATTTTGGATAAATGAATGAAATAATACATGAACAAAATCAGAATTGGGGATCAAAATAAAATTTCCTGTGTTCCTAGGGAGAGAAGAGATTCCAATCAGTCTATACCGTATGAATAAACCTCTCAGGTAACACACAATAAGTTGAGTCTCAATATATATTTAAAAAGCAGCTGGTCCCAGTGGCTCATGCCTATAATCCAAAAACTTTGGGAGGCTGAGGTGGGTGGATCACCTGAGGTCGGGAGTTTGAGACCAGCCTGGCCAACACGGTGAAACCCTGTGTCTGCTAAAAATACAAAAATTAGCTTGGCATGGTGGCTTGTGCCTGTAATCCCAGCTACTTGGGAGGCTGAGGCAGGAGAATCACTTCAACCCAGGAGGTAGAGGTTGCAGTGAGGTGAGACCAGGCCACTGCACTCCTGCCTGGGTGACACAGTAAGACTCAGTCTAAAAAAAAAAAAAAAAAGTAATGACAATAAGGCATTAAACTGTTAACGACAGTTTTGATTTGTTTGGTGGTAAATGCTTTTTTTGTTTAGAGAATAGTGAAATTCATTTCAAGAACACTCAATGACGAGAACTTATGACACAGGTGAGTTTTGGCTAATCAGTAATTCCTCTTAAATACTTCTGCACATAGCATTTGAACTAGGTACTGTGTTCATTTGTTCATTATCCTTTTTTTTTTTTTTTTTTTTTTTTTTTTTTTTTTTAGACAGTCTCACTCCGTCGTCAGGCCGAAGTGCAGTGGTGTGATCTTGGCTCACTGCAACCTCCGCCTCCTGGGTTCAAGCGATCCTCCTGCCTCAGCTTTCCAAGTAGCTGGGACTACAGGCACGTGCCACCACACCCTGCTATTTGTTTGTATTTTCAGTAGATACAGGATTTCACTATGTTGGCTGGGATGGTCTCGATCTCTTGACCTCGTGATCTACCCGCCTTGTCTTCCCAAAGTGCTGGGATTACAGGCGTGACGCACCACACCTGGCTTCATTATCTCTTTTAATTCTTTTAAAAACATTTTGGGGCAAGCATATGATTCTCATTTTATACCCTTTACCTGAGCATTGCATTTAAATGAGAATAATTTTCATAGTAAGGATGAAAGCTAACATTAACACAGCACCTATTATGGGCTAGGAACTCATTTAATCTTCATAACAGCCACCGGAGCGGGCACTATTATGACCTCATTTTTAGAGATCGGAAAATGAAGTCACAGAGAAGTTAAGTAACTTGTCCAAGGCCATACAGCCTGCAGGGAGTGGTGGATCTGGAATTTGGGCTCAGAGTGTCTGGTTCCAGAGTCTGTGCACTTTACCGCTACACATATCAACTCTTCAAAATTAATGCTTTTTGAAAAGTCAGTTCATGATATATAGATATGTACGTACACAATCTTTTTCTTTTGAACACTTTCACAAACCCCTTTAACTGGTTCACCCCAACATAAAAAATATGGGAGATTTTTGAAACCTAATCCAACTTTATGGTATAAGATGAGTAGAGTTTAAAAGCAAGCAGATGTTTGCAAAGCATATAAAATTCAAAATTGCTCTATACTTGATGTTATTTGGAACACAGGCATAATTCTTTTCAAATATGATTTTTATCTAAATGGTGTCCCTTAAAACTTCATTTTAACACTCAAACGATCCCCAGCTGTTCGGGTAGATTGGCCCCTGCTGGGTCTGTTTCCCAACACTTCCCATATTCCACCATAAATATTCATGATGCAGTACTCCTGCCACCCAAAGGGGGGCCAGGATTCATTTTTATGAACTCCTCTCAACTGGGATTAGCATCTTTCACCTATTACCAACTCCTGAGTTATGGTTTTGTTCTGCCATGGTCTCCGTTTTCTTTATTTTTACTGATATCTGAGAAGCCTGAAGAGAATGTGAAGTGTTAAAGAAACTTCTAATCCCAGGAAGTTGGCCTAAGGAGTATACAAAATCAATTTTTAAAATTCAATATCTTATTCAAACTGTACACCCAGACCAGTGTGAAACCACTGTTTTCTTACTCTGCCAGATTTCCTAGGCAACAGCACTGCCTCTGTAAGAGGTTTGTAAACTTAATTTGGGGGCTGGGAGTGGGGAGGATAGAGAAGCGAAATGGAGGGGATGCCATTTCCACAGACAACACATGCTTGGGCTACAAAAATGATAGATTTTTTTCCATATGATTTATGTTTGAATGTATTTAGACCTCAGAAAATACTAGGAATAAATTTTCTCCTTTTTTCTTTTTAGTTAAGAAAACAACATTTGGGATCGTGAGGTGGCAGGAGAAGTGTGAATTTTCCCATCTCTGCAGTTCTTTCTCTCTTCCTCTCATCTTTAGTGGGCTTTGTAAATCAGACTTACTGTTTACATATGCCATGTTTATAATGTATTCTGATGCAACCCAGAAGTGCTCTTGACCTCATCCAGACCAAAATCTGGAAACTGTGACAACTTGCCTCGTCAGGAAATAAACACTTGGTCTTTGATGTTAGACTTGAGTTCTTATACCTGCTTGGCACTAATCAGTCAGATAAACTTGGACACAATATTTAACTTCTTGAAGTCTCTACTTTTCCATTCTTAAATAGATGGGAATATCAGTCACAAAGGCTTCTTGTGAAGCAAAGTAAAGTATGTAGATAGAATACTCAGCGCAGGCCTACATAGGAAATGTCGGTTCCATCCCCTCTTCCTTTAAGAGACAGCAGCTACTTTGATGTTGGAGGAAGAAGTGAGTAGTGAAAGATGAATAGTTGGACCTTACCATATTGGGGCACAGTAGTCACAGTCCACTTTTCATGGCTTTGCTGCATTGCAAAATGGCAAGAGGTTGGCTTCTGAACGTCTTGGAAATACCATCCAATTCTGTAAATGTTTCTACCATAATATGAGTGAGTTGTGAGGAGGGACAGACTGAATGGACTACACTTCCAGGGTTGATTGACTACATAGCAGACTGGGCAGTATTTTCAACCAATCTTTCTGCAAAGGCTATTCTATTCACTTGAAAACCCACTGGAGCCAACTGATTACCACCAACTACTCCTCAATTCCGCCAAGACTACTTCAAGAAGGAGGTGCTGAAAGAACCATTACTTATCAACAAGGATGGATTATTGTCTACCTCGACATGGATCTCACTAAAAAAAACAAAACAAAGAAAAAGCAAAAAAACACCTACTGATACTGATACTGTTCCAGTCAGAAGAACTGGCTAGAACAGAGTCAATGATTCAAAAAACTGGAGGCAGTACACTGGACTATTTAAAGGATAGAAGGTTAGTACGCACTTGTAGTCATATTGATGGTGTTTGACTCCTGTCTTATTGCACCTAACACTGTGACCTTAGGCAAATCACCTAACTTTTCTGAACTCAGGTTTCTAATAGCAGTAGGACCTGCCTTATATGATTGTGATAGGGATTAAATGAGATAGTCCAGGCAAAATATTTAGCACACTAAAAATAGTGTTGGCACAATACTCAATTTATATTAGCTTAGAATTTTTTCTGAAGCACATAGCTGAGAGCAAACATTAGATTCCCATCCCGTATTTCATTCTTGGGGCAAAGGAGCTAACCATGGATACTTAATTGATCGTGCTGGCAGAGACTTGGGTGGAAATGCAACAAAAGTATTGAATGTCCATTGAATATAGAAAGTAGTTGGACCTTACCATACTAGGGCACAGTAGTCACAGTCCACAGTTGTCAAAGTCCTTGACAACACTGAAGGTTTTTAAAATATGTACTAGTACCTACATTTTGGAGAGTGAAACTTGGTGGATTGTTCTACTGTGTGTTGCTAGGTGACTCTCTGTTTGCATTTGGAAGGTGCAAGCATGCTTTCCAATGTGTGTGCATGGAGTGGTCCTTTTTTTGATATGAAATGGCAGTTACTATACACAGAGCCTGGTGTCACCTGTGATTGCATTTGTTAAGTATGATTGTCACTCACCAGGCAGAGCTATTGGCTATTTCAATCTCAGGCAGCTTCAGGCTTGCCCTATTCTTTTCAGCTGTGCTTCAGCATGTATTTGGAGCATTTCTCTAGCTTTCATTGTTTCCAGTTACATCATTTGGTCCCTCTTGGACTGTCTCATGGTCTGCTATGCCACTGAGAAGTCTAGCCCTGTGAGGTAGTGAGTATTGTTTAGATGCATTCCAGTACCATACTGGATGGTCATTTTGCATCAGTTAAAATTCACTTAGCTGACTAGTACCAATAATAACATTGTTCAAAATACTGTACATAACATTGTAGTGCACTGTTTTTTCCTTTGTTTTTGAGACAGAGTCTCACTCTCCCGGCCACCCAGGCTGGAGTGCAGTGTTGTGTTCTCGGCTCACTGCAACCTCTGCCTCCTGGGCTGAAGTGATTCTCCTGCCTCAGCCCCCCAAGTAGCTGGGATTACAGGCATGAGCCATCACCCCTGGCTAATTTTCATATATATATTTTTAGAAACAGGGTTTCACTGTATTGCCCAGGCTAGTCTCGAATTCCTGATTTCCAGTGATCCACCTGCCTTGGCCTTCCAAAGTGCTAGGATTACAGGTGTGAGCCACTGCTCCTGGGCAACATGGTAGTGCTTCTGATGTGACAAACATGGCAGAGTGGGGTCAAAAACTGATAGGGAGAAACATCATCATGACCCTTGTCCACTCAGTCACCCTTATCTGTTTCCTCAAAAAATATACATTAAAAGAACATTATTTGGCTGGGCATGGTGGCTCACACCTGTAATCCCAGCATTTTGGGAGGCTGAGGCGGGCGGATCACGAGGTCAAGAGATCGAGACCATCCTGGCCAACATGGTGAAACCCCATCTCTCCTAAAAATACAAAAATTAGCTGGGTGTGGTGGCACATGCCTGTAGTCCCAGCTACTCTGGAGGCTGAGGCAGGAGAATCGCTTGACCGGGAGGTGGAGGTTGCAGTGAGCCGAGATCGTGCCACTGCACTCCAGCCTGGCGACAGAGTGAGATTCTGTCTAAAAAAATAACAAAAGCAAAAGAAACAAACAAACAAACAAAAAACAACAAAAAAACCCCACATTATTTGAAAAAGAAGTGGAAGTGTTGGCAAGGAGCCTAGTACAGTGTCTATTACCCATCTGACATGTGACCCCTTGGACTGCGGTTGAGCCTCTTTTGATAGAGCACGAGAGGAAGAAATTGACTGAGTTCATGGAAAACTGTGGGTGTAGGTTGGGCTATTTTGTGCTCAGGTCAGCAGGTGAAGCACCACAGGTGAACACGGTCTTGCCAACTCTGCTCGGAATTGAACACTATTCTGGCTTGTGAGGAGCTGGCAGTTCCTTGTCTGCTCCAGGCAGCATTGCTCAACATGGCACTATCAACTTGATCTAGGGGAAGCTCCTGCAAGCAGCTTCAATTGACATTAGTTCCGTTGGAATAGGAGGGGAAAAATTGGAGGCCAAGAGTAACTGTGGCTAAGAAAGTGGTTCACTTTGGGGACCCCAGAACATTCTGAGAGAAAGTTCAAGGAAGTTTCTCAGTTCCTACATGGTCGATCTAATAGGTGATAAATGGAAACTGCTAAAACTATTGTAAATTGGGTATTTAAATTCAATGTTGTGACCTTAATTTTTATTATAAAACTTTTTTTGTAGAGGAATGTATAGGTGGAACACTTTTGGAGTAGCCCCTTAGATTGAAATGGAAAAGGATTCTAGGGTAAGGTTGCAGAGTTAGTAGCCCACAAATAATTTCTTTACTACATCATCCATAAGTGAGTTTTGCATCCAAGTAATTGAAGTCAAACATGTACAACTTTCCTTATAACATTATTTGTGTGTTTGATTTTATTTTTTAAAAAAATTTCAAATAATGATGGATCTTTACAATAATCTGTAATGAGATGGTTAGTGATCTGAAATAATATCACTCCAAGCTTAAATGTGTTGGCTGTTAAAAGAACTGCTCATTTTTAAGACCTTTCCTGATCTGTTTTCACTTCTAAAAACATATATTTGTGAAGATAAAAGGAAAAATTGCCATAAAGTGCCTAGCATGATAGGTCCTAAATAACTGCTAGTCTATTATTTCTATAAATTATAAAGGGCCTTACTTCATACATTCTGTCAAGGCAGGATTTTGGGTGTGGGCATTCTGTTCTGAATATAGAGGCATCTTCATAAGAATAGGATTTTGGTAACAGTGTCTAGGTGCAAAGGGGACTCTGAATGCATGTTAGAAATGCACCGTGGTGAATTAGGAGGCCATATTATACCTTTCTGCCCATAGATCTTTCTCTGGGAGCTACTCCCCCTATGACCCTTGATGATAGGAAGGCCTGAGGAGCCATGCAATTCCATTACCCAGTCCCCTAATTCCAGAAGATTGAATGATGAATGGTAACATGAACCAGATCAGGCCAATCATACTACCTCTTCTAGAGTTTTAAATTGGGCCACTGAGGGAGATGGAGCATCTTAGTTTGATTTTCTCCAAAACTCCAAGGCCAAGATTTAATTGCAGCAGTTTATTTGAGAGAGGATCTCAGGAAACATCTGTAGGGAAGTGGAGAAGTGAGATGGGAAAGCAAAGATGGCAATAAAAGGTGAGTCATCGGTCAGGCGTGGTGGGTCATCCCTGTAATCCCAGCACTTTGGGAGGCTGAGGCGGGTGGATCACCTGAGATCAGGAGTTCGAGACCAGCCTGGCCAACATGGTGAAACCCTGTCTCTACTAAAAATAAAAAGTTAGCCAGGTGTGGTGGCAGGTGCCTGTAATCCCAGCTACTTGGGAAGCTGAGGGAGGAGAATTGCTTGACCCCGGGAAGCCGAGGTTGCAGTGAGCTGAGATAGCGCCACTGAACTCCAGACTGGACAACAGAGTGAGACTCCATCTCAAAAAAAAAAAAAGACTAATCAAACAAGTGACAAGTTTGGAATTAGAGCTTAATCCAGTTAGGAGACTCTGGTAGCCCATGTGGAATATGTGTCTCAATAATTCCATCCTAGGGTTAAAGGAGCTAAGGTATTTATCCATCATTTAGTATGAGTTATTGGTTAAAGGAGTTAAGGCATTTATCCATCACTTGGTGTGAGTTATTGGTCAAAGGCTGCCCCCAGGAGGTGTTAAATCACATGCATTTCCTGTGGGCAGAGGAGACCCAAGTCCAGAGATAACACTGGGGTTAGGAGTTGCCGGTGCTGGCATGGCAAATTGAGCCAGTGGTATGGAAGTCTTCAGGGCCAAGGGGATATGAGGAGGGTCATGACAGAGCATGATATAGAGTCAGTTTGTTGCCAGGAGATGAGCCGTTTAAACAGAGTGTCTGAAGGCAAAGTTGCAGGCATGTGTAGGCTAAGGAACAAGAGAAAACTGGTCTTCAAACTGAAAGCATGTAGTAGGTACACAGACAAATAAAGAAGAGGGGGCATGTGGTCTCTGAAACATGGCAAAGGCAAATTCGGCCAGTGAAGATGCTCCAGCTCACAAAAGATTCAGCTGTGTTTGATTTTTCTGTTTCTAGATTGTATATGAATACCTGGCCCCAGCCCTTCTTAATTTTGCTAACCCAAGTGTTAATTATTCATAAGATGTGGCAGAATATATTTTCCAGAAATGGCTAGCAGTATTTTCAGTCTCATATTCTCTTTCGTAACTGTAACACTCCCCCATCAGAAGGCAGAGTCTAATTTCCTTCCCCCCTACCCACCCTGAGATTATGTGGGTCTTTGTGGCTGCCTTGGTGCATAGCATCTGGTGAAGAGCTGCTGTGTGAGTTGTGATGCTCAGCCATAGAAGGTGGATCTTCTACTGGGCTCTCTTTCTTGGCATGCTCACCCTCAGAATCCAGCCCCCATGTTGTGAGAGAGCCCTGAACATATGGGGATGCCACTTGTAAGCATTCTAGCTGAGTGTCTCTGCTGAGGTCTCAGTCAGCAGCCCGCATTAGTCCCTAGCTATGTGGATGACTGAGCCTGGAGATAATCCCAGATTTTGAGCTGCTCTTGTTAACACCGTGTGAGGTAGAGATGAGCCATCCTCATTGCACTTCACTCTAACTGCAGAATTGAAAGCAAGTTAAATTTTTTAAAAAGTCACTAAGGATAACTGGAACACAAAATAAAATAACCTATGTGGATTCATATGAGTTCTTTCAAGTGGTTCAGGGTAGTATGAATCCATGCTTAGATGGTCACCCATTTGTTTACAGTTAAGAGTCCTTTTCTCCTCCCAGCCCATCAGCACTACTGGCGTCGTATATGGGGGATTTGTCATAACTCTTACTAGTTCATCGTACCAAACCCAGATCAGCAAACTCTTACCCAAACTAGTGTGTGTTATTACTCCTTACAATCATACTCTGGACCCTGAAGGAAGACTTAGACCCTGAAGCTCAAGAAGACTTGGGGCTTTTTGTAGATGCCATATTTTGTGCCTATATTTTGTCAGCAATTGTGCTTTCCATGCATTGTCTCACTTAATTTTTGTCAAAATTCTGAGATATAGATATCACCTGTCTTTTATAGTTGAAGACTCAAAGATTCAAGAAGATTAAATGACTTGCTTAAGACAACACAATACATATCAGAATTGGGATTGGACGCAGTTCTGGCTGCTCTCACAGCCTGCATTCTTCCCTCTGTGCTGCTCTGCCTTCGTCTTGGGGCTTCGAAGGACTTGGGATTCACAGTTAGTGAAATGTGAAAAGCTATGTTTTGCACTACACAGACTTTGAGAGTTGGCATGGTAACATAACCAATAGTTACACCTTTGGTTTATGAGAAATTACTTTCTGAAGTTAAAAAAATTATCACATCATAAATAGAGGTGCTCTGCTTGTATATGTGCATGTATATATACATACATATATAATAATGTATACATAATACATTACATAAAACCATATATCATTACATATATAATATATATTACACATTACATATACAATTTTACATATTACTAGATATGATATATCTTTACTAGGTCAAATGCTGTTATATATAGAGAATCCATGTTTGTGGTAAGAATTAATAATTTACTTGTGCTGCTCTATGAAAAAGGAAGCACTGCTTTACATATGGCTTATAAATTACTGTCATTCACCTAATTTATTCAACATTTATTGATTGATTGATTTTAAAACATTTTATTTTGAAATAATATTCAGATTTACAGAAGAGTTACAAAGATGGTACAGAGCTCACAATATCCCTTTACTCAGCCTCCCAAAATTAACATCTTATACATGAAATTAACATGGGTACAATACCACTGTCTAAACTATACACTGTGTTAAACTTTCACCAAATATTCCACTAATGTTCTTTTTTCTGCTTTAGGATCGAATCAAAGTTACCACATTGCATTCAGTCATCTTCTCCATTGCATGCCCCTTTCTCAGCCTTTCCTTGTTTTTCATGACCTTGATACTTTTGAAGAGTGCCTACCGGGCATTCTGTAGAATGTATTTCAACTGGGTTTGTGTGTGTTTTCTCATGAACAGACTGGCTGTAGTGGGTTTTCTGGAAAAATGTCACAGAGGTGAGTGCCTCACTGACCTTCTCATTGCATCGCAGCCTGGGCATCTGGCATCAACATGACTTACTTCTGATGATGCCAACCTTGGTCACTGGGTTTAGGTAGTGTCTACCAGGTTTCTTCACGCTAGAGTTACTATTTTTTGCTTTCCACATTCTAGAAGTGAGTCACTAAGCCTAGTCCACACTCAAAGGGAAAGGAATTAAGCTCCACCTTGCAGAGGAGAAATATGATTGATTGGTTTTTTAATGTGGCAATGAGAAAGAGTGTTTTCACTCCTGGGTGGCCTATGGATCCACAATATTAGTGGACCTCTGGCTTATGGAAACACTTCTGGGGACTTAAACCTTGAGTCATCCACATTTGTAGTTTCTTCATCATGGAAAATATACCTGATAGAGCAATGCCTGTTCTTATTTGCTGTGTGATTGAGAACCAAGTTGTAGGTCTTCTAAACGTTCCCTTTTCACCCCTGAAAGAAAGGGCTCACGCTCAGGTTTGCCTCTTAAATCTTGAAATCTGTAATGTTTGATATAAGGCATATGAAACTTTTTTTTATGTGTATAGAACTTCTTTTCCCTGAAAGGAAGAGAATATATTTTTAAATTTTTTTGAGACAGGGTCTCATTCTGTTGCCCCAGCAGGAGTGCAGTGGCACAATCACTGCTCACTGCAGCCTCAACCTCCCTGGGCTCAGGTAATCCTCCTGCCTCAACCTCCTAAGTAGTGGGGACTACAGGCACATGCCACCACACATGGCTTATTTTTGAAATTTTTGTAGAGATAGGGTTTCACCAAGTTGCCCAGGCTGATCTTGAATTCCTGGGCTTAAGTGATCCACCTGCCTCGGCCTCCCAAAGTGCTGGGATTACAGGTGTGAGCCACTGTGCCTGCCAAATATGTCTTTTTTATCTATTAAGTTTCCCTGACATCTAGAAAATAATAATAATAATAATAATAATAATAATTATTATAAATCATAAAATGTAAAAATATATAAACATATGTATACACATATTTATATGTTCTATATTATTTGCATTATTATTTTATAAATACATATAAATTTTTAAATATAAAGTTGTAAAAATTATAAACATTATTAGATAATAACAATGATTCCCATTAAGTACCTCCTATGTGTTTAGCATTATGGTTGATGTCATAAAATCTTTATTTTTAATCCTTGCAAAAAATCTATGAAGGAAGTATTACAATTTTCATTTTACAGTAAAAAGAAGATGATGTTCAGGTGGAGAAATGATCATTCCCAAGATGACATAGTAAGCAGCAGGGCTGGGATTTGAATTTAGGGCTCTTTTATCATGGACTGCGAACCCAGTAAATGTTTGCAGATTGACTGATTAAAATTGGTTAGAGGAAAAACAGTATTTGAAGATTGGGCTAGCAAGAAGTATTTCAAAAATTACACACCATCACACATGACTGAAGAAGACAGATGTCAGGCTGTGCTGGCATAAAGAGGAAGTGCCACTTCAAGTCTGTCGAAAGAATCACAATGACACTCAGGTGGATGTGTGAAAACAGCAGCTATGTTCCGACTTCTGCTAGGCCAGAATCCCAGCTTCCACTGCTCCTTGCAATCATGGATAGTGTATTAGTCTGTTCTCATGCTGCTAATAAAGACATAACTGAGGCTAGGTAATTTATAAAGGAAAGAGGTTTAATTGGCTCACAGTTTAGCATGGCTGGATAGGCCTCAGGAAACTTACAATCATGGTGGAAGGGGACGCAACCACATCTTTCTTCATATGGCAGAAGGAAGGAGAAGTGCAGAGCGAAGGTGAGGAAAAGCCTCTTATAAAACCCTCAGATCTCATGAGTACTCACTATCATGAGAATAGCATGAGGGTAACCTCCTCCATGATTCAATTACCTCCCACCGGGTCCCTCCCACGATACGTGGGGATAATGGGAATTCCAGTTCAAAATGAGATTTGGGTGGGGACACAGCCAAATCATATCAGATGGGTTATATTATTTAATCTCATATCCTTTACATGCCCCATAAAAAAGTGATTCCTCTATCTCATGTAGAAGCAGAAAGTAAGAAAGATAGTTTTCTTAAAATATCTTCAGAGATCATAGAATGAGAAAAGAAAAAAGTTGTGATAGAATTGAAGCTCTCATAAAATAATCAAAGAACAATACTAGATGAGATATAATGGAAAGAGGTAAAACCAATCTCTCTCTCTCTCTCTCTGTTTCTCTGTCTCTGTGTGTGTGTGAGAGAGAGAAAGAGAGAGACAGAAACAAAGAGAGAGAGAGAGAGACAAAGGGAGAGAGAGAAAATGAGAATATATGAATACGAATCTCCCAAAACTTTAGCACAAGCAATATTCCATATCTATATTTCTGGAAATAAGTTTAATTCTTATTTTGTGCCCCTTCACTACTATCCTGTGGGATACTTCACTTTGCTTATTATTTGGCACTTTCCCCCAAACTGCCTCGTGTTGAAATGCCTAGAGATCTCAATACTGACCTCTCCACTTAGGACCCCATGAAAATATCCAACATCTGGCCATAGCGTCCCTTTGGGTTAGGACATATCTTCTGTACTCTGTGTGGAATAAAGATACCATCACGAGCCCAACTGTTTTCAACTCAAATGACCAGGGACGTCCAACCATAAGGGTTAGAAAACCCTAGCAATCTTGTTTCACAGGAATGGAAACCTCAGCTCTGGGAGGAATGTGTGGGCACTGGTGGCTCAAGGCTTCATGGCCTAAACTGTCACCACTGCAGTTTCAATGGAACAGAACGTTGAGGGCACCAGAGCACAATTCTAGCACATGCATGTCCCATGAGAGAAATCCAAGTTACCACTCTGAAACGGACTTGGAGATTCCCAGGCGTTTCTTTCGGTTTCTCTTTCTTGGTTACTTGGTTTAATATTTCAACGTCCATCCACTGGGAGACACCAAGAACATCCTGTTGTCCTAGGCTACCTGGGTCTGCTCTGTTGCTGTAGAAGAAGAGTTGAATGGGCCATGCGTATTGACAGTCACCTTTCCGAGAAGGCCCTCATGGTCTGCAAGTTGCTGTTGTTCCACAAAGATTGGTGCTGCCAATATGTAGGCTGAACACAGGCCTTTTAGTTTAGCCATGGTGAGGTGTATGTAACTGAGCCCAGAAGACAAACACATGAATCTATGCATGGCTGCTCCCTCTTGACACCCAGCAACCACCATCCCCCTTTCCTTTCTTCTGTGTCTTCATTCTGTAATTTTAAAGTGAAAACAGAACTTCTACTCTGTTTTCTTCTTTCCAGTATCCTTTCTCAAGGATTACTGTCTGTCACTCTTTCTTCCTCAGTGCTAACAGCACCAGCCTTTTTAAGTGTTAATTTGGGAAATAAACCAGTTCTCATCTGTACTTCCAGGCTGATCTAGAAAGTGTGATGAGACTTCAGGTTACACTCAGCAAGCCTGTGCCCAGTGGGTCGAAAGGGTACGCAGGGCTCTACCCTGTTTCTCAGCTCTGCATTCATTGATTTGATACAGTTTCTTCTGTTACTGCTGAAATGGGGGCAGGGAAGATGTGGATTAATAAAAGCATGAAATAGAATACATGTGTAAAATGCGGTAAATAACAAGGAAGGGTGGGAGTGAGGAACAGAGGGCAGAAGAAGCTTGTTGTGTAAAAACAAAGATTTCTGTGGTCGATCCTGTGGTTTATTTGGGAAATCATAGCATGGGCACCTTAAGAAATTCACTGAGGACATTTGACTGATGGATTTCCAAATGAAAATCATGCCTGAGAAATGAACTTCCAGGTGTGCATGACCACTTAATTTAGATTTCTTTCCCTTGTTAATGTTGCCACAGGCACAACTTTTATAAGGTAATGAATATATCGTTTGTGTCACTCAGGTTAGGTGCTCTGCATTCAGTGGGGTGTGAAAGAAAATGCTCAGTTGGTGCAAGCAAAGGCCTTCCTCAAGGATCATTTTGTCTTTATGGCAAGACGTGCCTAAACTGTTTGGAAAATACTAAAGAACTTGATAATGGTTCATGGAGGTAATGTATTATATAAAAAATAACGATTCACTAAAAATATCTATATAGTTGTATTATTTTATCTATGTTTCTAGGGAAAAAAACACTTCCGTGTTTGATGAAAACAGATGCTGCATTCTAGTTGCCATGGTTTTGATGACTGCTGTCATTATAAAGCAGCTATGACATATCTGAGCTCCATCAGAAATTGTATAAAGAGACACAGGACCAGATTCCTGACTTTGATGCTAAATAGATGCATCACCTTTTACAAATCTATCAGTCAAGGCCTCATATCTGTGAAGAGAGTAAGTTGGTCTAGATAATTTTTATTTCCTTTTTATTTGTAAAGATTCTGTGATTCTAAGTCACAAAGATTTAATAAGCATTGATCTGAAGCAACGCTGTAAAGTAAATTATTTATATTTTGTCTGACTGGCCATTCATGCCTTCATGAGTGGCAAAGGAGCAAACTTATAACTTAAGTTGTGATAGGGAGGAAAAAATCCATTTGCTGCCTCTTTAGCCTTTTCTTACTAAAGAAGCATCAGACTTTCCGCGTCCTAAAAAAGTCATTTGGAGAATATTCACTTTAATTACATGCAATTTAGTTATTTTAAGTGGCATCCTTAGACAAGGAAAAGGTGAACTGAAATTCCTTCAGCATAGACTAGCACATGCCAGTGCATAAAATCTTGCTCAACTGTAGGACAGGACTTCCAAAGCTCCCTTATCAGATACTCTTAACTGCTGAAGCAGGTCATCCATTGCTTCATGTTTTCTCACTCCCCAAAGGGCTTATTCAGTTGGTCTTTTACAAATTATCAGAAAGCATCACAGTTATTCAAGATTCACGATGTAGTTCACTTGTTTACAAATGACTTTTCCTTATAATGTATTTTTATGCCATCTTATATTTTTATTTGCTGCTTCTTATAAAAATAGTGTAACATTACAGGGAATTTAAAAGCAATATCAAACTCCCATTATGTTTTAATCTTCAATAACTTTCATTTTGCATATTTATTTTCAGTCATCTCAGTGGAAAATCTGTGTTTACACAGTTATCATCATTCTGTTCAGGCAGTGTAAGTCTCTTTTCATCACTGCCAGTGTTGGTAATTTTGATGCTTACTGGGCTGAAGGGTATTTATACAGTTTTATGTGTGTGCTCTAACTTTCTTCTTCCTCTTCATTTTTTGATATTTCGCTTTTGAAGGGATAGATTCAGAACAAAATAAAAAGAAAGACTAAATGGTAAAACTGAATAACTCTGTATCCAAGTGAATAAATTGGGATGCATCCTCTCTCCAGAGCTGGAAGTCAGATGGGGAAGGAAGCATGTATTGCCTAATCATTGTTAAAAGAGGAAGGAAGGAGAGGACTTGTTGCATGTGGAAACAAGCAATTTTTTTAGCTTGCTCTGTAGCCATCATCTGCCCTGTGCCTAAATTGTTGCTTTTGGCTTTCTTCCATTAAATAAAGATTATCTAATCTCTTTCACTTTGAGTTCTGTTCATGAAGATGGTACCTGTGTCTATATTTATGAAATGAATGGCCTCCTGTTTGGCCGATTGATCATTTGTCAAATGCTGAAAATGACTTCATTAATTATTGGGCTGCCCTGCTATGGTTGAAATCCAAGGACTTCCAAGATTCTAGAATCACAGGCATTAGAGATCATCAAACACAACCTCAAGCCCAAAGTAGTATCCACAACACGAAATTTCCTTCCAATTGAGTCATTCACCAACTTTCAGTCTTCTAGGGGTAGGGGGCTCACTACCTATGTATTGTTCTATTCTTTTAGAGATACAAATTAAAATACCTATGGGAGTTGATCAGGTAACATAGATGAATAAAATAGTCCTGGAATAAGAAAATCAAATGCAGAAATGGATTCAAACCATTTTTATTATTACTGAACTATGACATAAGGATGTAACATGATATAAATATGTAAATGTGTAAATATTTTAAATCCAAGGTAGAAAAAAAATACAAATTGAAAATAGAAACCTTGATTCTTTCAACACAGCATCCTTTGTATGCATATTAAACCCATATGCCTTCTCTCCTTTTTCTTGAAATGTGGCTTTTTCAATCTGTCTTTTATTTTCCTACACTTGATATAGATGCAGATTCAGAGAAATAATTCTCTACTGTAAGGAAAAAAAATGGGTGAGCGTGATGCTAAGTGGCAACTGATATTAAACCCCCAAAATCAGGAAGGCAACAGGCCTCAAGTCGGGTCTGTGGTGACCTGACGAGCTCATGCTCCCTCCAAAATGGGCAGCCACTACTGAAGTCCAGATAATTGGTGACATGTGCTGACACACAGGAATGTGGGCTGTGGTTACCAATCTTCCCCTTTCTCAAGAAAAGCCAGGAATCTGGATTTTTAGTAGAGTCCTCTAACTTCTAAATGTTTTCTATTTTAAAACTCTAATTGGGCCAAATAAAACATGTGTGGGGCCTATGTGATATTTGCGAGCTGCCATTTTGCCTCTTCTAGCTTATTCTAGGGATTGGCAAACTATGGCCTGTAGGTCAAATCCAGCTCACAGCATGCCTATTTTTGTAAATAAAGTTCTACTGGAACACAGACATGCTTATTTGTTCATGTATTGTCTATGGGTGCTTCTGTACTACAGTGGCAGAGTTCATTAGTTGTCACAGAGATCATATTGACTGTAAAGACTAAGATACCTTACTATCTGGAACTTTACAAAACAAGTTTGTTAACCCCTTGTCTAAAAAAAAAAAAAAACTATTACAAATCCCTTCATTGTTTTTGAATTAAAATCTGCCTTTCTATAACTTCATTCATTGATCCTGTGTTTGTTCCTGATCACCTTTGGACATTTGCAGAAGATATTTGAATCCTACTGAGGATATTTAGTCATGAGATCATCCAGGATGCACTGAACATCTTCCTGGCCCAAAAGCTGTTACCCAAATTAGACCTGACCTCTTGGACAAGTGATGTATTTTGGAATAATTCAAGACATGACACATTCAGCCAAAAGGTGGGTGAAGCTTGTTGGAAAATTGCAGAACTAGAAAGAGCCCAAGAGGTGGTTAATAGGAAGACTGGGTCAATCACTACATACTATGTGAATTCAACCTGTGATAGGTTGACTGATGGCATGTCCCCTATGCAGTCTAAATTCCTCATTGCTCCTAGAATAATAACTGCATTTTGTTGTATGGCCACCATGTTCTGCGCTATTCAATCTGGCCTCTCCATTCTCTCTGCCATACTCATATTGCTTTAGTCACATGGCTTCTTTTCTAATTGTTCAGACTTTCTAGCTGTTTCCTATCTTAGGCTCTTAGCATTTGCTATTTTCCTGCCTGACACACTCCCATCTCTTCAAGGTGGAAATTCCTTTCTTTTGGATTTAGTTTAATGTCACCCCCTGAAGACACATTCCCTGACCACCACCTCTAAGATGACACATCTATTTCTAGAAATTACCTTTTAGCATACTTACTCACTAATCAAGTTCCTAAAACTTATTTGTAATAATCTTATTCATCTGTACACTAGTTTACTGACAGTCTCCTCTATTGGAATTTAAGTATCTTAAGCAAGACCCTTCTAGTCTTATTCGATGTTTTTTCTTAGGACCTAGCAAATTGTAGGCACCCCAAAATATTTGAGGAATAAATAAATTATACATCAGCAATAGTTTGGCATTATATAAATTATACTTGTGTTTATTTTGTTTGACAAATGATTTTGCAAAGTCCATCTACAGCATCTTAAAAAATAACCTTCTTAACTTTGAAAGAATGCTTTGAATTAAATTATGTCTGCTCAGTAATAACTCAACATTTCTATTTTGGGTGAGTATTTTTTAGGCGTACCCGTAAGCGGAAACCAGTAGGCATTCACTAACATGTTGATTATTTATACATTATTAAAAGACTATTTTCTATCTGATGCTTTGTCATACACAAAAACATATTGCCAAAACTCTTGTTTGTGCTTCTCCTGCAAAATGAAAATCAGAAGGACTTAGTGGTTTTTCACTTTATTTTACAGACAAGAAACTGAAGCCCAAAGATTTCTTAAGGTTACATAGCCAGTTAGCTGCAGAGCCAGGAGGACACAGCCAAATTGCTACATTCCCACCTTCCGTACATTTAATATACTGTATTTTTTCCCCTTTGATGGTTATTAGTTTTTTTAATACATGCTAGTGGCAGTGAGAACACCCTATGTCTGAATAATAGTACATTTTTCTTGTTTTTAAATTTTTAGTTCTGGGGTACGTGTGCAGGATGTGCAGGTTTGTTACATAGGCAAACATGTGCCATAGTGACTTACTGCACCTATCCACATATCACCTAGGTATTAAGCCCAGCATGCATTAGCCATCCTTTCTAATACGCTCCCTCCCCAACCCCAACCCCCAACAGGCCCCAGTTTGTGTTGTTCCCCTCCCCATGTCCATGTGGCCCCATCATTCAGCTCCCACTTATAAGTGAGAACATGCAGTGCTTGGTTTTCTGTTCCTGTGTTAGTTTGCTGAGGATAGTGACTTCCAGCTTCATCCATGTCCCTGCAAAGGACGTGATCTCATTCTTTTTATGGCTGCATAATATTCCATGGTATATATGTTCCACATTTTCTCTATCCAGTCTATCATTGATGGGCATTTGGGTTGATTCCATGTCCTGGCTATTGTGAATAGTGGTGCAATGAACATACTTATTCCTGTATCTTTGTAATACAATCATTTATATTCCTTTGGGTATATACCCAGTAATGGGATTGCTGGGTCAAATGGCATTTCTGGTTCTAGCTCTTTGAGAAATAGTCACACTGTCTTCCACAATGGTTGAACTAATTTACATTCTCACCAACACTCTAAAAGAGTTCCTATTTCTCTGCAACCTCACCAGTATCTGTTGTTTCTTGACTTTTTAATAATGGCCATTCTGACTGGTGTGAGATGGTATCTCATTGCAGTTTTGATTTGTATTTCTCTAATGATCAGTGATGTTGAACTTTTTTTCATATGTTTGTTCACTACATGAATGTCTTCTTTTTTTTTTGAGACAGAGTCTCCCTCTGTCACCCAGGATGGAGTGCAGTGGTGGGATCTTGGCTCACTGCAAGCTCCGCCTCCCAGGTTCATGCCATTCTCCTGCCTCAGCCTCCTGAGTAGCCCCAGCTACAGGTGTCTGCCACCACGCCTGGCTAATTTTTTTGTATTTTTAGTAGAGACGGGGTTTCACCATGTTAGCCAGGATGGTCTCAATCTCTTGACCTCATTATCCGCCCACCTCTGCCTCCCAAAGTGCTGGGTTTACAGGCGTGAGCCACTGTGCCTGGCCATGAATATCTTTTTTTGAGAAGTGTCTGTTCATGTCATTTGCCCACTTTTTAATGGGTTTGTTTGTTTTTTTCTTGTAAATTTATTTCAGTTCTTTGTAGACTCCAGATATGAGACCTCTATTGGATTGATAGATTGCAAAGATTTTCCCCCATTCTGTAGGTTGCCTGTTCACTCTGACGATAGTTTCTTTTGCTGTACAGAAGCTGTTTAGTCTAATTAGATCCCATTTGTAAAGCAGAAAAAACCAAAATTTTTGCTTTTGTTGCAATTGCATTTGGCGTTTTCTTCATGAAATCTTTGCCTGTGCCTATGTCCTGAATGGTATTTCCTAGATTTTCTTCTAGGGCTTTTATAGTTTTGGGTTTTACATTTAAGTCTTTAATCTGTCTTGTGTTAATTTTTGTGTAAGGTGTGAGGAAGGGGTTCAGTTTCAATTTTCTGCAAATGGATAGCCAGTTATCGCAGCATCATTTGTTGAATAGGGGATCCTTTCCCCATGGCTTGTTTTTGTCAGGTTTGTCAAAGATCAGATGGCTGTGGATGTGCAACCTTATTTCTGAGTTCTCTATTCTGTTCCATTGGTCTGTGTGACTGTTTCTGTACTAATACTAGTGTCCATTTTAGTACTGGTTATTGTAACCTTATTGTATAGTTTGAAGTCTGGTAGGGTGATGCCTCTACCTTTGTTCTTTTTGCTTAGCATTGTCTTGGCTCTATGGGCTCTTTTTTGGTTCCATATGAGTTTTAAAATAGTTTTTTCTAATTCTGTGAAGAACGTCAATTGTAGTTTAATGGGAATAGCATTGAATCTATAAATTACTTTGGGTAATATGGACATTTCTTGATACTGATTCTTCCTATCCATGAGCATGGAATATTTTTCCGTTTGTTTGTGTCTTCTCTGGTTTCCTTGAGCAGAGGTTTGTAGTTTTCCTTGAAGAGGTTCTTCACTTCCCTTGTTAACTGTATTCCTTGGTATTTTATTTTCTTTGTAGCAATTGTGAATGAGCGTTCATTCATGATTTGGCTCTCTGCTTACCTGTTGTTGGTGTATAGGAATACTTGTGACTTCTGCACATTGATTTTGTATCCTGAGACTTTGTTGAAAAAATAAAAATAGCTGAGTGTGGCATGCACCTGTAATCCCAGCTACTCTGGAGGCTGAGGCAGGAGAATTGTTTGCACCCAGGAGGCAGAGGTTTTGCAGTGAGCCAAGATCATGCCGCTTCACTCCAGCTTGGGTGACAGAATAAGACTCCATCTCTAAAATAAAAATTTAAAAAAATTTAAAAGGCTATGTACAGTGTGATTCCATTTGTGTCATATTCTGGAAAAGACAAAACTATAGGGACAGACAAGAGATCAGTGATTGTCAGGGGTTTGGGGTGAAGGAAGGGGTTACTCTGAAGGCGCAGCAGGAGGAAATGTTTTGAGGTGATGGAACTGTTCTGTGTCCTGATTATGATGGTGGCTACATGACTCTGCATTTGTCAAGCTTGTAGAACTGTATAACTAAAAATCAATAAGTAAGTTTTACTGTAAAAAGAATTGTACTTTTTTCGTTTAAAGTATGCATGTCCTGCTGGATCACATGCACGATCCTACTAGATCCACAATAATCCCATGAGAAAATTCAAACAATCTCTATTCTATTTTGTAAAATTTGAGAAATGACTAAGTATAATTTTGGATAGCAGTAATGACATGACCAAGGTCTCACATGTAGAATATGGCAGAAATGGAATTTGAATCTATATATTTTACTAGATGTTCTTTTTTATCCTTTGATATAGTACTTGCCTATCCTTGTTTTTCTTTTAATGTGGGGTCTGGAATACTTTTCATGTGAGCTCAGTATTTACTAAAATATTAGTTGTTTGCAGATTCATAATGATGGCAAAAACTTCATGTAGTGATTAATATATATAGTCATGATTCTAAGTAATTTACATTTATTAACTCACAATCTTTGCAAAAATCTTATGAGGTAGATGCTAGGCCTATACCCATTTTAAGGTAGGGGAGTCATGGAATGATCATCAACCGTGCCTAAAGTAACACAGATAGTGAGTGGTAAAGCTGTGATTTGAAGTCAGTGAGCCTGGCTTCAGACATTGCCTTAACAACTATGCCAGGGTGCTTACTTTCTGGCCTAAAAATGTATAAAGCTGAAGTTATGGGCATGTTATGAGGCTGAGCTTAATCCCTGGAGAGCTTGGATCTACAAGGCACAGCAGAGTTCTAGGCTGCTGGGGTTATCCATCCCCTCTCCTGCAATGCTGTCCTGGCCCATGGAGAGGCAACTTCTGCTCCCTTGTAGGGGAAAAGCTGAGGAAGGTGCTTTCCTCTTCACATAACCTGCTAATTGGCTTCTCTCCAGGGAGTAGGAGGGATGTGTTTGGCTGCTGAGATATTCAAAACCTGCCCAGCACTGGGCCATGCTAATCGTACATAACCAACCTGGCTCACCAGGGTGAGGTGCCTCCTCCCATTATTATTGGCAAGGTCTCTGTAAGGACTCACACTGTAAGGACAGAGACCTTGCCAGTAATAATCAGCCTGCCATTTGCTGTTCCCCACACCTCTTATCCGCCTCATGAACTAGTGGTTGTCCTTAGTGTTGGAAGAGGGCTCAGGTCTTTGGGAATTTGACCAAATATCTTTCCTTCACATCAAACAGAATGGCAGGGGCAGTGAGGAGAGGGGATTCAGTGCAGAGATGCTGAGGAAAGGGAGTTCACTTTGGAGCTTTGGCACTCACAGATGAGGGAAGAGCAAGGACAGGTCCTCGAAATAGGCAGTTTTGTGACTATTATCAGGGAATGGAATGCAGAGTAAGAGCAGATTTCATTTACTGAACAAATATTTGTTGAATCTTACTGTGCACCCAGGCCTTGGGCATTTAGCATTAAACAAAACAGACATTGTCCCTGCTTGTGCAGGCCTCACATTCTAGTGAAAAGAGACAACAAACAAGTGAATAGATGAATAGGATAATTTCAGAAAGGGAGAAGTGCTCTGAAGGAAAAACAAATTGTCACAGTGATCAGAGAGGGGTAGGAGAGGGATGACTTCAATGTAGGTGGCCAGAGGAGCCCTTCCTAAAGAGGTGATATTTGAGTGATGAAGAGTCAGCCTTGTGAGCTGCTCGAGAAGAGTATTCTTGCAGAGAAAATTACACCATGACCTGCCTTTTTCCCTTCCCCTCCCTCTTCAGCCATGTGATCAATTTCCCAAGTGCCTCTTCCATCTTGGAGGGTGTGTCTGCTCTTGTCTCTCCTAGTTGGCCTGATTCCACCAGTGAAGAAAGCTCTGGCATTAGCAGATGTCAGTAAAGACTATCGGGTACCTAGTTGAAGCAACAGCCCCTCTCTCCTGTGAATTTCTTAGTCCAATCAAAAAAGAAATGAGGTTAGCTTGGCATGGTGTGTTTTTAGTGAGCCCATGATTTCCTTTGCTAAGAGCTCAGCGCCATCTGTTTAATAATCTATTTTTGAAATCACACAGGGATTGATGTTATGCGCCTTGGGATTGAATCTTTGAAATTCGCCAGTCCCTTTCTTTTGAAAATCTGGACAACATTTGTAAGTTTGCAATCTTCTGGAACCACGCCTGCTTTCTATGATTCCTCCAGGATCACTGACACTGGTTCTGTGACCACATCTGCAAGTTCTTTTAATACCCTGGGATCTTGATGTGCAGCACAGGAAACTTCAACTCATTCACTGCAGCCATTTCCTCTGTCTATCCTCATCTTTCTTTGGCAACAACCCTTTCCTATGAATATGTTTGTTATATGTGGTTTTCTGATTAGGAAAGTAATGCATATTATAGAACACTGTGAAAGATAAAAGCAGGAAAAAAAATGACTCATGTTTCCAGTACTTAGTGATGATGACTTATGACATTTTGGGATATGTCTCTTTAACTTTCCTTCCATCACTGTCCGCATACACATATATACATGCTCACACACAAATATTCACATACATGCACATACATGTTCAAGTGTGTATATTTTAAAAATTGGGATAGTAATGCACAATCTGCATTGTAACATGATTTTTTTCACTGAAAATATATTGTCAATATTAATCTTTACAGGTTGAAAATTGCTTTTTATGACAGAAATGATGCAAGGAAAATAGGATTGAAGAGCTCCTTTACCTCTTGGCCATAGAGCATTATATCACTTGTCTCAAGTAGAAGTAATTCACCAATTCTGCACTTTCTCACTTTCTGTGCTGACCGTAACTAAGGAAGTCCTGTGGGTAGCCCCTTGTAGTAGTAGTGCCTTTTCTGGAGATTGAGTGAAGAAGAAAGAGCCCATTTTCCTGTCTCTTCTGGGATTTTAAAAACTCATGTTATCCTTGCAGTGGGGCTGTGACACCGTCTTGCCTTTGGAATTGTGTAACACTTGAGGCAGTACATTTGTTTAAGTAATTTACCTCAGGTAATTAGTTTCATGCCAGTTGGTGGAGCCTTCTTTCATGGGTCTCCTGGGAATATCTGAGAGAAGAGATCAGCATCCCTTCCAAAAACTTATGTTAAGAATTGCAGTTTACAGAAATCGGTACACAATGTACACATCCAACAATAAACAAGGAGGTGTCTTACAGGTATTGGAGATTTGTGGGCCCCCTCAGGCTGCGAAACCCAACCAAACGCTGATTCTGCTCCTGAACTGATGGGCAAGATTATGGGCTGCATTGGCTTTGATGTTGAGCCTTCCAGCTTCCTGGGTCTTCCTGCAACCTCTGTCCTCTGAAACCTTTACAGTTCAAGACGGCATGGTTCTCACTGAGCTCTTCAGTGCATTCCTGTACTGAACACTCCTTGCTTCCAAAACACACACCCCAAACTGGAAACATGAATAGAAAACCCTCTGTGCTTCATTTAAGCTAAATTTTCTTCTTTTTGACAGGAATCCAAGAGCTCCTGACTCTGTGCACAACCTGCACTTTGCAGAACCCCTGTCAGTATTATGGAGTGAGTAAAAAGGATAATTTAATTTTTTTGAGGGGAGGGGACATTTGTTTCTGTCCTCTCCACAGCTCTTTGAGGAATTGTTTCAGATCTTCCTTGAGCTATGCTGAAAGGCTGACCCTCTAATAACCTTTCTCTGTATTATGTTCCTATGTTGCATCTCACTATACCCTTTTCCCAGTTTCTGAAAACACCAGACATCAATCTGAGTTCATCAGAGTGGCCCTTTTGTAGCTTACAACTTGTAGGCTCCAAGAGGGTAGGGGCCATGTGTGCTGGTCATGCTAATTCTCAGGGCCTACCAGAATGCCTGGCATTATAATATTAAACCTGCTTCATGCCAGGCATTCTGTTAATATTATTCACTAGCTTGACAAGTGCAACTTGATTACTTACAACATGCCAGGATATATTTCAAAACCTGGGAGTGTCCTAGTCAACAAAACAGACAAAAATCCTTTTATGGAGCTTAAATTCTCATTAAGGAAGACAGATAATGAAAACTGATTATAATAGTTACATATTATGATAGTACATAGTAAGTGCTATTCAAAAAATAGAGCAAGGTAACCAGATTGAGATGATGGAAGTTGGTAATTATTAATTGGGTCATCATGGGATGCCTAATTTCAAAAGCTGATATGCGAACCAAGACTGAAAGGAAATGAAGGATTAGCTATGTGGCATCTGGGAGATACATGCAAGCAGAGAGCATCTAGGCCAGAGGCCCTGGGAAGGATGGGAGCTTTTTTGGCAAGTTCAAGGAACAGTAAAAAGACCAGCAAACATGCATAATTTAAAGGGAACATACTAGGAGATGAAATCATAGTGGTAACAATTGAAAGTATGAAATTGCCATCAGTTGAGATGGGGAGGACCACAAGTGCAGTAAGTTAGTGTGTGTGTGTTGGGAGGAGGGGAGATAAAAAATACATGTGGGGCATTTAATTTTGAGATGACAATTAAATATCCAAGTACAGAGGGTGAGTAGGCAGTTGGATATGTCAGTCTGCAATTTGGAAGAATAGGGAGATTTCAGTAGCTAGCTGGTTTTAAAGCCAGGAGACATGATTTCAAGTGATTATTCAACAATAGAGGAGGGGAGGGACCAAGAGTGGGGTCATGTCATGGGATCCTCTACTGGTAGGAAATCTAGGAGAAGAGAAGAAACCAGCAAAGAGCCTGAGAAGGAGCAACCAGTAAGGATGGAGGAAAACCAGGACATTGTAGTACATGGAAGCCAAGGGGAAAAAAAGATTGAACAAAGGCCTTTGGTGTATTCCTTTTGATAGATTTTTAAAAACTCATTTACCTGTCTTGTAGGTTATACCTTTCTCACTTCAGCTACTCCTTAATAATGGCTTTAACGTTCCTCTATTTCTGATTATTTTTCTGTCTGACATCCTGTATTACCATCATGGATCGTTTGCAATACAGGTACTATCTATTTCAACAGCTACTCCTGCACCTCATTCTATTTGTGCTAACATTATCTGGCTTATAGGGAAGTGAAACAAAGTATGAGCATAAAAACCAGACTAACCAAGGCACCGACACAGGGCACACTGATAACTATGAACATTAAAAGAAACCTGGAAGCATTATATCTGGTATCATTTTATCCAAGTCTCTTAATGTGATGTTAATCTTCATGTATCAGATCAATTGCTCACTCTCAGGAACTGAAGGGTGTACATCAGAACAAAACCATCAATCAATTTAAGATGTTTATGTTGATGAATATCCGTCAAAATAAGAAATAGCACTTTCTATATAATCCACTATAGTAAGCATAATTAGATTTAATAAAAATTCTAGAGCAGTAATTCAACTCAAAAGATTCATTTGAGCAAGTTTATTATATAGATTGTTATGGCCAATGGGATAACTCACAGAAATAAAAGATGTGATCTCTACCTGTGTTATTGGTAATGGCTTAGCTGCCAATAACTTGAGACTGTCAAGATAACAACATGAAAATAACAATTACTTAAGTAATATATTAGTGATAGTTTAAAATCCTTTTGTCTTATTTGAAATTTACAACGACCCTGTGAGGTACAACCGAGTCATTTGACAAAGGAGGAAATGGGTCCAAATAGATTAAGGGATTGATGAAGCTCATATAACTTGTTATTAGCTATTAAGACCAGAACTCAGATCTCCAGATGAGCATTTTAATTTCTTCCTCATAAACTATATAAACTCGGTAAATACTTGTTAAATGTACAGTGAAAGAATGCAATAGGAGTAAATTCTAACAAAACTTAGCCGTACTTTTTAGTTGGAAGCTGAGGGATTGGGCTCAATGGAATCATTGTAGCTGATTTTATAATACCTATGTGGTAACTGCTTACAGATATTGGGGTAGATCAACTCTTTGATAACATGGGAAAGTGCTTCACATCAGAGATTATGATTGCTCTGAGTTTCAGATTAAAATGTGTGGTATTTACACAAGACAACTTCGTGCAACCATATTTGAGTGGTTCTTAATGACACATTTACGACCACTTGGTGGCTGAGTCATGAGGAAAGATTACTCAGGGTTGCGGCAGATGTCATTGTTCATTTTCCCACTTGAGGTGATGAGTCATAAATTGGGTTGGAATTTAAGATTAAGGCAGAGCATATGGGTGAGACCTCACACAGCTCATAAATTCAGTGTCCAGAGAGGCAAAAGTATGCCAAAGGGAATACTTAATGAACCTGTTATATAATTGAACTTAGTGGGTTCAACACATATAGCATAAGCAATGACCTTCCAATCCTCTTCCTTAAAACTATACAGGGTTTTACTTGGTTTTTGAGATAGGGAGAATATTTTATATATATATATATATATATTCCTTGGCATTTTGATGTGGAAATTTAGAACAAAAAAAAATCAGCTGTAACATACTTAATATTATTGCTTTTAGAGATGTAGCCTACACATTTTTTGGACCATTTTGGGGTATAAATTTTGTCAAAAACAGAGTAGTTGTGGTATATAGAGTTTGCATAAATAAGTTGAGAAATTCCTCGGATGACATTGTGCAGCATAACACAATTATACACCTGTTGGAAGGCCTAGAAGCATGAGCGTGCTCAAGCTATAATTGAAGGTTCATGCATATATAGGGATGTGGTAAGCATTTCATGGGCTGCTTACAATGGGGCTGGGGTAGGGTGGGGAGAAGAAATAAAATTTCATGGTGGGGCTCAGCTGTTGGAAAAATCCCATTAACATGTGTGAAGCATTTATTGAATTCAAACAAACAATTATCCAAGCTTATATAGATATTGTGAAGTGCTATGGAAGAAACAGGTTGAAACTATGGGTGATGGGGGAGGAAGAATACCTTCAATCCCATCACATCATCTATAAATTTCCCTCTTAAAGAGCCTAGTGAAGAAACAGCAAACCTCTGGGAGGCCTGAAATTAGCACAACAAAAAGAAATTTTATACAATATCATGGTTGGCCACGCTTTGCATAACGATCAACTCCAAAGAGTATATCATACGCTAGCCCAATCCCTCCCCTCCAGGCCTTTTAAAACAGCATAACACAAGCACATACATTCAATAAGATAATGTATTTCAATTTATAATGCATTTAATTTAATTGAATAATAATATCCTGCCATAGTACCTTACTAGAACCCAGAAAACATAACATGCTAGTGTTACTCTTCACTCCTAACATAGATTTAAAGAAGGTGGTAATAGTGACCATTTGTGGTCACTCTGACACATGTTCCTTGGAGGGTCTTACTCTTTCTCTCCAAAGAGGTTATAAAAGCGCCTAATCACATACAGTACTTTTCCTGAGAGGTGCTCTGATAAATCTACATTTTTCTATCTAGTGCACTATTTAGCCAGTGATGATTTAGTGCCCCTTATAGTAACAAGGCAATTTCCCAGTTGACCTGCTTCTTAAAAGTGCTTTTTCTACAAGTTCTCTTATATGCATACTTAAAAATTGCAGTTTTCAAATTCACTTTACACTTTCTCATTTACACCACAGATAGTTGAGGATTGTCTGCAATTTACACACGCACAGAATGAGACTCAGAGAGGTGGAGATTCCCAGGTATGATGAGAAGAGAAATGAAAGTCAGCTGTGATCCTCTTAACCACTAGGGGGTCCTCTTGCACATCCGGTGAAATGCTTTGTTTAATTTGCAAACGTCCTACTGGTTCAGAGACCAGTAGGAATGGACGAGTGAGGCTTTAAGGCAGAAAGGAGTGAGGCATGGGTGTATTTTGGGGCCCCTTGAGTGCTGCAAACAGCAGAAACAAACAAACAAAAAACCTAATAAGAGGATAAAGCTTTTAAGGGTATTTTCCCTATCAGGGCATGCTCTTGGATAACATGCCTTAAAGGCAGCAGAAGGAGCCTATGCTTTGTGCTTCCGCTTGATGTGGACACAGAGCATGGGGAAACACTGGAAGGAACACAGGAAGAAAAGCAGGTGGGGGGTGGGGGTCATATTTAGCTTTGGGCACTCTAGGCATGAGGAGCATCTAGGACACCAGGTAGAGATGTCCCTTCCATAGGGATCTGAGGCTCGAGGGAGCTGGCCTGCAGTAGATGTATTCATTCAGGGTCATTGGCCTTGGGGTAGAAGTCGAAGTGGTGAGAGTGGAAGAACTTTCCAGGGAAACATGGGTAGAAGGAAAAAGGTAACAGAACTAGAGCAGATCTCATGGGAACCTCGTACAATCCAGGCTAGGCAGAGGAAGGGGAGGAAGCAGAAAAGACTGAGAGGGAGAGGCGAGTGACTCAGGAGGCCACCTGACACTCGGTAGACCAGTGTCAGAGGTCAGAATTCCACAAAGTAGGTTGCTTAGGGATGGTAAAGTGCTTTATAGAAGTCAAGGGCAAAGGGATTTAAGTAGTAGCTATTGGATCTGTCAATCAGGAAGTTACAGAAAACCAACTGATACCTTACAGTCTTCTCCTTGTGTCCAGAAATGGCACAAAAATATATCAGACCGTGTGTCTCAGTTTTCTAACACAAAGCCCCCAGCACACACGTACAAGATAGAATTGTTGCTCTTCTGTGCCCCTCTCCCTGCCCCCTGCCATGCCTGAGATGCCCTTTCTCTTCTCTCTAACCATTTTCTTTCTGCTCCTTTCTCAAGGTGTGACTCCCTCCTCCCTCATTCTCCGACTAGCCTCCTGGCACTTGCTGCTAACACTCGTTGTCTGTAAGCCTTTGTGGGTTCATTACCTCAATCAAAGGCCCATGCTGATGGTCATCTATTTGAGGACAGGAGCAAGGTTTTCTTTCTCATTCTGTTTGCCCCAGCTTTCAGCATGGGGCCTGAAATACAGGGAAGACTCAGAAACTATTTGAACGATTGTTAAATATTTGCTGCTTAAATTACCACAATTAATATAATCTTGGATTATTAGAATTTGAGGGGCCCTTGACAATCATAAGAGACAACACATTCATTTTATTTCAGTTTCCAAGAGAAAAATAGAAACTCTGAGTTTAGTAACAAGACTTCACAGCTTGAAAATGAAGTAGTGCGAATTTGAATCCAGGCCTGTTTAATTTCAGAACTCATGTTCTTGCTGCTACTCAATGCTGTTGTCTCACTAAATTATTTGTGCATTTACCAACTAAAATAAAACATGCATTTAATGAAGTTCAAAGTTCAGTTTGGTGGGGTGCACGTCTTTCTATCCAGATCACATCAGGCATCCTCATGCATTCTTTGTCTTGGTTGCATTTCTGCCATTTCCTTTGCAAATTAGAGAAGCACCAGGGAAATAAATGTCAGGCTTCTGTGGCAGGCTGGGAGGTCAGCAACCTGGTGTCTGCAATTCACACAAACCACAACAATGGGAATACAAAGCGCAAATGTTTGTCTAACAGTGATTATACTGGGTGGGAGCACAAGCAGCCTCATCTTTGCAAGAACAGTGTGTGTTTGTAGAGCTTTCCAAAGGGGGAGTAGATTTTTACCCTGAAGTTTTTCAGATCAGGAAATAAAAGCGGGCTTCCCAGAATCAGCGGGGGAAAATCTCATGTCTTCAATTAGCAGGCACTTTGGTGTGAAGAGACAAAGTCTTCTTGAACTGGAGTGGGAGTGGATGGAAAATAATTTCTGGACAATATAAATGTTAAGAAATGAGATGTTTGGACACTACCTAGAATCATGTTGTCCTCAGATGACCCACCTAAATCATGGGAAACCCTGGAGCTGGTGCTCAGTGGGGACTAACAGCTGACAGCTGGGCAGTAACTCAGGTCAACTGACAGAGGAGAAGAAGGTGCAAACTCCTACTCATCCCTCAGAACCCCATGTAAGCCTTTTTTTCCTCTGTGAAGCCTCCCTGATACCCCCAGGGGCAGAGTGAATTACTCTAAAGAGCACAGGTGGCCTTCCACTGTGTTATGCCTTGTACCATATTGTATTTATCCATGATTGTCTCTCCTCCATAGGACCGTGAACTTTCCAAGGCAGGGCTGACTCTTATTCACCTATGCCTACCCAGTGCCAGCTACTGTCCTTGGAACACCAGAGGAGTTCAGTAAATGTGTCAAATAAATGAATGACAAATCTTGAGGTGCTGAGAGCTGACGTTTGACGGAACTGTGGCACGTGTTTTTATGAACTGTAAAAAATGGGAAACATTTGTGATACTAAGCTTCCCTTTATTTATCCAACTCAGCATTGCTCACAAAGCATGTTTACCTACATTAGTTCATTTAATCCTCCCGTAAATCTTGTGTGGTTGGGAGGGACAACACTTTCCTTATTATATTGATCATAGAACTGAAGCTCAGAGAGTTCACACAATTCATCCAAGGTCGCACAGCTAGCAAATTACACAGGAAAAAGGAGGCCCAGGGGTGTAATATGAAAAACAGTAATTTATTCCCTCCTTTCATCCTTCTTCCCTTCATGCCTCTTCTCCTTCCCTCCTTATCTCCCTCCCTTTCCCCCTCCTACCTTCCTCCTTTCCTTCTTATCTCCCTCCCTTTGTTCTTTTCTTCCTTTGATCAATCCTGTAATTGAATCTTGGCCCAGTTTTCCCTATCTGCATAAAACTGAGAGTAAACTTTTCCTCTCTGACCTCACTTTCCTTATTTGTGAGGTGGGGATAACTATAAGCAGCCTTTCATTTGAGGCAATATAATTATAATAGATAATAAGTAACATGTATGGGTTACCATTTGCTTTGCAGTTTTTTTTTTTTTTTTTTTAACTTTCAGAAAAGTTTTAGATTTACAGTAAAAACTGTGAAGATAGTACAGGGAATTCTCATATACCCCATACCCTTCTGGCACTATTTTTAAGTGTTTCACATATATTTTATTTATTAAAACCCACAATAACCCTGTGAAGTATCAGTCTCATAGACAAAGACATTCAACTGAGAGGTAAGGTAATGTTGCATCGACTGCTGAATGGCATTGGAGAGGCCAAGTCACAAACAGCCTTGGCAGTCTGACTCCAGGTCCATGCTTTTAACTGCTGTGTTCTCCTGCTCCCTGGGAGGTGAGAGCTTAGGCCTGGGCCTAGCCACAGTGGGTGTGTCATTAGACTTAGGACCCCAGTCTTTTAAAATATAGTCTAATCTTGTCCTATCACACCCATGGTGGTGTTGACAAAACTGATAGAATTACCTTTTGTCTATCCTACCTACCGTTTAGTTTTCAACATTTAAAGTTGCCTTTGTATTTATTTAAAATTGACTCTTCTCAAATGAAAATTTTAGGAACAGTAGGACTCACAGTAGATTTTGTTGGCATCTCCCTAGGGATGTATAACCCATAAATCACCCAGTTTTCTAGTTTTCCTTAAGAATCTGTAATGTACATTGAACCCAGAGTGCAGCATGCTGAAAGGGAGTCTTTGTGGAATGTAGTGAAATCAGGGCTATTGAGACATGTGTTCACGTATATGTACCTTCTCTCTTCCAGTAAAGGATGACAGAGGGCAGAGAAGCCACCAGCAGATTCTTAGGAAGGAAGTAACAGGAGTGGAACTTCATTTTCCCATGGATTGTAAAGGGTGGGAGAAAAGCCATATAAACCTCTAGCCTTCCTAAAATGCCCTTTAAGCTTGTAGTGAATGGTAGTCATTCCTGGCAGCAAAAACTTATTTTCAAGAGGGTCTTTCAGGTTTGAGAAATGAGGTAGTGGCTATGATATTTCAGGAAAAGGGAAAGGAACATTTTTTGATATTTGGGGGAATATTTTGATGTCAATCATTTTTAACTGACATAAGAAATTCCAAGGGGAAAGCTGAACTATTTTCAAATGACTGTTGTCTTTTGAACTGTGTTTTTTGAACAGCCTGCTACTCAGAAACACAATGTGTGAGATATCCTTATATTTCCATTATACAGAACTTTTATTGCAATGGTCAGATTAAATAGACACATCCTACACAGTTTTATTATAGTAACTGGAAAGATTGTTTAACTGGGACTTTGGAATAGCAACAAAAATTGTGTAGAGAAAAACTTACCTCACTTTGCAATAAAAACTATATACACTTTGGAGTTGATTTAGTACAAGCATGTAATCCTGTCTTGAAGAATATACAGGGTGGTCCTGCTATTGATTTCCAGATTCTTCGCACCCAATGATAGATGAGAATCTGTTTTCCTCTGGTTTAGTCCAAAGTCTTCTGCTGGCTTCATGTTAGTTTTCATGACTTGTTGTCTTGTGTTCTATCTTGTCCCTACTTGCTGTGGTTAAATTTTGTGTTCTCCTAAAATATATATGTTGAAGTCCTAAACCTCAATATGATGGCACTTGGAGGTGGGGTCTTTGGGAAGTAACTAGGTTTACATGAGGTCATGGGGATGGGTGCCCTGTGTTGGGATTACTGTCCTCATGAGAAGAGGAAGAGAACAGAGATGGTTTTCTCTACCCTATGTGAGAATACAGTGAGAAAGCAGCCATCTTCAATCCAGGAAGAGGCCTTTACCAGAAACCAAACTTGCTAGTACCTTGATCTTGAACTTCCTGGCCTCCAGAACTGTGAGAAATAAGTGACTGTTGTTTAAGCCACCCAAGATATGGTATTTTGTTACAGCAGCTTGAGCATGCTAAGACACCAGTTAAAGTGGTCTATGCCAGGAATGACAGCTTCTTGAATCAGGCATCTTACTTTCAGTCTCTCCTTTTGATATCCCAAAGTTCGTCTTCAGTAAAGTATTTAATAAGATCTCATGAAAAATTGTTCCTGCAAATTTTGATTTTGCTTTCTTCCAGTATGACTGCAAACTAACAACTTTACCTGCAGCAGCTTTATTCCACACAGTTTCCTTCTCTGCCTTTTGCTCTAGCTGCTCTAAAGGGAGGGTGTGATGTTGTTTAATAAGGAGCAGTTACTTCTGCAATGGACTCGGCAGTAAAACTGGCTTTGACTGCTGGACAGAAATATGTAAGCCATGAAGTTTCCTATGTAACACCATTAAGTATTTCTGAAACAGCATGAGTTGGTGGAGTGCTGCAAATTAACCACTTCATATCCAATAACCTATGGTCTGTAAGCATTATTACTTAAACAATTAGAAATATTAGGGAAGAAAGATTTTTCACCACTTCTGTCCTAAGTATTGAATTGAGCCTTTTTCCTGATACCTTGAGAAAATGTGCCACATCATGGAGCAGAGGGAAGTATGTGATAAGTACCTTTATTCTTAAAGAGAATGCCGGGATCTTCTACACGTTTGCTCAAGGCTCCCTTACCACCCGTAATGCCCCACCTCTAAGACTATTTCAAGGGAGGAATAAAATGGGAAGAGGGCTCATGGAAGTAGAGAGCTTTAACTCGTCCAGTAGAAACAAGTAATTACTTTTTTTTCTTGTTGGAGGTGGTAAAGGAATGCTGTGCCCTAGGCCCAAACCAGGTCCAAGTGTGGGTAGTTCAAGAGAATCACTCATCATTAACATTATAGATGACAATGCAAAAAGCCTACAGGAAGGGGAGAGAGCATCTCAATTTCAGGCTGTTTGCTGAGGAGGCAAAAGTTGTAGGCCCACTCACGGCACCAGAGCAAAGCACGGTGAGAGAGATATTAGGAGAACTTAGCGTGATCTCTTGTGTTACCTGCATGTACACAAAACATGCCTCTTCCCACGGAATTGTAAAGGCAGCAGTTTGGCTAGAACAGCCAGTGATGGGAGGGCAAGGGAGAGTCAAAGTAGAGCATTGCATCCTCTTATTGGTTGATATGGCCAAGATGTGGAGCTTCCTAGGGCCCAAGTGGCTGCTGCAGAAGGTGACCAGCTCTAGCTGTCTTGTTGAAATCCAAACCAAGAGCACAACTTCCAAAGCAAGGGGACTTCAGTAAAAGAGACTGTAGAGTGACCCTCTGGGGCAGGAGCTGGGGGTGAGGGATATCTTGAGGTCAGCAGAAGAGCACCTCATCCATGTCAGGGAACAGTAGTACAGGTACCTAATGGGTCTCTGAAGCACCCAGAGCTTTGTGTCATGACAAGGTCAATGTTTAAACAAGCACTACACATTTGCTCTTTTCTATTTCCTCTTACTTCATCCCTAGGAGCCCATTACAGAATGGGAAGAATCAAGGACAGAAGGAAGATGTGCGCCTCATCTCCTTTCAGCGTAGGCACCTGAGCATAGGTCAAGCCTGCGTTGGAGGAAGGAGGGAGGGTAAATTTTGTGTGAAATCAGAAGTTCACTTTTTAATATCTGGGAGTCAATTTTAATGAAACAGGATATAACAAATGTAAGACTGGTGAAGAACCTGAAACCCAGTCTAGATGAAAACACTATTGAAGAATGCTTCCTGCTATTAAAAGAAAAAAATCACAAATGCTGAAATGTCTGAAAACAATTGGCTGGATGTGATGAACAGCTAACAACAAATTCAGAACCAAAATCTATACCATATTTTATATAATAAATCTGTGTATAAATTTAATGCATAGAGTAGTCACAGAATAAAAATAAATCATGATGTAAAGGAATAACCTGCAATAATTATAGCGAATGCAGCATAAAAGTAAAAAGAGAAAAAAAATTAAAGAGAAGTGGATAGATATGGAGAAGTCAAGTATAGTCCAATAAGTATCAATTGACATTCCTAAAAAATATAATCTGAAAAATTGAACCATTCAAAGATATAATGCTGGAAAAATCATCTGACATGAAAGAAGAATTTCATAGGCAAAGCAAAAAGCAGTGCCAGGAACATTTGATTCAGAACAATAAATATCTAGACATATTCTGGCTGAAAGAATTAATGTAAACAATAACAATATTTTAAGAAAATGGGTAGGAAAAACAGGTCATCTACAATGAGAACAAAAATCAGGCTTAAGTCTTCTTTGTAGCACTATTTAATGGCAGAACACAAAGGAGAAATGTCTACAAAGTTCTGAGGGAAAGAAAATAAAAGCAGACCCAGGAATCTTGCATCCATCTACTTGTTCAAATATAAACAGAACTGTCAATCTCAAGTATACATGAAATCAAGGAATATAGCACTCGTTAGCACTTCTTAAAAATCAACTCTGCAATAACATCTTGCCCCAAAAAAAGATGAACCAAAAGAAAGAGCTCAGGAACAGAAAATACTTGGTAAATCTAAATATAAAATTAATTTAAATTTGAATATAGTATAAATTTAGTAAATTGAGCAAAGATAGCTAGAGAACAAAATGAAAAAGAGTTAAACCATGGCAAAGTAAGTGTGCTATATCATCCTATATGGAGAGAGAAGAGAGGGTGACAGGAAATGGAAATATTTTAATCTGGTGGTAGTGGGAGAGACAGTACTTCCTAAAATATTTCTCCAAAGTTCAAACAGAAATTATGAAAGAATTAAGAGATTGGAAATTTTCTTTTTAAACTTCCTTAAGTCTCTGTTTCAGACAATATAGGTGGCTACTTTCTCATAATGCGTCTGAATGCGTAAGACATATTTATAAAGAAACTATTAATAATTATATTGAAACATGGTTATCACGTTATTAAAAAGAATTGTTTGATATCGAAATAATTGTGCTTCTTTATTAATGCACTAAATAACCAAATTCAATAGTGGGTTTAATAAATATAATCTAAAGTAGTGACAAGTGTTAATGGTATTTTGAAATGTCTGAAACACATGTAACATGATATGAAAATGTCTGTCACAGGTACTGTCAAAGCTACTATGATTTGCAGTCTTCCTTCATAGTTGAGTGAAATGCTAAATTTCAATTAGAGGTTAGCAAAAATGAAGATGTGATTTTTTTTTTTCTCATTCAGGTTCACAGACCGTCTGAATTCTTTCTTTCCACAGGTTTCCAGGCATCCTTAGACTTCCATATTAAGAAATTCTTTTCTAATGCTAACATAATTTAGAATCTCATATTTTTTCATACTTGAAAAATAGTCTTAAATATACAAATAGATGAAATTATTTTTTCCTCTGTCCTTAAACAGTGATGAAATGAATCAGTTTTCCTCTCATTATATTTAACTTCCAGTGATTGATTTGTAGATAACAGTATCAGTTTTAAGTGTCCTTATCTTGAGATATTTAGATTACAAAAAGAAGAAGAAAAGGCTAGGAGAAAATTTTGTTTTCAGTCTAAATTGCCTTAGGTAGGTATGAACATGGGAAATAAGAGATGTGGCATTTGCTTGCACACAATGCCTTCTTTCTGGTTCCTTGGTGCTCACTAGCACTATATTGGGTAAATGAGAAATATCCCAAAGAGTTATAGTTATGGCCTCTATAATGCCTAGTGTAATTAAACATTTCAACACAATAGAATTTGAAAATAATACGTCAATTATAATTTTCCTACTGAAACCATTGAACTTTGTCAAGTAGAAAAAGTACCGCAATAAACATACGTGTGCATGTGTCTTTATAGCAGCATAATTTATAATCCTTTGGGTATATACCCAGTAATGGGATGGCTGGGTCATATGGTACATCTAGTTCTAGATCCTTGAGGAATCGCCATACTGTTTTCCATAATGGTTGAACTAGTTTACAATCCCACCAACAGTGTAAAAGTGTTCCTATTTCTCCACATCCTCTCCAGCACCTGTTGTTTCCTGACTTTTTAATGATCGCCATTCTAACTGGTGTGAGATGGTATGTCATTGTGGTTTTGATTTGCATTTCTCTGATGGCCAGTGATGATGAGCATTTTTTCATGTGTCTGTTGGCTGTATGAATGTCTTCTTTTGAGAAATGTCTGTTCATATCCTTTGCCCACTTTTTGATGGGGTTGTTTGTTTTTTTCTTGTAAATTTGTTTGAGTTCTTTGTAGGTTCTGGATATTAGCCCTTTGTCAGATGAGTAGATTGCAAAAATTTTCTCCCATTCTGTAGGTTGCCTGTTCACTCTGATGGTAGTTTCTTTTGCTGTGTAGAAGCTCTTTAGTTTAATGAGATCCCATTTGTCAATTTTGGCTTTTGCTGCCATTGCTTTTGGTGTTTTAGACATGAAGTCTTTGCCCATGCCTATGTCCTGAATGGTACTACCTAGGTTTCCCTCTAGGATTTTTATGGTATTAGGTCTAACATTTAAGTCTCTAATCCATCTTGAATTAATTTTTGCAGCACTACACAATAGCAAAGACTTGGAATCAACCCAAATGTCCATCAGTGACAGATTGGATTAAGAAAATGTGGCACATATACACCATGGAATACTATGCAGCCATCAAAAAGGATGAGTTTGTGTCCTTTGTAGGGACATGGATGCAGCTGGAAACCATCATTCTTAGCAAACTATCACAAGAACAGAAAACCAAACACCGCATGTTCTCACTCATAGGTGGGAACTGAACAATGAGATCACTTGGACTCAGGAAGGGGAACATCACACACAGGGGCCTATCATGGGGAGGGGGGAGGGGGGAGGGATTGCATTGGGAGTTATACCTGATGTAAATGACGAGTTGATGGGTGCAGCACAGCAACATGGCACAAGTATACATATGTAACAAACCTGCACGTTATGCACGTGTACCCTACAACTTAAAGTATAATAATAATAAATAAATTAAAAAAAAAAAGAAAAAGTACCACATGTTCTTTTTTTTAAAGAGGATCTTTATTTTGCACAGCAAAATAGAGAGGAATGTACAGAGATTTCTCATATAGCCCATGTCCCCACATATGCATAGCCTTCCTGATTGCCTGGTGTTATGATGTACATTTTCTTTTTATTTATTTATTTTATTATACTTTAAATTCTAGAGTACATGTGCACAACATGCAGGTTTGTTACGTATGTATACATGTGCCATGTTGGTGTGCTGCACCCATTAACTCGTCATTTACATTAGGTATATCTCCTAATGCTCTCTCTCCCCTCTTCCCCCAACCCCCGACAGGCCCTGGTGTGTGATGTTCCCCTTCCTGTGTCAAGTGTTCTCATTGTTCAATTCCCACCTATGAGTGAGAACATGAGGTGTTTGGTTTTCTGTCCTTGCGATAGTTTGCTGAGAATGATGGTTTCCAGCTTCATCCATATTACTACAAAGGACATGAACTCAACTTTTTTGGGCTGCATGGTATTCCATGGTGTATATGAGACACATTTTCTTAATCCAGTCTATCATTGATGGACATCTGGGTTGGTTCCAAGTCTTTGCTATTGTGAATAGTGCCGCAATAAACATACATGTACATGTGTCTTTATAGCAGCATGATTTCTAATCCTTTGGGTATATACCCAGTAATGGGATTGCTGGGTCAATTGGTATTTCTAGTTCTAGATCCTTGAGGAATCGCCACACTGTCTCCCACAATGGTTGAACTAGTTTACAGTCCCACCAACAGTGTAAAAGTGCCATATGTTCAAATAACTGACTCTACTGAAGCTGCAACTTTAGAGACAAACAGAAGGAAACGCAAGTCTGAGGGGCATAAGGTAAACCTTGGCAAAGTGACTTTCTTCTAGGATGAGAGCCTGGTAGACATTTAGATTGTTTTAAAGCTAGGATTCTCTGCAGGGTGTGGGATAAAAAGAATTTTACTGCCTGTCCAATGCATCGAACCGGTTTTTTATTCATACATTTTTGAGGTTCACTTGAACTTGACTTTGTCCTCACACTTCCATGGCCATTCTGACTTCCTGTCAGCCAATGAGTCCAAAATGTATCATTTTCTTCCTTATTCTCGATGGTCTGTATATGCTGTTCACTCTTATACTGCATGTTGGGCTTGCTCTGTCAATCAAAGATAGACTATTTCTTCCTAAAGCAGCCTGCTTGGGTGGTCAGTTGGCCTCTGGGTTTCTATACAATAATGTAAGATGAGAAATTACTCAACACATGCTGAGTTATATGAGGAACATTAATGGGACACTTCCTGGGATAGAAAAGGATGGCCCCATTTTTCCCTTTGAGTTTTTTAAAGGTTCCACTGAAAACACTTTAATAAATATAGGAGTCAGGCAATCAATACCTCATTGTTAAATTAAAAAACTCCGTTGTGATTTAGACAGCAGACATATCTCAGTTCTTAGACAAAAGTATCACCATCCAGGAATTTGTTTTCAAGTATTCATTTACAATAGCAAGAATAAAATATGCTACTAGATGCCAGGCACTGTGTATTGCAGTGGGTTTCTGCCAAAGCAATAATCATAACTTATTGCCAACAAGGTTCCAAAATATATAATAGATTTCTAGGTAGTTTGGTGTGCAGTGAATATATATAATTGGCAATGCCTATGTCTATGGTGCAGAAGTCTGTGTAGTGTAGATAATGAAGTTAGTTACCAATGAATAAAGTAGAGCTCAACTCTAGGAGTGGCAGGTATCTTCTGCATTCGTGAGAGATTTACAGTGTAGATTAACAGACTTTCTGAAAACAAAGACAGGTATGAGAGACTTTGAATTCACAAGTATAGCACTAGACTCTTCTATAGCAATATGTAAATTACCTGCTTGTGTCTCCTGTTGAGTAAACATATTCTAAGAAGGCAGAAGTAGGCTCATTTTTCATGAGATAAATCTAGAAAAGAAATCAAGTAATGAGAAAGTAGAACTCCCTTGAGAATAAAATAGGGGAAGGTGCAGAAATGGTGACTTCATAAGAAGATGAGACTAGCAAGCACTACGGAATGTCCCTTTATATCCGCATGCAAGAGTTTGGCCAATGTTGCAAGAGATGGTATCTTCTGAGTTAGCAGACATAGTTTGTTGGAAGCATTCACATTTTAATTAAAATCTTGCATAACTTATATCAATTTCCTACTCTCAGTCTTCCACGTTGTCGTGAAGGTATTTTTTTAGATGAGATTAACATTTAAATCATTAGACTTTGAATAAAGCAGATTACCCTCCAATCAGTCAAAGATTTTAAGAAAAAAAAACTAATTGAGATCTCCCTGAGGAAGAAGAAATTCCAGTCTGGCAGCAGACTGTCTTCAGACTCTTCCTCGGGTTCATCAGCTCTTCCTTGGGTTTCCAACCTACCTCACTACTCTGCAGATTTTGAACTTGCCAGCCTCCACAATCATGTGGGCCGATTACTTGAAATAAATTGTTCTCTCTCTCTTTCTTTTTTTTGTCTCTGTCTCTCTTCCTCTCTTCACACACACACATGCACACACACACACACACAATTAGTTATATATCTTCGGTGAACCATCACTACTACAGGTCCTTACCAGAGTCTCTTTCAAAAGGATAGAGGATAGAGGCCTCCAACTCCAGAATACTCTCATGATATGTTTGGGGGACTAGACAAAAATTGGAAGTGCTGGTGAGTCCTTTTGTATTTGAGGCCTGAAATGGGAAATGGCCCTAGCCCAGGACAAGCAGGTTAAGGCAGGGTCTATTCATTGGCAGATGTCTCAGCACAAAAGGAGCTTCCGACATCAGCTTTTGCCCAGGAAGTAGATGTGTATATAAATGGAGCTGGGAGCAGTTAGCGTGATGCCATCTCTCTATGCCACCTCCTATCTCTTACTATTGCTGTCATCTATTTACCAGTGGGTTATGCCACTGCAGCCCACCCTCAGCTCCCTGACAACTTTGGCTCCTGACCCTAAATCTACTGCCATTTTTTGTGACTTCAACATCTACAACAGATGACCCATCCAACACCGGGTTCTCATTCCCTCACTTCCTTATATCCAACAACATACTATTTATTTTCCACCCCACCACCGTCAAGTTTCATCTTGGACCCTGTCATCACTGGTGACTGCTCCAATTCCAATGTCTCAATTTCAAATTTCACTCACTACATATACTTCTTTCAGCTGACTTGCTCTAATATCCCTCTTCTACAATTCTTTGACCAAGAAGACACACAACTCCCTTGATCTATTGCTATCTCACTCTCTGTCCATGTCTTCTCATTTTGCCTGCCCCCATTCTTGTTCAGTTTATCATCATCTGGTTCCCACTGTGGTAACACCATGGCAAATGCCTTCAACTAGGTGGAGGAAAAATGCATGCATCTCACTGAGCACTTGAACCTAGAGATTCCTAAAACATTAGGCCCTCATAATTTTGAAGGGTAATATATTCTTAGGAAAGGTGATGAGGTAGCAGGGGCACTTAAAGGCCTTCAGGGAATTGGAAACAGATTTCTCAGCAAGTAAATTAAAAGTAAAAAGCATTTTTTGTTTGTTTGTTTATCAGGTTGGGGGCTCCTTGAAGATGGTAAGAATTAACCTTGACTTTCTGAATTCCCTCAACTGCAGTAACTTTATGCAGCCACCAGATCTGAAAATCCTTCCTTGTTCTAAATGCACACAAATAGAAAGGCTTTTAAAAAATAACATTCAGGCATTTTGTGGGACTTATTGTTTCATATTGAGTAAAGAAGCATATCATCAGTTACATTTGCTGGTGGCTGACTGCTCACTTCCAAAATCACCTACTCACATTTATTCCAGGGGGTTGGTAGTTCAAATAATCTCTAAATTATCTGCTCATGTAGGTGAGCTAATAGCCATATATAACTATTTAAATTAAAATTAATTGAAATGAAAGAACATTAAGAATATAATATTTTGGTCACATGAGCCATATTTCATGTGCTCAGTAGCCATATATGTCTAGTGGCCAGCATATTGGACACTGTAGAGAAACTTTCCATCATCACAGGAAGTTTTATTGCACAGGAGCAGAGACTATGGCCCCAGACCAAATCTGGCTCCTGGCTTATTTTTGTATAACCTGCAAGCTAGGAATGGTTTGCAAACTATCTCAAGAACAGAAAACAAAATACTGCATGTTCTCACTCAGGTGGGAATTGAACAATGAGATCACTTGGACACAGGAAGGGGATCATCACACACTGGGTCCTATTGTGGGGGGTGGGGGAGGGATAGCATTAGGAGATATACCTAATGTAAATGACAAGTTAATGGGTGCAGCACACCAACATGGCACATGTATACATATGTAACAAACCTGCACATTGTGCCCATGTACCCTAGAACTTGAAGTATAATAATAAAAAAAAAGATTTTAAAGAAAAATATGTGACAGAGACTGTATGTGGCCTGCAAAGGCCTAAAATATTTCCTATTTGGATTTTTACGGAAAAAAGATTGTCAACCTTGTGTTAGATAACAAAGCACTTAAGTGTGGATGTTTGTATAATGTAGTTTGGAGTGTTACTGCTCATGGTCAAGAATTTTATTTGTCACTATATTATGGTATGCAATTTAGTATAATACATGGTTTATGCTATTGGGCACTGATTCAATTAAATACTTACTGAAAAAATTTAAAATGTCAGTAGCTAGAAATGCTTACATGAATAATACATTCAAGGAATTCATATTTTATTGGAGTAGGTTGATGTACAAAGTTCTAACTATAGCACTAATTAGACTGTAAGTACTACTAATAATGGTATTAGACACAATGGTATTTGAGAGGAGAGCAGGGAGTGAAGAATTCTGACTAAGGCTGTCTTGTTTGGATGTAAAGAATGCAGCATGTAAGTGGAACTGAAGGATGAGTACGAATTAAATAGAGAGGCAGGGAGAAAGGAGTCCCAGGCTATGGAAGTGGCAGAAGCAAATGTGTGCAGTGGTGAAAACACACGAGGCATCTGAATAATTGCCAAATAGCTGAATGTGATTAATCATAGGATGAAGAGTAAGTGATGTACCAGGGAAACAAATAGGAGTCAGAGTTGGCATTTGATGAGAGATGCTGGTTTTCTATTACTAGGCAGTGAGTGGGCAGACTCACAGGTCCTCAGAAAAAAGCCCTAATCTGTTGGGTACCTGAAGTATTACAGAAAATGATATACCCATTTTTTAATCCCTCTAGGTTTGAGATCTGTATTTACCAGATGTGATCAAGGGCTCTGAAGCTGCAGGAATGGTAGATTCAGGGACATTGTAGCAATGGGAAATTGACACAGCCACCTCTAATGATTTAGCTTGACTTAGTACTTTCCAGTTTTCATGTTGCGTTGGGCACAGCAAGTCATGTTTGGTGGGAAGAATAGATTATAATGGTGGTCACAACCAAACAATTCTTAAGGTACAACCATAAAAATGTATATTTTGCCTGAGACTGCAGAACAAAACTGAAAAAATGTCCCCCTCTGCACAGCTATTGCACTGTTGAATTCCCAGGAAACCAAGCAGAGTGATAGAGTCAATGTAAGAATCATAATACTATCTAATAGAAGGGCATTGGATCTGATGAACTTGCACCTCTCCCACCTCCATTTTCTGGAGTTTTATGATCATGAATACTTGACAAAGGGCTTAACTGAGCCCTCTGAAATTCTAGTATTTGGTTTCTGGGAACAAAGCAAGTAGCCTGTGGGCTTCTTAAATAACATGCATAGTTGATCCAAAACTCATGAGAGTTTGGATCTTTCCCTTTGCCACATGATGACATCTGATGTCTTATTATTAGCTGCATTTATTTAACTTTTTCATTTTATTTAAAACACAAGAGACTATCTTCTTTAGCCAATGGCCACAAGGACCAACTATAGGACTGGTTATGCCGAGTTTAGAAACTATTCAAAATTCATGGATAGAAAGTTTCAACCTAAACTCAAACCTTTCGATGTCTGTGTTAATTTATATTTGGCAAACCATAATTTCCAGGTTTTAAAAAGGAAAAACACAACAAGAGAAACCTTCCTTCAAAGCATATATTAAGGCCTCTTGGATACTGTATACTTCTGAGGAAAAAAAAAAAACACTGATGTTTTAAGAGAAAGCCATTAAGAAACATATGGATTAAATTGCCCTCAAAGGACAGAAAACTTTAAAAGTTAGGAGGGAATAGGACTTTCCAAAAACCTGCTGATGTTTTAAAGACCCCAAAGTTTGGAAGAAAAAGGAATAAGCTCAACATATACCCATAAAATGAATGTCTTTATTTCTAGCCAAAATTAATAATCACCAATTTGTCTCCCACTATCTCTGCTTCATGGATGATGAAATTGAGAGAGTAGGTTGCTAAATCATGCCACAGGGAGATATAGGATTAGATATCAGATGATGATGTCATTTGCCCATGTTTTTGAGTATGATAAAAGGAAACTGGTGGAATGGTTTGCCTGGAAGTCCTAGACATAGTGACCTGGCATCCTGGTGAACTTCTGCAATCCTTTTGTCAATTGTCCCACAGAAAAGGGCAAAAGAAACACTGCTTATCCATAAAGTCTAGATTTTGGGCCACACACAAAGGATTATAAGGTATACGCTTTATATCTTGATGTAGTAGTGCTGCATCACCTATACATTTAATGTGTGTAAACTCAACTCTGAATGCTGTCCAAAATGTAAAAAGAGAAGGGGGGAGCGAAAGAACAAGAAAATGCAGGTAATTCCAGTGCCATTCTACTCAGTGAGCTTGAGACAGGAGACCAATCTCTTCAACCTCAGGTGATCTCAATTCCTATGTAACTTTCTTAGTAAGATCATCTTGCTTCACTGAAAGTAATTCTAGTGATTAAATAAACAGACATATGTATTTATAGACAATGACCCCAGCATGTAAGCTACCTACTATGACTGCAGCTTAACTAAAGAAATGGTGATTTATTTTCCAAAGATAACTGTAATGGATTCTCTGAGAAACTACATTGACTTGCCATGTGGCCCCTTTCTAAAGACATTTTTAATAACAATTTTGATATCCTTCATGTTCCTTTTCTTTTGCTTTGACTTTAAAATGTAGCCCCTGCATGAGATGGTGTCACACATTATTTTTTTTCTATAGTTGCTGCATTGGCATTCATTTCTAGGCCTAACATGAGTTTTTTGAAACCCAGTAGTACCTTTGGGGTAGTTAAAATTTCCCCTCTCTGTGTATTTGTGAGCTAGCCCACTTGTTCCTCATCCCACTGACAAAAACACCAAGACACCTCACAGCTGCTGACCACAAAAATCCCTAATGATCAACACCAGAGTCACGTAAATAAATTCTCCCCTTCCCACGTGTTTCTGTAAACTAGCCAATCCACAACCCCTGGGGGAAAGCCTACGGGTTATCACACATGGACCTTAATAAGGGCATAGTTCCAAATGCCATTATTAAGAGGTCCACGGGTCCTCTTTTCCTCGCCCCTTAGTTACCTGCAGGCTGGGCTCCTTTCCACCTCTTCTCACTGGCCTCCTGTTTGTACCCCTGACCTCTCCGGGATCTGTAAGTAATATGTTTATTCTGTTTCACGCATTTTGGTCTTACCTCATTGTGTGTCACCTAACTGACACACTCCAATCCAACTTTTCCCCATCAGGGCTCTCCTAGAAAGTGGTTATCTTGGCTTATGGCCCCTTGAGGTCTAGAAAAGACTAGAAGGCCAAATTAAAAATAAACCATAACAATAAAAATCACAACAGAAGGAATTTTTCCACTATTACCAAACCTGCAGAAGCCCAGTAACTAGATGAAGATGAAGGAAATTCAGAGAGTTGGGGAATTATACCCACGTTATAGCATCGTCAGTTAATGTTAGATAGAAAACATTAAAGGAAAGAAGATAGAGCTGGTTACAATAAAACAAGGGCAGGCTTTGCCATAGGGGTTTCTTGTACGTATTATTTTGTCTCTCAGATATTAAGCCTAGTACCCATTAGTTATTTTTCCTGGCTCTCTCCCTCTTCCCACTCTCCACCCTCCAATAGGCCCCAGTGTGTGGTGTTCCCCTCTATGTGTCCATGTGTTCTAATCGTTTAGCTCCCACTTTAAGTGAGAACATTCAGTATTTGGTTTTCTGTTCCTGCGTTAGTTTGCTGAGGATAATGACCACCTGCTCCACCCATGTCCCTGCAAAGGGCAAGATCTCATTTTTTTATTACTACGTAGTATTCCATGGTGTATATATACCACATTATCCAGTCTATCATTGGCGGGCATTTAAGTTGATTCCATGTCTTTGCTACTCTGAATAGTGCTGCAATGAACAAAACACGTGCATGTGTATTTATGATAGAATGACATATTCCTTTAGGCATATACTCAGTAACGGGATTGCTGAGTTGAAAATGGTATTTCTGTTTTTAGGTCTGTGGGGAATCACCACACTGTCTTCTACAATGAGAACCCTGATTTTCTATATCTGGACAAAAGACTAGGACATAAGAAAGAGAATTTTAGTGGAAGGAACTAACTGAGGGAGAGACATTGCACAGCAGACAAGGACAAATAACAGAAGGGTGGAAACAAGGGTAAGTGAACTTGCCAAAGAAATAGGCTCAATAGGAAAGAATTGTTATGTGGGTATGCTTATGACTTTTAAGCATTTGACTTGCAATAAGTGTGGTTACTGTTTCTAATGGAAAATGGCAGACACTAAAAACACTGAAGATCAGCTATGAAGGTGAGCAGTGATATTAAAACAACACAGGGTTTGGTGTCAGATAAAGAAAGTGACATTTATAATGATTTTTATCTGCAAAATGGCTCTAACAATAGTGCCCAGCTCAATGGATTGTTAAAAGGCTTAAATGAGATATGACAAGGTGCCCAGCATAATGCTTGGCAAATAGGATACAGAAAAACCTAATCTTTACTTGGGGGTATTCAGAAATTCTCTACATTTAGATGTCTTCCCAGATCTCATATGACCTTGAAATAAAACTCCATCTTCCTGGATATAGAAAGTAAGGCTGGATGTAAGGCTTTGGGGTTAAAATAGGCTTGAACTTGAATCACTTTTACACCTCTAGCTGCTTGATACACCTCAGGCAATACCTCGATCTAACTCACAGGATCAAATGAGGTAATACACACATTAAAAGACTTAACACATGGTTTTCACTTAGAGAATCTTTGTTCCTTTCTCCTTGACTCTTTGTATTTTTGAAGTGTCTTAAATAGCTTTAATAGGATTTTTTAAAAGTTAGAATTACTTTTGCTCATGATAAAGATCTGACATATTTTTAAGTGGAAGATTACTTCAAGTATTTTTAATTAGCTTTTTTTAAAAACCACAGATTTTGAATTTATAACAACCTTTATCTCTGTTTTCAAATATATTCCATCTTTTCACCTCAGATTTGTTTGACAACCTAATATTTGTGTGTATGTGTGTATACATACATGCACACAAATACATAAATTCAAGGGCAAAGAAAGTACTTTTGTTAGCTTATTGAGGTATAATTTATATATAAAATCCATCAATTTTCAGTACCTATACAATTCAATAAATTTTGACAATTGTATAAAGTCATACAACCACGGGCACTATGGTGTTATAAAATATTTTCGGCACTCCAGTATGCCTTCTGGCATCCCCTTTGGAGTCAATGTCTTTCTGCTACTACTGGGTTTCTGGTAAGCACTGATTTATTCTTTTCCTTAAAATATTTTCCCTTTTCTAAATGTTTATATTACTGAAATCATAATGCATATAATCTTTTTTTTTTCACTTAGCATGAAAATGATAGGATTTCATTCTTTTTATGGCTGAATAGTATTCCACTGACTTTATATACCACATTTTGTTTATTTATGCATTGATGGACACTTAAGTTGATTCTTATCTTTGCTATCATGAATAATGTTTCAATAAACATGTGATTGCAGTTGTCCCTTTGATATATTGATTTATTTTCCTTTGGGTAGATATCCAGCAATGGGATTGATGGATTGAATGATAATTCTATCTTTAGTTTTTTTGAGAAATCTTCATACTGTTTTCCATAGTAGCTAAACTAGTTTACATTCCCACCAACAGTGTATAAGTTCCCCTTTCTTCACATCCTTGCCAACATTTGCTACTTTTTGTCTTTTTATTCATAGCCATTCTCACTTGGGTGAGGTAATATCTCATTGTGATTTTGATTTGTATTTATCTGATTAGTGATGTTGAGCATTTCTTCATACACCTATTATCCATTTGTATGTCTTCTTTTGAGAAATATCTATTCATGTTCTTTTCCTACTTTTAAATTATTTGGTTTTTTTTTGTACTGTTGAGTTTCTTGTATATTCTGGATATTAATCCCCTGTTGGATGAATAGTTTGTAAATATTCCCTCCCATTCAACAGGTTGCCTCATCAGTCTGTTGATTATTTCTTTTGCTTGCAGAAACTTTTTAGTTTATGTCCCGTTTGTCTATTTTTGTTTTTGTTTCATATGCTTTTGAGGTCTTAGTTAATAAATTCTTCGCCTAGACCAATGTTCTGAAGAGTTTTCCCTATGTTTTCTTCTAGTACTTTTATAGTTTTAGGTCTTAATTTAAGTATTGAATTCATTTTGAGTTGATTTTTGTATATGGTGAGAGACAGGGATCAGTTTCATTCTTCTGCACATGGCTATCCAATTTTCACAGTAACATTTATTGAAGAGGGTGTCCTTTCCCCAACTTATGTTTTTGTATGCTTTGTCAAAGATCAGTTGGTTGATAAGTATTTTGCTTTATTTCTGGATTTTCTATTTTTTTTCTGTTGGTCTATTTGCCTACTTTTATACCAGTACCACGCTGTTTTGGTAATTAGCCTTGTAGACTTGACATCTGGTAATATGATACCTCCAGCTTTATTCTTTTTGCTTAGGATTGTTTTGGCTATTTGGGCCCTTATTTGTTTCCTTATGTATTTTAGGATTGTTTTTTCAAATTCTGTGAAAAATGGTGTTGGTACTTTTATAGGGATTGCATCGACTCTAGATTGCTTTGGGCAGTATTGTCATTTTAACTATATTCTTCTGATCCATGAGCAAGGGAGGTTTTTCCTTTTGTTTGTGTCATCCTCCATTTCTTTCATCGGTGTTTGGTAGTTTTTCTTCTAGAGATCTTTCACCTCCTTGGTTAAATTTATTCCTAGGTATTTTTTTTGTGTGTGGGGCTGTTGTAAATGAGATTGCCTTCTTGATTTCTTTCTCACCTAGATTCTTATTGGTGTATAGAAATGCTATTGATTTTTATATGTTAATTTTGTATCCTGCAATTTTACTAAATTCATTTATCAAGTCTAAATATTTAGAGAAATATTTAGATTTTTCTAGATATGAGATTATATTATTAACATAGAGGAACAGTATGACTTCCTCTTTTCCAATTTGGGTGCCTTTTGTCTCTTGCCTGATTGCTTTGGCTAGGACTTCCAGTACTATGTTAAATAGGAGTGGCAAAAGTGGGCATCCTTTTCTAGTTCTACTTCTTAGTGGACAGCTTTCAACTTTTCCCCATTCTGTATGATGTTAGCAATGGGTTTTTCATATATGGCCTTTATTATTTTTGAGGTACATTGCTTCTATGCCTAGTTTGAGAGTATTTTAAATCATGAAAGGGTGTTAAATTTTTTCACATCCTTTTTCTGCTTCTATTGGGATGATCCTATGGTTTTTGTCCTTCATTCTGTTAATGTGATGTATCGTTTTTATTGATTACTGTGTGTTGAACCATCCTTGCATCCGTGATATAAATTTCACTTGATCATGGTATATTTTCTTTTTGATGTGCTGTTGGATTGTATTTGCTAGTATTTTTCTGAGGAGATTTTCATTTATGTTCATTCAGGATATTAGTTTATAGTTTTCTTTTTTGTTGTATCCTTTGGTTTTGATATTAGGGGATGCTGGCTTTGTAGAATGAGTTAGGGAGAATTTTCTTTTTCTTTTTTTCGTTTTTTTTGGAATAGTTTCAGGAAAATTGTTATTACTTCTGCTTTTTATGTTTAATAGAATTTGGCTGTGAATGCATCCATTCTCAGGCTTATCTTTGTTGGGAGATTTTTATTACTGATTCAACCTTACTACTCATTATTGGTCTGTTTGGGTTTTCTTTTTTCCTGGTTAAATGTTGGTAGGCTCTATGTATCCAGGAATTTAATTTTCTCTAGGTTTTCCACTTAGTCAGAATATAGCAGTTCATAATAGACTCCGATAATCTTATTTATTGCTGTGATATCAGTTGTAATGTCTTTTTAATTTTTCTTTTTTTCTTTTTTTTTTTTTTTTGAGGCAGTCTCACACTGTTGCCCAGGCTGGAGTGCAGTGGTGCGATCTCAGCTCACTGCAACCTCCGCCTCCCGTGTTCAAGCGATTCTCCTGCCTCAGCCTACCATGTAGCTGGGATTACAGGTGTGTGCACACAGGTAATTTTTGTATTGGTAGAGATGGGGTTTCACCATGTTGGCCAGGCTGGTCTTGAACTCCTAACCTCAGGTGATCCACCCGTCTTGGCCTCCCAAAGTGCTGAGATTGCAGGAGTGAGCCACCATGCCTGGCCTCCTTTTTAATTTCTGATTTTGTTTATTTGGGTCTTCTCTCTTCTTGGTTATCCTAGTTAGAAGCTTATCAATTTTGCCTATTTTTTCTAAAAAACAACTTTTTGTTTCATTGTTCTTTTGCCATTTTTAGACTCTATTTCATTTAGTCCTGCTCTGATCTTTGTTATCTGTTTTCTTCTGTTAGTTTTGGATTTGCTTTGTTTTTCCTTCTTTAGTTCTTGAAGCGCATTGTTAGGTTGTTAAATTGTAATCTTTTTACTTTTAAATGTAGGTATTTGTTGTTAACATCTTTCCACTTAGCACTGATTTGCTGTATCCCACAGGTGTTGTGTTTCCATTTCGATTTGTTTTAAGAATTTTTTGTGGGTTTTCGTAGTTTCTTCATTCACCCAATGGTCATTCAGGAGCATGCTGTTTAATTTCCATCTATTTTAAAATTGATTAGATAATTCCATTGTATTGTCAGCTCACAATTTGTTTAGACATTAACAAGTTGATAGGCATTTGCATTTATTTCATTTTGAGGATATTGGGAATAAAACTGCCATGCACATAAATGTATAAGTCATTGTGTAAATATATATTTACATTTCTCTTGAGTAAATATCCAGATGTGGAATTACTAAATATTATAGTAAAAGTTTGCTAAAATCGATAAGAAACTCTTAAACTGCCCAAAAATGATTGTTGCGTTATGCTTTCTCACCAACAACATAGAATAAACTTTAATTTCTCCATCTCTCTCACAATACTTGGTATTGTCAATTTTTTAAATGTTTAAGTGGATGTGTATTACAACACAGTGTGGCTTTTATTTGTATTTTCCTAGTGATTAATTATGTTGAACACATTTTTATGTGCTTATTTACCATTCACATATTTATTTAGTAGAGTGACCGTTCAAATCTCTTACCCAAATTTTTACTAGTTGTCTTACTATTGAGTTATGAGAGTTTTTTATAGATTATAAATACAAGTATTTTGTAGGATATATATATTTTACAAACATATCTGTGTGTATATATATAGTTTGCAATTTTATTTTCTTGATACTATCAAAGAGCAAAATTTATTAATTTTGGCAAGATATAATTTACTTTTTATGTGTCATACTGTTTATGTCCTATTTTAAGAAATATTTGCCAAACCCTAAGTTTTACTGTTTATCTTCTACCTACTTTTTCTTCTAGAAGTTTTACTGTTTTAGCTCTTTTATTTAGGTCTCTGATCAATTTTGACATATTATATGAGGTGAAGGTCAATGTTATTAGTTCTTAAAATATGGAGGTACTATCATTCTAATACAATTTGTTGAAAAGAATTCCCTTTGCAATAGCACTATTTTGGCACATTTGTCAAACATCAATAGCCAGTATATGTGTAGCTCTGTTTTTGGACTTTCTGTTTCGTCGATCTATGTATCATTCCAATACCAGTCTGTCTCTTACTGTAGCTTTAGAGTAGACATTGAAATTAGATAGTGTGAATCTTCAACTTTGTTGTTCATTTTCTTAGTTTGTATATTCTGGATCATTTGGGTTTCCAATGGATTGTGGCATCAGCTTGCCAATTTTTACAAATAAATCAGTTGGACTCTGGTTTCTCCTCAGATCATATAAATCTTTCACCTTTATGAATAAATCAGTTGGAATTTTGCTTAGCAATGCATTGAATTTATAGGTCAGTTGGGAGAAAATAGACATTTAGCAATATCAAAACTTATGTTCAGGTGAATGATATAGCTTTCCACTTTTAGGTCTTCTTTGTCACTGCAATCTTCTACAGTTTTCAGTAAATAGAACCTGCACATATTTTGTTAAATATATTCCTATATTTTGTGTTTAATGCCAGGGTAAATGGTATTTTAAAAATTTCACATTCTATTCTTATTATTGGCCTGTTCAGATTTTTTAATTTCATGATTTATTCATGGTAGGTTATATTTTTCCAAGATTTTATCCATTTTTTTTCTAGGTTATCCAATTTGTTGATATATAATTGTTTATAACAGTCTTTTACGATCCTTTGTACTTCTGTGGTATCAGTTGTAATGCCTCCTTTCATTTCTTATTTCATATCTTTGTGTCTTCTCTCTTTTTTCATAGTCTGGCTAAGCACTTGTCAATTGTGCTTAGCTTTTCGAAAAACCACCTTTAGGTTTGCTGATATTCTTAAATGACTTTTTCTTCTCTATTGATACCTGTTCAAATATTTATTTCCTTCCTTCGGTTAATTTTAAGCTTTTTCTTTTTTTAGTTCCTTGAGGTTTAACAATAGGCAGGTTTCTTGATCTTTTTGATGTAGGCATGTAATGCTATAAACTTTCCTCTTGAGCTGCTTTTGCTGTATCCCATAACTCTTTTGTGATGTTTCAATTTTCATTTGTCAGAAGGCATTTTTAAATTTCCCTTTTAATTTCTTCTTTGACACAATAGTTGTTCAGAAGCATATTGTTTAATTTCCATGTACTTGTGAATTTTCCATGATTCTTCCTATTATTGATTTCTAGTTTCATACTATTCTGGTCAAAAAAGATACTTGATATGAATTCCAATCCTAAATTTAAGGCTGGTTTTATGGCCTCACATATGAGCTATCCTGGAGAATGTTCCATGTGTGCTTGAGAAGAATGTATTCTGTTGTTGTTGGATGGAATATTCTATACATTACTAGATTCATTTGGTCTAAAGTGTAGTTTAAGTCCTATATTTCTTTACTGATTTTCTGTCTGAATGATCTGTTGAAAGTAGAGTATCGAAATCTCCTACTAGTATTGTGTTGCAATCCATGTCTCCCTTCAGATCTCTTAATGCTGGCTTTATATGTTTAGGTACTCTAACGTTAGGTATAATGTGTATTTATAATTGTTATATCTTCTTAATGAAATTTTATATATATATTTACAGTTGTCATATCTTCATAATGAATTGACACCTTTATCACTATATGGCATTTGTCTCTTTCTACAGTTTTTGACTTAGTCTATCTTATCTGATATAAATATAGTTACCCCTGTTTTCTTTTGGGTTCCTTTCCAATGGAATAACTTTTTTGGTCCCTTTATTTTCAGTGTATAAGTGTCCTTTAAAGTGAGGTGAGTCTTTTCAGGTAACATAGAGTTGGGTCTTATTTTTATTTACTCAGCCAATCTATACCTTTGGTTTGAAAAATGTAATCCATTTACATTCAACATAATTATTGATCAGTAAAAACTCACTAGTAAAATTTTGTGTTTTTTTTTTCTGGTTCTTTTGTAAATCCTTTGTTCCTTCTTCCTCTATTGCTTTTTTCCTTTATGGTTTTATGGTTTTTTATAGTGGTATACTTTGATATCTTAAGTCTTTTGTGAGTCTACCTTAGGTTTTTGCTTTGTGGTTATCCTGAGGCTTACATAAAATATTATACTTAAACGGACTATGTTCAGCTGATAACAACTTAATTTTGATTACATATACAATTTCTACACTTTTACTTCCTCTTCTGCCATGTTTCATGTTTTTATGTCACAATTTACATCTTTTTATTTGCATCTGTGAAAAATTGTAGCTATACTTGTTTTTAATATTTTTGTCTTGTAACCTATATACTAAGGATGAAATTAATTTACATATTGCCATTACTGCATAAGATACTTGAGGCTAATCTATGGAAATATAATTGAGTTTTATGTATTGGCCTAGTATCCTACAATCTTAATAACCTCACGTATCATTTCTAGGAGCCTTTTCGTAGACTCCTTAAGATTTTCTACATAGACGACAATATCCTCTGTAAATGAAGACAGTTGTAATTCTTCTTTTGTAGTCTGTCTGTTTATTCTTCTTGTGTTGTGCTGGCCATAATTTACAGTATAATGTGGAATGGAAATCATTAGAGCAGACGTTCTTGAATTGCTCTTTGTAAGAGGGACAGCATTCTCCCATCAAGTGTAATGTTAACTGTAGGTTATTTTTAGATGTCCTTTTTCATATTGACAAAGCTCCCTTTTATTCCTAATTTGTAAAATTTTAAAAATCAGGAATAAATATTAAATTTTGTTAAATTCATTTTATGGCTATTGGGGTGTTCATATGTGTTTTCTTTTAAAGACACTTAAAATGAAGAATTATATTTATAGATTTGCAAATGTTAGCTTGCTTTGAATTACTTGGATTAACCTTAATTAGTCATAATGTAGTATCCATTTTGTATATTACTAGGTTTAATTTGCTAAATTTTTGTTAAACATTATTTGCGTCTCTGTCCATAATAGATATTGTTTGGTACTTTACTTGTAATTTCTTTTTTTGGCTTTAGTGTCAAGACAATGCTGGTCTCATCAATGAGTTGGGATGGGTTCCCCACTGTTGTACTTTCTGGAAGAGTTTATATAGAGTTGTCATTATTTTTATATCTTAACAAAATTTCCCAGTGAAGTCATCTGTGCTTGGAGTTTTCTTATGGAAAGTTTAAAAATGATGGATTCAGTTTTTGAATAGACACAAGGCTTTTCAGATTACGTATTTAGAGTTGAAATTTGGTAGTTCGTGCCTTTCAAAGAATTAATCAATTTCATCAGGCCAAGTTATGGACTTACTTTCATAAAATTGTTCATAGCATCCCCTTTTTGATGTATGTAGGATTTGTAGTGATGTCGTTGTTCTTCCTACTGATACTAGTAATTTGTATCTTCTTTCTTTAGGGTGAGGGTGGTCCTTAATTTTTATGTTTTCACAAAATAATATGTAAGCATTAAAACTTTTTATTTTTACTTTATATGGTCCTATGGAACTGAATATAATTATTTTTGTAACCATAAACATTTTTAAAATCTATCTTTTGAAATAAAATTAATAGAGATTTTACTATATATGTAAGTTTCTTTAAGATGATTAACAGTTATTGATTTCCAATCCCTATTTAATTGTCATTTCCATTTTACAAATGAAGAATTGGTGGTCAGTGTATGAGACTTGAACTGTTTTGTCCAAAGTTCATGATTTCTCCAATCAAGAAGCAACAAAACTTCAATGAGACTTTTTTTTGACACTTACAGAATACATAAAAGTAACTTTGATTACACTCATTTTAGACTAAGGAACATAAGAAATGTTTCCTAGAACATGAAATAAATCAATGACCAGATCAGAAATAGAGCCTATGCTTCATGACCATATTTCTTTTTCATTTTTTAAGACAATGAAAAAAAAATCCCCAAGCACTGAAAATGTATTCACAGCTAATTTTTCTTTTTTGTGTTAGCATACTGGTTTTGTCTTAAAACATTTATAGTTCAAATGATTTACATCATATATTTTATGTAACAGTCCCTCTTTAAGTCTCCAGTTGTATTTTTTTAAGACCACTTTGAGGTATAACTGACATACAAAAAGCTGTACCTAATTAATGTATACAGTATTGTTGAATTTGAAGATAAGTATATACTTATTATCTCTTCATTAGTCTTTCTAGAGGTTTATCTAGTTTATTGATTTTTTAGAATAGCTTTTTGATTCATTTTGTGTTGTCTGTTATGTTGCGAAGCACTGTTTCAGCTGCATCTGACAAATTTTGATATGTTGTGTGTTCCTTTCATGCAGTTCAACTGTTATTCCCTTTGGTTTCTTTGAGCAAGGGTTATTTAGATACATGTCATTTATTTTTAAATATATTAGGATTTTCATGTTCTTTTCTATTAATGACTTCACATTTAAATATGTTTTGATCAGATAATGTACTTGTATTAAGTTCTTTCAGTTTACTGATACTTGTGTTATGGCCCAGAATATGATCTATTTTTGTAAATGCTCTGTGTGTTCTTGAAATGATGTCTTGACAATTATGTATATTGCAAAGTGTTCAATAAACGATGATTGTGTTGTTCAAGTCTGCTATATTTATACTGATTGTATGCCTACTTATTCTATCAATTATTGAGTCAAAGTGTTTAATTCTCCAGCTATATACTTTTAGATTTATCTCTTCTTTCAATTTTATCAATTATGCCTTACTATATTTTAAAATTCTGTTTTAAAGTGAATATACTTTTCAGATTGTTATGTCTTGTACATGATTTCTTCATTATTATAAAGTAATCTCTAACACTGGTAGCTCTATTTTATTTAAAATTCAGTTTATCTGATAATATAACTACTTCCTCTTTCCTTTGTGTTTATATGGTATTCTTCTTTCCATTCTTTTACTGTTAACATTTGCCTCTCTATATTTAAATGGGCTTAATGTAGATAGAATATGAGGTCTTCTTTAAAAAAAAAAAAAAAAAAAATCTGGAGCCTGGACCAGTGTCTCGTGCCTGCAATTCTCAGCACTTTGGGAGTCTGAGAAGGATCACTTGAGTTTGAGGCCAGCCTGAGCAACATAGTGAGATCAGGTCTCTATTTAAAAAAACAAAAACAAATAAAAAAAAAACAGGCTGGGCACAGTGGCTCATGACTAATCCCAGCACTTCAGCAGGCCGAGGCAGGCAGATCACCTGAGGTCAGGAGTTCAAGATCAGCCTGATCAACATGGAGAAACCCGGTCTCTATTAAAAATACAAACATTAGCTGTACATGGTGGTGCATACCTGTAATCCCAGCTACTCGGGAGGCTGAGGCAGGAGAAGCGCTTGAACCTAGGAGACAGAGGTTGCAGTGAGCCAAGATCACACCATTGCCCTCCAGCCTGTGCAACAAGAACGAAACTGTCTCAAAGTCACCTTTGCTCCAGTTCCCAACAAGTTCCTCATTTCCATCTTAAGACCACCTCAGTCTGGACTTTATTGTCTATGTCACTATCAGCATTTTGGGTAAAGCCATTCAACAAGTCTCTAGGAAGCTCCAAACATTCCCACATTTTCCTGTCTTCTGAGCCCTCCAAACTGTTCCAACCCTTGCCTGTTACTCAGATCCTAAGTCGCTTACACATTTTGGGGTATCTTTTGAGCAGTGCCCCACTCTACTGGTACCAATTTATTGTATTAATCAGTTTTCATGCAGCTGATAAAGACATACCTGAGACTGGGCAATTTACAAGAGAGAGGTTTAATGGACTTACAGTTCCACGTGGCTGGGGAGGCCTCACAATCATGGCAGAAAGTGAAAGGCACATCTCACATGATGGCAGACAAGAGAAGAGAGCTTGTGCAGGGAAACTCCTTTTTAAAAAACCATCAGCTCTCATGAGGCTTATTCACTATTGTGAGAACAGCACAGAAAACCAGCCCCATGATTGAATTACTTCCTATCGGGTCTCTCCACAACATGTGGGAATTCAAGATGAGATTTGGGTGGGGACACAGCCAAACTGTATCATAGATTTTTAGGTTAACAGTTATTTTAAAAGAGGTAATTGTATTCTCTTATGACTTGAGTTGCTTTTAATGTGAAATCTCCTTTCAGTCTTGTCATTGTTTCTTTAGCTGCATTTCTTTATCATTTGTTTATAAAAACTTGCTTATGATATGACTTGCTGAGGATTTCTTTGTTTTCTTCTGCTTGGGGTTTGTTGACTATTTTGAATCTGTATGTTTATGGTTTTCAAGTTTGGAAAAAATTCTGTCATTTTTTTCAAATAGTTTTGCTTTCCCATCCCAAACTCCTTCAAGGGCTCTAATTGCACGTTTTTAGAATGTGTGATATTTTCCATAGGGCTATCACTTAGCCTATTGAATCTCTATTTCACTGTGGATAGTTTCTATTGCTATGTCTTCTGGTTCCCTAACTTTTTCTTCTACAGTGTCTTCTGATTTTAATTTTTCACTTCATACATCGCATTACCTATAAAAATTAGTTTGACTTTTCACTATGTTTCATTTCTGTTTTAACACTCTTGTCTGCTACATTCTGTCATGTCATTTCTGAGTTTTGTTATTTTTTTCTTGTTGAAGGTCACATTAGTAAATTTTTTTTGGTGACAGTCTTGCTATGTCACTCAGGCTGGAGTGCAGTGGTGTAATCTCGGATTACCACAACCTCCACCTCCCGAGTTCAAGCGATTCTCCTGCCTCAGCCTCCCAAGTAGCTGAGATTACAGGTGCATACCACCACACCCAGCTAATTTTTTGTATTTTTAGTAGACATGGAGTTTCACCATGGTTCCCAGGAAGGATTGGAACTCCTGACCTCAGGTGATCCACCTGCCTTGGCTTCCCAAAATGTTGGGATTATAGGCATGAGCCGCTGCACCTGGCCAGTAACTTTTGATTGGATGAAAAGTGTCTGAATTTCACATTCTTGGATGCTAGTGGTTTTTAAAAAAAATTCTTTAAATATTGTTGGAGTTTGTTTTATAATCCACTTAAAATGTAATCAGTTTGATGTTTTTGAAGCTTGCTTTTAGTTTTATCAGAGCAGGTCCAGGAAATATGTTAGTTTAGTATATATTTGGCTACACTATCAAGGATTCACCTGATACGTTTTTACTACTCAGGTCTCACTCCTCTGTTCCTTAGCTGCTATGTGTTAGACGGTGTTTCCATTCAGACTGTTAGGAATCAGAACTAGCTCACTGGTTCATTGAGTGCCAGAGATTTCTGCCTCCTCTTTTCCAGCAGAATTTCTGTGGTATTCTGGCTGGGAAAAAGGCATAATGTAATCTTGGATAAACAGCAGACAAACTGAAATTGAGGAAGACTCTATAAAAATAATTGGCCTATATTCTTTGAAATGTCAAAGTTATGAAATCCAGAGGAAAAACTGAGGAATTTTTTAGATTAAAAAAATGAAGATACAGGACAACTAAATGCAATGAATAATCCTGGATTAGATTTTGGACTGGGGTTTAAAAAAGCATTTAAAGGACATTATTGGAACAATTGTAGAATTTTGAATATAAACTGTGGATTAGGCAATAGTAATGTAACAATGATAAATTTCCTGATTTTGATGGTTGAACTGTGGTTGTTCTTGTCCTTAGGAAATACATGCTGGAGTATTTAGGTAAAGGGGCATGATGTATGAAACTTACTTCAAAGGGTTTAGGAAATCACACACATACTCCACAAGCAAGCAAACAATAAGGCAAATTGAGCAAAATGCAAATAAGTGTTGAATCTGGGATAAGGGTATATATAATTTTTTTAATCTTTCTTGTAACTTTTCCGAAAGACTTAAAATTATGTGAAGAAAATATTACCAAAAATGAGTTGGCTCAAACACACAGGATTGAGTTTCTTTTCATTGCTAGGTACACCTTGCTCAGCTTCCTGGAAGAGTTGATGGTTTCAATCTAAACATAGAGAAAGTAGAATGATTTATAATTATCTCCTCATACCTCTTTCCAAATCAAATTGACCCACAGTTCAGCTCAGCAGCCCTCTGTTGCCAGAACTGACGTGATGGTAGCTTATCTTTGTCAGTCAAAAGAAAGTAAAGAAAGTTTGCTGCATGCCTTCATGCCACTCCCCATTATCTAGGGAATGGAACTGACACTGAAGGAGAAGAAGCATAAGAAATAGCAACCCTTTCTTCCTAGAGTCATTCATCATGAGCTTTAGTAGCAAAATGTTCCCAAACTCTTAGTACAGCCTCATGAAACTAGAGCTGACTTCTTGCTAAATTCCATTATTAGTCACAGTTCTGTGGTCACAGTGCTTTCTGGTTGGTTTTTCTGTTTGTTTTTGTTTGTTTAATAATATTTTTCAAGACTGTAACAAGTTATTATGGGTGGAGACAGTAAAGTTTGGGGCCAGGGGAGAAGAGGGAAGCAATTGTTTATCATCTCCATCACAGATGATCAGACAGCACTAGAGGGGCAGAAAATCTCCTGGAAAGTGGTGAGAGTTGTCAAATTTGGTCAAGCAGGAACAATGTGGGCAGTGTTACATGTGAATGAAGACTTTTCAGCGAGAGTGGAAGTGGGTGAGATGTTTAACAACCCACCCAGAGCTGCTTTCAGCTTCACTCACCTAGTGAGGTTGTGGATGGCCCCATAACCCGTTTTGTGTTTGCTTGTTAACAGGGAAGAATGTGTCTGATCTCAGTGTCTTGTCCAGGTGATTAATGGGGATGCTGTTGCAGAGATGCATGCTGCTTCCTTCCATGTAGCTTTGGTATCAAGTAGCACCAGCTCAGTTACCAGGTTGCATTATCTTACAATCAGTAAATGAAATCAGGGAGAATCCGAGTGAGTGTCCTAGACTAATGGTGATGTTTAATAGGGCAGGAAGCTGAGCTATAAGAGTGACGCTGGAGGGTCATATGTTTGGATTCTTCAATCAGTTTAAATAAGGTTTGGGTCAGAATCATGGACTGTTACTATGCAGATATTGTTCCATTATCTTCCCTAACATATCAGCTTTTATCCCAGGAATATGCTTAACAGTTCCAGATAAGTTGAAGGATAAATATTCACAGGGTTGTCCCTAAATGAAATGACTATTTCATGTTCTGCCCTCATGCTCCCATTTTTTGAGGGACTCTTTCCTCTCATGTCTTCCCACTAGAGTCAATCTTGTATGAGCCTTAAGATTTAGGATTGCACTCTGGAAGGGTGAGGGTTTAAAGGGAAGTGGTCAAGTACTGACCTACATGACTTAAATAGTCTCTTGTCAATCTACAAACCTTCTATATGTGTTATTACTTCTATTTTAGAGATGAGGAATCTGAGGCAGCTTCCAAAAAGATAAGCAATTTCCCCCAAAGCAAACAGGTAATATATGAAGGAAGTAGGGTTCAAGCCCAATTCTGCAAGACTCAAAAGTTGCCTTCAGCACCAGGCTGTGGAGATGCAAACCTCTCATTCCACCTCTATTCTGCTCACAAAAACTGTCACCTAAATCCTACCTCTCCTTCACTCTAAAATATATATATTGAATACTTTATATGCTAACTGGTCCAGGTGTTGGGAATACAGTGCCAGTAAGACTAATACGATTGCTGCTTTCATGAAACTCACTAGGCAGTGGGAGATATGAAAATATATAACTAAGCCCAAAACTATAATTACAGAGTTAGATAAGTTTTATAAAAGGAAAAATATATGATAGAAGATACATGTGTAGGGAGGTGATCTTTTTATTTGGTTAGGGACAGGCTTTCTGAACTAGTCATATTGAGGCCTGAGTCCTTAAGGGTGAGAAGCAGAAAGCCATGCAAAGCACTGAACATTATAGCAAAAGGATCAGCAAAGGTAAAAACCCTGAAGCAAGGAAGAAATGGTCTGTTCATGGGGCCGTAAGTAGACCATGTTGGGAAAGCATGGAGGGGAAGGTATGAGATTCAATTAGAGATTGAAGCTAAAGCAAGATCATTAGATCATGTAGGTCCTCACAGGATTTGATTGCATGCTAAGTGCATGAAACAGGTGCCAGTGATCATGTCACTCTCCTGCTTAAAAAGTGAGTTCCAAGATCCAACTCTTTTTGCTTGTGTACCTTCTACATTGCCTTGTATTGGTTTTGACTTCTCATTACAGGCCCTCTTGATGATTTTAGGATAAATGACGGTACTGTTAAGCAGGGAGATCCTAGATAACTGTCCCTACTATTTCACAAACAATATCTTTTACCAGTAACAGTTGTCTGCTCCAACTTCCCCAGGAACTTTTGATTTGGTTTCAGTTCTCATAGAGTCTGTCCTGGAGACACAGGAGGGAGGAGGATGAGTTAGGGAGCATTTCAGCAGGTCTCTGCCTCCATTCCCACCCTTTTATTTGTGCTTCAGCAAATCTAATCAATTAAAGTTTTTTTCTAAGGACCATGCAGTTTCAGACTTCTATTGATTTTTCACATCTTTTGCAAATCCTTTGTATGTGTTCTTGGTTCTTCCTAGAGTACCATTTTCTATACGTTGCCTGGTTGGCATCCTTTAAACCAACTTTTCTTTGAAGACTCTCTGAGAATTATTCTAACTAGTCATGTTTCTTTTATGCACTTCTATTAGTTCCCTTAACACATTTTAATTGTTCATACACATGGTTCACATACTTAAATGTATGAGCTTACTTGGGTTATTGACCTTTTTCATTCGTCTTTGCATCCCTGGCACTCAGCTTAGTGCCTAGCTCAAAGTAGATTTTCAAGAAATTCTAAATGAATGCGTAGTGGAAGTTCATGCTCTGTAATTAACTCAGAATTGATATGCATGGTCTTAGGCAAGTCATTTAGCCTCTGAGACCTTAGTAAGTTACATAATTTATACTACTATGTTTTCATGGTTTATTTTATAATACTAATATTTATTGAGAACTTGATTGACTGATTACTTACTCTGTACAGGCGCTATACTAGGGGCTTTTTAGATGGATTATCTCAATTTACCCTTATGTCAACCCCATGAAGTAGCTTTTAGATATTATCCTCAGTTGACAGGCAAGGAAACTGAGTCCCAGGGGTGAAAAACGACTTGTGCAAAGTCACACAAGCTGCTAAAGAGATTCAAACTAACTATGTTGCACTCCAAGGCCCAGGCTGTCAAGTGTTCTTCTGCTGAATTGTTTTCAACTCTCTAAATTAGTGGATAAAGTTAATATTTTCTTTTCTTTTCTTTTCTTTTTGAGATGGAGTCTTGCTCTGTCCTCCAGACTGGAGTGCAGTGGCACAATCTCAGCTCGCTGCAAACTCTGCCTCCCAGGTTCATGCCATTGTTCTGCCTCAGCCTCCCGAGCAGCTGGGACTACAGGTGCCTGCCACCACGCTTGGCTAATTTTTGGTATTTTTAGTAGAGACGGGGTTTCACCCTGTTAGCCAGGATGATCTTGATCTACTGACCTCATGGTCTGCCTGCCTTAGCCTCCTAAAGTGCTGGGATTACAGGTGTGAGTCACCACGCCTGGCCTAAAGTTGATCTTAATGAGGTTAGCCTTTTCTCCTTTTCTTTCTGATTTAGGTAATTGTCAAGCCAATATAGATGGTGATTTTAAAAAAATTAATCTATTTTTAAATTGACATATAAAATTATATGTATTTAGTTTGTACAACAGGATGCTTTGAAGCATATATACATAGTGAAATTGTTAAATCTAGTTAATAAATTAATGTTATACAGTAATTTTGTGGTGAGAAAACCTAAGGCATTTTTCAAGAATACATTGTCATTAACTATAGTCATCATGCTATACAAGAGATCATTTGAACATAATCTCTCTGGCTGTAGACATGTATCTCTGAGCCAACAATAGCCCAAGCCTCTCTACCACCTAACCACCCCAGCCTCTGATAACTACCACTCGACTCTCTACTTCTATGAAATCAACTTTTTAAGATGCCACATATGGGTGACATCTTGCAGAATTTGTCTTTCTATAACTGGCTCATTTCACTTAATGTTTTCCAGATTCATCCATGTTGTGACAAGTGGCAGGAGTTCATTCTTTTCATGGATGAATAGTATTCCATCATGTATATATACCACATTTTTTTGCCTATTAATCTATCGATAAACACTTAGGTTGTTTCTATACCTTGGCTACTGTGAATAGTACTGCAGTCACCATAGGATTGCAGGTCTCTTCCACATACTGACTTCATTTCCTTTGGATCTATATCTGGTGTTGGGTTTGGTGAGTCCTGTGGTAGTTTAAAATTATAACTTTTGAGGAGCCTACCTGCTGTTTTCCATAATAGCTCTTCATTATGGTTTACATTCCCATCAATAGTGTACAAGGGTTCCCTTTCCTTCACATCCACACCAAGATTTATCTTTTGTCTTCTTGATAATTGCTCTTCTATGAGGTGATATCTTGTGGTTTTGATTTGCATTTTTCCGATTATTGATAAGCATTTAAAAAATTATACCTGTTAGCCATTTGTAGATCTTTTAAGAAATGTCTGTTTAGATCATTTGGCTATTTTTAGTTGGGCTATTTGTTTCCTTGCTATTGAGTTGGGCACCTTATGTATTTTTATATTTATCCCTCATCAGATACATGGTGTACAAATATTTTCTCTTCACTCTGTTGTTTCCTTTGTTTCACAGAAGTGTTTTAATTTGATAAAATCCCATTTGTCTATTTTTGCTTTTGTTGCCTATGCTTTTGGGGACATACTCAGAAAATCATTGCCCAGATCAATTTCATGAAGCTTTTGCCACATGTTTTCTTCTAATATATTCATAATTTGGAGTTTTACATTTAAGGCTTCAATCCATTCTGAATTGATTTTTGTATATGGTAAAATATAAGAATTTAATTTCATTCTTTTGCATGTTGTAATATGGTATTTTGTTTGTGTCTGTTTGCTAAATGTGATGGTTGGGGAAGTGGGGTCTCTTCCAGGCTGAGGTGAGACTCAACTTTGAGTCTTTAACAGGATGTTCTGAAAATTAGGTCTAAAGTGAACTTTTAGGAAGGGTACATTCCACCACCAGGAGTGCTCCATCTGCTAAGATAATCAGGAAAGACTGGCACAGCACAGGAAAGGGAAGCTGGTTGTGAGAGAACAGTGGGGAGCTAGTATAGGAGGTAGCTGGATTGAAGAGAAGGGGTAGAGGCCTCACAGTAAAATGTAACCAATTTTAAATCCAAAGCCTTTGAAGCAAAAATACTTCAACCTTGAAACATGACTATATTTAATTAGTGGAGGTTTAACATCATGATTCTACAACTTAACACTGGGGAGCAAACAAAGCTCAAATTACAAATCTCACAGAAATGACTATGGCAGCCTGAAAGACAAGTCACTCAGGATCTTATAACCAGAATACTGCCAAGCACCTGGCCTGCATTATAGCTGTAGGTCTGTCTTGGTTTCTGCCTACATCAGCTACCTTAGGAAGGATGGACATCATGGAGTAGGGAGGAGGAAATCAGGTGTCACTCAGATGCATTTTAGTAACACATAGGTGGCATTGAGTTCTATAGTTCAGAGTAGGGCTGAATGGCAGCTGAGCTGCATACAGTGGAGAGGCAGACCATGGAGAACTGAAAAAACATGTGTGAACAAATGTACAAGTTAATGTCTTCTAACTCCTGGCTTATCACAAAATGACCAGTGCTGCCCTAAAGGTCAGGCCCCAAACCAGAGGTCTAGTTAGGAAGGTTGTCTGAATCCTGTACCATCTTCCTGTTTACACTCTCTATTCTTCTCCCCAGACAAACCAAGGCCATTCCAAGTGCTTTTCCCTGTTTGACTCTTGAAGGGCTGCTGCTGATGATAATCAGAAGAGTCATCAGTTCTGTTTACCAAATACTCTCATTGCTATAATTTAGATGTTTGTTCCATCAGTTTACCAAATACTCTCATTGCTATAATTTGGATGTTTGTCCCATCAAACCTCATGTTGAAATTTGATCCCCAATGTTGGAGGCAGGGGGTGGGGGACTAATGGGAAGTGTTTGGGTCATGGGGGTGAACTGCTCATGAATGGATTGGTGTCATCCTATGGTAATGAGTACGTTCTCACTCTTATTCCCAAGAAAGCTGGTTGTTAAAAACAGCCTGGCACCTCCCCCTACTCTCTCTCTCTCTTGCTTCCTTTCTCACCACGTGATCTCTACACACATCAGCTCCATTTCACCTTCTGCCATGAGTGGACGTGGCCTGAGGCCTTCACCAGAAGGAGATGCTGGTCCCATGCTTCTTGTATGGCCTGCAGAACCAAGAACCAAATAAACTTTATAAATTACCCAGCCTCAAGTTTCTTTTATAGCAACACAAGTGGGCTAAGACACTCTCACACATGCTCTATCCTGGAAATCCTGAGGAATAAGTATTGTTACTATCCTCATTTTATACCTTAAGAAATGGAAGCTGAGTAAAACAAAATTATTTGCCAAAGTCCGCAGGCTAAAAATCGTCATAAAACCATCATTGTTAGGAAAGAATCAAATAATTTAAGTGCAATATTTGTCTTTGCTGTCCTCCTTCCCTCCTTTCTTCCTTTCCTTCAAGTGTCTGTTGGTTCTTCTCTGCCTCCTTCCCTCCCATACCTTCTACCTTCCCCCTCTCTCTCCCCTTCCTCTCCCTCTCTACATGTCTTTCTCTTGCAATGTATCTATCTCCTGCACTCTTTCTCTCTCTCTCAGATGCTCTATCTCTTTCTGTCACCCTCGCTCCCTCCCCTTCTTTCTTTGCCAATATTGATGTTTAGAGTCATCCAAGAAGTCTGTCATATTCCTATGAATTGAGCCAGCTCCCCTCTATTAGAGAATATTAGCTATATATCTGAGCTTCAACAAATTTTGCATTAAATGTGATACATGGGAGCTCCAAGTTTGTAACTGCTGTCAATTTCTTCTAAGAGAACACTTTTGTTAGGGTGACCATGAAATTTGTTGTCCAAATTGGTATATACTCAGATTATAATGAACAATAAAAATAATGAAAATTATATAATTATATAATTCTGAAATATTTACTTATTGAGTAGGTATACAGTTATATTAAAACAATTTTAATGTGCACAATTCTTTTAAAAATAAGAATAAAAAATTAAAAATATGGATTATAGAAACACTAATAGTAACATATGCAAAATAATTATTATTCAGGTTTTTAAGGCCAAGTGTGTTTCTTATATCAAGTCATTGATATTTTCCCTAAAGAATATATGTCTTACTATCACCATATTTTCTTTTTAAAAAACACTTTCAGGTTCATGTAATTCACATGTACCCCTGAACCTAAAAGTGTTTTCAAAAAGTTGTAAACCTGTGTCATGGGGGTTTATTTTACAGATTATTTTGCCACCCAGGTATTAAGTCTGGTACCCAATAGTTATTTTTCCTGACTCTCTACCTCCTCTTCACCCTCCTCCCTCAAGTAGGCCCCAGTGTCTGTTGTTCCAGTGTCTGTGTGTTCTTATCTTTAAGCTCCCTCTTATAAGTGAGAACATATTAAATAACTTACAGTTGTCTTCAAAATAACATCTTATAGTCAGTAATATAAATTTTTGGTACTTTCATTGATTCTCTTTTGTAGACCACAATATTGTTAATAGAAAGATTTTTCTCTACAGGAAAGCGCAGAGCAATTTTACTAAATAAAAATATTTTCAGTTTTAGTTTTTTATATTGAAATGCACACATATTTCAGTCCAAATATTTTCATAGGTACTATGGTACTGCTTTCATTTACTGCATCTTTAACAAGTAGTTTTACTGAAAATCAAGAAACTGCATCAATTAATGAGCAAAATAACCAGCTAACATCATAATGACAGGATCAAATTCACACATAACAATATCAACCTTAAATGTAAATGGCCTAAATGCTCCAATTAAAAGGCACAGACTGGCAAATTGGATAAAGAGTCAAGACCCATCAGTGTGCTGTATTCAGGAGACCCATCTCACATGCAGAGACACACATAGGCTCAAAATAAAGGGATGGAGGAAGATCTACCAAGCAAATGGAAACAAAAAAAAGCAGAGGTTGCAACCGTATTCTCTGATAAAACAGACTTTAAACCAACAAAGATCAAAAGAGACAAAGAAGGGCATTACACAATGGTAAAGGGATCAATTCAGCAAGAAGAGCTAACTATCCAGCACCCAGATTCATAAAGCAAGTCCTTAGAGACTTACAAAGAGACTTAGACTCCCATACATTAATAATGGGAGACTTTAACACCCCACTGTCAACATTAGATCAACAAGACAGAAAAGTTAACAAGGATATCCAGGAATTGAACTCAGCTCCGTACCAAGCAGACCTAATAGACATCTACAGAACTCTCCACCCCAAATCAACAGAATATACATTCTTCTCAGCAACACATCACACTTATTCCAAAATTGACCACATAGTTGGAAGGAAAGCACTCCTCAGCAAATGTAAAAGAACCGAAATTATAACAAACTGTCTCTCAAACCACAGTGCAATCAAACTAGAACTCAGGATTAAGAAATTCACTCAAAACCACTCAGCTACATGGAAACTGAACAACCTGCTCCTGAATGACTACTGGGTACATAATGAAATGAAGGCAGAAATAAATATGTTCTTTGAAACCCATGAGAACAAAGATACAACATACCAGAATCTCTGGGACACATTTAAAGCAGTGTGTAGAGGGAAATTTGTAACACTAAATGCCCACAAGAGAAGGCAGGAAAGATCTAAAATTGACACCCTAGCATCACAATTAAAAGAACTAGAGAAGCAAGTGCAGACACATTCAAAAGCGAGCAGAAGGCAAGAAATAACTAAGATCAGAGCAGAACTGAAGGAGATAGAGGCACAAAAGTTCCCTTCAAAAAATCAGTGAATCCAGGAGTTGGTTTTCTGAAAGATCAACAAAATTGATAGACTGCTAGCAAGACTAATAAAGAAGAAAAGAGAAGAATCAAATAGATGCAATAAAAAACGATAAAGGGGATATCACCACTGATCCGACAGAAATACAAACTACCATCAGAGAATACTATAAATACCTCTGAAAATAAAGGAGAAAATCTAGAAGAAATGGATAAATTCCTGGACACATACACCCACCCAAGACTAAACCAGGAAGAAGCTGAATCCCTGAATAGACCAATAACAGGCTCAGAAATTGAAGCAATAATTAATAGCCTACCAACCAAAAAAAGCCCGGGACCAGATGGATTCACAGCCATATTCTACCAGAGGTACAAGGAGGAGCTGGTACCATTCCTTCTGAAACTATTCCAATCAATAGAAAAAGAGGGAATCCTCCCTAACTCATTTTATGAGACCAACATCATCCTGATACCAAAGCCTGGCAGAGACACAACAAAAAAAGAATTTTAGACCAATATCTCTGATGAACATCGATGCAAAAATCCTCAATAAAATACTGGCAAACCGAATCCAGCAGCACATCAAAAAGCTTATCCACCATGAGCAAGTGGGCTTCATCCCTAGGATGTGGGGCTGGTTCAACATATGTAAATCAGTAAACATAATCCAGCATATAAACAGAACCAAAGATAAAAACCACATGATTATCTCAATAGATGCAGAAAAGGCCTTTGACAAAATTCAACAGTCCTTCATGCTAAAAACTCTCAATAAATTTGGTATTGATGGAACGTATTTCAAAATAATAGCTATTTATGAGAAACCCATAGCCAATATCATACTGAATGGGCAAAAACTGGAAGCATTCCTTTTGAAAACTGGCACAAGACAGGGATGCCCTCTCTCACCACTCCTATTCAACATAGTGTTGGAAGTTCTGGGCAGGGCAATCAGGCAGGAGAAAGAAACAAAGTGTATTCAATTAGGAAAATAGGAGGTCAAATTGTCCTTGTTTACAGATGACATGAGGAGAACTACAAATCACTGCTCAAAGAAATAAAAGAGGATACAAATAAATGGAAGAACATTCCATGCTCATGGATAGGAAGAATCAATATCGTGAAAATGGCCATGCTGCCCAAGGTAATTTATAGATTCGATGCTATCCCCATTAAGCTGCCAATGACTTTCTTCACAGAATTGGAAAAAACTATTTTAAAGTTCATATGGAACCAAAAAAGAGCCCACATTGCCAAGACAATCCTAAGCCAAAAGAATAAAGCTGGAGGCATCACGCTACCTGACTTCAAACTATACTACAAGGCTACAGTAACCAAAATAGCATGGTACTGATACCAAAACAGAGATATAGACCAATGGAACAGAACAAAGCCCTTAGAAATAATACCACACATCTACAACCATCTGATCTTTGACAAACCTGACAAAAACAAGAAATGGGGAAAAGGTTCCCTATTTAATAAATGGTTCTGGGAAAACTGGCTAGCCTTATGTAGAAAGCTGAAACTGGATCCCTTCCTTACACCTTATAGAAAAATTAATTCAAGATGGATTAAAGACTTAAACGTTAGACCTAAAACCATAAAAACCCTAGAAGAAAACCTAGGCAATACCATTCAGGACATAGGCATGGGCAAGGACTTCATGTCTAAAACACCAAAAGCAATGGCAACAAAATCCAAAATAGACAAATGGGATCTAATTAAACTAAAGAACCTCTGCACAGCAAAAGAAACTACCATCAGAGTGAACAGGCAACCTACAGGATGGGAGAAAATTTTTGCAATCTACTCATCTGACAAAGGGCTAATATCCAGAATCTACAAAGAGCTCAAACAAATTTATAAGAAAAAAGCAACCCCATTAAAAAGTGGGCAAATGATATAAACAGACACTTCTCAAAAGAAGACATTTATGCAGCCAACAGATACATGAAAAAATGCTCATCACTGGCCATCAGAAAAATGCAAATCAAAACCACAATGAGATACCATCTCACATCAGTTAGAATGGCGATCATTAAAAAGTCAGGAAACGACAGGTGCTGGAGAGGATGTGGAGAAATAAGAACACTTTTACACTGTTGGTGGGACTGTAAACTAGTTCAACCATTGTGGGAGACAGTGTGGCGATTCCTCAAAGATCTAGAACTAGAAATACCATTTGACCCAGCCATTCCATTACTGGGTATATACCCAAAGGATTATAAATCATGCTGCTATAAAGACACATGCACACGTATGATTATTGTGGCACTATTCACAATAGCAAAGACTTGGAACCAACCCAAATATCCATCAATGATAGACTGGATTAAGAAAATGTGGCACATATACACCATGGAATACTATGCAGCCCTAAAAAAGGACGAGTTCATGTCCTTTGTAGGGACATGGATGAAGCTGGAAACAATCATTCTTGGCAAACTATAGCAAGGACAGAAAACCAAACACCGCATGTTCTCACTCATAGGTGGGAATTGAACCATGAGAACACTTGGACACAGGAAGGGGAACATCACACACCGTGGCCTGTCGTGGGGTGGGGTGGGGTGGGGGAGGGATAGCATTAGGAGATATACCTAATGTAAATGACGAGTTAATGGGTGCAGCACAGCAACAAGGCACATGTCTACATATGTAACAAACCTGCACGTTGTGCACATGTACCCTAGAACTTAAAGTATAATTTTAAAAAATCACATTATCTACAGTTCTTTTAATTTCACCAATAATACGTGTTACAAAATTCACGTTTTCTTCATTTCATTCCATTCTGATGTAGAATACAACTTGTGCAATTAAAATGAGAGCGTCATCAAAGATTTGCCACAAGTCATCTTAAAATTTAATTATGAAATTTCAAAATTAAATCTCATATACCACTAGCAGTCTCGTTGTTTAGTTTGTTCAGTTATCTCTAGTTTACGGAGATAAATTTCAATGTCTTCCAGTTTTTTAGCTTTGTTTTTAATAAATGCAATTTAATAAAAGCAAAAATAAAAAGCAAAAATAAGTTTTAGTGCTCTATTCATTGAATTATTTGACTAAAGCTTTCCTGATGATTTTGAACAAATTGCATACAAAAAGTTTATCGTTGTAGTACACTTAGGTTGAATTATATGGTAGTTTTTGAAAATCTCAAACTCTTCCAAGATTTTTGTTTTCAAAGGGAAAAGAGAAATTTACTGAGACATAAGGTTGATATGTACAAGGCAGCAAAAAAAACCCCAAAAAACAAAGAACAAAAAAACCTCCATGCTATAACATTTTATTCAACATTAGCTTCATTAGCTTCGTTGCAAAAAATTTTGTTCATTTGTTCTCCACATAAAATCTTTGTAGATTTTGATATTATGACTTTTATATTTTAGACTTTTAATTTATGGACTTTCAGGAAGTTGCAAATATAGTAGAGTCATGTGTACCATTCATCTAACTTCCCCAAATGGCAACATCTTAGATAGCTGTATTATGTCAATATTAGGAAATTGACATTGATATACTATTATTAACTGACTACAGACCTTGAGTTTTCCCCAATTTAAAAATTTCACATTTGTATGTGTATATAGTTATATATATTTTTATCCCATATTAAGATTCATGTGCAGCAGTCCCTCCTTTTCCATCAGGGATATGTTCCAAGACCCCCAGTGGATCTCTAAAACCATGGATAGTATGGAACCCTATGTATGCTATGCTTCATCCTGTAACATAATGGGTGGGTAATGTTTATAGCATGGATATACTGGACAAAGGGATGATTCACATCCCAGACAAAGCGTGACAACATGAGATTTTGTCATACTACTCAGAACAGCATAAAGTGTAAAGCTTATGAATTATTTCTGCCATTTTTCATGCAATATTTTCAGACAACAGTTGACCACAGGTAATCGAAATCATGGAAAGTGGAACCACAGGTATGAAGGGACTACCATAACTACCACCATAATCAACAACAGAACTTGTCCAACACTGTAAAAGAAAACACTTGTGCTACTTTTTTGAATATGCGCCTCTTCCATCCTCCCAACCCTGAAATCCAGTCTCTATCCCCTGGCATCCATTAATTTGTTCATCTCTATAGCTTTATAATTTCAAGAATATTATATAAACAAAATCAACAGTGTGTATCCTTTGGAGATTAACTTTTTTCTTTTTTTCACCAAGCACAATGCCCTTGAGGCGCATCTAGGTTGTTGTATGCATCAGTAGTTCATTTCTTTTTATTGCTGAGTACTGTTACACTGCATGGATATGCCAGGGTTTATACTATCATTTGCACATTAAATTATATGTGAGTTGTTCCAGTATGTTGCTATTATAAATACAGTTGATATAAACATTTTTGTACAGGTTTCTGTGTGAACCTGAGTTTTTGTTGATTGCTGGGTCATATGACAAGTACATGTTTACCTCTGTAAGAAACTGCCAAACTTGTCATTTACATTAAGTAAAATACCACCTTGGTTTCCAAGAAATACAAATCTGAAGAAAACCTGATGGACACAGTAAATCATACATTTTTAGTTGTTTATTATTTACATATCATATTCTTATTAGTGAGAGTTACACATTTTTCATTGAAGAAAGGAAGACTGGATCTCCCTAACTCTCCCAGACTCCCCCACCAAAAAAAAAAAAAAAAAAAAAAAAAAAACCAAACAAACAAAAAAAACTGCCAAACTATAAGAGTGGCTGTTCTCTTTTATGTTCCCATCAATGGTATATGAGGCACTCACTTTCTCTACATCCTTACCTTTGATAGTGTCACTTAAGAAAAAATTTAAAACTGTTTCAATGCATATGTAGTGGTATCTCAATATGGTTTCAATTTGCATTTCCCTAATGGCTAATGACATTGAACTTCTTTTCATATGATTATTTACCATGTATATCTTCCCTTTGATGAAGTACCTGTTCATATATTATGTAGATTTTTAATTTTTCTGTATTTTTAATAAGTTCTTGAGTTTAGAGAATTCTCTATCCTTGGTATATGGTTTTTTGTTGGAAGTGTGATTTCAAAATATTTTGTATCCATCTGTAACTTGCAGTTTTATTCTCTTAACATGGCTTTCATAGCGCAAAAGATTTCAGTTTGAAGTCCCATTAACATTTTTTTTTTGTGGATTGTCTTATTGGTGTCATGTGTAAGAACTCTTCACCTAACCCCAGGTCCTGGATGTTTGCCTGTGTATCTTCTGAAAGTTTTATAAATTTACAAATTATTTTAAATTAATTTGGGGATACAGTAAGAAGTTTGATGTTCTTTTTGTCTTTTCCAATGGGTGTCTAGTTGTTCCAGCATCGTTTGTTGAAAAGAGTATGCTTTCTCCATTGAATTGCTTTTGCACCTTTGTCAAAAATCTTTTGAGCATATTTGTGTTGGTCTATTTATGGATTCTTTCTTGTGTTCCATTGATCGACATGTCTACTCTTCTGCCAGTACCTTACTATATTGATTATTATACTTATAAATTCAGTCTTAACATCAGGTAGAGTGATTCCTACCACCTTAAACTTCTTCAGAATTGTTTTAGCTATTATAGCTCCTTTGCCTTTATATATAAATATTAAGCTAAGCCTGTTCTGTATTTATAAAAAGTTTACTTGGAACTACAACTTCTATTCATTTTTAAATAACTTTATTGAGATATAATGCACATAGCATAAAGGTCACTCATTAAAAGTATACAATTCAATGGCTTTTGCTATTTTCACAGAACTGTACATTTATCACCATAAGCAATTTTAGAAGATTTTTACTAATGCGTAAAGAAACTATTCTTGTTTACCGTCACCCCCCAATCTCCTCATCCCCTGGCTTTAGGCAATCAATTATCTATCTAGTGTCTCTATTGATTTGACTTTTCTGGAAATTTCACATGAAAGAGAGCATACAATTTTTGGTCCTTTGTGACTTTTTCATTTAGCATAGGCTTTCAAAGTTCATACATGTTATAGCATGTATTAATGCTTCATTTCTTTTTGTTGTCAAATAATTCATTGTGTGGAAATGCTATCTATTTTTTATCTATTCATCCGTTGATGGACATTTGGGTTGACAACATCTTTTGGCTATTATGAAAACTGCTGCTATGAACATTCATGATGAGTTGTGTGGATATATATTTTTATTTGTCTCAGGTAGATTCCTAGGAATAAATTTGCTGGATTACATAATTCAATCTTATTTGAGGAATTGTCAGTCTATTTCCCACAACAGCTGTACCATTTTACGTTCCTACTGGCAGTGTACAAGTGTTCCACTTTCTCCTCATCCTTGCTAACACTTATTATCTGTCCTTTTCAGTATAGCCATCTTAGTGGGTTTGAAGCTGTAAATCCTTGTGGCTTTGATACGTATTTTCTTGAAGGCTAATTATGTTGAGCATCTTTTCCTGGTGCTCACTGACCATTTGTGTATCTTCTTTGGAAAAATATCCATTTAGATCCTTTGGCTCATCTTCCCATCTTAAAAATTAGATTGTGTATCTTTTTAATTCCTGAGTTGTAATTATATATATATATATATAAATATATATATAATTACACACACACATACACACATATATACACACTGTATGTAGCAACCAGATATATGATTTACAAAACTTTTCTCCCATTCTGGGCACTGTATTTTCACTTTCTTGATAGTGTCCCTTGAAGCCCAAAAGTTTTTAGTTTGATGTTCAGTATATGTTTTTGTTGTTGTTGTTGCATTTGCTTTTGGTGTCGTATCTAAGAAAATATTTTCTAATTCAAGGTCATTAAGAACAAAGTTGAAGGACATACACTTGCTGATTTCAAAACTTACTATAAAGCATCCCTAATCACAGCTTTGTAGTCCTAGAATAAAGATAGATTCATAGACCAATGGAATAGAATTGACAGTTCAGAAATAAATGCATATAACAACCAATTGATTTTTGGGAAGGATGTAAATAATATTCATTGGGATAAAAAATGGTCTTTCAACAAATGGTTCTGGGAATTCTGGAAATCTATACTCAAAGAATTCGGACCCTTACCTAACACCATATACAAAATCAACTCAGAATAGACCCAAAACCCTGAATGTAAGAACTAAAACTCTAAAACTTAGAAGAAAAATAAGAGTAAATCTTTATGACTTTGGATTTGGCAATAGATTCTTACATATGAAAGAAAGCATAAAGAAAAAGTAAATAATTTGGACTTCATAAAAATTAAACTTTTATTCATCAAAGGACACTACCAAGAAGGTGAAATAAGTTACAAAATTGGAGAAACTGCTTGCAAATTATATACTTGATAAGAGACTACTACTCAAAATACATAAAGGAATCTTATAATTCAACAATGAAAAGACAAGCCAATTAAAATATAGACTGAGGACCTGAATGAATGCTTCTCCAAAGAAGGTATACAAATGGCTAATAAGCACATGAAAACATGCTAAACATTATTAGTCATTAAGGAGATGCAAATCAAAAGCACAAGGAGATATTACTTTACATACACTAGGAGGTCTAGAATTTTTAAGAAAGGAAAATAAGTGTTAGAATATGGAGAAATTTCAACCCTCATATATCACTGGTGTTGATGTAAGATGGTTAAGTCACTTTGAAAACGGTTTGTCTGTTCCTCCAAAAGTTAAACAGAATTAACCTAAGGGCTATCAATTCCTCTGCTAGGTATATATTACCAAAACTTAACACAAGTATTCAAACAACCTGTTTACAAATGTTCATGCTAACACTATCCAGAATAGCTAAAATATGGAAACAACTAAAATGTTGATTAACTGAAGAATAGAAAAGCAGAATATAGTGTATTTGCACAATGGAATATTATTCAGCCCTAAAAAAGAATTCTGTTTTGATACACACTACAACTTGAATGAACATGGAAAACATTAGGCTAGGCAAAGAAGGCAGACACAAAATGTCTAATTTTGTGTGATTCTGATACAGACAGCAGACAAGGAAACACTGGGTAGAAGAGAGTGGTTCCCCACCCTCAAGCCTAGAAATTCATGGCCCTAAATGGGAACAGGCATTCCCTTTTTCATGCCCAAAAGTTGCCTTTTGACCACCATTCCCCCTTATGCTGTACCCGTATAAACCACAGACCCCAGGCTCCAGAAGCAGACAAGGAAGAGATGAACAAAAGAGTAGAAGAACAGCAGAACGGCTTGGCAGAGGGAAGAGGAGGTATGTCTGAACATGGAGGGGAGTTTGGCTGGGGACGGCCAGAGAGGAGATTGGCTGCTGAATGGCTACACTCCAGGGGAAGATCATCTTCCCACTGCATTCCCTTTCCAGCTCCTCATCTACCCCACTGAGAGCCACCTCCGTCACTCAAAAACTCCACATTCATCCTTCAGGTCCGTGTGTGGCTTGATTTTTCCTGGATGCTGGACAAGAGTTTGGGATACAGAAAGCTGTCACACTGGTGCTCTGCCCTTGCAAAAAGGCAGAGGGTCCACTGAGCTGTCTAACACTTAAGCCACCTGCAGATAGCAAAGGTAAAAGAGCACACTGTAACATGTGCCCACTTGGGCTTTGGGAGTCACAGACACCCACAGCTGGACCCTGCCATGGGGCCAGAGGCCAGGGGCACTTGCCCAGGCTCCCACATCTGCCCATCTGTGTGCTCCCTCTCCCTTAGGGGGTTTGAGCAAATAAGACAAGCCATAACACTGTCATATGTCCTGTGAGATGGGTCAGGGAACTCTCCCATTTCAGTTTCATTTATATGAAGTATTCAGATTAGGTAAATCCATAAAGACAGAAAGCAGATTAGTGGTTGCCAGTGCCTGATGAAGGGAAAATATGGAGAAATATGAAAATGTTTTGGAACCAAATGGAGTAACAGTTGTACAACACTGTGAATGTATTAAATGGCATTGAAGTGTATATTAACAGTTAATGTTATGCTATATGAATTCTACCTGTGGAAAAAGAAAAATTAAAGATCCTGAACAAATACTAAGTCAAACGGGACACTAAAACAATAGGCATAAACCAGTGCAACAGTTCGGAGGGTAACCCTAACTTCTGCATGTTAGGGCTTAAGAGTATTGAAGCTTTTAAAAAATGTGTAAACATACGTTTGCTATATACTTTATTAATTTCTCATTACCCTCCCAGTTCTTGTCTAAATCCAGCCTACACTGGCAATGTTCTTCTCCTGGTCTTTCTTCCACTCAGGAATTTGCTATGGATTACCAGTGATTTCCTTTTATAGAAGTTCCCAAGAACAAATCTAAATGTACGAGTCTTAATTTCAGTCAATTGAGAAGCCAACTGTCACACTGAAATTTCCACGAGACAACTGCCTCTTTTACCAAAGTTAATATATGGTTCACACTTAGATTCTTCATCTTTTTCCCAACATCTCACTGAAAATCAGGATTACAGACTCAAATGCTGTCACTGATGAGGAAGGAAAAATTAAAGAGTGTACAGATGAAGTATGATAGGAAGATGAGGGTTTCTAGCAAAACGAGATGCTCTACCTAAGGAAAGTCAACCTTTAAGACACTGTGCCAGCTAAACCAGACTGATCTACAAGCCAGAATTCAACCCATCGTCTGAATTTACAACTTCTGGAAGTAAATGCACTGTCATAGAAAACTCTTTTCTGTGCTCTTGCTCAGAAAGGTTTGATGGAGATAATACAGAGAAGAAAGATTGTTTTTGTTAAAAGCTTTGTAAGTGAAAATAGTTCAAATTCCTTTGTTCCCTTTATTTTATGGGATCATAGAACCTTAGACCTGGATGGGAACTTTGAGTCTCATTTTCCACTTAAGTGCAGGACTCTTCTCGGTAATACCTCTGACAGAGAGCCCCAGGTGTCATTTAACACTTCTTGAATGAGGACTTCACAATACATAAAGGCAGTCATTTTGTTACTGGCCTGCTGAAGTTGTTAGAGGGTGATTTTTGAGATGAGCTGTGTTCTTACTTGCCTGTTTTTCTCCTGTCCATCTTGATTCTCCCTGTTGTCTGGAGACAAAATGAATCCATTCCTGCTTCTACAGGTTTTTCCTTCAAATATTTGAAGATTGCTCTCAAATCTCTTTGGTTTTATCTTTTCCAGGCTAAACAGTCCCAGTATTCAGTCATACCTCATTTTGACATGATTTGCAATTCCTTGTCTTATAGAATGTCTTATAGACATCTTCCCTGTCTTATAGAATTTCTTTTTAAAATGTAAAGACGAATATCCTGCAATGGCCCTCTCCTTCATCACTACCCTTTTGATTTTTGGTATTTTTAGAAAAAGACATGCAGTCCAAAGAAAATGTGAGAACAAAGCACAGTAAGACTAGTGCTTCTAGTGTTCTGAACTTCAGCTCTTGTTCTATGTTCTTTACCCCCTTTAGATTGTGTGCTGCATGAAGGCAAGGACTGTGTTTTTCTGATTCATCATACTGTTCCCAGCACCTTATACAGTACCTGTAATATAAAAATTCCCAATACATAATTGTTCAATCATTTAATAGTTAACTTATGTCACTGTCTCTTCATTGGCTAGTTGCAGAGACTGGAAATAAAATTTTGTAATACCTGGTCTTGTTGGGATATCCAGTTTTCTTTTCTCTTTTCCTCCCTCCCTCTCCTTTTAAAAATTTCTCCAAGTTTTTAGAAATCTTTAGAGACATAAATATTATAAACTAGTGAACTCATGAGAGCATGTGAGCTAAATGCCATCTGTTTCAGGGAAATACTGTCCTGTGCCAGTCAGTGTTTTTCACCCAAAGTGAAGTCCAACATGTGCAAAAACTGGAACTAGAACAGAAGTACTTTATCCCTTAATGCCTAGATTGCTGCAGAGCTCTTTTCCTTGGTGAATGTGTGTGCACGTGTGTGTGTGGTGTGGTGTGTATGTATTGCATGTATGAGTTTATGGGATAGAGAGTAAGCCTCGTGGCCTGGGAGTGGGGCTGATCAACTCTACAGATCTGTGGTTACCAGCTCGCTCATGTGTGAAATAACTGGAATTAACTTAGCTATTGCCATACAGTGAGTGATGGGTGGAATTGGGAGACTGAAGGGGAAGACATCCAGCTCTTCCTCTCATTCCATGCTCCTGGGAAAATCGCCATTTTTCTTCTCTGCATGAAGAAAAATTTTTTTGACGTCTTCTCTTATTTTAACTATTTTGTAAAAGCACTTAAAAGAAGTAAATGGAGTTATTTGGGCGGGCATGGTGGCTCACGCCTGTAATCCCAGCACTTTGAGTGGCTGAGGTCAGTGGATCACTTGAGGTTAGCAGTTGGAGACAAGCCTGGCCAACATGACGAAACCCGGTCTCTAGTAAAAATACAAAAATTAGTCAGGTGTGGTGGTGTGTTCCTGTAATCCCAGCTACTCAGGAGGCTAAGGTATGAGAATCACTTGAACCTGGGAGGTCGAGGTTGCAGTGAGCCAAGATCGCACCACTGAACTCTAGCCTGGGCAAAAAAGCAAGACTGTTTCAAAAAAAAAGTAGATGGTGTTATTGAATATGGATATGTGAACTTTTTTATGTTCCTGAATTGTCATCCTATCTAGAAATGGCATGTCTGGACATCTTACACTTAGATCTGTAATGTGAACATGCTTCTCCTTATGTCCATATTTTAAGTGCTATCATACTCGATGCATGCATTGTTTTGGACAGGAAAGTTTTGGGGAATATGAAATAGTAAATGGTAAAGTAGAACCAAAATAGTGCATGTCTAACCATTCTAATTTAGAAAAAGGGAAAAGACATAGGGAAGGGAATATGAAGGCGTAAACATGTGTTGTATGTTTACTATGCGACAGGTACTGTGCAAGCATACGTTTTCCACAAAGTAAGAATGGTGCTCAGAATTCTGATTCTTCAGCACATACATGATCCATTGTAGTTGCTGCCACAGCTACTCCATTCTATCAGCTGCAATGTATCAAGAAAAGGGTAGTATTAGGTATAGAAGTGAGTTCTGGGATGCATGAGCAAGTTGCAAGCGTAGGTTGCTCAAGTTCTTAGTGTGCCCACACCTGTCCAGCTGTCCACCCCCTCACCTCCACCCGCAGCCTGACCTCCCTCAGTCAGCCCCTTTGGCTTTTTGGGGCTTCCCATGACCAGGAGTCAAAAGATGAAAACACTTCGGCCTAGATAACAGATGGACCTCTCCAATAAGACAGCACAGGTGGATTGCTGCAATATTACAGCCTCTCACAGGAGGGGCCCTGTAGAATGGTGGGCGAGTAAACACTCCCAGTAGGCAGAATTGAGGCAGTATATCTTGTTTGATGAAGATGTGGCTAAGGGCAAGATTTACGGTGATTCCTGAACAGAAGGTAATGGTCTGGCCAGATAGTCAGGATACTGTTATGAGCAAAATTGGGGAATTGATGCTAACTGTGTCATGCCAGGCAGAGAAACGCTTGATTTATGGGAAACAGAATGTGTGTGGCCCAGAGCAACAATCACAGATTATTCCGTGGCACCTTACTGCCCACTGGGAACAAATGCCTGTGTTCACAGCCCTTGCTGGGAGGGCGTGTTTAACCGGGCATTCTTATATCTGGCGACTCACCTAGCCCAGCAGATAGGACTGGCATACGTTATGAGGGTAGAGGGAGAATGACAATTGTCTGGGCTGAAAAAATTACATTCTCTTGGAGAATTTGAACTTAGACACTATGGAAAGTCACAGGTGGGTTTCAGAGATTCTAAAAGCAGACATAGGGAGACAACAGGCCAGGTTACTGGTAGAACATCAGCTTCCAAACTCTAGATGTCAGGCTGCCCAGACTTCAGAACATCCCTCCAGCCTCCAGTTCCCTTTTCTAATAACTATAGTGATTCCTCATTTCTCATTCTGGCATCCAGGAAGTCTATATCCTTACAACACCTAGAAGTTTGCTTTAACTCGATTGACTGCAGTTTTATGCTTTCAGCTGATAAATCCTTGGTATTAACACAATTAAAACCATGTATTGGGTCTTAGGCATCTAGGGATTGACAATATGTGGTTCCTGCTCACATTTTACCACTGAAGAAATTTAAAAAGTAATTTATGCTATTTAATTTGATACATGTTAAAATTGAAATAAATATAGAAAAAAACAATAAAAGCCAAACAAGGAAATGGCTAAATCTGTCAGTGAGTTTCCTGTGACGTTAATGATCAGGGTCAGGGTCTGTCACAGGCTCAGAACCCTTCCTAAGCACTGAAGGGAACCAGGTGGTCATGTTTGTATAAATTTTGCAAAAGTAGGGTATTTTTACTGCAATTACTATCCATAGTCTTTTTAAATTTTTATTTTTTTGAGACAGAGCGTCTCTCTCTGTTCAGGCTGGAGTGCAGTGGCGTGATCTCAACTCACTGCAACCTTCGCCTACTGGGTTCAAGCCATTCTCCTGTCTCAGTCTCTGAGTAGCTGGGACTACAGGTGCATACCACCATGCCCAGCTAATTTTTTGTATTTTTAGTAGAGATGGGGTTATTTGTCCTTTGGGTTCTGCAAAACCAGGATCTGCCCCTTCTGGGGAGTTTAGTGACGACTTCAGAGAGGAGGTAGCTTTGAGCCAAATCTTGAAGGATGAGGATTTTTCTCAGGTGGACAGGGCAGATGAGCTAGGATAGGCAGCAAGAACTCTGTGTCAAGGCATGGCACACATGTGAATCAATCTTGATTGTTTGGGGAACAGACAATAGTTTGAAGCTAGAGCTGAGTGGGTGGTGGCAGGCAGTGGGTAGCACTGGAGTTGAAGGAATTTGGGAAAGGGTGTGGAGGCCAGTCATGCATGCAGACTCATGTAGGCCGTGCTTAAGATCTTGGATTTATCATGTGGGTGATGGGAGATGGGAGAAAGGGATGATAGCATGAAGGAATCCTAAGTAGCTTTCTTAGATGGAGTCTTCCTACGCACCCCAAATATTTCTAGTTCTAGAATGTTCAACAAGATCAGGAAGCTTGCAAGCTTTTACAGATGCAGTAATTTTGAGAAGGTGAGAACGTGGTAATAGAGAAGAAAGCAATAACATACATTTGGAGAGAAAGGTAATACAATGGGTGAGAATAAAAAGTAAATTGAATTATTGTAAAAACACACAGTTGAAAATGTTGAAGGCCATTTCCAAAATGTCAGGGAGGAAGACTAGAAGGGAGGTGGAGAATGAGAAAAATATTTTCATCAGCCTCTACTTAAAGCATTCATTCCCATAGTGTCTCCACTGAGAAAAAGATGAGACACAGTCCAGAAGAAACAGGATTTGGTTGGAATTTTCCCAGCACCCTCCACATGTGCTTATGTAAAACTGCATGCCTTAAGTGCTGCTTAGTGTAGGTCGGGGGCATAAGGTCCAAAGTGGCAGGGAGGGGCCCTTTCTAAATGCCCGCCTCTTCATGAGCTATGACTCTCCAGCCACTAATTCCACACTTTTTCAAGAAATGCAACATAACTCATAGCCAGTCAGCTCTGGGATTCCAGCCTGTGGCTTTGCACGCCCATAATCCTAGTATCTTGATGACAGTTGCCCTATCACTTCTGCTCCATAATTCTTATCTGGGCATGAGGAGTTTTTACATTGCATTTGAGGCTAAGACTTCAGCAGCAGTAAGTTAAATCCAAGAAATAAGCATGCAACGTTGTACGTGTGTTTCTATAAAGCTGTTGTGTCAAACAGACATCCATTAGGTGGTTGCCCCAGATGTGGCCACTGGTAGATTTCATGCATTAGGGAGCTGCTTTTACCTATGTTTGCCAAATCCATGGCCCTGGTGAGACATACATGGAGCCATGACAGAGGCTCATGACTTCAAACCCCTACATCAAGAAGAGTTTTCCTTATGGGTGCTCTGTGGTCTGCATGCAGAAGCATGCATTCAACTTCATTGTTAATGAAGCTCCTTCCAAATTGGCATCAGTCACCTTCTGGTTCCTGTATCTGATATCATCTGAAAATGGCAAGTCTGGGCAGAGGGCAGCCACCAAACAGGTAAGAATTAGAGCATATTGTCTTTGCCTCCACCTCTACCTCCATAGTCTCACAGTATCAACTCCATGTATTTTAGCAGCAAGAAAAGACACTAAGTCAGGAATAAGGTGTGATTCAACTGACATTTGTATTAGCTTAATGAATCTAACATTTCTTGGGCTCTTATAAGGCTATGATAAAGCCATTAAAGCCCAAATTTCCTATCCCACTTTTCAGAGTAAGGAGGCCAACTTAATGCCTTGTGAGCCAGAGAATATAGGCTAAAGTTTTCTCTTCTACATCTTTGGTCCTTCCACAGAGTGCCAGTAATGGCTCCCCAAGCCCATGTCCACGCAAACTTCCATCAGGACCCGAAAACCAGGGATGAAGCCAGGGTATTTAACCTATTTATGCCAAAGGTTTCAGTTTGCTGAATTGTAGACATGTGAAAAATCAGACCTTGGTGATGACCTTGAGCAGTAAGATATAAATAACTCCCACATGCTTAGCGTTCCAATAATGGAACACCAGGCATAAATGGATGTGATTAAGATTTTTATGCATGGATGCACTACCACTCTCACGAGCTTCCTGTCCAGGAGGGCCTTCAGTGTCTCAAGCCTACTTGGTATGAACTCTGAAGTCCTTCCCACCCCTACAAGACACCCCTCAGGGTGAGCTGAGATCAGCCGGTGGGATACAGTGGCCAAAAGGAATTGTCCTGGGGGTTGGTTAGCAAGCAGGAGAGCAAAAGGTGAGAAGAAAACCATGTACAGGGTTTTTACACCTCCAGCTGAAGAAGGTGAGGCATAGAGGTGTCATACCATTAGGGGATGTATCTGAGTCACAGCACCAAAGTATGTTAGGTAGCGGTGGCGAATCTGTACAGGTCTGCAGAAAACTTGATTCTTGCCTCCTCAGAAGAAAGACTTTGGCCCAGGGACATAAAGCAGAGTGGGAGACTGAGGCAAGTTTTAGAGCAAGAGTGAAAGTTTATTAAAAAGTTTTAGAGCAGGAGTGAGAGGAAGTATACCTGGAAGAGAGCCAAGCAGGCGACTTGGGAGGTCCAAGTGCTATATCTGATCCTGGACTTGGAGATTTAGACATCGGCATGGTTCTGGGGTTTGCATCTCTTCTCCCTTAATTTTTCCTTGGACTGGGCTGTCTGCATGCACAGTGGCCTGCCAGCCCTTGGGAGGGGCCACATGTGCAGTGTATTCCCTGACGTTGTGCACATGCTTATTTGAGGTGTTTTTCTTTACAGTCAGGTGTTCTCAGAGGAAGGTCATATACCAGTTAAACACCACCATCTTGCCTCTTAGTGTGCATGCTTGAGACCGCTACCTTGCTCTTGAGATCTTATGGGGAAGCTGATGATCACGTTTTCTATCTATTGGGAAACTGCTTTTCCCTGGCACTGGCTGCAAGCAATTATTATTTTAAAGAGACAGTTTAACACCTACCTGACCATCACCTGATGGTCACCTGACATTCCTGGGCAGGGTGGTGGGTGTAGAATCGGGGTGGTGGCGGGGAGTGGAGTCAGTGGTGTAAGGGATGGCAGGGGGGTCTCTCCTGCCCTGCTCATGTCTGCCTACCTACTCTAACACTGACATCATGATAGGACTCCGATGTACCAGTACAATATACACAGCCGATGCCAATTATGACTGAACTTTACAGGCAACAAGTTAAATCTCACTGTGTGTGTCTCTTTAAAATTATTCCCTTTTTAGTAGAACACTGTCACTTTTACTCATCACTTTCCCCATTACCCCAATATTAAGTAGAGCCTGATGTTGAGCACATGGACCCTAGAACCAGACTAGCTGCATTCTAATTCTGACTACTCTTATTTCCTGTGTGACCCTAGGCAGGTGAGTTACCTGACCTCTGTTTTCCTTCACCTATAAAGAGAGTATGATGAATAGTAGAGAGCACTATAGCCTGCTTACTTCCTCATTCCCATCATACAGATGAAAAACAGGTTAGGGAGAATTGTTTTTAAAATTGAGTTAATTTATATAAAGAAACCACTCCATACCTGGTACATAAGTACTCAAAATGTTGTTATTGAAACTGTTAGCAGGAAATGAAGTCCCCAGTATCTAACTTTGGAAAAGATTTCGGCCAAGAGATGGTTCAAAGATAGCAGAGACCTTTATAATGGGAAATAGGGACCAAAGAGCTTGTTGTAGGGGAGAAAAATAAGTACACTTCAAGGGAAGTGTGGGCTGATCCTGTGGGAAAACAGCTCTGAGGATCTTGCACTGTGAGTTTTATCGTCAGGCCTCTCCTTCAGGTTCCCACTTCTGTCTCATCTGCCTTTTTTTCTTTGTCTAGTTTTCATTTCTGCCTTAGGTCCCCACCTTTGTCCTCACCTAGTTTCCTCCCAGGCTTTTGGGACCCTTCCTTACTGTTGACTAATGTGCATACATGCGCCAGGAATCACTACAAATCTTGCCTAATGGTGGCATTGCTCGTTACTGCCACTCCAGGAAGGCTGTATAGCAGTCAAATCTGTATTTATTGCAACTGTGTATCTCTTAGGAATTCCCCCTTTGTACTAATCTATACTTATGGTGCTGGTGTATCTCTTAGGAATTTCCCTTTTTACCCTTTTTCCTTCCTTATCAGTCTGTACCTTGTGAATTCCTGACATTTTAACTGCAGAGTATTGGGGAACTTAAGAGGCATTCTAGGGCCTTCCTTTCTGCCTAGGCAACTCTTCTTCCTACTCACACTTGACTAACTGCTCACCCACTCCAGCAGTAGCGATGCTGTTAATATGCAAATTTTGGATGGTCCCTCAGGCTTGAGACTTCCCAGACTTCCCTTCTGCTCATATCTGGCTTTCTGCCTACTCTGACATATCCACTGGCTTTTTCAGAATCTGAATTTACCTTCCCATTTCTTTGGAGGCAGTTGTGGAAGGAGTGGGGGCAATGGAGTCACAGATTTATTTTGCCACTTGCTAGATCATGACCTTGGTTAAGTTCCTCCCACCAGTGGATTACTTTTCTTTCCATAAGACGTTCATATTAACAACACTATGTGCCACACAGTAAATATTCAATACGTATTTCTTTTTTTCTTTCTTCCTGTTTGATTCACAGACCTCTTAAGACAAAGAGATAATCCAAATGAACTTCTTATTGAAGAGGGAATCTCTTTTCCATGTTTTCTAAGAAAAAAATGGGTAATGGTGAAAGCTTTTAGCTAAGAAAAAGTATTGAATGAGGATAAAGGCCCCAAAGCTCTGCTTTGCTCCTGATAGCAAGATAAATATGGGGGACGGGTTGATGAGCAGTTAACTAAGGGTAACATAGCGCTGGAATTTTTCCTTTTGGGCCTAGAATTTAGAAGTATGCCACTTTATTCGGCTGTCTTCTTTGTAAAACACTGTATGGTACCAGGAGGACATGGGACTAAACAAGAGATCAGAGACATAGTCCCTTTTTACAGAGTCAACAAACATGTGGTATACTGTCACATAAACTCCCAATAAGATGAAGATGCATAGTGGCCAAGTGATATGGTTTTGCTCTGTCCCCACCCAAATCTCATCTTAAACTGTAGTCCCCATAATCCCCACGTGTTATGGGAAGGGCCCAGAGGGAATTAATTGAATCATGGGGGTAGTTACCCTCTGCCATGATTATAAGTTTCCTGAGACCTCTCCAGCCATGCTGAATGGGGAGTCAATTAAACCTCTTTCCTTTATAAATTACCCCGTCTCAGGAATGTCTTATTAGCAGAGTGAGAACAGACTAATACACCAAAATAAGAAGGAAAAGCGATAAATATATGACCATATATGGAGAACTCATGAAGTCTAATCAGAGGCCACATGAGCCTATTCATTTGATTGGGGTATAAAATATATAAAAGGGACTATGCCTATTTAACTCCAGGGAAAGAATCAACAGAGGCTTAATTAGAAGACATATTCCCCAAAGCAAGGAATAGTTAGACAATTATAATACTTGTTTATTTATGTGATAAAAGTTATATATGAAGCCAAGAACCATAGCATTCAGCATAATTTCATAAAATTCAAACTGTATTGCTAATTAAAAAGATGAACAACCATGAGCATAAATGACCAATTAATTTATAGGGTCTGTTTTTGTTTTTGTTTTTGTTTTTGCTGGAGGATAACTCAAAATCCAGAAACCTAATTATTGGTAGCAAACCTTGCAAAAGAGACATAAGCAAAGTTCTGGGACATTGATAAAGGATGCTTAGGGTAGACCTGTAGCCTGAAGCTCCTTCCTCCCTCATTAAGTTGAGGGCTCACTCCTCTGAATGTCACTTTGCAGTATCTGTGCTAGAGGGTGTGTCTATGAATAAATAACATAATTAATAACTTCTAAGAAGACAGGGAGATATTAATTTTGCTGCTAACAATATAAGACTTCTCTGGGTCAGTGTTTATTATTGATATCCATTTGGTTTGGCTTTACTAAGCTGCATGCTAAAAGTGCAAAAACCAAATCTTTCCTAAATTCTATTCCCTTATCATAAAATGCCTAGAACTGCACAGCCCACTTTGGGCACTTTGTAAATGATTATTGGAGATAGAGGGATTAAATTACACATAAGCATTCTGCTTATCTTATAGGAAATTATACTGATCTCGTAACAGCTCTTAGCCCAAGGTGTAACTTAAATTTTCTAGCACAGTGTGGACTCCAGAAACTGGCAACCCAAAGGATTAGGTGTAAATGAGACCAACGTAACATCTGGGAATGGTGGCCATCTGGTTCAGAGAAAGTGAGACCAGTTACTGGACTATGGAAAGTTGATTGGTTCCAGACCCTCTGTTCTTTCTGTGCATCTCTGAGCTATTGGAATCCCAAGGCAACTTCCACAAAGCAAGCATGCAAACAACTGCATGGAGACCTGTAAGATGCTTGACAGCTTTTGACCATTAAGCCAAAAGGGCAGTGGTATGCAACCCAATGTCCCAGTTGTCTCATGGCCCATCAGCCATTGGTTTCTAAATCTCAAGTTCTATAATGGAAGAATAGGGAAGCTCATCAGTGATCCTGCAGACAAGGATACATTCATCAAGGTAAGGCTATAAGACAAGGATGGTTGAAAACTTTATGGTCATGAGAAAACCATATCTACCCCTGCCAAGATATCTTTATGACCCTCCTTCTAAAACCCACTTTGTTCTTTTACTCTGAGAACTTTTACACTCCATCAGACTAAACACCTCTCCTTTTTTTGTTTGTCATGGATATTATACTTCCCCCTGTTCTATTCAGAAATGGAAGTATGTTAGGTAATATAACTCCACCTACATTCATAGAAGTCAGTGCAATACCCTAAATGAAAAATAAGACAAAAATATAAAGAAATTAAGAAAATATTATGTGTTTGAACATGTAAATTTTTGGGTGCAAGTAAACTCTCTGACATAATTGTAACTATACAAAGAACATTCATCTACAAGTGCAGATTGTTGCCCTCAAGTATCACAAGTGGAGTTGCTACTGGTGATGCAACTTTTCTGAAATGATGAGCCATTCTTGGTAAATAACAACATAAAGATAATCTTCCCTTGATTTGAAGGTAGCTGCATTCCAAGAAAATTCAGCATATATTAAAAATAAGAAAAAATACATGATGTTTATATTTTAAATGGAGTTAGGTTCTAGGCTTATTTAATTTTAAACAGATGTTTCATCTATATGGATGCCTGGCAAGACATTCAGAAATTATGGAAGATGTGAAACAATTCTTCATTGGGAGGGATTATTCCATATATTACACAAGAATTTGCATCTTTGACCACATCCAGTAAATACCAGCAGCAGTTTCCACCCTACAATTCCAAAATCATGGTGACAACCAAAAATTCTTTCCGAAATTTCCAAAACAACCTAGAATGTAGTTGCATTAGCTTAAGTGCTCAGAAAGCAAATGCTATGATGGGATTAGACATGTAAGAGATTAAATCATGAGGGAAAATTGAGAGGGAGCAGGAGGATCTGAGAATACTGTCTGACCTTGATGTAGGTTTGCCTCTTAAGAGGAAAGAGAAGGAAGGAAGGAAAGAAGCTCTTAGACTGTAGTGAAGGTCTATGAAAGTTTTCACAGGGTCAACAGGAGACAAAGTTGCCTATCAGAAGAGTCTGAGTCCCACCTCTTTTAAGAGTGTGCCTGCCTTAGTTTTCCTGCCAAACTCAGTCATTGGCTGGAAACAGCCTGTAGAGAGCATGATCTTGGCACAAATACAATGGTGGATTTCACAGGACAGACTCCTCTAGCAGGAGATCTGAGAGGTGCATTTTCATGGCCACCACCAGCGTTCCTCTTTTCTACCTATATAACTTTACCTGAATTTCAGCTCAAATTCCAGGTCTCATCTAAAATTTCCCTAAACACTTCACATTCATAGGTTTAACGTGTAGTTTCAACCAATTCTGAAAACCTAGGAGGCTCATGGTGGGTAATAATTGGAAATTTGACTGAGATTTTTTTTTGAACTCCAAGAACTATGATGCTGGCTTGCATAAGTGAGGCATACGGCTAGTGACTGACTTTAGCTGACTATTCATTCTCCATATCTCATGTTTCTTTGTGAACATAACAACTATAGTATAAAAGGTTTTTTTTAGTGTAATTTTTCCCATAAACATGTTGCTGGTGCTGGTAATGGAAGTAAAAAGCAACTGAAGAGTTACAAAGAGGTGATTGTTCCTAGCCAGAAGTAGGGTACATTGCATAAGATTTTCATCCTATACCAAGAAAATCATCGGAGTCTGGCAGTGCCATTTAAATTTTTGAGTACATTTTATGAAAGTTTTATGTGATATATTTATTTGGGAATTCAAGAAAAGTCTTGGGACATAATTCTTAGGATATGGAGAGTCTTTTATACTGCTCAAGCTATATCGTATGCATCTTGTCTTTGTGCTGTAGATAGTGTGACTTCCCAAGAGTAGGAAGTATTTTATTACTCCATAGCTCCTAGCATGGATCCTTTTCCAAATATACATTGCTCAATAACACCCCAAATTTTCAGATGCAAATGTAGCCCACACAATTAATGGGAAATAAATGGTAAAATGGCAAAATGAACTGTAGCAGCCAGGGCTGATACTGATTTCTACTCCAGTTTCAACCTAAATGCCAACATAGAAGTCACTCATTCCACCAAAAGTAAGTAGATTACAATCCTTCCCTCATCACTACAGTAATCTTCTTAAATCATCATAGCCACACTTATAGGCAATTGACAAGAGAGTGCTCAAAGAAGGAAAGAAAGTTTTCAGCTATGTGGTTGAAAGGAAAAACCACTTCCTGGATACAAATTAGTTGTCACAAGGCATTTAGTCAATAGTGTTGGAGGAAAGTGACCACTTTTGCATAGAGTAGCTAGGATATGGGAGGGGGGCAAGGAAGTACTGGGTAGAAAAAGGCAGCTCCCTGACTCTAGGGCTCCACCCTAGGACCTGTGCCCACAGACCTAGGTGTGGTCGGGCACTCCTGCCTTCATGCCCAAATGTTGCATTTTCCAAGACCACACTGGCCCACCATGTCCCATCCCGTGCCCGTAAAAACCCCAAGACACTAGCAGGCAGCGACCACAAGCAGCCGGATGTCGAAAGGAGCACATCAGTGGAAGAACACAGAAGTGGCTGGACATTGAGAGGAGCATATTGGTTGGAGCATGCTGACCGGCACTGGTGGACTGGCAGGCCATCAACTGGTGGAACAATGTGGAGTTTGACTGGGGCGGTCGGAGGGGAGCCCAGGCCACCAAGAGACCTGACTCCAGGGGAAAACCATCTCCCTTCTGGATCCCCTATCTGCCGAGAGCTATTTCCACTCAATAAAACCTTGTACTCATTCTCTGAGGTCATGTGTAATCCAATTCTTCTGGTACAACAAGGCATACAGAAAGCCCTCTATCCTTGTGATAAGGCATGGGTTTAATTGAGCTAATACAAGCCACCTATGGACGACTAACCCAAAAGAGAACCCTGTAACACACACCCACTGGGACCTCAGGAACTATGAACATTCACCCCTGGATGCTGCCGTGGGGTCAGAGCCCCACAGCCTGCCCATCTGCATGCTTCCCCTTAGAGGTCTGAGCAGTGGGGCACTGAAGAAGTGAGCCACACCCCCATCATATGCCCTGTGCGAGGGATAAGGGAACCGTTCATGTTTCAGCTTGATCTTTCCTTTTTAAAGAGAACTTAGAGTTTTTGAAAATGCAGATTGGTAATCTGGGGCCTTCATATGGGTAAGTGACCACCACCATGCAGGCTACTGTGGGGCACAGCAGCATAATGAATACACAAAAATGGAGAAACAGGATCAGGATGCAAGAGAAGTCCAATAGGGCCATTCTCTGAACTGCACCCTCTGGGGAGTTCACCTGGAGTTATAGGGATGAGAAACTGGAAATACACAATCAGAATTCCATTGTGCAATGCAGGTTGTAGGGCAGAGTTATGTTGAGGTCAATGTGTGCTATTTTCATTTCATATAAAAAGTTGAATACTTCTTCAGTTAAAGCATTCCTCCAGGTATTGCTGTATAAAGGAGCAAACCTGGTACTCCATTCTGATCATTGTGGTCAAGATATTGCTTCTCAGATTCGGCTGATCCAAGCAAGGTGGGTTCCTTTAGCTAATGCTAAAACTTTAAAACCTTAATAAATTTCATTTCTTTCTGGGTGGGCTATTTGTTACACCAATTTCAAAAGAAGGAGAAAAATCATCTTTTTTCCAAAATGATTCAGTAGGTCAGTACTAAGTGGTAAGGTTCTCTCTAAACTGTAATGTTTGCAATAAAAGGGGCTGTTTAAGTAAATTTTATAATTCTCACAGTACTTAATAATCTGCCCAATGCACCATTCAATTAAATATTTGATTATAATAAACGATAAGAAAAATAAATGAATCTTTTGGACACCATCATTGTAAAAATGATCGGGCATTCTAGATTTCAAATTGTTTGACTCTGGGGTCCTCTTAAGCATGTTTTTGGCTCTGAGTTTTCAGTCGTCAGCTGACATAATGAGGACATCATTTCAAAACTGAAAGAAGGGAAGCCAAAGAGTCTCTTCATTTTAGAACCACATAATCATATTAACTCAGAGGAAAAACACGTTATTGAAGAAAAAAAATTCCTAAAAAATCTTTTTAGATGCTGTTAATTCCATGATTTTCTGAATTGTTTTAGTTGTACTGTATGGTTATTATGGTTATAGCCTTGTTCTTTTCCTTCGGTAAAGGGGGCAGAGTGATATTAGATTATCACATGGTTCTATGTTTGTCCATACCTTTTTTCATTGTAAAGTGTGGTGAAAACATTTTAAAGTCAGTAGTGGTCAAATGCCAAAGACTGTGTACTTGTACTATTTCAGAGTTCAATAGGTACTGATTAATGATCTAGTTTCCCCTTCCAAAGATGGTAGCAACCACAAATCTGAGGCAGCATGCTCCTTTTAGCCTCTCTGGACAAAGATATCTATTTGCAAGTTATGAAAGATCCCATTTCTGGTTGTTTCTTCTTGTGTTTTGTTAGCTGTTTTAAGATCTTCCTTACTGTGGTCAATGTGAGCGTCCCCAGGGCAGGGACTATGTCCTAGTCATTCATCTTTAGATCCCCTATGGCACATGGTAGAGTGCCTGGCACAGTAAACGTGTTGAATTCAATGAAATTGAAGGAGGACAACAAAGTCCTTGCCCTTTCAAAATAACTGACTGAAGGAAATGTCCAGTCTTCAGTGTCTTTAGGAAGTTTAACTAGAATGGGTGATATTTCTGGAACCCAGGCTTTCCTTTGGAGTTTAGAACAGAGTCAGTGGCTGGACTTCACATTAGAGCAGCTTTTCACACACTGGATTTAGGGCATGTTGTGGGAAATATATGGAAGGATAGGTAAATGACTATGTTCTGATAGTAGGGACACAATTGTGTTTAGGCCAAAGTTGTGCTCAGCTTGCAGCTCTCTAGAGGAAGCAGTAAACTTGGTGTCGTAGCAAATGCCAGGGCTTTGGCATCTGCCAGAAATAGACACAAATGTTAACACTTAGCTGTGTGACTGAAAAATAAAGATACAATATTATATCCGCTAGGAATTTTGATGTTGGGCATAGCAGAAGTCCACCTCAGACTGATGTAAAGCCAAAGGCATTTTATTGGCTCAAGTATTATAAGTCCAGGGGTAGAGTCCAGAGGTTCAAACCTTGTACTCGGGTATAGTTTCCTTGAATCTTTTATTCTGCCTTCCTCTATGTAATGGTTTCATGTTGAGTTGGCTTTCCTCATGGCATAAGAATGGCTGCAGGAACTACAAGTTTCATATCTGAACACTACCAAGTCCAGTGGAGGAAAGGAAACTCCTCTTTTCCAGAAGTCTGAATATACATTTCCTTGCATCTCATGAACTCTGACTGGAATGCTTGCCGTCCTGGAACCAGTCACCATGCCAAAGGGAGTGTTGTGGACTGGATTCTGTCCCCTCCTGAGCTCACATGTTAAAGTACTAGCTCCCCAGTGACTGTATTTGGAGCTAAGGCTTTTGAGGATGTAATTAAGTAAAATGAGGTCATAAGTGGGCCCTAATTCAATACGACTGGTGTCCTTATAAGAAGGAGAGATTAGAACAAGCACAGAGGAAAGACTTTGGAGACAAAGAAGAGAAGATGGTCATCTGCAAGCCAAAGAGCAGGGCCTCACCAGAAAGCAGGCCGGCCAATGCTTTGATCTTGGGTTTGTAGCCTGCAGAAATTTATTTTACAAGAAAATAAATTTCTGTTGTTTGAGACATCCAGTCTCTGGTATTTATTGTGGCAGCCATAGCAAAGTAATACAGGGAGACAGGACACATTGATTAGTATGCACCAATCAGGATCTAATCCTAGTAATGGGAGTATGGCCAGCTTCTTTCTTTCAACTTCATGGTTAAGAATAAAGACAGACAAATTTCCCAAAGGATATTCTAGTTTCTGTTTCTAGACAGAGGAGAAATAAATCCTGAGTAGCCAAATTGACATGCCCATTATGTACACTTACTCTATGGTTTCCTGAGGAGAATTAAATAAGACAATATATGTAGTACAAAGCCTGGTTGATTATAGATACTCAATAAACATCTATGTCACCCTTTCCTGCTTTCTTTGTCTTCTATTAAGACCAATTCTATTTTATCTCTATAATTTTACTGAACTGGTTTCCTAAGAGGCCAGAACTTTGTAATTTCTTGCACAAAGCCCATGATTTTCCTTTATTTCTATACATTCTTTTGGCCCCTCAAAGAAAAGAAGTCTTTCTAAATTTTAGCAGTATTTGCTTCATATTTTCCTGGTGTGTTAGAAGTTTCTAGAAAATGAAGATGCATTAGTTAAGGAGGTACATGGAGTTTCTTTCCATCGTAGGGGTGGAGTATCATCTTATTAGAAGTCAGGTCAGTGGGAACCCACAGGGATGATTGTCAACTGGAGGCAAGTGAAATAACAGGCATGTGAGTCAGTTTATCAGGAGCCCACATAGCCTGCATGATGTTCTGTAATTAATTAAGTGTTGATGTGGTGAGAAAATTACCCTCCTATCATTCCATGAAACAGTGGGGTTGAAAAACATGCAGTGATGGGGTCTAAAAACCAGAAGTAAAATTTGAAGATCCCTCACCTCAACTATCTGAATGGACTTCCTCCTTTAGGCCAAGGCCCTCTAAATTTAACCTGAAAGACTGGTTCAGGGCATGACAGGAAGGGGCTGGTGTTCGAACATGTCTCATTATGCCCTCCTCCCTTTTTGAATTCAGGAAAAGCCAACCAGCATGTAACATCAACACAGACCTTAAGTCTGATAAGAAACACAAGTATGTCACATCTTTTGGCTTCCCTGGGCCACATCAGAGGAAGAATTGTCTTGGGTCACACATAAAACACACTCACACTAATGACAGCTGATGGACTTAAAAACTATCACCAAAAAAAATCACAAAAGTTTACGAATTTGTGTTCCATTCAAAGTCATGCTGGGCCGCATGTGGCCTATGGGCTGGACAAGCTTCATTTACAATCTGTTCTCTCTGAAACCTGCTACCTGGAGGCTTCATTTGCATGATAAAACTTTGGTCTACATAACCTCTTATAACCTAGACATTCCTTTCTGGTGATAATAACTGTTTCAACCAATTGCTAATAAGAACATTAAAAAATCCTACCTATAATCTAGAAGCCCTTTGCACTTGCCACTTTGATGGACCAAACCAATGTATATTTGAAATGTATTTGATTGATGTCTTATGTCTACCTAACATGTATAAAACCAAGCTGTGCCCTGACCACCTTGGGGACATGTTCTCAGGGTCTCCTGAGGGCTGTGTCATGGGCCATGTGGTTACTCATATTTGGCTCAGAACAAATCTCTTCAAATATTTTACAGAGTTGGACTCTTCTCATGGACAGGTGGGAAGATTCAAGTCCAGATTCTGCCTATGAATCTGAGAGGTCTCACTTCAGAATTTGCTTTGATCCTTGGTTTCTTCACCTGCTACTGACTTCACTGTGTGTTCTAGATGGTTGCTGTTTGCCCCTCTAATCGTCCCCTCACTCTCTGCGCTCTGAAGTCCTGTGTGGACTTCTGACTTCTGTCAGTCTCAGCCAATGAGGAGTGCTAGCAGAAGAACCAAGGAAGGGAGGAGGGATAAGGCCAGCTATTGAATTCTCTGCCCCTTCCCTTCCTCATCAATCTAAGGTCACAGGCCCTGTCAGATCCTGCAGAGCTCTCTCTGACTCTGGGTTCCTGTGACCGTTTTCTCCCCTCCTTCCTTCAGCCCTGGGGATAGGAACAACACCCCAGTATAACTGGCCCTGCCTGGGGCACTGTACTGTCTTACTGTTTCCCCATACCCAGCCTACAGCCTTGCACATACTTTATTAATAATCTGTCCTTAAAGTACTCATTTTGAGTGTCATCACCTTACTGCAGGGATCCTGACACATGGTCATGTACTACTATTCACGTAATGTGTCACAGCTTACAAAACTCTTCAAGATAATCTTAAGTTATTTTACTTTTTAATGTATGTAGTGATTAAGTGCATGGGCTCTGGAGTTCCTAGCAATATGACCTTAGGCAAATTGCATAAGTTCTCTGTGCCTTATGTTCCTTTCTGTGCAAAGTGGTGATGATAATAATAGTATCTATCCCACAAGTTTATTATTTTCCTTAGGCTAAAACAAGACATGTACTGAATATAAAGCACTCAGCAAAAAATCTCTGGGTCCTATTAGTGCTCAGTGAATCTTACCCATTGCTGGTAGGAATATTTGATTATTCTTACTGCTTGTCTGCTGCTTCAAGTTGGATTCTCCAGAAGCAGACACTGAGATGGAGTTTGGGGTGCAAAAGGTTTATTAGTGATCAACACCTGTGAAAGGTAATGAGGAGAAAATAGGGCTGAACAGAGGAAGAAACTGACCTGTGAGGCAGGCCCGATGAGGCTTCAGTCCTCCCAGCAGTGAACTCTGGAGTGACTATTGCCCATCAGCGTTCCATATTGAACCAAAACGGACCAGCCTTTTTATCCCTGCCTCCTTCAGTTGCCAGGAGTTGGCTGTACAGAGAAGGGCATGACCTTCGCTACCTCTGTGCAGCTGAAGTCAGAGAAGGAGCTGATAATTGGAAGCTGTCTGCTTATGGTCCCCAGACAGGCAGCAAGTTCATCCTTGAAGGGGAATCTGGGTTGGACAATTCTGTTGACTATACTGCTTTTCACTCTTCCATATACATTCTGGAAGCAACTTCTCCAGGATCTGATGGACTTCACTTACTGAGGGGAAATAAGAAGAGGGAGGTTAGAGGGATAAACTGCAGTCCATGCTGTTGTAGTTGGCTTCAGAGCTACTAGTTGGTGCTCATTTCCCTCCTTCACTATTCAGCCTAGGTTACCTTCCCCTCTGCCTCAATGGCTTACCTGTTAATTAATGAAACCCAACCATCATGTTGAAGGGGAGCACCTAAGCACCTGGTCATTATGCCCTTCACAGACTAGGGTTACTGTACTTGTCTATTTACAGTCAAATTGGGCAAGGGAGTACCAAGTGAATCACCTGGGTTCCATGTGTATTCCTCCCTGCCTCTGCGCACAGCAGCCCTACCTTCTTCTGATGATCAGGGTCAATTGCCCCTGCCAGTGTTGTGACTCCTCTTCTTGCCTATCGGTCTCTGTCCACAAGTCACAAATTCAGAGTGCCCAGGTGGCAACTGTAGCTGACAATTTAATGGGACTCTTGCGTTATCTCCTAGCAGTGAAAGTGTATCTCATTTGGCAACCAGAACTTCTAACTGTCCAGAGCCTAGAGTTGTGGGAATAGAAAGCACAAAGTCCCCCTGTGGGTGATAGAGAGTGATAGTAGGTGGGGCCACTACTGCCTCTTCCCTTTGGTTTCCACACACACATATTCTTCCTATTGGAGACATAATGCCATGTAGCATTTGATTCAATTCATATGCTACACCCTGAAGGATGGCAACCCATCATTATAAATTATTATATATGGGGCTGGCACTTATGCCTTTCGCAGGCCATTCTAGCACTCTATCAGGCTGGTAGTTCTTGGGTACCATGTTATATAAGTCCAGAAGGATCCCAGCAGTGGGTCCTGGGCCCACTCCCATACCTCTTTTGCTGTAATGTGATTTTGCTGGTCTGATTTGAAATTTGTGGAATCCCATGCCCTTGGAGCAAGCAATCTTTACCTAGATAGTCATGTGGATTAGACCTTATAGGCAAGAAAGTAAAACCTATATATGAGTAAATTGTCTATTCCAATGGGAAAGAACCATTGGCCCTCTCAGGATGAAAGGATCCAGTGTATGCAGCTTTCCACCAAATGGCCAGTTTGTGTCTTTGAGGAATGGCACCATATTGGGAGCTCAGTGATGGTCTCTGTTGCTGGTGCATTGAGTAATTGATTGCAACGATTGCTGAATCAAACTTCACAAGTGGAGTGTATGCTGTTGGGCCCCCATTTCTGCCACTGTGGTCACTAAGTTCATGTCCCATTGTGTCAGCACTGAGGTGGCCAATGACAGAAACTAGCTGGTATTAACTGGATAAATAATTTTGTCTCGTTGGTGTCAACAAACACATTTAAAAAATCTTCAGATTTCATGTTCAATCCCATATGTTCATCCAGATGACTGAATCCCAAATTCCTTGCTTTTGATCGTCCAATTTTTTCCCTTCCAGACCCCCAGCCAGCTGTCCAGGCTATTCAGTGCTACACAGCAGTCCATATATATCCTAAATTTGGGTCTCTTCTCTTTCCGACTAAGTGAATGACTCATGCACTACCCAAAGCTCTTCCCATTGGAAGGATTTTTTGTCTTTACTGTCATTTAAGGCTATCCCTGAAGGTAGTACAGCTGCTTCCACATACAGAGCCAATTCATCTGTTAGCCAAACAATTTTTTCTTCCTCTTTTAGCTGGCCATGAGGGATTTCTCATACAGATATAGATAGGAGCTGAAAGAGTCATGCTTTTGTAACAGTGTTGGACACCATGGGAGTCTGAGCTACCTCCAGGTTCACATTGATGCAAAATATAATGCTTCCGTCTTACGATCAATTGTTGCTGAGCCCATTTGACTTTATGATTTGGTGTATCTGGTAAGACTTAACTAATGATGGGCAGTTTTAGTATAATCATTTGTTGTCTCATGCTCAGGAATTCTGTCCCTCCCGTAGCCTAGTAGCATGTCAGGGGTTATTTTCAGAAGGCGTATGCTCCTCTGCTGTGAATGACATAACCTTGCTCCAGAATTCCAGGTGCCTGTGTTGAGATGGGGCTTGTTGCAAAATCCACAGGACACCTCTTCCCACAACTGAAATCTGCAATATTTAATCTCCACCAATATGTATGATCTCTTCCATGTGTCAGGATTCTAGTCTTGTTTTGTTTTTTCCAAAGAAGGCCTTGACATTGGTTTAACCTATGTCCCTTGGCTGAGCATTTATCCACATTTAAATTCAGCTTATCTGATTGGGCTTGGTCCTTGGCTTTCTTGGTCATTCCTCTGTATCCAAAGTGGCCCTTTGTCTTTCATATCTGGCTTTCAATTCCTTGAAATTAAAATTTCTCATTCAATTTCATACTCACTCTTAAATGTTCATTTTCTTTCTGTAGCACATCAGTGGTCCTTTGCAAAAGGTATTAATACCTTAGCCTGATAGCTCTGTTTTCCTTCACATGTATCAAATGCCTGACACGTTGCACCCATTAGCTTCCCTTCCACTGGCTCTCGATTCCAATTCCTTCCAATAAAACTTTAACAGTTGAACTGCCAAGATCCCATCTTGTCATTTTTCCTCAGCCCATTTCTAGAACAACTCTCACATGTTGGGTTCTTTGGAGTATAGGACATGATGTTTATGGTTGACCACCTGCAATAGGAAAGGCAGGTGGGGAAGCAGGATTGGACAAGGAAGAAGTTGCACTGCTAATGCTTGCCTGACAAAGTCTCAGCCTGGTAGGAAGTGAAAACTGCATATCTGAGTATCCCACACTAAGCCAAAATGGCTTGGCCTTTAGACCCTGCCATTCTCAGCCACCTCCTAGAGCCTGCTGCAGGAAGTGTGTGGCCTCGGGCAAAGTGGTTCTCTGCTGCTGAGGCAAACCCTGAAGAGGCTGATCACTGGAGGCTGTTTGCTCATTGCATATGAAGTGGTATCAAATGTAATTGCAAGGCCACTTCTTCATAAGTAGAATGTCATAAAATTCTCTTTTGATGGAGAGAATTATCAGCTTGATACAGAACAGCTTGGATCACCATTTCCCCAGAAGTGTATCATTAGTTCCATGAGAAATGCTAAGCCAAAAAAAAAAAAAAAAAAAACCTCAAGTCAATTTCATTTGAAAAACTTGATGCATTACATCCTTCTCTTGGAGATTCATGGTAACAATGACATATTTCAAGCTTTGAAAGTCCTGCATGAAAAATACATGTTAAATTAGTTTAATTCAGTGTTTCTAACATTTATTTGATTATGGGAACCACCCCCACCTCTTCGTAGGTAACATCTGTCAAGAACTTGTGGAAATAGGATTCACAGAAACATACTTAGGACAATGCTGGACTAGAGCACTTTCAGTGGTGGACCCCAAGGAATCAGATCACCTCTGTGTTACACAACCCACATATCTATTGACAGATAAGTGGATAAAGAAAATGTGTACATACATACAATGGAATATTATTCAGCCTTAAGAAAATCCTGCCATTTGGGACAACATGGCTGAAACTAGAGGATACTATGCTAATAATCCAGTCACAGAAGAAAAAGTACTGCGTGATTCCACTTAAATGGTGAATCTAAAATAGTCAAACTCATAGAAGCAGAGAATAGAACAGTGGTTACCAGGGTCTGGGGAGTTGTTGTTCAATCGGTATAAAGTTTCAGTTATGCAAGATGAATTAGTTCCAGAGATCTGCTGGACAGCATGGTGCCTGTAGTCCACAATACTGTATTATGCATTCAAAAATTTGTTGGGAGGGTAGATCTTGCACGTTGTGTTCTTAACTAACACACACACACACACACACATACACACACAGAGACAGACAGACAGACGTAGGAAACATTGAAGGTGATAGATATGTCTATTGCCTTAATCTTGTGTTAATAGTTTCACAGGAATATGCTTATATCCCAACTCATCAAATTGTATACATTAAATTTGTGTAGTTTATTATATATCAACTGCACTTCAATGAAACCTTTTTAAAAATCATCCTGTATTATAGTGGTACCAGCTTTATCCATCAAGCCTAACCCTGGAACTCATGGAGGGTCCCTGGAAATGAAAGAGGTTTGAAACAGGAGAAAGTGTTTATTGAGGAACTGGCACTGCCCCTTTAAGGGAAGAAATGAAGTGCTCATGTAGACAGGACAGTCCCCAAGCACAGGAGGAAGGTGGTAAATGATTGCAGTCAGAGCCTGTGGAATAAGACTGCTGCTTTCAGGCAATGGTTGCAGAGGCTGGGATCCATTCTGCAAAGAGTAGGCAGGAGGCTGCCCTTCAACAGGCAGATGACAGGAGGGTTCCGTAGTCAACAGCAGGACACATGGGCCAACTTCCAGGCCAAATGGATGCCTTGGACTCTGGCTGTTCCAGCTGTTGCTTTTGGTCTTTTCATATAAACAAATCTAATACCAGTTTAGAGAAATATTTATACCAGTAAGCACCATGAATAAAACATGTACTTGGAATTGTTTGCATATTACATCACTTTGGAAAAATCATGACACCTGTTTGCACAGTATTTACTGATTAACCAATTTAAACAAATCATGTGTAGAGAATTCGAGGAACAATTTAAGATTGTATTATTTTCCCCATAAATGGTCTCTTTTATACCCATGGAACTTGGAGTCCATAAACATTAGATTATAAATATCTAAATACAGTTAGGTGCCTTTCAAAAGCAGCAGGAAAGAAAACAATATGGAATGTTTGGGGAGAGTAAATGGTCAAAAGGTCACGGAGAAAAATCAGTGGCATCCCCAAACTGGGAAAAGCAAAACATATCTATGTTTTTCTCCTTTCTGCAACAACACTTTTCCCCCTACAGGATTCATGCATGTGGCTGTAAAGGCTTTATAAAACATTCATTTACATGATATTCTGAATAGATATGAATTTTTATTACATAAAATTATGTAAGTGGAAACACATGCATTCTCCTTGTTTCTTCTTATTTCTATAGTTACATTTATAAAGAGTAGCTTCTTCTCTAGGAAGATGTGTTTATCTGGTAACTCTCAATGTCAGACAAGTAGTGCACCACTGCAGATTGACACATCCATATCTCTCCTTCCATCCTGTGCCTTCTGTAGGTTCTGTATTTCCTGGTTCCTCTGGGATTTACATCTCTCTAGAACCATGCAGCTGAGTTTTGACAACACAACATGGTCAGAAACCGTGTGTCCTCTTGTTGACCTCCAAGCTTAATGCATTAAAACCTCCTCCATAATCCTTCATCTTGTCTTCTGCTGTCCACCGACAAGATGCAAAGGACCTGGCAGAAGGTTCTGAGGCTGCAGGGCAGGGTGATGCTACATGGAAGGGCATCCACTGACCTGGAGCATGCACATTGCATTTTGCTTGAGTAAGAAATGAATTTATATTTGGTTAAGCTTCTGAGGTTTCAGAGTTTGTTATAGGAACCAGCATTTCTTATGTTAAGTAACATAACAAGTGACTTATCATTGTGTTGATTGTCCTTGAAGAGACAGTTTCACAAACAAGGGAGGGGAAAAGTAGAGACAGACTAAAAGTTTATATGTATATACACATAAATTTTTTCTTCCTCCTCATTAAACAGAAATAAGGATCTCAGAGCTTTATTTACACATTCATTTCCCCGCTGTAATATCACATCAATTCTTACTTTTTACAAATGACAACACTAAGGCTCAGAGAAGGGCATTGATTTCCAGTGTCAAATTAGAGAATGGTGGAGCTGGGACGTGAACTCAGTTCTATTTCTACTACGCTGTGAGTCAGTACGTATTTTATCTATTTCATTTTACCAAGAGCTTTGGAAAACCAAAATGTAATGAATGTTAGGGAGGCAATGATCAAGACAGAGAGCTAGGCCCCTCATCCAAGCACAAAATAACTTTGTAAACTTAGACAAATCATTTAACCTTTCTGTGCCTTATTTTCTCATCTGGAAAAATTTAGATGTTGGCCCTACAACAATTTGCAAAATATACACCACAAACCTGCAGGACTTCAAAGAATTCCTGGACAGGAATGGTGGGGGAGAGAAAAGTGTCCTGGACTGTAGCCTACACATCCATATCAACCAGGACAGCTCCTCATGACCTTTTTGTGTATATAAGTGTTCCTTTGGATACAGGTTTATATATAAGGTTTTGTTTTATCAATGTTTAACTGCTAATACAATTTCAAAAATTGGAAATTGGACTTCTAGGTCCATACTTGCAGTATTCTAAAGAGGGGCTCATAGCAGAGAGATGTTGCTGAAAGGATTGCCTGGATTAAGTCTTTGGTTATTAGGTTTTGTCCAAAGCATTCTCAATTCTGATAACTCCAGTTCATTTGATGGACTTCTGTTTTAGCTGTGCTCTTTTGAAATGTCACTCTCCATAGTGCCCTACAGAAGAGAAAATTCGATTATTCAAAAAACCTCCACTCCAAATGACATACCAATTTGCTTTACCTTTCCTGTCCTCTTATATTCCACCCCCAGCCTTTTACAAACATAATTCAAAATGAATATTGCCTCTTTCATCAAGACTGGAATTTGAGGCTTTGCTTGAAATCACCTTGGCATATTCCTTAGGCCAGGGGTGATGACAAAGTGAGACCTGAACATGCTGAAATGATGGGCCTCTTTATTGCGTCTCAGGTCCTGCCAGCTCTCCTTTCCCAGGTTTCTAAATTGCTGAACACTCAAACTCCTGTTGTACTTCCTTCTTTGGGACTTAAACTTATCTTGTCAGATGTTAAAAGGCCAAATGGTGTCATGAACAAAGTGGCCATGGGTGGCAAGGATGGAGGGCATGCAGGGGCTCAGCCAAATGTATTTCTACTTACCAAGGTGGACCTGGTTACGGCCACCACTGGATACCCAAACAGTTAGCAGTGGAGGCCAACACTAGCCCCAATATGGTACTATTCCCTGGGGTGATCAACTAGCTACCTGGTGGCAGGAGAATCAGTATGGTTTAGGGAGATGTGTTTTGGTGCCAACTTGACAAGTGGTGGACTTAATTTTATGTGTCAACTTGACTGGGTTACGAGATGTCTAGGTAGCTAGTAAAACATTATTTCCGGATGTGTCTGTGAAGGTATTCCAGAAGACATTAGGATTTGAATCAGTAGATTGAGCAAGGAAGATTTGCCCTGAGTAAAGAAAACTTGAGGGCATCGTACTATCCTTTGAGGACCCTGATAGAGCAAAGAGGGGAAGGAAGAGCAAATCCTGTATTTCTCTTCTTGAACTGGGACATCTGTCTTCTTCTGCTCTCAGACATTGGAGCTCCTAGTTCTCAGACCTTTGACCTTGGGCTGTGAGTTATATCATTTGCTCACTGGGTTCTCAGGCTTTTGAACTTGGATTGAATTAAACCACTGACTTTCCTGGTTCTTCAGCTTACACATAGGCATATCACGGGACTTCTTAGTCTCCATAATCGTATGAGCTAATTCCTCATAATAAACCTCATCTCCTCTATCTATCTATCTATCTATCTATCTATCTATCTATCTATCTATCTATCTATCTATCTATCTATCTATCTATCCATCCATCCATCCATCCATCCATCCATCCATCCATCCATCTACCTACCTACCTACCTATCTACCTACCTACCTACTTACTTACCAACCAACTATTATCTGTCTACTATCTATCTGCTTACTATTAGTTTTTTTTCTCTGCAGAACCCTGACTAACACATAGGGGATGGATGGTGTTATCTGAACAAATAAAATGTAAACAATCTACTTCAGTGAGGACATCAAAATTCTGTTTGCAAGAGGGAAAATTCTATCCAGGGTATAGCTCTTCATTGATTGTATCTTCTGAGTTATGTTTGGTACTCTTAATATCTGAGAAGAGCAAAACAAATTATACCCCAAAACCAAAAGGCAAACAGAATGAAAGGAGAAAGTACAAAATATTAATTTAAGTGGAAGTTAAAATTCATAATAGATCCTTGACTCTTAAGAGAAATTCCAAGGATTTTCTGACTGATATCCACATAAATACTTTTTATTGTGGTTAAATTTACAAACATAAAATTAGCCATTTTAAAGTGAACAGTTCAGTGGCATTTAGTACATTTCCAATGTTGTGCAACCATCACCTATATCTAGTTTTGAAAACATTTTTGTCATCCCGAAGTAAAGTTCCATACTTGCTAAGCAGTTACTTTCTATTACTCTCTCTCTTCAGCCTGTGGCAACCACCAATCTTCTTTCTGTTGCTGTGTATTTACCTATTCTGAATCTTTTATATAAATAGAGTCTAACAAAATGTGACTTTTTGTGTTTTGACTTCTTTCATTTAGCACAACATTTTCATGGTTAAATCATGTTGTAGTCTATATCAGTACCTCCTTCCTTTTTTTGCTAAATATTCCAATGTATAGAGGTACCACAAGTTAAAAGTCTATTCATCTGTTGATGGAGATTTGGGTTTAGACTACTGTGAACAGTGCTTCTATAAACATTTGTGTACAAATACTTGTTTGAGCACCTGTTTGCAATCCTTTTAGGTATATACCTAGGAATGAAATTACAATGTCATGGAATAATTCCATGCTTAACTTTTTAAGCAACTGAGAAAACTATTTTTTCACAATGGCTGCACCATTTTACATTCCCACTGGTAATGCACAAGGGTTCCAATTTCTCCGTATTCTAACCAACACTTGTTATTTTCCATTTGTTAAATGCTAACCATCCTAGTGAGTGTGAAGTGTTATTGTGGTTTTGATTTGCATTTCCTGAATGACTAATGATGCTGAACATCTTTTTAAATGCTTCTTGGCGATTTGTATATTTTTGGAGAAATGTCCATTTAAATTCTTTGCTCAATTTTTGATTGGGTTGTTTTTTTATTAAGTTGTAAGAGTTATTTATGTATTCTGGATACTAGCCCCTTACCGGAGATGTGATTTGCAGAGATATCCTCCCCTTCTGTAGATTTCCTTTTAACTTGCTTGATAGTGTTATTTCATGCACAAAACTTGAAAAAAATTTGATGATATCCAATTTATACATTTTTCTTTTGTTGTTTATGTTTTGAGTGTCGTATCTAGGAAGCCATTGCCAAATCCAAGGTCATGAAAATTTACTCTCTTTCTTCTAAGAGTTTTATAGCTTTAGCTTTTGTATTTAGGTCGTTGATCCATTTTGAGTTAATTTTTATATATTGTGTGAGGTACAATTCCAATTTTATTTTATTATGTCGAGATCCAGTTTTCCTAGCACCATTTGCTGAAGAGACTATGTTTTCTCCATTAGTCTTGGCCCCCATGTTGAAAATCAATTGACCATAGATGTATGGGTTTATCTTTGAACTCTCAATTCTATTCCAGATGTTATCATATGTTTGAAAATTGACCTTGAGCATAATAAAACTGTATTCATCATGCAACCAAGGTAATTCCAAATTAATTAGGCTAAAGTTTTTGGGAAGTTTTTCCAGTCAAGGTGTAAGAGCACTTTGCATCAGCCATCAATGGATGCTCACCATGGATATTCTTTCAGGGTTAGATTGCTCTGTAGCGGCATCTGCTTTCCTTCAGTATTAAACCTTCAAACAAAATTCCAGTACACGTTTTCTGTCTGAGTCCACATATGTCAAGTCTACATGACTCATTTTAGATTCCCTGACCGAGGCAGTCTCAATATGAATCACCTCTTCCCATTTTGCTTTTCTGCTACCAACTTTCCTTCTCCCACCTTCTATGGTTTGTAAATACTTTCTTTACTTCTTTTCAATGGGAACTAAGTACTTAGAAAGAATTTTATTCTTCTTACCTTATCTTTAAGGAGCACTCATTTTGGTATAAGTTAACATGCTTCTGGAAGATTTAGGGGAGTTCTTGTAGAAGGGAAGAAAATTATAAAGTAACTCTGTACTTTACACTTTTGAAAAAATGCAACTGCAGCAAAACATTGGAAAGTCAATCAAACAGTGGTTAGCAAACTCTTCAGATCCTTTCAGAAAAGGTCATATGCCTGATTAGGTTTGTGATTGAGGGTGACACTGGAGAACAAGGGCTTCATTTGATGTCAAGTGTGCACTGCCTTTGTTATGCTACATGCTAGATATTTTTGATAATGGTGAAAGATTTTGCTTCTTGGATTTGCCATAAAACCCTAATTTTAAAAAATGTAGTCCTTGGCATGGCATCAAAGCACCTGCCTTCTCCTTAAATGGAGCTGCTTTTGGGAGTTCCTACTTAGCCACTCAACATGGACAAAGTGTGAAACCATATTGCATTTATCTACATGACAACCACAATCCATTTTATTACTAATAGGAGCCATTGTGTTTCCTTTTGAAAGGACAGAGTTGGTGGGAATGTAGTAAAATATGACCATCTCACATCCGGCTCCTAATTTATGTCTCTCAAATCATTGTGGGTTGGAGGAAGGCAGTGACAGAGAAATTTCAAATATGAATCTGAACTGTTGGTGTTAAGACTTTCATGACATTGTTGAACAAAATAAGTGCCTAAATATTCCTCTTTGTGAGTATCATGACTATTCATTTGCCTCCTAATATAAGGATGTTAGAAGGGGGTAGGCAGGTACAGGTAAATCTAGAAAAACCATTGGAAAAAAAAATCTCCTTTCCCAACATAGCTAAGTTATGATTTTAGAAATTAAGCCATTCACGTAAATGGAGCTAGCTAGCTCCGTGGTGATTCTAGCCTTGCAGCTGTATACTTAATGCCTGCTGCTTGCTCACATGTTCTTCTGTCAGCTACCCAATGCATGAGATTCCATTCCCTTGAGTTTTCTTCCTCCCAGTTACAGCTCTGATTACCTCCAAAATGAACGTATAAGTAGACTAATACTAAAGTTATTAAACATATTTATGCTTTAGTGTAAATGAGAGTTTGAGCTTTAGGGTTCTGACATTTTGATAACTGGGTCTGATTTGGGGAATACCGTGCACAGATTGGAAAGGGGGCAGTAGCTCAGTCTAACGAAGCCTGTGTTGTGGGAGTAACTACTCTCCAAATTTTCCTCAATTTACCTGGATTGATGACTGACTTGCACTTGTTGCCATAGGCAGAATTTCATTTCGGCTCATCAACTGTTGGGAAAGGTGGAGGAGAGAGCGCTGAGTTTGAGCTGGAAGATCTCTCGGTCACCAGCTGTGTGATTTTAGACAAGTCATTTGATCTCTCCAAGCGTCTGTTTCCACAGCTGTAAAACATGGCTTACAATTCTTTCTCATTGATGTGAGGATTAAATGAGCCAACACATAGAAAGGACTATATACTTGTATATCTATTATTATCTGAGGTATTTAAAACATCAGAAGTGAGGTGCAAAATCTTGCAATCCACTCATTAGCTCTGTCAGTGGAGAGAAGAAGAACGGATTAAATCTGGCAGGTACTAAGCTTCAAGTTTGATTTAAGTTTCTTTCCTTCCACTCTCCTATTTGCAAAAAGTTTTCTTCCATTGTTGAGAGTCACTGGAGCTTGGGCCAATTACTTGTGTTGACAAGTCATTAAAGAAAGTCATATAAGCATCTGGCTCTGTAGTCTAGGAAATCAACGGCAGCTCCAGGGCCTACCAGGTAGTGTGTAGTTGGAAAAATCTGTCCCCATACTGGGAACACATGGGCCTGATAGTAGACGCCTGGGCGCCATTAACTCTGCTTTCAAGACTGAAGGAGATTGAAAGATTAGCAAGCTGAACTTTTAAATGGGAATCTTGTTTTTCTTTTAAATATTTCATTATTATTATTTACAGAGATATGGGCTTCTTTACAGTATGTACTCACTCAGAGCACATGACTTATTTATAATGGTCACCTGAGATTTACTTAATCCAAATATATATTTATAGCCATTATTGTATTTTGTTCACTACATAATTATTTTAAAAAATTTGGAAAATCTGTTTGTGTTTTCACATTATGCAAAGAGGTCCTTTAAAGTCAAAACATTTAAATAGCAATACAAAATAGTTAATTGAGAAGTAAACTCACACCATAGAATTAAGTTGGAAGACCATTCACTTAAGGCAGAATATATATACCATCAACCCATATACACATGCATACAACACCTATACATAAACACATACGCACATAGACATGCACATACATATTTATGTTTGGAGGATATTTTTATACATATAAAAATACATATACATATATACACACAGATATATAATGGTATGCTGATAGTGCTTAACTCGATCTTCAAACATAACAACTCTACAAAATTCATTGTTTTGCAGTTTATCAATTTCCATTGTGTAAATATTCCCATTGTGGCTGATTTTAAGCTACCATGGTGATGTCACTGAATGTGGAATTGGAAGACATGTGCACCATCAGTTCTCACCAACCAGTATGGGCTGGCTTCAGCACACTGCTGGATAGATGCACTCAGAGTATAGCCACTGGGTGGATACATACAGATGTCAATGAAGAGAGTCAAAGTCTGTAAAATATTTAAAGAGATTTATTCTGAGCCAAATATGAGTGACCATGGCCCGTGACACAGCCCTGAGGAGGTTCTGAGAACAAATTATGGCAAAGAAACATGTTTTGGGGTAAAACATTTTGATTTTCTTCTTTATCACATAGTGTTATGCCAGAGTCAGATTGGAAAGTGTGGGTGAAGGATTACCCAGGTGCCAAGGCAAGAGACTGAAGGTACAAACTGTAGCAGTATAATAAAGAAAATAGTTAGAATAAATAATATTTGTAATACAAATTAGATATAGAGATGATTATGGAATTTATCAATCATTAGTATAAACATTATTAATCATTAGTTTTTAATGTTACTCTTTGTTACATTACTAATATAACCTAGGAATAACCGGTGGGTATAGGGTCAGGTGCTGAAGGGACATTGTGAGAAGTGACCTAGAAGGCAAGAGGTGAGCCCTTTGTCATGCCTGCGTAAGGGTCGCTTGAAGGCTCCTTGGTCAAGTGGTAACACCAGTACCTGGGAAGGCACCCATTTCTTAGCAGACTGCGAAGTCTCCTTTCCTTAGAGGAGTCAGGAAACATTCTGCTCCACCAGCTTCTTCTGGGAGGCTGGATATTATGAAGGCCTGCCCGCAGTCATCCGGAGGCCTAAACCCCTCCCTGTGGTGCTGCGCTTCAATGGTCACACTCCTTGTCCACTTTCATGTTCCTCCGGTACTCTTGGTTCCTCTTTGAAGTTGGTAGAAGATAGCAGTAGAAGAAATAGTGAAAGTCTTAAAGTCTTTGATCTTTCTTATAAGTGCATAGAAGAAAATGCTGAGGTATGCTGCCTTCTCTCTCTGCTTCGGCTACCTAAAAGGAAGGGCCGCCTCTCCCATGATCACATGACTTGCTTGACCTTATCAATCACTTGGACAACTCACCCTCCTTACCCTGCCTCCCTTGTCTTTTATGCAACAAATAGCAGCGCGCCCAGCCATTCGGGGCCACTACCGGTCTCCGCGTCTCGGTGGTAGTGGTCCCCGGGGCCCAGCTGTTCTCTTTATTTCTTTGTTTTGTGTCTTTATTTTTATTTATTTTTTTGAGACGGAGTCTGGCTCTATCGCCCAGGCTGGAGTGCGGTGGCGCGATCTTGGCTTACTGCCAACTCCACCTCCCGGGTTCAAGCCATTCTCCTGAGTAGCTGGGACTACAGGCGCCCGCCACCATGCCCTGCTAATTTTTTTGTATTTTTAGTAGAGACGGGGTTTCACCGTGTTTGCCAGGATGGTCTCGATCTCCTGACCTCGTGATCCACCCGCCTTGGCCTCCCAAAGTGCCAGAATTACATTGTGTCTTTATTTCTCACAATCTCTCATCTCCACACACAGGGAGAACAACCGCTAAGCCGCGTAGGACTGGACCCTACAGGAAAGTAAATCATGATATATAAGGTTAAATAAAACCCATCTGATGAGAATTTATGGTTTGTAGGGCATGACTCTCCAGACCCCTTAGATAGGAATGTGGGCAAGATAAGAAAAAATTAGAGCTTAGTCCTCACAGATGTAAATGAAGTCTAAAAATCACACACCATGTAAGTCTACTATTAGTTCTGGAATTGATGCCCAGCCTGCTCTTACTAGGGAATTGCAGAGCCCTTTAGGTACAGCCCGAGAGAATTATGTTTGGCTTATCCTCTGCTTTTTCATCTTCATGATTCTTCACTAATCTTCTTCAGTATGAAGCCTTCTAAAGGGTTTTGTATAGATCAATCATGGAAGGGATTCAGCTGGGCAAAGTACCATTATTCCAGATTATCCAAGAGAGTTTATAGTTGCAGATGATTCACCAATAGCCATGGGGGAACTCCTGTGGTTAAGGATAGTACTCTGCAGTGATGGCAAATAGGATATTAGTCATTAGTGAGCACACATATGCACATACTCACATACCATTCTGCCTTTTCTGGGGGAAGCCTGTGCTTGTTCTCTTTCTGCAGAGCAGGCCTACAGCCAGGAAAAGAGGTTGCCCATGCACTGTGATTTAAGGTTGGTAGGAAGCCTTCTTCCTCTTTCGTCCCTTCTAAAGAATCTTCCCATCAGCCTGGACCACTACTTCATTTTGTATTTTCTCCTCTGCCATTAGGGATTCTTTTGTTCCCATTAATAATGTTTTCCTTTTAAAGAGCTCAGCTTACCTGAGAAGAGGGAACAGTAAGATGGGAGCTCAGAAATGAAACAGAGGCAAAAACTCAAAGATAAGAATGATTCTTGCACAATTTGGCCTGAAACAGCCTGCAGATGATGGCTTATTTCCCTCATTTTCCTGGCTTCCTACAGCTTGTCTGCCCACTTGTAGATCCACCCCCAACTCATTGCCCAGTTAATGCTAACTTGTAGACCCAGTTCCTACACCCTGAATCATTTTGAGGGCTTCACTAACAAGTCGTTATTAATTTATTAAATCAACATTGAACATTGACCCTGTCCTTGAAGAGCTCACAATTTCTTGGAAGAAACATTAAGAAAACAGGATAATTACCTTGAAACTGTATACTTTATCCTACTGGAGAGTTATTTCCCAAGGGCTTGTGAAGCCCAGAGAAAATATTCAGCAATAATTAGTGGGCATCCTGGAATTAGAGGAGCCTGGCTTCAAATACTGACTCTGATGTTTACTAGTGGTGATTGTTTGGGCAAGTTGTTTAACTTTTCTGATGGTAAATTTTCCTAATAGTGGTTATTATATAGGCCAATAATGTCAATTCCACTGGAATGTAACTTTGATGTAGACAGGCACTTTATTTTATTCACTGTTATGTCTCTACCAAGTAGAACAATGTCTGGCACATAGTAGGTGGTCAAAATACACTGATAAAATAAGCCAGTTAAAGTGCCTAGTACAGTGTATATAGGTACTTGATAATAGTAGCTTTATGTTATTATTTTCATTATATTCTCAGAGGAAATAAGCAGTAATTCTCCCTGTGGGATTAGGAAACGGTTTATAGAATTATCATCTTAAATGAGATATAAGAATTATCAGCAAGAGGAAGTCCAGTGGGAACACCAGGGAGAGAAAATAGCATAAACCATTGCAGTGATGAATGGTCTAACAATTCAAGAAAGAATGAAATACTAGACGAAATAGAGACATGGTGGCCCCAAAGTGGCCACAGCCATCCGCTAACTCCACTGATAATCTGACTCTTTTTGGGCTAACCACTGGGTCTTCGTTTTTGTTCCCTAATAATGATTGCCACTTACGTAGTGTTTACTACATACCAAGTACAAAATATATATCAATTTATCAAATCCTTGTAACAATTCATTGAGATAGATACTATTATCCATTTTAAGACAAGGAAAGTAAGACAAAAAGGAATTTACTAATTCACGTGAATTAGTGCATGTTCACAGCTAGTCAGTAGAAGAACTGGGCTTCAAACTTAGACATTTTAGCTCCAGCATCTTGTTCACCTCACCTACACTAGGCAACTTCTTAGTCATAGTCGGATTTTGTGGTCAACTAGTAATTCTCACCAATTATCTCCAGGCTCACAGGGAGATGGGATGTCCTTGAAGTTGTAGAGAGCTATATTTTTCTTGAGGCAACATAATGTGATCAGAAATGATCTTCCAAGGTTCTCATGCTCTTTCCCATCTGTAAGAAGGTTTAACTACAGGATAATGGATCCTCTGTCAGCCTAAATTGCTGAGTGGCTGCATGGAGCACAGTTGCCTTGGAAAGATTGCTAGGATCACAGTAGTGTTTAAGAAAGAAATTTTGCTAAAGTAGGTTTGGGGATTGTTTGTTACCTAACCTCTCCTGACTGATATAGCTGCCTTTGCCCAGACCTTCATGCTGATTAAGTGGGTCCAGGGCTCAAATTCTGAGCTAACATTTCATTTCCAGACCTTGCCTCATCCCATTCACCTAGGGTCCCCTTGCTCTCATTTTTGGGGGTAATTTGAATAATATTCCAGTCATTTCCTCCTAGATTATATGCTTATTTGCCCTTGCTAATTCCACCTCCCCAGGAGTTGAAGTTCTGGCTCACAGCCCTACCTCTACGTTACCCAGTCAGATATCTATCTGGCTATGTTGTCTGACATTCCCTACATGGTTCTGTGATATACCTAGATAAAGCACTCTTCCCAATTTCTTGTCTTCTGAAAATGGCACTATAGAGTGTTTCTAAGTATTGTAACATTTTCTTGGTAAGCCTTTCTGTTAGGTAGAATCATTATTTCTCAGCCAAACTCACTTTGTTTCCTTATGGGATCTGTGCTAGTGTCTGATTCCAGCTTTCTCTAGCACTGTCTCTTATTTATAGCCAAGAATCTTGGTTTATCTTCTTAGTTAAAGCCACTATGCTTGTGCCCAGAATGTCCATGCTAGCGATCCAGAAACTTCATGGGTATCGATATAATAGGCTTAGCTTCCAATTACCCACTTCAGCATACCTTATTCCTTGGGTCCTTTAAGTGTTCTTCCCCTTCTGCTACTACCAAAGATGAAAAAAATAAAATAAAATAAAATTGACACAGGTATTTGATACCTAAAACTTAGACAAGGAACCAAAAGAGAAAGTTTCTAAAAACAAGAGTAAAATCTTGCTTTAGTTATAAATAATCATGGCAGGTAAAATTCTGAGATGGCCTCCAAGAATCTGACCCCTTGGAGTACATGCTCTATATACGCCCTGCCCCTTATGACAAGGACTTGTAAATACAATGGGAGATCGTTCCCATGGTTATGTTACATTTTATAGCAAAGGGGATTTGTAGATGTAATTAAGGTTTCTAATCAGTTGACTTTCAATTTATTACAAGGGAGATTTTCATGGGCAGGCCTTATAAAATCAGGTATGCCTTAAAAATAATAAGCAACAGCAACTGCTAGAAGTGAGAAAAATGCCACATTGTGAACTATTCAACTGAGGGTGCCACATAGCTAGAATCTGAGAGTGATTTCCAGCTGACAACTAGCAAGAAAATGGGACCTTCATCCTACAACCACAAAGAACTAAATTCTAGCTTCAGATAGGACCACAGCCCTGGCCAGTCTCTTTATTTCAGCTCTGCATGATCCTGACCAAACAACCCAGTTAGGTTGTACCTGGAATTCTGACCTACAGAAACATTAAGATAATACATATGTGTTGTTTTAAGCTGCTAAATGTGTGGTGATTTGTTATGCAGCAATATAAAACCTTATAAAATAATCAATTGCTTAAGTGGGGGGACAAGAGATAAATAATTGGATACTAGTATATAAAGACAAATGAGGTTTAGTAAACAAAAGATCCATAGAAATGCCTTTAAGCTGCTAAAAAGAAAAAGAAAACTTAAAATTTTGCTGAGTGAGAAAACAAATAGTTTCACTGACCTCTTCTAAGAATAATTCAATTAAGTTACATAAATATATTTTATTTTAAATTATTACTTTTAACAGCTTTATTGACAAATGACATACAATAAACTGCACATATTTAAAGTGTATAGTTTGGTAAGTTGTGACATAAATGTGTACCTGTGAAATGATCACAACAATGAAGACTGTGGTCATATCCATCACCCCCAAAAGTGAAGTCCAGCTTCCTTTGTGATCCCTTTGTAATCTTGCTGTCCACAACAAGAAACATGCCAAATTGGCCACTTAAATCAAGACTGTGAAACAATGTTCAGCTCTTTCTTATTTTCTCCACACAGCATACATGTTAAAGCCAGTGTCCTTTATAGTTGGCCATCTAAAGTCTGACCCAATGTAGAACCTGTGGGGTAACTAGGGGATAATAGGAAGGGGCACAAAAAGACCCCCACACCCCTATTTTTAAACAAAAGATTATTACTGTAATAACTTAGTTATGAGTTTCAATATCTGGATATGACAAAGTTTACCAATCATGTTCAGATAGTAATGCAACTTTTACAATGCATTATTTAGGAAAATGAGGTATTCTTTTCACTTTGTCCAAGTTCAATAACCTATCCATCCAGATCTCTTACCTTCTAGCATGGTTTACATAGATCCATTAGCCTTTCTTCCTCTGGTTCTCCTCCAAGATTTTTGGATCTACCTGCTGGACAGAAAATCAGCAATGAAGAATGACAACAGCAACCTCTTTTTCCCTTGGTTATCTGTTAAATCATTCAGTTAGGAAATAATAACTTTTCAGAATTTAGTTGAACATATTTTTACTTCAAAAATATAAAGGATAGTTAAAATAAGCTTTTTTCAGTGATGTATATAACAAGGATTATCTTAATTTTTTAGAGTTCCTGGAACTCAAAAGTTCAAAAAGAGAATAGTGAAAAAATTAAGAATAATTATTTTTGATGGTTCATATTTCACCTATGTGAAGGTCAAGGTCTTTAAAAATACCTTCAAGTCATTTTACTTTGCGAGTCTCAAAGTTTGTTCCTCAATATACAGTATGAAGTTGTACAATTGAGTATGAGACAAACCTTTAAAAAATCCACTCATTATAGTATAAATTCTTTCTCACCCTAGATGAGACAATGTTCCAGAAACAGTGCTACTGACGTTTCCTGCTTTATAGCATTTTATAATTCTTCAAAGCACTTCACTTATGCTACTTCTTCTGATACTTTCTGTATTGCTATGAAGCAGGGAAAGTAGTTCTATTTCCACTTAAAGATGATGGAAGAAAACTGAGGTCTGAGGGATGAACTGACTTGACTAGAGTTGGTTGATGGTGTTGCTGGGATTAAAATCCAAATTTTCTAGGCTTTTCCCTCATCCAGGACTATTTGTGTTCATTTTCCTGATAAGCATAATTTTAGAAAATTGTACCAAAGAGTAGGTAGGAGAATATATGTATTTTACTATCTTACATTACATTCTAAATGAAGGAATTCCTTATAAGCCATTTCTCTGTCTCAGACAAATGAAACTAGCAAAGTTACATGAAAATAACAGTTTTTGCTAAAATACTGTTCAACAACAGTCCGGAAATAGTTAAGGGACAAAAATCAAATACCTGTGTGTAGTTCCCTCTTGTGTAGAAAAAAGACAAAAGAATGACAGTTGTACAAGTTCCTGCAGGCAAAGCAAAGGCTGGAACTTCTCCTCCCCATCTGTGTTTATTATGACAAATACTGTTTAATCTTCTACCTTCACTTCCAATTGCTAGAATTTTTTTTGTAAAAATAAAAAAATGATGACAACATAAAAATAGAAGGCAAGGCCCACTTAAGAGTCCTCATTGTCTATAGAATAATTCTGAACAAATCTCTGCTCTGGGCACCACCTGTCCTGTCAGCTCCTTAGTGAAGGAGAAAGACAGAAGAAGGCCCTGAAATTTCCATGTGAATAGAGAAAACCATTTCTCAGGTCCACAGCTCAGAGTAACATAAATGAAACTGTTAAAAGACATTCACCAAAGGTGGAGAAAACCAACCAAACAAAAGGAAAAAAAAAAAAAATTGTTTTCTTGGCCAGACAGTGCCAAGAGTAGAAAATTAAGATTGTTTAAGGTCAAGAAAGAAAACTACTACCACACCGAAGTGGGTGATATGACACTAAGGCAGCCCCTTGCCAATGTCACAAGCTCTCATGGCTATGGGAACCCCATCAGTTGGTAGTATGAGCAGGACAGGTGGAGAAAGAAGATGGAAAACAAGAAGCCACATACCAGCAGTTATGTGGGTAAGACGAAAGGTGAAGTCATTTGAGCTCTCACTTTAACCTACTGGGCTATTGGGCCTTGGAACTGTAAGGAAATGAAATGGCTTATTTTGAGTAACCCGTGGCTTTTGTGTTATTAACATATGGATATACCTTTGTTATTTTTTATTTCAATAGCTGTAGGGGTACAAGTGGTTTTTGGGTACATGGGTAAATTGTATAGTGGTAAAGTCTAGGATTTTAGTGCACCTGTCACCTGAGTAGTGTATATTATACTCAATGGGTAACTGTTCATCTCTCACCCTCCTCCTATTTCTCTGCTTCTGAGTCTCTACTGTCTGTTATACCACTCCATATGCCTTTGCGTACTCATAGTTTAGCTCCCACTTATAAGTGAGAACGTTCAGTATTTGGTTTTCCATTCCTGAGTTACTTCACTTTGGATATTGGCCTCTAGTTTCATCCAAGTTACTGTAAGAGACATTATTTTATTTTTTATGGCTGAATGGTAGTCTATGACATATTTGTACCATATTTTCTTTATGCACTCATTGGTTGACTGATGGGCACTTAGGTTGATTCTATATCTTTGCAATTGTGAATTCTGCTGTGATAAACGTACACGTGCAGGTGTCTTTGGATAGAGTGACTTCTTTTCCTTTGGGTAGATACCCAATAGTGGAATTGCTGAATCAAGTGATATGTCTACTTTTAGTTCTTTGAGAACTATCCATACTCTTTACAATAGGGGTTTACTAATTTACATTCCCACCAGCAGTATCTAAGTGTTCCTCTTTCACCACATCCTTGCCAACAATTATTGTCTTTTGGACTGTTTCATAATGGTCATTCTGGCCAGGATGAGGTGGGGTAAGTGGTTTTGCTTTGCATTTTCCTCATAATTAGTGATGCTGAGCATTTTTTTCAGATGTTTGTTGGCCATTTATATATCTTCTTTTGAGAGATGTCTGTTCGTGTTATTTGCCTTCTTTTTCATGGGATTATTTCTTTTTCTTTATGACTTGTTTGAGTTCCTTGTAGGTTATGGATATTAGTCCTTTATCGGATGCATAACTTGCAAACATTTTTTTCCATCCTGTAGGTTGTCTGTTTACTCTGATGATTCTTTTGTTGTACAAAAGCTTTTTAGGTTAATTAGGTCCCATTTGTTTTTGTTTTTGCTTCATTTGCTTTTGGAGTCTTAGCCATAAATTCTTTGCCTAGGCCTATGTCCAGAAACATATTCCTCTAGAATTTTGATGGCATCAGGTCTTAGATTTAAGTCTTTAGTCCATTTTGAGTTAATTTTTGTATATGATGAGACATAGGGATCCAGTTCCATTCTTCTACATGTGGCTATCCAATTTTCCCAGCACCATTTATTGAGTAGAGTGTCCCTTCCTCAATTTATGTGTTTGCATACCTTGTCAATGGTCAGTTGATTGTAAGTGTTTGGTGTTATTTCTGGGTTCTCTATTCTGTTCCATTTGTTTATGTATCTATTTTTACACACCAGTAGCATTCTGTTTTGGTTACCATAGCCTTATAGTATCATTGAAAGTCAGGTAATGTGATGCCTACAGATTTATTCTTTTTGCTTAGGATTACTTTAGCTATTCAGGAGTTTTTTGGTTCCATATGAATTTTACATTTTTTTCTAGTTCTGTGAAAAATAATGTTAGCATTTTGACAGGAATTACAGTACATTTGTATATTGCTTTGGGCAGTATGGTGATTTTCATGATATTCTTCCAATGCATGAGCATGGGATGTATTTCCATTTTGTGTCATCTATTATTTCTTTCAGCAGCCTTTTTCCATTCTTCTCATAGAGATCTTTCACCTCCTTGGTTAAGTATATTCCTAGATATTTTGGGGTTTTTTTGGTAGCTATTGTAAAGCTTTTTGTAGCTATGAGTTCTTGATTTCATTCTCAGTTGGTCGCTCTTGGTATGCAGTGGTGCTACTGACTTACGTTCATTGATCTTGTAACCTGAGACCTTTACTAAATTTATTTATCAAATCTAGGAGTCTTTTGGAGGAGTATTTAGGGCTCTCTAGCGATAAGATGATATCATTGGTAAACAGAGATAGTTTGACTTGTCTTTTCCAATTTGGATGCCCTTTGTTTTTTTCTCTTGCCTGATTGCTCTGACTTGGACTTCCAATACTGTGTTAAATAGAAGTGGTGAAAGTGGGCAACCTTGTCTTGTTTCAGGTCTTGGGGGAAATGCTTTCACCTTTTCCCCAATTAGTATGATGTTGATTGAGGCTTTTCGTATTTTGAGGTATATTCCTTCTATGCTTATTTGTTCAGGGTTTTTATCATAAGGGGATGCTGGATTTTATAAACTGCTTTTTCTGTGAGACATACCTTTTCCCTTCACCTTCTTCCTTCTAGCTTGCAATTTATCTTCCAACCTTCACACATTTTTTTCCATGGCTCCAGTTTCACCAATGTGTCCTCATTTAGGTCCATCCATTTTCTCAGATTAAATCAGTCATATGCCTGCAGAAAATCTGGAACTGCGAAGAAAGCTCTCCTTCCTCTCCCTCGCCTGTGCTTATGCTAAGCTGGGACCATTCAGTCATCTTGCCTACTATGACCAGCCCAGTTCCACTCCAGTGAGCTCTCCATGGGTTTCCTCTTCTCTCTCCCTCTGATGTCAGCCCCTCTCTAATGTTCTTCTAATGACTCTGACTTTCATCTTTTCTACTCCATTCTTTCCTAAATGTTTCCATCAGATTAGTCTTTCCTGGATGCGCCTTCACTCAGATCACTCTTCCACTCGAAACTTCTCAATAACTCTTACATATGTGAGAAAACCTAATTTGGCCTTCAGGTATGTTGAGGGAGATAATCCGTTGCCTTGGGTCAGGAGAATCTCTCTCTGCCTGTCCTTTCTGAGGACACCAAATGAAAGTCCTAACTGTCCTCTGGCCCTGAGGTGTTTTTCTAGCTAGTCACTTGTCATGGCAACAGCAGCCTGACTACCAAGACTGCTTGCTCCTTGAGGAGAAGGGGACCACCGTACTTATTGCTTGCTACAAAGAGTGCTGAGCCTTTGGCTGTGGATTCCTCAGTGGCACCATAACCCACTGCATGCGTAGCTGTATTTGTGTCCATTGCATCACCCCTTTGGGAAAACGGGACTTTGGATAGAGGAGTGTATTAGTCCCAACTAATAGGATAGATGTATATACGAACGGGAGTTTATTAAGGAGAATTGACTCATATGATCACAAGGTGAGGTCCCACGATAGACCATCTACAGGCTAAGGAGCGAGGAAGCCAGTCTGAGTGGTTTGCCAGGGGCTCTCAGGCCTTCGACCACTTCCCTCAGGAGAAGCCAACAGTGCAGCCTTCAGTCTGTGGCTGAAGGCCTGACAGCCACTGGCAAACTACTGGTGTAAGTCAAGAGTCCAAAAGCTGAAGAACTTGGAGTCTGATGTTCAAAGGCAGGAAGCATCCATCACTGGAGAAGGATGAAGGCTGGAAGACTTAGCAAGTCAGCTTCTTCCACCTTCTTCTGCCTGCTTTTTCTAGCAGTCATGGCAGCCAGTTGTTTGGTGCCCACCCACACTGTGAGTGGGTCTTCCTGAGTGTGGATCTTCCTCTCTCAGTCCACTGATTGAAATGTTCATCTCTTCTGGCAACACCTAGAAAAACCCAGATACGCCCAGAAATAATACTTTGTATCCTTCAATCCAATCAAGTTGATACTTAATAGTAACCATCACAGGGAGCCACTGAGACTGTGCTGATACTCCTGCTGTTCATATTGCTGTGAAGAATGAACCATCCTGCATGATCCTTTGAGTCTTGTTGTCTACTTCTGCCAACTGTGAAGTTTGGCACGCTGACCTGCTTACTTGCTTAGTCTAAGGGAGTTGGTTCTTTCTAAGTGCTTTTATTTATTTTTGTTTGTTTTATAATCTATCTTCCACAATTCTTTTTAGTGCTGGATATTTACTGTTTAATGGATCAACCAATCAATCAAACTCAATAAACCAATTTGTTTAATGAATCCTCAGCACCAGCCAAATTAAGCTGGGCTCTTTTCACTTTGAAGCCCAATACCCAATACTTATTCACATCTGCTTATGCCTTTTCCTTCACCTGGGGTTCTCATTTCTCACATCATACCTTGTCCAAATTCTTCTCTTCCACTAACAGCCATCTCTACTGCTACCGGCCATCATAGTCTGAGGTAATTAATCTCTTCTTCCTTTGTTCCTTTGACCTCCCATAGGACATTAAATGCACCTCTCATACAACAGTGATTACTTTCAGTATTTGTACTTATACATTTAGGCATTTTCGATTATCTTCCAAAACAATAGGAATTTGTTAGATACTTGACATATGTCAGAAAGGGAACTATTTGTAGAAAATGTTGGAAATGCAAAATGAATACGATATGGTCCCTACCCACATTAACTCTCATTCTGTAGCAAAATAATCTTGAATAAAGTGAATAAGGGTATAAATTATATCACAAGAGTGTTTTACTAAATTCTTATGATAGTACAGCAGGGGCTACAATTCTCCATGAATGGAAGGTCTGAGAAAGCTTTAAGGAAACAGGTACATTTTTTTTCCTGTGTTTGTCGCTTATGCCCATGGGCATGGGGCTTGTCTACCTTCCTTACTAGTTTAGTTTTTAAAAGTCTATATTGTGTCATCTTGAATCCCTCACAGTAAACCAAAGTATTCATTTATTTAATTTAGTTAAATAGTTATTTAATATTGAATATAGGTACATTTATTGATCACTACTAGGTACAAGGCAATAAACTAAGAACTAGGTAACATATATCTTTTTATAAAGGTACTTCTGCTTTAGGGAAATGTAACCTCTTAGCAACTGATGTCCGTAGGGCTATACAGAGAGGATCTCAATCTCCTATGGTGATGTGTACCATCTTTATTTAAGATGTTCAGATTTAACTTAAAAATAAATCGTTGCCTTAATATAATTTATTTCAATAGGATTGTCACCTTATTTGTACAGTTTTGTATGAGGCATACTTCTATTCATTTTTAAAGGCTCAGCTCAAATGTTATCTCAAAGTCTTTTTTGATCTCCACACTTAGAATAACTTAACTGTTCCCTGCTGTCTGCTCCTATGTCATTTGTTTGTATCTTTATTATGTCTCTGTGTGTTTAATGCTTTGATTTCCTCTTTAACAGTGAGCTCCTTGAAGGGAAGTGGTTTTTCTCCATTTTACTAGGGCCCCTCAAAGTGATTGGCACTTAGGAAGTACTCATTAAATATTTAATGAATTCATCCAAAACTGTTCCCCATCTAAACTTCTGAGAGCTTGATCAAGCAACTGTGGTCAAACATAATTTAGAAGTGAACTTTAAATGCTATTGTGACTAAGGACCTGCATTTAGAATATGACCTGTCACAAGTCAATAATATGAAGACAGCAAAATAAAAAATAGGTAAAGGTTTAATTAGACGCTTTATAATAGAAAATTTACAAGTGATCACTAAGTCATGAAAAAGGTGGTCAATATCACTACTCACACTCAAAAAAAAAAAAAAAAAAAAAAAAAATGGAAATAAAGCCATAATAAGATACCATTTCATGACCTTGAGAATGGCTAAAATGAAAACTGGCTGACAAAATCCAGTGTTGGTCAGATGTGGAGCAACTGGAACATGAAAACATTGTTGGTGGGAGTGTAAAATGTTACAACTACTTTTAAAACCAGTTTGTTACTTTCTAAAGCCAAACATATACCACACTTACAATATAGCCCAGCAATTCCACTCTTAGGTATTTACTTACCCATGAGAAATGAAAAGCTATGTCCACACAAAGACTTCATAAATATTCATAGTAGCTTTAATCTTGAAACAATCTAAGTGCCTATCAACAGATAATTGAATTAACAAAATGGGGTATATCCGTGCAATGCAATTCTACTCAACCTTTAAAAGAAAAGGATACAGATACATGCAATAACATGAATAAAATTCAATATTGTTTTGCTGAGTAAAAGAAGCCAGACTAAAGATATGACACCCATGTCTAATTCTATTCATATAAAAATCCCAGAAAATGCAAACTCATCTATATTGACACAAAGCAAATGAATGGTTGCCTGGGATGAGATGGAGGTAGAGATAGATAGAAAAAAGGCCCAAGGAAACTTTCGGGGGTGATGTTTGTTATCTTGATTATGGTGATGGTTTTGCTGGTGTGAGTGGGTATGTGTGTGTGTGAATGCGTTTGTGTGTGTGTGGGTATGTCAAACCAATTAAAGTGTACATTTTAAATATCTATAGCTTATTTTCTGTAAATTATGTGGAATTAGTTATATTTCCAGAAAGCAAGAAAAGTAGTATTAATTTTAAAAAATAAATGCCACCGTGTCTCATAAAAACAATGAAAAATGAAGTGACAAAACACAACCCGGAAAGCATCATTTGAAACTGTCCCTGATAGTTGTCACAATGTTGCCACCCTGAGTACAATTCAAGCACAATTGAAGGATGCCTGCCTCCACAAATAGCATTTGGAACTCATTGAGATTGGCTGCATGGCACAGACTATGGGACTAACACAGGAAACACTGGGGAATGTTTAGGGGACTTTTATGTTCAATTCAGATATTAGGTTGAAATAAAGCTCATCTGAGAAATCTCTACAGCACATTTTCCCTATCCTGAAATTCCTTAATAATGTTGCTGTTAGAGGACAAAGCAAATACTAGTATCATCCTTGTTGGCTAGCAATATTACAATAGGCTTTTACATATAGGAATGATGTTTTGACTGTGAAGCTATGTAAGGGTGAGGAGTGATACAGTGGGATTCTGTCCTCCAGAAGTGTAGGGCCTAATGGGAAAACGTGACATAAATACCACCAAGAAAGATGTGGTTTATAAATTATGCACAAGAATCAAGAAAAGATTCACAGACAGATGAGTGAACAGTCTTCTGCCTTTGTGAGCAGGCTGAACAAAAGCTTCAGAGTTCAGAATTTGGCATTTGGACTTGGGATGGCCAGAAAATTTTACACAATTTAAAATTTTTTAAATTTAGTTTATATAAATTTGATTTATATAAATGTAAATAAATATGGCTATGATTTTGGATACAGATACACTCAGATCTTCTCCTCTGAGGCTGTCCATGGTATGAAACTCACCCTCTATAGTGAAGAAACCTTTGGCTTAAAGACATTTTAAAGAAAGGAAAAGATTGAAGGTGGGATTGTAGGTGTCTTGAATAAATAGTGTTTATAAAGCACATTTTGGAAACTTTTATCATAGTAGATGACTTTAAGATGCTCTGTGTGTGTGTGTGTGTATGTGTGTGAAAGACAGAGAATGGGAAGTAGGGAGAGGGAGATAAAGGCAGAGACAGAGAAAGATAGATACACAAAGCCTGACATAGAGAGATTGAGCTAGCGAGAGCAAGTGTTCTCATGTATTTAGAAAACTTCCATGTGTGTCTTTGGAAAAATGACTCTTTTTCTTCCTCTATCTTTTTGTGTTTTCTTTTTTTACCAAGAACTTTTCCTATATTTGTCATCTTAGTCATCAAAGATGACATGAAAAAGCCATGCATTAAGTGGCAAGGAGAGTTGACTTACCTGCTGTATTTCTGCGACACCTGTGGAAGAGATCTGTTAGTCTTAACTTGCAGCTGGAGCCCTAACAGTAGCGTCAGTCATCAGGTAGAAGTCAATAATGAAAGAATTTTAAAAGCCTGTCCATATTGCCATGCCGCCCAGATTCCTTAAGTGCCATGAGAAGCGAAATTCTGACAGGGATTTTTTTGTTTTTGTTTTTTACTTTAATCAACTTGGGAATGGTGTGGCTTCACTGAATCTATGAAAAGAAAGAAAAAGGAAATAGAGACAATGAAATCCTTGTCCTTTTTGTATGTTTGGAGGGCTCTTTGTGGCTACTAATATGGGATTTGTTTCAACATAAAAACTGGTTAAGGAAGTGGGAAGAAGAGGGAGGAGTTCTTGGGAACAGAGGATAGAAATAGATTTCATAAAATGTCTTGTGTCTTGGGACCCCTAGCCCGTCCTGAGTGACAGGGCATGGCCATCCTGGAGACAAAAATATTAATATTTGTGCTCCTAGGAATGGATACAAATATATGACCAGACTTTTTTCTTTTCTGTGGCTTTTATTTGTTCAGAATCAGTTCCTTATGTGTTTTTTCTTATGTAACTTGGTGTTTTCATCTCCCCAGGTTTCTTTACCTCTTGGGTAGCATACACCTGAGGGCTGAATTTAGACCACTGGGTTCAGGTTCTAGGTTCACCACTTACTACATGTGGGAGTGTAAACAAGTTATTTAACTTCTCTGCATCCCAATTTTCTCATTCATAAAAGTGAGAAAAGGAATAATAATAATAATTGCATAGGAATTTGGAAGGAATCTGGCATGATAGTACCTGTGCTTTGGAAATGCTTGATAGCTGTTAGTCTTTTATGGTTTTTATTTCTCAGCCTCAGCTGCCTGCCTTTTCCTCTGCTTCCTGCACCAGATGGACATCCTCAGAATAGTATTCACGAACCCACAGCTTGGTTAAGTAAGGACTCAGGGAAAGCTGGGTCCTGCTAATTGTCTTGGGTCTGGTTACTCAAATGTAGATTCTCAACATAGCAGTCTGGTAAGAACAAACATTTCCAGACCACCTGTTTGTCTAAGTATATGCCACAGCCCTGGGAGCAGAAAATGAGGAGGAAGAAAAGAAATAGGAAAAGGCAGAAACAACATATTCTCTTTTGAGGCTGCAATAAATGAAAGCATTCAGAAATTATTAATTGAGAAGCCAGAGTAGAGTCCCTGTGAATTACGGATATTGGTATTAGAAGCAAAACGATATGAACACAATAATGTAAAATTCAGCAAGCAAATATAAGTTATGAGAAAGGGAAAATTTAAATGGGGAAGGAAAATACATCAAAACATCAACAGCTGTTATCTTTAGGTAAAGAGATTGTGATGTATCTGTTTATATCTATGTCTGCATCATGGTACTTTAAGGCCAGAGGCGTCTTAGCAAGTAACATTGACTATTCATCTGTGGACGGACATTTGGGTTGTTTCTAGATCTTGCCTATTGCAAATAATGCTACAATACACATGAAAGTATAGATGTCTCTTCAAGATCCTGATCTCAATTCTTTTGAAGATATACCCAGGGGTGAGAATGCTGGATCATATGGTAGTTCAATTTTTAATTTTTTAAGGAACCTCACCAACACTGTGCATCCTTTTGTTTATAATAGCCATCCTAACAGGTGTGAGGTGATGTCTCACTTTTTATATGCAAATGGATAAACAAAATGTCATACATACATACACAGTAATAATATTCACTCTCATAAAGGAAGAAAATCCTGTCTTTTGTACCCTTCAACATGGATAGATCTGGATGATTTATTAAGTGAAATAAGTCTGTCACAGAAGGATAAATATTGCATGATTCCTCTTACATGAGGTATCTAAAATATTCAAAGGTATAGAAGTAGACAACAGGATGGTGGTTAACAGGGTATGGTAGAGGGGAATATGGGGAGTCGTAGTTCCATGGGTATGAAGTTATGGTTGTGCAGGAGGAGTAAGCTCCAGAGATTGGCTGTACAACATAGTGCCTGTGGTTAACAATAAGGTGTTGTGTATTTAACATTTTGTTAAGAAGGTAGATCTCATGTTGTGTTCTTATCACAAAAAAAGCAGAACAGAGGGACACAAGGAAACTTTTGGAGGTGATAGATATGTTTATTACTTGGACTGTGGTGATAGCAACACAAGTATATACATATGTCCAAACTTGCCAAATTGTATACATCAGTTATCTGCAGTTTTTCTATACTGATTATCCTTCAGTAAAACTGGGGTGCAGGAAGAAAAAGCAACACTTTGAAAGCCTTGGTTTTAAAACGAACTAGAATGTATAATGTTTTCATGATGTTTTGACCTCCAAGAGATGCCACATTTCTTTCAGGGAAAAAAGATGAGTGCTTTGGGGCTCCAGAAATCTTGGTATTAAAGGAGCAGACTGCAGAAAATCACAGATATAAAACAATGACACAAATATTTGTCTAACACTTCGAGCTCTTCCTTGTAATTTATCTCATTTGATCCTGGGAATAACCCTCTGAAGTAGGCAATATGGCAAGATAATTTACTGACATTTATTTCAATGAATGGGTTTATTGATCCCTTCACTTATTCATTCAGTGAATTAATATTTATGAAGTCTTGCTATGTGCTGGGAATTTTGACTAGCACTAAGGATAATAATAGGATAAATGGGGCAGAATTGTAGTTGGGGGAGACAAACAGTAAACCAATAAATAGGTCCACAAGATAGTTGCAGATGCTAGAGGAAATACACAGGATCTAGAAAGACCTTTAAAAATAGGATTGCCTGAAAAGACCTTTCTGAGGAAGAGATGGTTGAGCTGGGACTCAAGTTATCAAAAAGAGCCAAGCTGTTCACAGAGTTGGAGAAGGAATGTTTGAGAAAAAACAACCACAAGCATAAAGTCCCTGAGGCAGGAAGGAGTTGGAGCGGCATCAGGAGCAGGAAAGATGGTACTGTGGCTTGATAAGTGTGAGGCAGGGGCAGGAGAAACAGAAAATGCTTCTCCCCCAGGCTTACCGAACAAACATTAGTGAGGTCCTCGGTACCTCCTTGCCTAGGGAAATCTTGTAAAAACTGATGGAAATATAAGACTCTCATGGTCTTTTAGAAAAGCTTTAGCTTACTGTAGAATATGATAAAGCTGGAAGGCTGGGTGGTAAGAGAGGGAAAAGTGCCTCTCCTTGGTTGTTGATTGACTGATAGACAGATTGAGTTTCCAGAGACTGGGAAGTAAACAAAGGTTAACAGTTCCAGAGGTTGGCAGGACACTCATTCATTGAATGTATCCTGGGGAGGTGGGATGAATTCCAGTGGGAATAGTTATATGGCCACCTGTGGAGGCCAAATGCAGGCCACAGGGAATTGCAGTCAACTCAAAGGTTCTGAGTCATGCCATGGAGAAGTCACTTGGACCACCAGACCCAAAGGGACCATTCAAGGTGAGTTAAGAGGCACTCAGAAGCTACTCAGGTATACCAATGACCAGCGAGCCTCCCCTGTTCCTCAATCTTTTGGCATGGAGGAAGATGCCAGGAACTCGGCCCAGCTCCTGAGGGTTAAGGAAGGAAAGGTAGGAAATAATGACAAAAACTGACAATGTGTGAAACAGGGTGTGGGGGCAGAAATAAGTTAGTTGCTGGTTATTTTCTGCTTGTCCCACCCCTAGATCCTCTATGCTCTTATCTTTTCTGCTCTATACCTGGAAGGCCAACCCCTATGGTATTTATCCCCATTTTCTCTTGACCTCTGACTTATGCTTGGATTCAGCCAATAGAAGACACTGGCAGATGCAGGAGGGTAAGAGAATGGATTCAGCTAATGGGAGACACTGGCAGATAAATATGGGAGGGTGGGAGGAGCAGGAGTTCAGGTATTTACTGTCCTAGCTCCCTTTCTATTGGTCGTTGTTTCTGGTAGTGCCTTTGTTCCTGGGGTCACAGCTCCTGGTTATCAGCCCTGCTTTTAGGGCTCTAGCTCTCCCACTGACGCTGGTAACATTTCTTCTGCCCTCTGTCCAGAGAGGCTTAGGAGAGGTCATAGATTGTTGCTCTTACTAAGCCTTGTGTAGCTCTCCTTTATTTGTTTCTTTAACTCTGCCCACATCTGTAAATAGCCCTTTCATCAAATCTCTTCAAATAAATAAATACATTAGAGTGGGCCATCTAGTTCTTGCAGAGACTCTCATGGACTGAAAGAAAATTAAGTGATAGCTCTTACAAACTCAAGTCTGTAGAATGAAATCCATGCCTTACGTGTTAAGATGGGAATTATTCTTCCTTATTTTACAGATGGAGAAAGGTTTAGTGAGTTGTCCAAGGCACACAGCTGGTAAGTGTCACAGCCAGGACTTGAACTCAGTAGCTCTGACTTGTTGTTTTTTTCTATATACCAAACATATTAGAGCTAAGAAAAACATAATGTTTCTCACCACATACAAATTAGGATAGAGTAAAGTACTTGCTAATCATCAAGGTACAGACCCTTAAGAGGCAAGATTGACATCCAAAGAGAAAACGCATTTGTTCACACAGGAAGAGTTTCCACTGTTAGGAGGTTTCCAAATCCTGCAATGTTAAGTAGCTCCCTGGTTGTCAGCAGAGTGGACATCCATGGTCAATGCCACCCTGGCTTATAGGCAGGAGCAGGAGAAATGGGCTCTAGCCCTACCAAGTTCAACGTGGCTTCTCCAGTTCAAGTTTTAATAGCCGTCAATTAAGTGTTGCAGACAAGCCTACCCTTTCCTTTACTAGCTGACCTATTAAACAAATGTGCAAAGACTTTTAAAAGTTTTTGTTTTTGTTTTTCCTTGCAGACAGAATAGCCCCAGTGATACTAAACTGTGTACCCACAGGTTTTTTTTTTAATTTATTTATTATTATTATACTTTAAGTTGTAGGGTACATGTGCATAACGTGCAGGTTTGTTACATATGTATACTTGTGCCATGTTGGTGTGCTGCACCCATCACCTCGTCATTTACATCAGGTATAAATCCCAATGCAATCCCTCCCCCCTCCCCCCTTCCCATGATAGGCCCCGGTGTGTGATGTTCCCCTTCCTGAGCAAGTGATCTCATTGTTCAGTTCCCACCTATGAGTGAGAACATGCGGTGTTTGGTTTTCTGTTCTTGTGATAGTTTGCTAAGAATGATGGTTTCCAGCTGCATCCATGTCACTACAAAGGACACAAACTCATCCTTTTTTATGGCTGCATAGTATTCCATGGTGTATGTGCACAGTATTTTTAAAGGTGAAGTTACTGGGTTTTGCATTTAGTTTGAAACCATGCCACCCATTTAATCCCTACTGCCTCACATTTGGTGCTGTCACTCCTGTATTTGAAGGCCATGCTCTTTGCAGTCATTTCAATTTGGGGGTCTTGATCTAAACCCATACCAGAGAAGAGAATAGTTTTCTCCATTAGCAAATGGTTATCATTATGCTGAGAGTCATTAGATTTTGCTTTTTCCTGCTATGCTTGGAGTTTGTCTGCAAAAGGCCTAGAATTAGGCTTTTTCGTTATCATTTAAAAAGTTTTTATTCAAATATAATTTATAGGCAGAAAAGTGAAAAATGCTGTGTGCAGCCAAAGTTTCACCAAGTGAACACATCCGTTTAAACACTACAATATCAAAAAGTTGGGCCTACTTGCACCTTAGTGGTCTCCTTTTTAACCCTTCCCAGTCATTCCATTCTTCCTCAAAAGTAACCACACTTCCTGGGGTCTATGACTATTGTGAATTTGCCTGTTTGGGGACATTATATAAATGGAATCACATAATATGATTTTGTATCTGGTTTCTTTTGCCCAGTATTATGTTTGTGAGTTTTATTCATATTTTTAGTGTAGCTAATCCATTCTCATTACAGTATAGTATTAGTTGCATGATTTTTATCAAAAGATTAAAAGATTTTATCAAAAGTATTGATGGACCATTTGTGTTTGTTTTTCTGCTATTACAAATAATGCTGCAAGGAAGATTAAACAAATTTTGGTGCACATGCAAACATATTTTTGTTGTATATCTACCCAGAACTGGAATGGCTAAGCCAAATAATATACATATGTTCAACTTTAGTAGATAAAACTAGCTGCCAAAAAATGTATTTAAATCTCCTTAAATAGCATATGAAAGTTGTAATTTCTCAAAACCTTTGCCAACACTTGGTTTTGTTAGTCTTTTTAGGTTTAACCATTCAGATGTACATTTAATTTTTATCTCCCTGATGACTAATGAAGCTCAACATCTTTCTCTGTTTTTTGGCTATTTGGTATCTTCTTTGGCAAAGAGCCTGTTCAATTCTTTTCCTGTTTTTCTACTGTGTTATCCATATTTTTCGTACTGATTTGTAAAAATTATTTATTCTGAATGAATGTTTTATTAGTTATAGATAAAGTACATATCTCCACAATGGAGGCTTGCCTTTTCCTCTCTCCATGATTTGTTTTGTGGATACTTTCAATGATTTTAATTATCTCTATTTTTGTGTGCATTTTCAACCTTTTAGACATTACACTTTTCATTTTCTGCACATCTAAGACACAACGGGGCTAATTATATTTGTAAAACCCCTCAAAGTTTAGCACAAATAACCTGGGGGTCTTCACTAAATCCAGGTAGATCAGAATTGAATTAAATTGTAGGGCATTAAGCTGGTAAATTGGTTGGCATGGAAAAAATACCTCACATATTTGGTGTCAGAAGTGGTATTGAGAATATAAATAGATCATAGTAATGTTGTAATTGAGTTTTCTTTTTAGAGGAGAACCCCTGACTTTAGAAATACTTGCTGAAATGTATATAGATAAAATTGTATGATGTTGAGGATTTGCTTCAAAATAACCCAGAGTACAATAATATTGGACATAGTAGATAATTGTTGAAGTTGGTGATAGCTACAGAGATTTTTTATACTATTATCTTTACTTTTCTAGATGAAAAGTTAAGGGAAATTACAGGTATTTGGTCTAGCTAGCTCTTTCAAGGAATTTTTCTATGAAGGGAAGAGGAATGTAAGATATTATCTGGAGAGAACTATAGGATCAAAGAAAATCGTTTGGTCTTGTGTTGAACATATTACCTCTCATGCTAAACCATCTTTGTAAGGTATTTGGGAATACTCCAGCAGAGAGGGAAAATTTGATATGCTAGAGAGAAAAAGATAATCTTTTTGTGGCAGCGAAAATAGGAAGAATATTCCAAAAGACAGCATTACATGGGCAAAGGTTTTAGGACAGCAATGAGCTTAGAATATTCTAAGAGCAAGCAGAAGACTAGAGGGCTTGTAGTGAAGTGACTAAGAGGAGGCTGGGCAGCAGGGCCAGATGTTTCAGGGCCTCCAAGGCCATTGTAAGAAGTTTGGGTATTGTTTTACTGCTAATGGAAAGCCAGTGGATGAATTTAAATAGTTAAACTTTAAATTGGTCTGGCATGCTATGTGGAATAGACTTGCATGTAGGCAAGGTAAGTGAGTGTGTGTGTGTGTGTGTGTGTGTGTATGTTTTGAGGAATGAGGCAAGTGTGGAGGCAGGAAGAGAAGTTTGGAGACTATTTCAGTATTCCAGATGAGAGATAATCATGGCTTAGACTGAGATTGTTGAAGTGAAATATTATGAGTTAAAGTATATTCCTCCAAAAAAAAAAAAAAAAGTATGTTGAGATCCTAATCCTTGGTACAGACTGTGGCTTTGTTTGGAAACAGGATCATTGAAGAAATGATTAGTTAAGATGAGGCTATACTGGAGTAGGTAGAGACCTTAATTCAATATGACTAGTGTCTTTGTCAGAAGACAGCCATGTGAAGACAGAAACACACAGGAAGAATACCATGTAAAGACAGAGAGTTGGAGCAATGCATCCACAAGCCACAAAACTCCAAGGAGTGCAGGCAGCTCACCAGAAGATGAGGAGATGACAGGAAAAATTTCTCTATAGACTTTAGAGGCAGCATGATCTTGCTAGTGTTTTATTTTGAACTTCTAGCCTTCAAAATTGACAGACAATAAATTTTAGTTGCTTAAGTCATCCAGTTTGTGGTGTTTTGTTATGGCAGCCTTAGCAAACCAATATGGAGATGGTGAAAAGTGGCCACACATTTTGAAGAAAAATACAGAGTAAATATAGTATATTACTAACGTAGATTATAACTTATAATTATTAATATTAATTTATTATAATATATTAAATATATATTGATTAATGTAGTTTTAATTTATCATTCTATATGACACATATTTTATATATAGATTAATGTAGTTTTAATTTGTCCTACATTACAAATATCTTTTATATATTGATTTAATGTACTTATTTAGGAATTATGAATATTTATTGAAAAACAGAAAAAAATGCAGAAAAAATGAATAAATGTTCACGTTTGAAAGGTTGGCATCTTAAAGGTGCCAGTGGCCCCCCAACTTAATCTATGCAATTTCAAAATAAGTCACAGAAAGATACTTCAATGAGGAATAATAAAAATGGGATTGTTCAGATAACAGCAGGTATCACAATTGTTTATAAAGCTATAGTAATAAGACTGTTGTGGTATTGGTACAATGTCAGAAAAAAATAGATAAAAATGCCAAGAAATAAGCCTACATAAATATGAAAAATTGGTATATTTTAGTAATACAATGAATGGTAATACAAAACAATAAGGAAAAAAATGGATCATTCAATAAAATGCCAGGAAACTATAAAGAATATCAATATATGTAACCCTTACCTGAAATCACAACAACAAAAATGTATTTCTGAAGGCTAAAAACATAAGATAAAATATCTAAGAAAATATAAAATAATGTATTTGTTGTTTAGTGACAAAGAAGTATTTTTAATGAAAATACCAAAAGTAAAATCCAAGATAAAAAGTTTATAGATTTCAACTACATTAACATAAAAATTTTCCATTAAAAGACTACTTAGGGTTAGAAATAAATGTATCAGATCAGATAGAAAGATGATTAGGCCACACAAATATAGTCAAATTGTGGTATCCAGTTTATTTAATAAAATCCAATAAATCAATAAGAAAAAGAAAAACAAGCAGTAGAAAATTGAGCAATGGATATGCATGGGAAATTCATAGATGAGGAAACCCAAGGGGGCAGAAAACATGTTTAAAATATATTCAATATAATGAGTAATTAGGGAAATTCAAACTGTAACATTGATATCATTTTATCCACATATGGACAAAGAAATGCAAATCATACAAGATAAATTGAAGAAAATTTTAATTGAAGGGCAATCTGGCAATGTGGATCAACATTGGATTTGTCCTTCAGAATCTATCCACAGAAAATAATTGGGCAATTAACCAAAGATGTACATATGGTGATGTTCCTTGTAGAATATTTTTCATAATAGTGAAGATTAGAAACAATGTAAATATCCGTCAATAGGCGATTGATTAAATAATTTTAGATGCATTTAATCAATGAAAAACTATGTGACCATAAAAAAATCTAGATCTTTTTTGGTCGTGTAAGAATATTTGTGACATATTGTAAAGTGAAAGTAAAAAGATTACCAAAGGGTATTTAAATGTGTGATTTATTTTTATTAAAAAAATTAACCTGTTGGGATTATATGTGTAAAAGCCTAGCTCTATTTTAAAGTGTGCAATAAGATCGTAAGTAATGAGTTCACATTGTAATGAATATGTATAATTTTTATAATAAAATATAAAATATTTTGATTTGAAGATAAGGCACTAACAACTGAAAAAAAGAATTATTTTAAGCCAAAGTCAGAAATTTGAACAGTTTATAAATACAGTGAGGTCATATCATCTGTTCCTAGAACATGACATACTATCACTTTCTGACTTTATCTGTACCTCTCTCCAGAGAAAAAGAAAAAGCTGTAAAGAATTAACATCTCAAATTGGTAGTCAATAGATAAAATACAGAAAAGTAGATCATATTTTCCCACTAGGGACCATAATGTCACCAATGGGACAAAAATTGGTTCTTGAGGGGTGAAAAACTGTTAGCTATTATAATGGTTTGTGGCCCTCCAAAGCTTAACCCTACCCCCCAAATATTCCTTAGTTTTTAATTTCCCTATTAAGAAAAATTAACCTAATTAAAATATAAATTATTTTTCCACCTTTATTGAGATATAATTGGCAAATAAAAGTTGTATATATTGATGTTTCTTTACATGTGTACATTGTGTAATGGTTACCACAATCAAACTAATTAACACATGTCACATAGTTACCCTCTTATTAGTATGCTAAGAACATTTCAGATCTCCTTTGTTTTTTTTTTGTTTTTTTTTTTCTTGAGACGGAGTCTCACGCTGTTGTCAGGCTGGTGTGCAGTAGCACGATCTCGGCTCACTGCAACCTCCGCCTCCCAGGTTCAAGGGATTCTCCTGCCTTAGCCTCCTGAGTACCTAGGATTACAGGCACCTGCCACCACGCCCGCCCGGCTAATTTTTTTTTTTTTTTTTTTTTTTTTTTTTTTTTTTTTGTATTTTTAGTAGAGACGGGGTTTCACTCTGTTGGTCAGGCTGGTCTCGGCCTCCCAAAGTGCTGGGATTACAGGCGTGAGCCACTGCACCTGGCCCAGATCTACTTTCTTAGCAGATTTTGAACATACCAAATGGAATTTTAACTATAGTCACCTTGCTGTGCATTAGATCTTCAGAATTTGTTTACTTGCATAACTCAAACTTTACAGGTCGTGGCGGTCATCTCCCTACTTACCCCAGCCCCATTCCCTGGCAAATACCATACTACTAATTCTGTGAGTTTGACTTTTTTAGATTTCACAAAAAAAGTGAGCCATTCAGTATTTATTTTTCTGTGTTTCTAAGGCTTGTTTCACTTAGCATAATGACCTTCAGGCTCATCCACGTAGCTGCAAATGACTGGATTTCCTTTTTGTTGTTGTTAAGGCTGAATAAGATTGCATTGTGTATGTGAATGTGTATATGTATATATCACATCAGATTTTCTTTATCCATTCATCCATTCATGAACATGTAGGTTGATTCTATATCTTGGCCAATGTAAATAATTCTGCAATGAATATGGAGGTACAGATATCTATTCAACATATTTATTTTATTTCCTTTGGATATATACCCAGAAGTAGTATTGCTGGATCATATGGTAGTCTACTTTTAATATTTTTTAGGAAACTCCACACTGTTTTCCATAATGGCTGTACCAATTTATACTCCCACCAACAGTGTACAAAGGTTCCTTTATTTTCACGTCCTCATGAACACTTGCTATCTTTTTCCTTTTGATAATAGCCATAGTAATAGGTCTGAGGTGATATTGTCATTTTGATTTGCATTCCCTGATAATTGGTGATGTTGAACATTTTTTTTTTTCACATATCTTTAGGGCATTTGTGTGTCGTCTTTTGAGAAGTGTCTACATAGGTATTTTGCTCATATTTTAATCAGATTGTTTGTTTTCTTGCTATTGAGTTGTTTGAGTGACTTATGTATCTTAGATATTAACCCTTTATCTCATACATGGCTGATGAACGTTTTCTTTTATTCCACCAGTTGCCTCTTCATTTTATTGACTGTTTTCTTTGCATACAGAAGGTTTGTATTTTGATGCAATACCATTTGTATAGTTTCACTTCTGTTACTTATAATTTTTGGATCATATCCAAAAAGGCATTGCCCAGGGCAATGTCTAAAACATTTTTTCCTATACTATATTTTCTTCTAGTAGTTTTACAGTTTCAGATCTTACATTTAAGTATTTAATTCATTTTGAGTTTGTTTTTATTTATGGTGTGAAGTAAGGGTCTAATTTCATTCTTCTGCATGTGGATATCCAGGTTTCACAACACTGTTTTTTGAAGAGACTATCCTTTCCTCATTACGTGTTCCTGCAAGTGTGTAAAAGATCAGTTGTCTATAAATATATAAATTTACTTCTGGCCTCTCTATTTTGTTCTATTGGTCTATATGTCTCTTTCTATTCTAGTACCATAATGTTTAACTTACTATAGCTTTGTAGTATAGTTTGAAATCAAATCGTGTGATGAGTCAAAATTTGTTCTTTTTTCTCAAGATCATTTTGGCTATTTAGGGTCTTTTTGTTTCCATATGAATTTTAGAATTGCTTTTTCTATTTCTGTGAAAAATATCATTGGAAAAATAGCGTTGGAATTTCTGTGAAAAATAGTATTGGAATTTTGATAGGCATGGCATTGAATCTATAAATTTCTTTGGGAGTAAATTGCTTTGTATGGACATTTTAACAATATTAATTATTTCAATCTACGAGCATAGAAAACTTTCCATTTATTTGTGTCTTCTTCAATTTCTTCCATCAGGGTTTTATGGTTTTCAGTGTAATGATTTTTCACCTTCCTGGTTAAATTTATTTCTAAGTATTTTTTGGTGTTATAGTATATGAGATTGTTTTCTTAATTTCATTTTTGGGTAGCTTGTTATTGATGTCTAGACATGCAACTGATTTTTGTATGTTGATCTGGTATGCTGAAAATTTACAGAATTAGTTTATTAGTTCTAACGGTATTTTTTTGGAGACTTTAGAACTTTATATATATTAGATCAAGTCATGTGAAAAATACAGACACTCTATACTTTAACCGTTCCTCCTCCCACATTTTGTGTTATTGATTCAATTGGCCTCTTTTATTTTATATATTAATTAACAAATTATTATATAGTTATTACTTATTTATTTTGACTTTTATATGAGTTGAAAGTGATTTATGTATCACCATTGCAGTATTTGAGTAATCTAATTTGAAATACATTCTTTTATTTACAGTCAATTTTATATTTTCATGTGTTCTTATGTTGTGTCTGTTCATTTCAACTTGAAGAAGTTCCTTTAGTATTTCTTATAAGGCAGGTCTAGCTGTGATGAACTCCTTCAGCTTTTGTTGCTCTTGGAGTCTTCATTTCTGAAGGGTAGCTTTCCTGTGTATACTATTCATTGGTAGGCAAGTTTTTCTTTTGTCTTTCAGCACTTTGAATATACCATTTTTCTCTTTCCCAGCTTGACTTTTAAGGATTTCATTATAATGTATCTCATTAAAGATATCTTTATGTTTAATATTTGGAGATCTTTTGACTTCATGGTCTGGGTATTTATTTCTCTTTCTAGATTAGGGAAACTTTCTGTTATTTCTTTAAATAAGCATCTTGCCCTTTTTCTTTCTCTGCTCCTTATAGGACTCCCATAATGCACAAATTAGTTTACTTGATGGTGTTCAATAAGTCCTATAGGCTTTCTTCACTTTTTAAAGTTCTTTTTTCTTTTCATTCTTCTCACTGGATAATTTCAAATGACCTGTCCTTAAGCTCACTATTTTTTTCTTCTACTTGATTGAGTCTGCTGTGTTGAAGCTCTCTGAGAAATTTCTCGGCTTCATCCTTTTGTTCTTCAGATCCAAAGTTTGGCTTTTTTTATGGTTTCTACATCTTTGCTGACTTCTGATTTTGTTCATGTGTTGTTTTTCTGTTTTTTAAGTTGTCCTTCTGTGTTATTTTATAGTTTGATAAACTTACTAAGAAAAATATTTGGAATTCTTTGTCAAGCATTTCATAGGTCTCCATCTCTTTAGGGCTGGCTACTAGTACTTTCTTTTGTTTTGCTAGTGGTGCCATGTTTCCCTGATTATTTATGATCCTGTGGCTTTGCATTCATGTCTGCACATTTGAAGAAGTAGGCACTTCTTCCAATCGTTGAAGACTGGCTTTGGCAAGAAAAGCCCTTCATCAGTCAACCCATCCAGAAGTTCTGAGCAGGTCAGTTGGTAGGGTCCATGGGTAAGTTTTGTACTATGGTCCTCAGGTGGGTTGGTCTGATGCCTCTGTCAGTGAGTAGATCTGGCTCCTGTGTCCACAGGGGCTGGGCTAGTGTCTGGATCCACATGGGAAAACCTAGTGCCTTTCTCTCTGTGGGCAAGCCTGGAGCCTTGTTCCATGGGTGCAGGCCTGGATCTTGGTTCCACAAGCACAACCTGGAGCCTACCAGCTAGGTGGGCCTATCAGCTAGATTCACTCAGGTAGGCCTATGCATACGAGGTCTGGAGTATGGGTCCACTAGGGTGAGCCAGGAGCCTGGGTTTGCGGGGGCTATCTGGAAGCCCAAGTCCACAGGGGCTGATATACTGTCATGGTGCTGCAGCAGGCCTTGAGCCTGAGTCTGCAGGGTCCAGCTTGGCGCTACGGTGGGTCTGGCACCCAGGTCCATGAGGATAGGCCTGATCCTGAGTTTGTGGGATCTGTCTTAGTACTGTGGTCCACTCAGGTGGGCCTGGCCCCTGGGTCCACAGGGGAAAGCCTGTTGCCTGGGACCATGGAAGTGAAAGAGGGAGCAAGGTGAGTGTGGAGCTGAATCCTTGGATTCTGGGTCCATGGGGCCGGCCTGGGGCTTGGCAGGTCTGAAGCCTAGGTTTATAGGGGAATGGCCTGGTACTGGTGTGGGCTTGGAGTCTTGGTCTGTGGGTGCTGACCTGAGCACTGGGGCTGTGGAGCCAGCTTGGAACCCAAAGCCATGGGAGCAAGTCTGGTGGCAGGGTTCACTGAGGTGGGCCAAATGCTGGGGTTGATGGTGAAGTTGGGTGCTCACTTCAGTCTCCTTTCCTTACATAAAGGTTATCTTTCTTTGCACTGTGCTCTGTGGGCTTGGGGGAGGAGTGGTTGAGGTAATGTAAAACTGTCCTTCCTATTCTCTTTAATGCATATTTTCTTATTTCTGTGCTTCAGCCAGGTGCTGTAATTTCTTGCCTGGATTCCTTAACTCTTGTGAACGTATTTTTATGCATGGAAGTTTGTTCAAATTAATGCTTCTGTGAGGAGATAAGCCCTGGATACTCCTGTGCTACCATCTTGCTGACATCACTCTCCAAATGTAAATTATTTTAATTAATTACATTAAATTATTTATAGCAAAAAAATTTAAGTTTTTTCCTTAGGGCACAATAATGACAAAGACATTGAAAAATATCAGACTATATGAACTAATTGAGAGATGCTTAATCACCTTCAAGGAGGTAGTAGAGAATTTAGTACTAGTTTATCTCTCCAGATAGTGATTCAATTTTTTTTTAAAATTATGGTTGTTCTGGATATAAGAAAAGGGACAGGTTTGGAAGATTACAATATTATTTGGAGACATTGATCTTGGTCACTATTACTGATAAAATTCAGCCTAGTCTATGTCTATAGACACATAATAAGATTGCATGAAAGCTGTTAGGATCTAAGTTTTCTACATTGGATAACCTCTCCCTTTCACCCTTACCGTCGCCTAAGTTTTCCCATATCATTATCAAATCCTCACCATTTGTAGAACTGTCTACCCCCTCTCACTAGCCATCTACTGCACACACACACTGCTACACAGACACACACACACTCTCTCTCTCTCTCTCTCTCTCTCAAATACAAAGGTGGGGGAAAGAATGGTGGCTGAAAATATAGCAATGACAGCGCTTCTTTGTGAATGGGCTCAGGGAAAAGATGTACTGTACATGCCAAAGGATTTCACTAAGTTCTTGATGGATGGGAAGGACAATGGAGGGAGGGACTCATAAAGGATTTATGGGGGCCAGGATTAAGGGAGCGTGTGAGAATGCCGTCACTAATCTGGTTTGAGGTAAAAGAAACATGTGGAACGTTTCAATGAGACATTAACTAATGTTTTTGCACAGGTGCAGCTGAATGGAACTAACACCTTATATCAGATCCTCTTCATGTCGTCCAGGATGTCTGGGGATACACAAAGAAAGGTGGTGCAGACAGGGAGGCAAGAAAGGGGAGGGAAACCATTTCTACATTCCTTAGTTGCCAGTTTTAGAAATGTAGCTTCACTCCATACCCAGAATGTGTGTGCCTGTCTCTATCCACCCTGTTAGCCACAAACTTTCCCAGTAGCTATTAGTTCTCTGATATTTTTAGCATTGTTAATGATGCATAGAGTAGGAAAAGAGAATAAGTAAAGGGAAAGGAACAGCCTGGAAAAGGCTACTGGGGCTACTGCCCATTTGCAATCCATATGAAGTTTAGAGATTTTGAAAATTATTTGCAAGATCTAACTATATTGTACCTTCAGGGAAGATGGATAGAGAAGAGAAATGGATAGAGGATAGAGCACAACAGATACAAATAAATGGTTCTAGGACTTTCTCCTTATAATCGATAATCAAATTCCCTGCTTATTTTTCATTATAAAGCAGACAAATGAGCATGTAGAATACCAGAACTCCAGAGAAATCAAATCAAGTGGGCAACAATCTCTCTTATGAATAGTAACTATTCACTCACACACCAGATGCAAATTGAGCACCAACATGTATGTGATACCACATTGTACTGTTGAGAGATATACATCTCTTCCCTTCTTCATTTGGTTAAGAAACATTATTGATCACTACTATTCTATGCATGGCATTGTCCTAGAGGTTGAGAGGCAAACAGATATATGAGACATCACAGAATAAAATGGAGGCCAATTCAATGAAAGAATCCAGTGGATATCAAGGAAACCTAGGTGCTAGAAAAGGGAGATTAAAAAAGAACCACCTAAAATAATTTCCAATGGTGTATTTAATTTGTTTACATAACATTCTTATTTTGAAATAATTTTAGAATTACGAAACATTGCAAAGTAGTACAGGGTGTTCTCATATACCTTTTCCCCAGTATCTTCTATGTTACATATTTGTCAAAATTAAAGTTAGCAGGGCGCAATGGCTCATGCCTGTAATCCCTGCAAGTTGGGAGGCCAAGGAGCGCAGATCACCTGAGGTCAGGAGTTTGAGACCAGCCTAGCCAATATGACAAAACCCCATCTCTACTAAAAACACAAAAATTAGCCAGATGTGGTGATGGGCACCTGTAATGCCAGCTACATGGGAGAATCGCTTGAACCCAGGAGGCAGAGGTTCCAGTGAGCCGAGATCAAGCCACTGCATCCAGCCTGGGCGATAAAGTGAGACTCTATCTCACAACAAAACAAAACAAACAAAAACTAAGAAGTTGACATTGGCACAATTCTATTAAGTATTTGAGTTTCACCAGTTTTTCCACTATTTTCCTCATTCTGTTCTGAGACCTGATGTAGGATACTACATTATATTTAGGATGTGCTTGATTTTAATATTGTTTCTAACCATTATGATTACCTTATCATGGTTGAATATTTCATAGTGAGCAGAGTGAATAATATACCTGGCGCCACCACCTAGGGTATTTTTCTCGGTCACAGAAATCTTGATCACGGTGTAACTCATGTATTATTCTACCAATTGGCTAAAGAAGCTGATTTTGAACCTGGCTGATGACAGCCTTCACTTTTCACCTTCAGCTTGGTAGATAAGTGTTTTTGACTTTTCTGCAATTATTTGCAGAAACTTACTAAAAAATGTGTACATATAATTGAAATGGGCCTGACAACTAATCTATTTCAATCCACTTATTTACAGCTGAGGAAATTGAGACTTGAAGCTTACATGATTTGCCCAGGGTCCCTCAGTGAGTCAGTGGCAAATTTGGAATTTATCTTTGGCTCTTTTTCTCTCTTTGGAGAGGCACACAAATTGTTCCACAAATCCTACAAAAATTATATACATATAGATACATATATGTGTGTGCATATATATATGTATGTATATATTTTGGCACAACAGAACAATGGTGTGAATACTTTTGGAGAGAGTGAAAGCATTTATTTAAGTTATCCTCTTTTTCTTCATCTCAAGCTTAATACTGCTTGTATAAAACATGCTCTCTGTTGTAAAGCACCTTTACCATCTCTGCATGTGTGGCCTTTGGATAATACATATCCGTTTTTTCTGGATAATTGCCTGTTCTCAACTTTCTACCACACCGTTTCAAAGAAGTTGGACTTCTCAAGTCTTTGGAATTTCTCAACAACTACTTCATATCTCGCTTTGTTTGGGGGTTGGTTAAGCTTTCTTTTCCTTCTTTTCTATGTTCTTTCTTTCTTCTTCGGTTTTGCTTTACCTGTGTTAAGTTTTAGTTTATAATTCCTTGTATAGCTAAGAAAACTGAACTGTGGCCAGGTACTTCAAAAGAAATGCCTGTGGAAATCATAAAATGATTCTGCTTAATCCACTATGATTAATTTTTCCATAACAATTTTGAGTCTATTAGGCTTGTTTTTATAGCAGTTACTGAAAAAGGATGTCTGTCAGGCATACCATATATTTCTTGTAGATGCTGTTGTTAACGAGCTGAAGTCAACATATCACTTTTCAGTTTTAAAGTGGTAGGTATCAGATGAATAACCAGAAACAAAACTTGTCAGTTGTGTCTGGAACGTCATTGTTCAACACGCATTAAATATGCTTCACTTTCAAAGAGAATAGAGCTCAGTATTTTAAAATTCATCACCTAGCCTCACCCCACACAGAAACAAATAAGACTATTTTTTTTTTTGGAGTATATAGATGAATTTGATAAAACAAAGGCTTAATGATCAGTTAGAAATGTAAGAAATAATAATCTATTTTTGAGTGAACTATTTAGTTATATCTAGAGGCATATATGAAAAGAACATTTACTTTGGAGTCAGGCACAACTGGATTTAAATACAAGCTCTTCAATTCATTTTCTGCATGGCCTTTGGTAAGTTATTTATTACTTTTGGAGCTTCAGTTCCTCCCTCTAAAGCACTTCTCATAACCAAATTGAAAGTGAAAATAAAAAAATATTGACTTTTCTATACCTTCTTAGCATTTTGCTATACTCCATAAGCCAGAGTGATTTTAAAATCATATCTCTTGAAGTTATCAAATGGATAAAAACTTTATATTGCATATTTAATTCTAGACACAACTCAACACTCTTTTTCATTTAGTTAATTCTACATCACATCTACCCCAGAAGACTGTAAATACCTTGAAGTCCTGAGCGACAACATACACTTCTTATATTTTGGTTTTTCTTCATCTATTGTGGTGCCCCTTGGAAAATAAGGATTAATAAGGTTAAGAAATAAGCTGAATTGAATTGGGTGGAATAGTCTTATAATGATGAAAAGGAATTTTCAATTAAGAAATCCTCTATGGAATATAGAGGACAGGTTAACTATCTATAGTAGGCAAAATAATGTTTCCTGCAAAGATGTCATAACCTAATTCTTGGAAACTGTGAAAAAAGTTACTTTAAATGTTAAAAGGGATTTTGGAGATACGATTAAGTTAGATTATCTTTTATTACTTTGGTGGGCCAAAACTAATTATTTGAGCAATGTAAGAATTTTACAGAATTGTAAAATAATAAATTTATGTCAATTTAAGCCACAAAATTTGTTTATTTGGTATAGGAACAATAGAAAAATAATACACTATTTCTGTAAAATGCCCTTAATTTAAGGAAAGGAAAAAAGAGATAAAATGATCAAGGCATAACAGACTGGAAATTCTTAAAAATATGTTTTATTCTGTTCTTAGAAATTCAGCAAGGAGCTTAGTGTCCTAAAATAAGAAGAATAAATCCAGAGATATACTAGCATCAGAATCTAAGAGGAAGTCAGTGTTCTAGTGATAAGATCGAACTAATGGTCCGTAAAAGAATAGCTCTACTTCCATATGGACTGTGGAGACTGAAAGGCCTGATAGAACAAAGGCTTAGGGATAGAAGTAGGGTCAATTGTCAAGAGCCTAGGACTTAATGAAAGTTGGGTTCAATACTGGTAGCATTATTTATTAGCGTTATGAATTTAGAAAAACTCCAAAACTGGTCTAAGCCTTAGTTTCCTCACCTGTCAAATGACAATATTAAACATGCATTACTAAAGGGGATGTCATGAGACACATATGAAGCTTCAGCACAATTTTGTGTACAGAATAGCATTTAATAACCACTTGCCATTTTCATTATTCTTACTGGAAATGAATTGATATTACTGGTCTCTAGCAAACTAAAATAGAATAGCTGTAGATTATTTGATCTATCAAAGGGTTTTTCTGTGTATCAGATGCTATATCAGGCACTTGGAATAGAGCAACAAATAAAACATAGTCATACCCCTCACTAAGCTTAGTGTCTCCTAAACAGTAGTTCTTTTAAAAACAATAGGTTGATTTAATGTTTTCAGACAGTGACAAGGAAACTGAGTGCTGAAAATATAAACTTCTGATTTACTTCAAGAGCATATAGTCTATGTCATAATATTAATATATGATCATTGTAATGAAAATCATACATAAATGTTTATTGAGTTTTATGTTATTTAGAAAGTGACAACAGAATGTCATTTATTAATGTCAGACAATTGGGAAATCATGATGTTAGTGGGCTATTTGGGGAAGTGCTGTATTTTTGTCACTGCAATTTCTCTGGGCCCAAATTTACCATTACAAGTAAGTTTGTGCCAAAATCTCAACAGTTGTTAAAGGTACAATTTGACAAGAGAAAAAAATCACTTCACTCAACTAGCAAATGGGTGAAATGGTTTCTATTGAGAGAATGATTTAAACTTCCTCAAGCAGTATATGAAGATAATAGTTCTTATTTTGAAGTTCTGCTGTAGAAGGAAGACAGGAATCAGGACCAAACGAGAGTCTCTGAAAGCAAGAAATTCTACACGTACACTATTTAGGGCCAGTGTCAGCCATACAGGGGCAAGGAACAGAGTGATAGTTTGAGAGCTGGTTAGTTGTCATAGGGCTGCCATTATCACAAGTATTGTCTAGAGATAGCCCAGGACAGTCATAGCAAATGTCGCTTGTATACTATTTAAAATGTTTTAAATCTTTGCCTATCAAATAGGTATACAATGCTATTTCATTGTAGTCTTCATTTGCATTTCCCAGATCTCTAATAAGGTTGCACATGTTTTTATATCTGTATTGGCCATATCAGTTTCCTCTATTCTATAAATGTTTGTTCATGTCTGTTCCTGTCTTTTGCACATTTTTCAACTGGGTTGTTTGGGCTTTCCTTTTTGATTTGTAGGGAGTTATATAACCTTGATATTTAATTGGTTTAGTGAGTTGAATGGTGGTCCCTAAAAGGTACATCATCTGGAATCTGTGAATGGGCTTTCTTAAAAAAAGGAATTGGTGCAGATTTAATTAACTGAAGGATCTCAAAATGAGCTCATCCTAAATTAATCTGATTGACCCTAAATCCAATAACACATCCATAACAAAAAACATTATACTGGAAGATCTAATCAGGGCAATTAGGCAAGTAAAAGAAAAATCAGATATCCAGTTTGGAAATGAAGAAGTAAAACTATTTCTATTTATAGATGACATAATCTTATATATATGGAAACCCTAAAGAATTCATAAAATATTATTAGAAATAATGTAAAAGGCAGAATTGTATTATACAAGATAGATAAAAATCTATTGTATTTATATACATTAGTAATGAGCAGTCCAACAGGAAATTAAGGAAACTCTTTTTTGGTATCATAAAGACAAATAAAATACTTAGAAATAAATTTAGCCAAGGAACACTGAAAACTACAAAATGACATCGGAAGAAATTAAAGAAGACCTAAAAAAAAGAATGAAATTTGTGTTCGTGGTTTGGAAGACGAAATATTGTTATGATGGCAATACTTCCCAAAGTATTATAAGGACCTAGAATCCGGAATATATAAAGAACTCACAAAACTCAAGAATAAACAGACAAATAATGCAATTAAAAATAGGGAAAGCATTTGAACGGACATTTCTCCAAGGAAATATACAAATGTCTAATAAACGCAAGAAAAGATGCTCAACATTCTTGGCCATCAGGGAATTGAAAATTGAAACTGCTATGAGGTACCACTTCACACCCCTAGACTGGCTATAATAAAATAATAGATATTAACAAGTGTTGACAAGGATATGGAGAAATTGGAGCCTTCAGACATTGCTAGTGATAATGTAAAATGATGCAGTTATTTGGGAAAACAGTTGGCAATTCCGCAAGAAGTTAAACATACCATTACCATATGACCCAGCAATTTCACTCCTAGGAATATGAGAATTGAAAATACGTGTTCAGACAAAAGCTTGTTATACACATGTTCATATCAGTATTATTCAAAATAGAAAATGAAACAAGTCAAATACTCATCAACTGATGAATGTAAAAATAAAAAGTGGTTTATGCAATGGAATATTATTCAGCTATACAAGAAATAAAGTATTGATATTGATACATACCACAATATAGATAAACCTTTAAAACATCATGCTAAGTGAGATAAACCAGTCATGAAAGACCACATATTGTATGATTCCACTTCTATGAAAGGTCAAGCATAGGTAAATCCATAGAGACAGAAAACAGATGAATGATTGACTGGAGGTAGGTGGAGAGAAGAGAGGCGATTGCTTAATGGGTATAGGGTTTCTTTTAGGGTGATGAAAATGTTCTGGAATTAGATTGTGGTGATGATTGTACAACATTGTAAATGAACAAAAGATTACTGCATTGTATACTTTAAAATGGTTAAAATTGTGAATTTTATGTTATGTGAAAATTACCTTATTAAAAAGAAAAAGAAAAAGATTGCTTTACAGTTAACCATTCCAAGCAACTGCAAAGGAAAAGAACACACAGGAATGCATGGAAAAATTGAGGTGCCCATCCTGGAGCAGGGGCACCATGTTAGAACTCCATTAGCTAGAACACAGTCACATTCTGTGGCTCACCACAAGGCAGGCTGGGATGTGTGGTCTAACTGTGTGCCCAGGAAAAAGAGGAAATGGATAGACTTTGCTAAGAAGCCAGCAGTCTCTGCACACTACAGAAACAGAATCTGTGGAAATGGGCTCAGAAATCTGCTAGTTAAACTTCCCATATTACTCTCATGCCCATGGATGTTTGATGACCACAATTCTAGATACCCAGGATCCAAAATTCTCTCTCTGCCATTCTGTTTGCAGGCTCCCATTAATATGTAAGAAAGCAAGATGTAGAAAGAAGTCAGAAGTACAAAAAGCGTTCTGAGGTAAAGGAAGGTGACCTCTAATTCAAACATTAGAGATCATATGTTTGAACATGTTGGGCGTTTACACCAAACTAAGAATTTGAAAGGAAAAAGCTAACAGTCTCTCACTGATTCACAGATGAGCACAAAATAAAAAGTTAAAATTTTAATAGTTAAGGATTAATTCCAAGGCACACAGTGGTACCTTAAATCCATACTTCTTTTAATGATGTGAATAGATATTTTAATATGAACCAAATGTTATTTTTAATAAGAGTGGTGTTTTGGAACATAAGTATAATTGAACAGAAATGTGTAATATTACTATGTGCTATGTCTATAGCCAAGGTCTACATGTTAAAATACAAATTCACAACCTAGCCAATACTCCTTGTCTACTTTCAGATTTTCCTCAGTGCAAAGAACTTAAGAAATAAATTATTTTTTATTTCCCATTATATGGATGTTAAATGGGTGATAATTATAATCTTACCACTAAAGTAGAGATATAGTTACATCACTACTAACAACAATTAAAAACAATAATAACAAAACCCCAAAATGGCCAAAAAAATTGGTAGGCATCTAGATGGCTAAATGTAAAAATACATCCCAGAATACCCATGTGAGAAATGTTAGAATTGACCTTCCTGGGAGAAGTAGAAGTGAGTCAGGATAAAATCTAAAAAGGATTAATTGCAAATATGTGGAAGAACTGTACCAGTTAGCTTTCTCCAGCTACCATTCTGTTGCCACTTGCTACCTCAGGCAAAGGTTTACCCTCAGAAGGGGAAAAATATGCAGAGAAAATGAGTGAGTGAGGAAGGTGTGGGGATGGAACAGAAAGGAGAAAGAGAGTAGAAGGGACAGAGACACACAAGACACACACACACAAATACACACCCACCCACCCACACACACAGAATTTATAGAATAAAAGATTTAAAAGCTGTATCAATTACAGTTAACATCATACCTAATATTTACTATTGAAAGACTAAATGCTTTCCTCCTAAAATCAGGTTATAAAACAAAGACGTCCACTTGAACTACTTCTCTCTTTTTTAAAGTTATGGGATACATGTGCAGAATGTACAGGTTTATTACATAGGTATACATGTGCCATGGTGGTTTGCTGCATCTATCAACCCATCATCTAGGTTTTAAGCCCTGCATGTATTAGGTATTTGTCCTAATGCTCTCCCTCCCCTTTGCCTCCAAACCCCCGACAGGCCCTGTTGTGTAATGTTCCCCTCCCAGTGTCCATGTGGTCTCATTGTTGAACTCCCACTTATGAGTGAGAACATGTAGTGTTTGGTTTTCTGTTCTTGTTAGTTTGCTGAGAATGATGTCTTCCAGCTTCATCCATGTGCCTGCGAAGGACATGGACTCGTTCTTTTTTATGGCTGCATAGTATTCCATGGTGTATGTGTGCCGTATTTGCTTTATCCAGTCTATCATTGATGGGAATTTGGGTTGGTTCTGAGTCTTTACTCTTGTAAATAGTGCTGCAATAAACATACATTTACTTGCTCCACTTCTATTCGGCATTGTACTGGAGGTTCCAGCCAGGGCGATTAGGCAAGAAAAATGAAAGACATTCTGATTGGAAAGCAAAACTCGCAGGTGACATGATTTGTATGTTGAAAATTCTAAAGAATCCCCACAGAACTATTAGAATCATCAAATGAGTTCAGCAAGTTTGCATATATAAAATTAATATACAAACATAAATTGTTCTTCTATAAGTAAACAACAATCTGAAAATGATGAACAATCTGAAAATGAAAAAAAGTAAAGAACAATAAGAAAATTCCATTTACAATGTCAACAAAAAAATAAGGATAAGTTTAACAAAATGAGTGAAAGATGGTATTCTGTACACTACAAAAGCATTGTTAAGTCAATGAAGATCTAAATAAATGGAAAGACATTCCATAATCATAGATAAGAAGACTTAATGTGGCAATACTCCTCAAATTGGTCTACAAACTCAATGCAATCTTTATCAAAATCCCAACTATGTGTGTTTTTTTTTTTTTTTTTTTTGGTAGAAAATGACAACCTAATCCAAAAATCATGTGAAAATTCAAGGAACCCAGAATAGCCAGACAATCTTGGAAAAAAAAGAACAAAGCTATAACTCACACTTCCCAGTTTGAAAACTTACTATATATCTGCCATAATCAAGACAGTGTGATACATAAGCATAGTTAGATCTGTGAAGTAGAACTAAGAGTTCGAAAAAAAACCCTCACATTTATGGTCAACTGATTTTTGACAGGATATCAAAATAATACAACAAAGGGAAGAATAACCACCCTGGCACAACTGGATTGCCACAGGCAAAGGAATGAATTTGGACCCCTTCCTTATACAATACATAAAAATTAACTCAAAATGGATCACAGATCTGTTGTAAGAGCTAAAACTATAAAACATGGAGAAGAAAATTTAGAAGCACATCTTTCTGAGCTTGTATTAGGCAATGGTTTCTTAGCTATGACACTAAAGCATAAACAAAAATAAAGAATACATTGAACTTGATCAAAATTAAAACTTTTGTGCTGCAAATGACAATGCCAAGAAAGTGAATAGATAATCTAAAGGATAAAATTCTTGCAAATTGGAGATTTGTATCTAGAATATATAAAAACTCTTCTATATTATAGTGTATGTAATATGTAATATATAAATAATAATATATAATATATAACAGCAAAACAAAGATATATTTTAATATATAATATCAACAAAGTTAACTCAATATATAATAAAATGAAGAAAAATAATCCCATTTTAAATGGCAAAGGATTTAAGTAGACATTATTTCCCCAAAGAATATTAACAAATACCATGTGAAAAGATTCTCAACACCCTTGTGGAGCAAGACAATGATGTGATAGTACTTCACATGCACTAGGATTTCGATGCCATGACTATAATCAAATGGCAATAATTAAAAAGATATATCCACAAGTGTTGATGAAGATGTGGAAGAATTGGAATTCTCATACACTACTGATGATAATGTAAAAATGGAGCAGCCACTTTGGAAAATAGTTTGGCAGTTCCTCAAATCATTAAACGTCGAATTCCCATATGACTGAGTATTCCACTCCTAAGTGTGTATCCAAGAGAAATGAAAACACATGTACAAAGAAAAATGTACACTAATATTTATAGAAGTAATATGCATAATGGCCAAAAAGTGGAAACAGCCCAAATGTCTATCAGCTGACGAATGGATAAATTCAATGTATTCTATCTATACATCTGAATGTTATTCATATATAGAAAAGAATTAAGTACTGATTCATGTTACAGAACGCATGAAACTTGCAAAAACCACACTAAGTGAAAGAAGTCGGTTACATAACAGGCTACATTCATATGAAATATCTGTAATAGGAAAATTTATAGAGACAGAGTTGATTAGTGGTTGCCTATGGCTGGGGAGTAGAAGTCACTGATGAATATGAGATATCTTTTGAAGGTGTTGAAAGTGTTCTAAACTTAGATTTTCATGGTGGCTACACAACTGTATGAGTGTACTAAAAGCTTTTGACTCGTACATATTAAATAGGTGAATTTTATGTGTTGATCGTATTTCAAGAAAGATATTAAAACATATACTGTCTAATAAAATTAATCTATTTCTCTCCAAATGAGTTTTGTTTTCCTCAGGTGCCAGGAAAATAATTTAGCTATAATGTCACACAAATAATAGTTTTTTCCTCCATTTGTGTTGTGTGTGTGTGTGTTTTCCTTTGTGGGGATGGTGAGGAAAGCCCTAACATAGGAAAAAAAGTGGGGTAAAATACTAACCTAACAGGCCCTGTCTCTCTCTGCCCTGGCTTTGCCATCTTTGGGCCACAGAGCCATGAATTGACACAGCATGGCACTTTTTATTGTTTCTCCCCTTTCATCACTGGGCACTTTTAAATGGCTGCTGCTGTGTGATATGCAATATGCTATGTACTGATAGATGCTAATATGTAATGACCTGGTGGGGAGGTGAAGATGGATGTTTTCTCTATAAATAATAGCATGTTAGATAATTTGCCCAGGGTCATACATATCCAACAGGGATAGCACAAAGGGCTTTAGAGCAACTGAAGAGTGTTGGGGATGACTCTGGAGGAGCTGGTTTGTAAGCAGTGTCTTGAGTAGGAGTTGACTGCTATGCCTGGGTTAGGCTCTCATGGCCCCTTAGCTGTTTCATTGGGAAGGCTTCCTCACACATCCTTGTCTCTGTAGTCTTTTTATCTAGCAATCCTCCACATAGCTGCCAGGGAATAGGCATCACTTCCCTTGATTTACAAGCACTCTGTATCCTTAATGGCTAACAAAAGAAAACCTTAGCATGTGTATTAGTCTGATTGGGCTACCATAACAAAATGGTGGCACAGACTGAATGACCTCAACATCAGAAATGTATTTTCTCTCAGTTTTGGAGCGTGGAAGTTTGAGATCAGGGTGCTAGCATGGTCTGGTTCTGGTGAGGGGCCTCTTCTGGGTTGCAGACTAGACTTTTCCTTGTATACTCATATGACAGAAAAAGCAAAAGATGGAGTGATTTCTGTGATCCCTTTCATAAGTGCACTAATCCCATTCACAAGAGCTCTACCCTCATGATCTAATTATCTCCCAAAGGCCCTACCTTCTAATACCATCACATTAGAGATTAGGATTTTAACATTTTGGGGGAACACATTCAATCCATTGTATAACCTCCTCTAGAGTCTTCTCTGTCTCCAATGTACTTTATGTCCTTATTAATTAACCATGTGACCTGAACAAGTTTCTTATTCTGTATAAAACCCAGCTTCCTCTCTGTAAAGTGGGATAAAAATAACAATATGATATGATCTATCTTTACGGGTTGCTGTCAGGATTAAGCAGGTCAAAGCACAGGAAGTACCTAAAGCACACAGCGGAAGTGCTATGATTAATATTCTTTGTTATATCTCCCATGAGTAAACCTTGACATAGGGGCATAGCCATCTCTTTTACTCAGCATTTTATTTCTTTTTATTTCCAAATAATATTCTGTTACATAAATTTACCACCTTTTGGTGTTTCTTTTTAATTTTTTTATTTCAACAACTGTAAGGAGTACAAGGGATTTTAGAACACATGGATGAATTCTATATTGGCGGAAGTCTGGACTTTTAGTGCCACTGTCAGCTGAATAGTGTGCATTGTACCCAGTGGGTAGTTTTTCATCCCTTAGACCCCGTACCTTCCTCCCTTGTGAATCTTCAGTGTCCATTATAACATTCTGTGTGCCTTTGTGTACCCATAGCTTAGCTCCCACTTGTAAGTGAGAACATGCAGTATTTGGTTTTCCATTTTTGAGTTACTTCACTTAGGACAGTGGCCTCCAGTTCCATCTAAGTTGCTGCAAAAGACATTATATCATTCTTTTTCATGGCTGAGTAGTATCCCATAGTGTATATATACCACATTTTCTTTATCCACTCATTGGCTGATGGGCAATTAGGTTGGTTCCACATTTTGCAGTTGTTGAATTGTGCTATAATATGTGTGCAGGTGTCTTCTTTATATAATGACTTCTTTTCCTTTGCGTAGACACCCAGTAGTGGGATTGCTGGATCAAGTGGTAGGTCTACTTCTAGTTCTTTGAGAAATCTCCATACTGTTTTCCATAGAGGTTGTACTAAGCTATACTCCCACCAGCAGTATATAAGCATTCGCCTTTCACCACATTTGTGCCAACATCTGTTGCTTTTTGACTTTTCAGTGATAGCCATTCTGGCTGGGGTAACATGGTATCATTCCATTATGGCTTTACTTTGCACTTCCCTGATGATTAGTGATGTTGAGCATTTTTGCATATGTTTGTTGGCCATTTGTATATCTTCTTTTGAGAAATGTCTGTTCATGTTGTTTGCCCACTTTTAACGGGATTATTTCTCTTTTTTTCTTGATGATTTGACTTTCTTGTTGATTCTGGATATTAGGGGGACATGTTCACCTTCTTATGCCTATGACACGGCACACAACTATGGACTCAATAAACAGCGATGGACCAATCAGACCTGAAAGGATCCTTCCACATCATCCTCTAACTCACGCATTTCAAAGATCAGTTTATGGAGTTCCAGAGATAAGGAACTTGCCTGGGGACCCACAGTTAATTGATCATGGGGCCTGGGTTCTGACATCAGAAAAGTGCTCTCTACTCTTTCTCATGTTGCCTTGTGAGCTCACAAATTCAGAGACTCATTTTTTTCCTCTTGGGCAAAACACTGTTAAGACTATTGCAATGATTAAGTGAAGACAAGGAAGGAAGGGTTGCTTATTCCCTGAGCAAATATGTGTGATGTGAACCTGCCTGAGGGCAGAAGTTCTATAGGACGCTGCTGCTAGGCAGCTATGGCTGCATGTAACCACCAGGAAGCCTCTGCCCACGCCAAATTTCATCCCAGAACACCTCCCCGCTGTGGCCCCATAAACCGCCGCAGAGGGTTTGCCAGACTGGACCAACCAGTGCATGGTTTTTTGTGTTTCTGACAGTTATTCAACTGAGTTATGGGCCGTTGAACATGAACCTGTGCATTTCACACAAATGCTCTGAGACCTCTGAAATTTGTGCAGACTCATCAGAATCTGAGACTGATACAAAGTTTGTGACCCAAAGATAGGAATCTAGAGAACTATTAGAATACCTAATCCTCTCTGCATTTTAATCTCCCGGGACCTTTTTTAAAAAAATGATCTTGATGTTATTTTCTTGTTTAATATTGAATGAACACTTCTGACACATTTAATAGGAGGAGGCTCACAGAGTACAAGAAGCTCTGATTTATTAAGGAAGTTCCCACTTTCTAACTAACATGTTAAGTGGCTTCTTGCAAGCAGTTTAACCTTTCCGATCATCAGTTTTCTCCATGGTTTCTAAGATCTCTTCTAGTGTCAACGTTTCCTGTATCTAAATCTGCCTTATTATGTATTGAAGTGACTCTTCAGGGAGTGTCTCTGACTAACTTTTTTTGATAATCACATATTCCTATGACTGGCAGTTGTGCCGTCTCCCTCTGTTTCATACAGAAGTGGGTGAAAGAAAAACACAAGATTGGCATCTGTTCTATAACAGGAGATTTCACGACAGAGGAGAAAGAAACAGATGGAGATTTAACTCTTAACACTGCCAGTAACATGCTATGAGGCTGTAGTTTCATTACACAGTAAATATCTAATGTGCTTAGCAAAGTGAACTATACTTGTTAAATTTAGGTGTTTGATATCTATATAATGCACCTAGTACAGTGCCTGGCATACAATAGATGCATACTACATACTGACTGACCATCTCTCTCCTCTTTGCTGTTCCTGCTCCTCAGAAGGGACCCCAGGTGGTTGGGTGGCAGCTGCCGATCTGGAGCTTCTAGTGATTTGATCCAGAGCTCCCCTGGGGACCTATCTTATTGAGCCAACCTCCTTTGCTTGCAGAGAGCTAATTGGAAATTATACCTCAGATAGCTTCCTTGGAAATTCTATGTTTTATAATCAGGGATGCTCACTCCTGACATTGTTTAGTAATTATTTCAAGCTGGACATTACAGGCAAACTAGAAGGATGGTACTTTGGATGGAAAATATCTACGGTAAGAGGTTACCTAGAAATTCCAGATCAATTCAGAGCTTTTAATCCCCAAAAGGCAGGTAATGTGGAGAAACTAGCTTGAGAATTAATTTGTTTGCTCTCTGTGTGTCCAGTTTTTTGATACACCTTCTATCCTATCTCAAAGGCAACGTTTACCATAAATTTTGCTTCCAGGAAGCTTTTTCTCCTTTTTAAAACAATTTGTATACTGACCAAATACAATGCATTTTATTGCCTTAGCCCTGGGATTTTCTAGTATAATGGTGACAGAATTAACTTCCTGTGCTGCTTGGAGATACTTTGCTCAGTAACAGGCCCACAAGCACTAAGATGCCTCAACTATCACGTTGCATTTAAATAATCTATTCTTGTTCACAGAATCTGGGGAGGCAAGTGGTGTATGGGAGATTCTCTGTCCTCAAACTCATGCAAACACTTCTCTGGCAGGTGACAATCTTTTTCATAAATTATTCATGTACCTGGTAAATTCAGCTAGCTGCCTAACACAAGGACCAAGCTCAGCACCTGGCCGTGTTATTTTGGCCTTTGCAGGGTCCTGCCTCAGCATATGGATGTGACTATTTCACCAAAAAGTGATTTTTATCTTTGGTTGTTACAAGTTTTTCAGGCAATTTCCCAAGGCAATATTTAATGGAGAGAAGGATGTCCCAATATCTTTCTCTCAGTTAAATAGTTGGGAAATGTACATTTCTTGCCAAAATGCTTTCCGAGAGAAACATTTAAACCAAAATTTACTTTTTTCCCTCTTTCCCCACCTCCTCATTCCTACAGATTTCTTGGAAGATGGAAAGAAAATTTTACAATATGCTAATGTATTTGTCTCTTTGTTTAGTTATCTCTGAACAAAAATAACAGATTTTGGTCCCTCCAGATGTTAACTTATTGGCTTATTTTAAAATTATGACCAAGGAATTTCTTATATTTTTATACACTGATTTAGAATATCCTGTTGTTTATGCTTATTAAATGCTGTACATCAAAGATAAAATGTATATATTCATATTTGACTCATTTGATGACCTCAAAATATTTATTAAGTAGACCGTACAGAAATCCAGCTATTTCCTTTGATGAGGGAAGGACAGTCCTCCTCTTTCCCAGGCAGAGCCTGAGGCCAGGAAAATGGCATGTGAAATCCCTTCTTCTGCAGCTGCCTCTGGCTCTAAATCCGCAATTCATGCCCACCTCTCTCCTCCAAAAACACTATGACTTGGCAGCTTAGGAAAACTGCAAAACAGCTATATAGATTTGGTTAATTTTTATCAATAAATATAAAATTTCAATGAAATAATTCCAGTTTTAAATATATACACATATCTGGCTGCTCATGGTGGCTTATGCCTGTAATCCCAGCACTTTGGAAGGCCAAGGTGGGCAGATCACTTGAGGCCAGGGGTTGGCGACCAGCATGCCCAACACGGTAAAACTCCATCTCTACTAAAAATACAAAAATTAACTGGGCATGGTGGCAGGCACCTATAATCCCAGATACTTGGGAGGCTGAGGCAGGAGAATGGCTTTAACCTGGGAGGTGGAGGTTACAGTGAGCCGAGATCATGCCACTGCACTCCAGGCTGGGCAACAGAGGGAGACTCCATCTTAAAAAAAAATATATATATATATATATATGTGTGTGTGTGTGTGTGTGTGTGTGTGTATGTGAAATGTATAATTATGCTTCCTAGGTTAGATTTCCCCAGAAGTATACCCTAAGACATTGATTCAGGGTGAATATTTCATTTAGTTGATGATCCCAGGAAGTACTGGTATAAAGTAAGTACACAGTGTGTTAATTAGCAGGCTAGTGTTGGAACAACTAAAGCTCAGTACTGTTAGGGTAGATATTTTAGTTTAAGTTGTCACAATAGAGAAATGGAGAAGGCAGGGTATTGATCCACTAGCTCTTAACTGCCAACGACTGAAGGTTCATCTTCTGGGGTGGTATAAATGCCTAGCACTCCCAGCTTGCCTGTGTCTGCCTAGCATGTTCTTTTAAGTGGAGAGTTGCAGGTGCTACAATAAATACTACCTCGGAATGGTGAATGCCAAGTGGCCACACCTGGACACTAACACCTACTACATATGCCATCCAATGCTTTCATAAAAGGAAGTTGAAATGGGATTGAGGAGTAGCTGTGAGTTGTGAAGTCAGATAAATGCTCCAATAAGATGGACAGGATTTCTCTCTTAATTCTAATTGCACTATCATTTACACAGTACTGTAGGAATTAAAATAACTTTTTAATTCAGCTAAAATGAGAAACATTTTCCTTTGTGGCTATTCTTGTTCTTTTCTACCTTTCCTATTTTTTCCTATCCCTTAATTGCAAGCACCATGTCCTGTACATAATAGGTACACAGAAATGTTTTTCTACAGCTCTTATTTCTTAATGCCAATCTTCTAACTTCCAAATGCAGCCTGCACTTTCAGGCTCCAGCCTTCCTTTGCCTCTTGGTATTTTACAGAATCTGGTCTAACTTCTGATTTCATACATTAGGCTTTAATGAGGCCTGCCTTGGCCAATGGAAATAAGCAACTGTCCTATTTTCCAATCCCCTTTTAACTCCAGCTTGTCACTTCTGGTTCTTATTTGTTTAATTGCAGCAAGTTTTCTACCCTGTAAATTTTAATAAAGTCCCATCAGTCCTCTCTGGTCCTAAGCATTCAGTTCTGCCTTGACTCTGAGGAGGACTGGGATTCAACTCCATCCCCGATCCCAGGACTTTTTTTCTTTTCTCAGGGGACCAGGTTTGGGCCAGTATTGCTACCTGCATCCTCAACACTGACAAACCTTCTGACTTGAGTAGAGATAACAACTTAAATGTAAAGGGTCTATTCACTACCTATTCTATTCACTAACAAGAGGACTTTTGTTTTCTCAAGTACTAAGAAATGAAGCAGGCTCTCATTCTAAGAGAAAAAAAATCATCTTATTGTCACCTCATCTATGAAGCCAAAGGTAATGTATAATTCTTCTGTGCATCTCTAAATTCCTTCTTGATTTAAAACTTAGATCCTAAGATTTTTTTTTCTCCTACAGTAAATACTTTATAGTCAGCCTTCAGTCTGTGGCAAAAAGAGTGAAAAACTGAAATAGGAGGCTGCAGTCCCAAATACACAATTAAAAATTTTCCCCAACCCATTGGTTGGCTGGAGGTTAAATCAGTGACATCATAGCAACCAACCAACCAACCAACCAACACCTAAAATGACTTATTGCTTTAGGAATGGGGACTATCTTTTATATTGTCACAGCCATTCCTGGTAAAAGCTGAGCCAGAGATCAGAATACTTATATTAATAAATGGTATAGGAAAGAGACTCCTGAAAAGTCAGTAGACTGTTTGGCATGTCCTTATAAGTCCTCAACCCTTTTTGAAAGACCAGACAATGTGTGTAGAGAGTCTTTCTAGTTCTAGGACTAATTAGTCATGTAAATATGGACAAGGGGTGTGTTTGCCTGTTTCCTAGACTGTACAATAGGGACATATATGCCCTATTCATCTAGCAAGAGCTCAGAGAGGACAAAATAATACAACAGAGGGAAAGCTCTGTTTTGTAATCACAGAATTAACAATTACCGAGATGGATTCTTAAGGAGGGAAGTAGGTTGTAAAGTCATTGATTATTTCAGCCATAGCAATATTTAATTTCTTCCTGAGTCTTGCAAACATATAGAATTTTAATTTTTTTCTATGAGATATGGAAGATCTGATTCCTTTTAGCTGCTAATCCTGCCGTGAATTCCCAGCCTGTTGTTCTCAGCCAAGACTAGGAGAATGTTAGGACCCTGCTTTGGCAGGAATAAGATGTAGACTTTGCTCCTCAGTGACCAGATGCTTAAGATCAGTTTATAGCTATAAAACCTACCATGCTATTAAACATATTCTGAAATGGAAAATGCGGCGCGGTGGCTCAAGCCTGTAATCCCAGCACTTTGGGAGGCCGAGACGGGCGGATCACGAGGTCAGGAGATCGAGACCATCCTGGCTAACACGGTGAAACCCCGTCTCTATTAAAAAAATACAAAAAAAATAGCCGGGCGAGGTGGCGGCGCCTGTAGTCCCAGCTACTCGGGAGGCTGAGGCAGGAGAATGGCGGGAACCCGGGAGGCGGAGCTTGCAGTGAGCTGAGATCCGGCCACTGCACTCCAGCCTGGGCGACAGAGTGAGACTCCGTCTCAAAAAAAAAAAAAAAAAAAAAAAAAAAAAAAAAAAAAAAAAAAAAAAAAAAAAAAGAAATGGAAAATGCTTTTTCCCCATTAAAAGATTTATTTTGTACATTGCTAGTACCATAGTTGCCCCAAACCATTGCTGTAAGGTGCTTATTTGGCCCTTATGAAACTTGGAGGTACGTTTGGTTTACTTACAGAGCATAATGAGAAGAATTCAAGTCCTAGACCCGTACTCTGGCTTCTGCTTTTCCTTTGTCATAACTAAGTCCACTCTACTGAACTAGAACACTGTGCATGAATGTGTTAAGTGCCTACTGTGTGTCTTATGCTCTTTGGGGCTCTGGGGAGGGTAAGATGGGTTATTGTGGATGTGCTCCTGATAAACAGACATGAATACTTCTCCCTTGGCAGCCTGAGACATCTGCCGAATTTGGGAGCATGACTATCCTTGTTCAGTGTAGCCACGGGCTCAGTTTAGTTTCTGCCACTATGCTATTGTTTCTTCTGTCCCTTGATGAGGCCTGGGGAGATGAGCATCACTTTCTCTGATGTAGAGCCAGTGGCCCCCAATACTAGTGAGGGCTTCTTCATCTTTATTGTCCTTGGACTCCTTTGGAAGTCTGATGAAACCAAATAACTCTTCTCAGAGTAATATTTTAAATGCGTAAGAAAATACATAGAGTTATGACAGAAAACAATTACATTAAAATTGACTTTTATGATGGAAAACTCTAAGGTAAAAATCCCTATGGGTAAAGAATCCTTTTTTGATAAAGAACAATGGTACTACACAGAAAGAGATTAAATATTTATATGGGTCTTTATAGCACTTTTCCTTGAAGTGCTTACAGAGTTTTATTAGAAACATTAGAACTGTGATAGTATCTCCCCAATATAGACACAAAACCCCACTCAGTTCAAAAGCTGCTACAACAGAGGGCCTCACCTCTAGCTTTCTCCCCGCTGCGGCTCTTGCCAATGGAGTGGGCCAAGACTATCCCAAGTCTCAAGTACCTGACCATTAAGGAGAGTCCCAGGGGTGTAAGGTGGTGTTGCTATTAATAGTGTTAATGTAAGAGCTTGGAATGAGAAATGCTAGAGGTCTCATATAGGACTAGGTCAAACCTATCAAGCTTGGAGAGGATGGAACAGAGAGACAAAGCCAAAAGTAGTCCCAAGAAGTGAAATGTGGATCTACAGCAAAGGTGGGTGAAAAAAGCATTGAAATCCCAGATTAGGTTAATTTCTAATTTTGCCAACTATGTCATAGCATAGTTCTGATATAATTTAAACTGTCTAAGCCAAGAGAGAATTAAGTGGAGTTTTAAAAGTAATAGTAGCAATATTCGGTAGTGTACTACAAAAAACACATATTTTATGTTTTCTCCATGTTAATAAAAATTCCCATTTTTGCAAACAAATTCTAGTCATAAAAAACAAACTTGGAAATGTCCTGTAAATTTTGTTGGCCAGTTAGGATTGTGTATTTATTTCTAGTTTCTTACTGACTACTTTAAAAAAATTGAGGCAACAGATAAGAAGTCATCCTCATCTACATAACTGCTTAAGAGCCACATTAATTCTGTGCTGTGAACCCCTAACTTCCCTCATTAAACCAGTCTGTCCTGAGCAACAGAGGCACCTAGTGGTTGTTACAGGAAACTCTCTAATGCTGTTTCTTTAGTGCTTCTTAATCCGTAGCCTGCAGGATCTTCAAGAGAGCTAGTTAAAACACAAATTGCTGGACACCACTCCCAGAGTTTCTGATTCAGTAAATCTAGGATGGGGCTCAGTAATATACATTTCTAACAAGTTCCCAGAAAATTTAGGAAAGCAATGCCGCCAGTCTGGGAGCCACACTTTGACCAATCTTTCTGCATATGTAAAGGTTGTTGCCATGACCATAATGGTCTTTCTTCTGTCACCCAAGGAACATATCCCGGGTTCAAAGGTTGTATGCCATGACGGGGTTTCACCTAGCCAACACTCGATCTCCTTTCTCGGCCTCCCTGACTATAGCCACCGCGTCAGTCAGCTAATTTCACACTTTAGACCATTCTTTTTTCATATGGGCACACAGCTTCTTATGTAACTGCAAATTTGTACCATGTCTTGTCTAGCATTTACCCAAGACATCAAGAAAAAAGATATTTTCCTGTTTTTCCTTTCTTTTCATTTTCTTTCTTTCTTCTTTTTGTAATTGAGATTTAAAAAGGAAATGAAGAACCTGACATGGTCTGATAAACATCACTGGTTAACACATCTGATTAAATAAATAACACCACAAGCTTTGAAATTTGCTAATTGCCATTATATCCTGAAGCCTTAGAAAGTGTCCAATTATTCTTATCTCCACTAAAATTTCCACTTGCTTCCACATCTTCCTCTAATTAAAACGTGTTTTCATCAAGAAATAATATGCAGAGTAGAAAATGTTATTGTATTATTTTTGTTGTCATTAACTATTTTGTTGAAAGCAAGCATAGAATCTCACAAACACATTATGTGTTGAGATTTTGAGAAGCCATAAACATAATTTATATTCTTATTTCTCTGTGGAATGGGCTCTAACTTCTAAAATATAACAACTTATAAGTGAACCTTTGGAAACTACCCATTTGTAAGTTTATAAATGCTCACACAAGGCTTTGGCAATTCAGTTGCCTTGTGTACCTATAGAAATCATAAAAGAATTAATAAAAAACACAAGCAGCAGAGAAGTAGGTCTGTTAGTCACAAGCAAATGGGAGAATCTGGCTTACCCCATAACTTTCAGAATTCTCGTGGTGGTATTTTTAAAGTCTTTATCTTTTTATTCAATGTTAGGAGCATTTTGAAAATAAACCTACACAAACAACTGCTCCTCATAGTTTCATCTTTTCAAAAACAAATCCAAAACTGAAAAACTTCATGAGACATTGATGCAGATGCATGTGCAGCTTCCTCAGAGCCAGTGTGCAATCCATCCGTCACTTTCCCCCAACAATTATGTCTCAGACCCTAAAATGGGAAGCTCGAGTATCCACTCTTGATGGAGATGAAAGATGTATGGAGGATGCCCTGACGCCACCTTTGTCAGTGTCTCCACAGCCAGAGTGTCTTTATAGGCCAAGTGAAAAAATACTGTGGACTAATTTGTCAACAAAGACTTTCTTTGAGGTTAGGCAGACAAGTGGATTCAAAACAATCATATGTATGAGTAACATTGGGCATGCTTTTTTTTTTTTTTTTTTTCCGGGAAACAGCCGGGACTTTTGACACAGCAGAGCCACAAGTGTGGAGCGTTGATTTAGTAGGACCTTTGTGACTGACGGTCTCTTAGATCTCTCGATCTCTGGGAAATAAAGAAAGCTTATAAGATAAACTGAGGTGTTGATGTTTCCTACATCTGTTTCAAGGTTTCTTCTATGAGGAAAGATGGAGCCATAATTCTCCTCTCCATTCAGTCCTGAGACCCAGCTTCTGCAGCCCTAGGCGGGATAAGATATTGGTTTATGGAAAATGGATATTTAAGATCATAAAGATATTGCTGACACCCACTTACCCAAAGACACAAGCCCTGGAAGGAAACATGGGAGTTAATACCCTGTTACCTCTCCATGGGTCTTGGGATTCTGGCTCCAACAATGTTGGGATGTTTGTCTCTTACTAAGAGTGAAATTCTTTGGAGACAAGGTTATGTGACTAACTGAGACTCAGTTAGTCTGAGCTGCACCAGAATGCTCTGGCCAAGAGTGTTCTCTTCATACACTCCTGTAAGGTAACTAAATCCTTATCTCTTAGGGGCACCTGCTGTGTTGAGTATAACAGAGGATGTCAATCATGCTGTAATCAATAGAATTCAGATTTAAATTATCCAGCATTATGCCTGCTTGCAATTCAAAACCAAACTCATCAGTGGCAAAGATTTCATCATCTTATCAGAAAAACTCTCTTGGAATTTATTAGACTCATTATACTTGTGTACTTAATTCCCACCAAGACCCCAGTGAAATTATCTTCAAATCAGCTTGTTTATGATAAGCAGTCCAAAATGACCTTCAAAATCCTGGACAAGCCTGAAAACCTGAGAAGCATGACAGTCTTCTACCAGGAGCAAGGGATTTTCCAGGTTGGGTCCCCTTTTGTCTTCTTCCTTCTTTGCCTCCAGGGTGGGATTTCTACCAACTCGTAGTATTCTTTGGTTCCAGAGCCCTTCCTTTGCAAGGTAGCTCCAACATCCTTATACTGGGGAGAGTCCAGAGAGTCCAGGCCTGCAGTGCGGAATGCCAGTGCCTCTCTGTGTCCAGGAGGCAACACGTCTGCATTTATCATGGTCAGAATAATATCAACATATGCAAAAAGCAACTCCTGCCTTCAGGTCTCCAGCACCCAAAAACAAAAATACGTCCAACAAACCTAATATATTTTCCAGTGCGTGTCACAGAAGTTTGAAAAAACTCCTTAAATTGCTTTTCTTTCCATTTTTATGGCCCTGGGAGGGAGGAATATCTATCAAAATTAATATATGCATTTTACTTTGTGACACTTTCAGATTCAGGCATATCATCTGTAATGAAAACAGAGCAACCTTTAAAATTAAAAAAAAACAAAACAGAAGTCCTTTCTACCAGAGACATGGCCTGAATCAGTGCCAAAGATTTCAAGCTGGTGAACCAGCAAAGGAGTCAGATAAATCAGAATGAGTGTAACAGATCTGATCTATTTCAGCTTGGATTAACCTCTTCACTATGTCTTCAATGGCCAAAAAGCCTGGGTCACAGGAGTAAAAATGTCTAATAAAGCAGAACCCCGGAGAAAAAAATTAAAAGAAGCGAATCGCATAAAGAAAAGTGAGACGTGTGACCACGGCAATACATGACCAGGCTATGGTGAGGATTGAGAAAGGCGAGGGAAACATTCTTTACCATGCCAATCCAAAAGGCAGATTTATTTCACTTGTATATAATAATTCCAGATCCCAGTGACAATTTACATTACTTGACAACAGCTGCTTGTAGGTCAGGTAACAATAGCACTGAATAACCTCGTAATGAACAACTGTGGATTTCACATTGGTGTTAATTGCATTTCATGCTCTTTGAAAGCCTCAAACAGGCAGTGTGAAAAACACAACCAGGTTCTTCTTTGCTTATTTGTTTTCCCCTGGGAGAAAGCCTTTCCAAATCCTTAGAAGGAAGGTAGAGGGTGAGAAGATGATCATGCATCACAGACCAAAAAGGTCTTTCTGGGCAACAGTTTGTGGATGTTTTCTAAGAATGAAGGACACCCATTTAAGCTAAAAGGAGTGGGAGGAAATGGTAAACCAGTCCATTCTTGGGGGCTGACCAGGACTGAACAACATTTTGTACAAGATGAGCAGGGAAATTAACATACAGGGTTTACCCACTCTGTGTCAGTCATGTGTTTGGTTTAATTCTGCAACTTAAGTGTTATAGTGACTGAAACAGCCCAGATCAAATTCCAGTCCTGTAGGCTTTGGCTGGATGAGTATGCTAGATCAGTGTTTCTCATACTTTAAAGTGCATATGAATTACCTAAGATGTTGCCAGAATGCAGATGCTGGTTCAGCAAGTCTGGGGTGGATCCCAAGATTCTGCATTTCCAAGGAGCACCCAGGTGATGCTGAATGCTGTCAGTTTTTGGACCACATTTCCAAAACTGGGCTGTAGACTCAGGCATTTCAACAGTTGTAAGGATTTCTGACTCTGAGCACCATTAAAATAGTCAGCTCTCTGGGACAGGAGATGTTACACCAGATGGCCTCCTATAATGCTGAATGACTCAATGCAAAGTTAAGTTGGGCCAGTTTCTTATTCCTTCTCCTCATAATTCATTAGAGTTACTCCAAAAAAATGTATTGTTCTGTGACTACTAGCTTTGTTTACATTTTCCCAATAGATATTCTCTAATTTACCTGTGGATACTCTAGAGACAGTTATGACAAGGTTTTGGCTGTGTGTCAAAGTCTGTGACCCCTCCTCAGCTCTGATATTCACTAGTATTTATCAGAGACACGAAAATATAAACTTCAAGCACCTACACACTTTCCCCTTTGAAGACTCCATTTTCATTTAAATATTTATTGAGAAGGAAAACAGTATTGGCAAACAGGACCAGGCTAAGAATGGTAACTTATCATTACAGTGTGAGATTTAGCATAGTACATTCTCACTTTATGTAACTCCTTGGTTTTGTGATAAGATCAAGAAGCTTTACATGAATTTTGTTATAAATCAATACAGAATGTTAACACATGTATTTGATTTTTAATTTTATTATATACATATGAACTTTTCTTACGAAAAACATGAATTTTTAGGAAAGATATCTTTAATGAAATTTATGAAATTTTTCCTCAAAACTACACAAACTGTGTTGCATTAGAGATGTCTGTAGGATATCAAAGAGCTGCTCACCACAGAGCAGGTGAAAATTCATGACTTAGTAGGGAGGTTAGAACTAGATGCAGAGGTAAGAGGACTTTTCACTATAGTGATATTTAGAATTGTAGGATGGAAGAGAAAATTCAGCGGAATATTGGGGAATGTCTCCCGTCTAAAA